>NC_058520.1:111116620-111741620 GCF_904849725.1 Hordeum vulgare subsp. vulgare
CAAAGTTCACATAAAGATAGTTGGATCGGTGTGGATCAAGCTTATCCACACCGAACCAAGAATATGACGGCCAACAGCAGTGGCCAAAAGTTTCTTACAAATCAACACTCGGCATACCGAGGATAAAGTTTTCTCAAACAACGTCAGGACTGGCGCCGGGACTGGCAGGCTCTACGAATGTGTCCAGGTCGATCCCGTTGGCGATGCGAGTGGCGCTCTCAAGGAAGGTTTCCATGAAGTCTTCGAACCGAAGTTTCTTCGTGTTGGCGACCTGCAACGCTTTTAGCTTCTCTTCGCGCACCTCCTTGCAATGCACTTGGACCAGGGACAGTGCAACGTCTGCACACAGCGAGCCATAGATTTCTTCCATGACTGCACTCGGTTTGGGACCTCCTCCAGCCGAGCCATCAAGCCTTCCATCTCATACCAAGACTCGTCTTCAGGCCAAAGCTCCTTGTCGATCCGGCCGACGACTTCTCTCAGTCGACCTATGCAAGGCCCAACTTTGCCCAGGCGAATGTGCGCTCGGAGCAGATCTCGATTGGCATCCTCGCCGATTGGAATGTTCTCGCGAATTGACCGCTCCACGTCAGCTGCTTCAGCCTCAGCGTCCATGCAAAAATCTGCAAACACAGGACAAGCAAACAATAAGCGTCGAGTGTAACGCACATACCACAAGCACTCGGAAAAACAGGACTTACCACCCAGAAGCGTTGTCATCTGCCGAGCCCAGTCACTGACATATTTTTCCTGCGCTATACACCGCCTGTTCAGCACCTTCATTTGTTCCATCAGCTCGGACCTATGCGTTTTCATCCTTTCCACTTCAGCAGTCAATGCCTTGTTTGCTTCGCGGGCCTGCTCCAACGACTTCTCTCGTTCCGCCAGCACATCCTTCATTCCAGCCATGGCAACCATCGTTGCACCCAGCTCACCAGCAAACTGAACCTTTTCAGCCCTAAGAGTCTCGTACGCTGTCCCCATCTCGCAAGTTTTCTGCCAGCCAGCGCCAAGAGACGATCAGACAAATCCAACAATAAAAAGTCTAAGTTCTTCAGACCCCTGCCGGCGCAAGCAGTCGACAGCGGTCTCGGGGACTACACCCAGTGGGTTCACTGAGAGTGACCCCACTAGCATGAAACTCAAACAGGTCCGCCCTATTGAGCTACATGACAACACCTACGCCTACGAGGCTAATACTACCCGACCTGAGTAAACTTACTCTCGGGGACTCATACAGTCGAGGTACTCCGAGTGCCCCAACTGTTAGCATTCGACCAGATTAATTATGGATCTGATCACGTCAGACCTTCCCTGGTCACCCTCATCCACATAAATCGCCCCTGAGAGAAGCCCGACCAAACGGCGTGAGATCATAGAAAAAAGGCAAGACCAAAGGCATAATTCATGATGCAATAATCTAAACTCTCGGGATCGCTATGAGGCACCTGGTTGGGACGAGACAACATTGTCCGTGTCCATGGGATCATCCCCCTGGCGCGTCGGAGAGGTGGCAGAGGTGGCAACTCTGTCGAGTGAAATTCATTCGACCATCAAACAGGAGTTCAATCGAATATCAGGAGAAGTTAGAAGAACAATGCACTTACGTTGAGGTGACGGGAACGATGACCCTCATCCGCGGCAAAGCCTTCCGAGGTTTAGACCCGCTCGGTTTGGCCACCTTGGAAGGCTGACCCGCAGGCTCGGTAGCAGCGTCCCTGGTCCTTTTGGTGCTCCGGGCACTCGGGATCACCGGAACAATTGGCGGGGCGCTCGAGGATGCTGGAGGGGCCGAGGGAGCTGCAGGCTCATGTCGGCGCTTGGTTCGATGCTCTGGCGGCGGGGGTGGCGAGTTCTGCTCTTCATCTTCCTCCTCCTCTTCACCAGATCCCTCCTCCGTCTCTCCACTGTCGGAGACGTACTCGACGCTTTCCACACTACCCTCCTGGCTGCCCTCCTCCTCCTCCTCGACCGGGTTCCCGTTCGAGACGGGAGAGAACCAGTTGGTCCACTTCTGCATAAAATACAGTCGGTGACATCAGACGTCAGACGGTGATTCAAGACAGCGATAAATCTAAGACAGTTATGTGCACTCGACAAGTTGTACTCACCTCGTTCGGAGGAGGGTTGTCCGCGCGGAAAGCCTTCACTCGCCGGGACCCTCTGGGATTCTCGCAGGTGCCTGTGATCTGGAGCACCCACGACGCCACTGTCTCCCCAGTCACGCACTCGACGTTGGTCCGAGTGGAGTCTTCGGGTCCCGTGTAATGCCACATGGCGTGGTCTCGGGCTTGCAGTGGTTGGATGCGCCGGCCGAGGAAAAGCTCCAGCAAATCTATGCCGGTGACTCCCTTTCTGACGACATCTAGGAGTGCGTCGACCAGGGGCTGGATACGGATCTTCTCCACCTTTGTGAGCGCGAGCTGCTTAGGCGGAGCTGGTCGATCTAAGCTAAAAGGAGGTAGCTCTGTCGTGGCATTCGAGCAAGCGACGTCCTGGCAGTAGAACCATGTCGACTGCTAGTTCTTAACCGATTCACTCAGCTCAAGAGTGGGATAACTACTTTTGCTCTTATTTTGGAAGCCTAAACCCCCACAGAGCTGGAGAAGGTGAGTCTTTTCATCTGACTGATTAAGTCGTTTGATAGTTTGGGACCTAGCAGAGAAGATATGTTTGAAAAGCCCCCAATGGGGGGGACAACCGATGAAGCACTCGCACAAGACTACGAAAGCAGAGAGATGGGCAATGGCATTCGGGGGAAAGTGGTGGAGCTGCGCCCGAAAGTGGTTCATTATGCCTTTGAAGAAAGGGTGCGGAGGCAGGAAGAAACCTCGATGCACGTGGCTGAGCAGCAGGACGCGCTCTCCCTCCCGGGGCGCCGGCTCGGTTTCGCCCTCCGCCGGCAACCTCCATGATTTGTGCGCGATCATCCTGTGCTCCACCAGCTCCAGCAGGTCCTCCTCCGTCACCGTGGAGGGGAGGAAGTCCCCCTGGATCCACCCCACCGGAAGCGTTCGTTGCTTCCACGTAGGAGCCGCCGCCTTCCCCCTCTTCTTCCGCGCCTCTAGCTTGCTGGTCTGCCCCTTCGTAATGACGGGAGCTGCGGATTCGCGAGGGATATGGAGAAGGTAGAAGCTTGGGGTGTGCAGAGGACGGCGAAGGAAGCGGAGCAAAGGCGAGATGTCTGGCGAGCGTAACGAAAAACCCTCGCCGTTGGGATTTAAGTAAGGTTCCGACTGGGCCACTGGCAAGTGGCCCCGGAATCTTATCAACCGACCGACAGCGGCGATATCAGTGGAGAAGATGAAGGTGCGGGAATCGAGGCGTCAGGCGCTACTCGAGCGCGATGTCATCATCCCCGCTGAGCGCGCGGTAACCGAAAGTTGAGGATCCCAGGAAATCCGCCGCTGTCAGTTGACTGGTCACGTCAGAAGATACCACGGAAGCACTCGGTTACCGACAGTTCGTTTCACGAATACTTCCACTCGGATCGTTGGTCAGAAAAGGTAAAATGGATCCGGGCAAGCAACGCCAAAGCCACATCCGTACCAGTCGGATCCGAACTTCAAAGCATCGCTTCGTCGTTCCAACCCCAATCCATTCGGGGACTAATGATGGGGTTATAGTCCTAGGGTAGGGTCATAGGCCTGCCTCGAAGGTCCTACCCAAGGACTACCCCTCATAAGGGACAAGGCCCTTAGTCAGCTCCGACTGAACTAAGGAGTTCCCATCATCCAGTCGGTACCGATCCCCGATCATCCAGTCGGAGACTAGCATTCGGAGTATATCAAACTAACCGACTGGATTCCACTTTGTACGTCGTAACCCCCCTGGAGGGAAACGGTCATACGTTTCCATGTGCCTTTATTAGCATTTAAGAGGTACGCTACCTGTAACGTAGGCATTTAATCGCCACTACTCCACCCCTGTACACCGGACCATTGTGGAGGGCAGCGCACTCTATATAAGCCACCCTCCCCCACTGGTGTAGGGGTTAGCAATTCACTATATTCTATATTCCACTCGACAACAAGCTCCCTGAGCACTAAGACGTAGGGCTATTACCTCCACCGCAGAGAGGCCTGAACTCATACAACCTCGCCGTAGCTAAGGCTCTGCCCATCCCTTTCGTACCCTACACATCTACTGTCAGGCTTATACCCACGACATGCACACTCGGAGAAAGTTTGTTCTTAGGCGATTCTGGATCGCAGTTAAGTCCCCGAGTGCGACGTTTAGTGCACACTCGGAGGAAGTTTGTACTTAGGCGATTCTGGATCGCAGCTATATCCTCGAGTGCGATGTTTAGTGCACACTCGGAGAAAGTTTGTACTTCGGCGATTCTGGATCGCAGCTAAGTCCTCGAGTGCGACGTTTAGTGCACAGTCGGAGGAAGTTTGTACTTAGGCGATTCTGGATCGCAGCTAAGTCCCCCAGTGCGACATTTAGTGCACACTCGGAGAAAGTTTGTGCTTAGGTGATTCTGGATCGCAGCTAAGTCCCCGAGTGCAACGTTTAGTGCACACTCGAAGATTTTTTTTGTTGAGACCGGAGTCTGCCAACGCGGAAGAATTTTGAATCTGCAAAAACTCAATCTGCTTTGTATTACTTCAACGATACTTGTTCTTTACATTGCTTCAGTCGACGGTCACGTGTAGAAGCGTTTCAGGAGATCTCCGTTCCATGCTCGTGGCTCGTCCGTTTCCCTGTCGAGGTTGTAGAGTCGATATGCACCGTTGTTCAGCACCTTGGAGATGATGAAGGCACCTTCCCAGGCGGGAGCCAACTTGTGAGGTCTCTGCTGATCCACTCGGAGCACCAGGTCGCCTGCTTGGAATGTACGACTCCTGACGTGCCGCGCGTGAAAACGCCGCAGATCTTGTTGATAAATGGTTGAGCGAGTCAATGCCATCTCGCGCTCTTCTTCTAGAATATCCACTCCGTCTTGCCTGGCTTGCTCTGCTTCGGCTTCGGAGAAGAGTTCGACTCATGGAGCGTTGTGAAGCAAGTCACTCGGAAGGACTGCCTCTGCTCCGTAAACGAGGAAGAACGGTGATCGCCCTGTAGATCTATTTGGGGTTGTGCGGAGACCTCACAGCACCGAAGGCAGCTCGGTGACCCATGCACCGGCAGCATGTCCCACTTCTCGTAGGAGTCGGGGTTTCAACCCTTGAAGAATAAGTCCATTCGTCCGCTCTGCTTGCTCGTTTGTTTGAGGATGCGCCACAGATGCAAAATCCACTCGGATACCTTGGCCTGCACAGAAACCTTTGAATCTGTCCGAGTCAAAGTTTGTGCCATTATCAGTGATTATGCTGTGCGGTACTCCGAATCTGGAGATGATGTCCCTGACAAATTTGATGGCCGTAAGGGCGTCGATCTTCTTGATGGGCTTGGCTTCAATCCACTTTGTGAACTTGTCGACTCCGACCAACAGACGTGTGAATCCCCCTTGGCCTGTCCTGAATGGACCGACTGTATCCAATCCCCATATTGCAAACGGCCAGACAAGAGGGATTGTCTTCAGCGCGGATGTTGATTTGTGAGACTTGTTCGAGTAGAATTGACAGCCTTCGCATCGGTCGACCATTTCCTTCGCCATTTCATTCGCCTGCAACCAGAAGAAACCAACTCTGAATGCTTTGACGAAGATTGCTCTTGAGGAGGCATGATGGCCACAGGTTCCCGAGTGAATTTCTTCCAGGATTAACTGTCCCTCCTCAGGGGAGATGCATCGTTGCAGGACGCCTGAAACACTTTCTTTGTACAACTAGCCATCACTGACGGTGAACGACTTTGACCTGCTGACGATCTGTCTGGCTTGGACCTCATCTTCTGGTAATTCTCGCCTTAGGATGTACGCAATGAACGGCACACTCCAATCGGGGATGATAGCAAGAATCTCCATGATCAGATCAACCACAGCAGGGACCTCGACTTCAGTTGGTTCTGTCGAGCTCTTTAGTTGTACTGGTTCCTCTGTGAAGGGATCTTCTTTAACTGAGGGAATGTGTAGGTGCTCGAGGCAGACATCACTCGGGACTGGTCTCCGAGTGGATCCAAGTTTCGCCAATTCATCAACTGCTTGGTTTTTCACTCGCGGAACATGGTGGAGTTCTAGACCTTCAAACCTTTTCTCGAGCTTCCTCACCGCGTTGCAGTAGGTAGTCATGGTGGGGTTCCTTACGTCCCACTCCTTCATCACTTGATTAACCACCAAATCTGAATCGCCATAGACCATCAGGCGACGGACGTCGAGTGCGATGGCCATGCGCAATCCATAAAGGAGAGCTTCATACTCTGCCTCGTTGTTGGAGGAATCAAAGTGTATCTGCAGCACATATTTGAGTTTGTCGCCCTTTGGCGATACGATCACAACGCCAGCGCCGGAGCCATTCAACATCTTGGACCCATCGAAGAACATTGTCCAATGAGCCGAGTAGATGTGGGTCGGTTGCTGTTGTTCTACCCATTCTGCTATGAAGTCAGCCAGGGCTTGAGACTTTATAGCTTTCTTGGCCTCGAACTTGATATCGCAGTACAACATCTCCATTGCCCACTTCGTCACTCGGCCTGATGCGTTCCAATTGTGGAGGATTTCCGACAACGGAGCATCAGAAACAACAGACACCGAGTGGTCTTGGAAAAAATGAGCCACCTTCTTTGCAGTCATGTAAATCCCGTAAATAAGTTTTTAATAGTGGGGATACCTCTGCTTGGAAGGATTCAAGACTTCGGAGACATAATACACTGGCCGCTGAACCTTGTCTGCTTTGCCTTCTTCTTCGCGTTCGATTGTGAGAACAGTGCTGACAACTTGATTTGTAGCCGCGATGTACAGAAGAAGGGGTTCTTTACTGAGCGGAGCAGTAAGAACCGGCTGGGTGGAAAGTAGGACTTTGAGGTCGTCGAATGCGATTTGGGCTTCGTCTGTCCACTCAAAAGTATCTGGTTTCTTCATGAGTTGGTACAGAGGTAGTGCCTTCTCGCCGAGTCGACAGATAAACCTGCTCAAGGCCGCTTGGCAACCTGTGAGCCTTTGAACATCGTGTATTCTGACCGGCCGCTCCATTCGGACGATGGTCCCGATCTTTTCGAGGTTGACATCGATCCATCGTTCGGAAACGAAGAAACAGAGTAACTTTCCGCTGGGAACACCGAATGAACACTTGGCTGGGTTGAGCTTGATATCGTACCTTCGAAGGTTGGCGAATGTTTCTGCCAAGTCAGTCAGGAGGTCGGAACCTTTGCGTGACTTGACTACGATATCATCCATATACGCCTCCATATTTCGACCGATCTGGTCAAGGAGGCATTTTTGGATCATGCGCATAAAAGTTGCTCCTGCATTCTTCAAACCGAAAGGCATAGTGATGTAGCAGAAGCACCCGAATGGGGTGATGAAGGCTGTTTTTAATTCATCGTGGCCATACAGACGGATCTGATGATAGCCCGAGTAGGCATCAAGGAACGACAAATGCTCGCGACCCACAGTCGAATCGACAATTTGATCAATGCGGGGGAGCGGGAAATGGTCTTTCGGGCAGACCTTATTGAGATGCTTGAAGTCGATGCACATTCAGAAAGACTTGTCCTTCTTGGGCACCATAACAACTTCGCGAATGAAGTTGGCTGCCAAAAGTTTAGCCACCTCTTCTCCGATTGCTTTCCTCTTGTGCACGGCGGACCAACGCAGGCGTTCTCGGACAGGCCGAGCAGCAGGATCGACATGCAGTCGATGCTCAGCCAACTCCCTGGGTACACCTGGCATGTCAGCGGGCTTCCATGCGAAAATGTCCCAGTTCTCACGGAGGAATTGGATGAGCTCGGCTTCCTATTTTGGATCGAGGGTGGTGGAGATGTTGGCCGGGGCAACGGTATCGTCCGTCGGATCGATGCTGACCTTCTTCGTTTCTCCCGCCGACTGGAATGCGGACTCCGAAGCTGGCTTCTTCGAACGCATCAAGTCAGCAGGGTCGGCTGTCTTCTTGTACTCGTCGAGCTCGAGGACAGCCATCTGCTGATCAGCGATCCTCGACCCCTGTTGTAGACACTCCTCGGCCCGCTGCCGATTGCCGGTGATAGTGATCACACCTTTGGGACCTGGCATCTTCAGCTTCAGGTACACGTAACATGGACGGGCCATGAAACGCGCATACGCCGGACGGCCCAGAATCGCGTGGTATGCACTCTGAAAGTCCACCACCTCGAACGTCAGCTTTTCCTAGCGGAAGTTCTTGTCGGAGCCGAAAACGACGTGCAACGTGATTTGGCCGAGTGATTTGGCCTTTCGTCTAGGGACTACTCTGTGGAACTGCATGCTGCTCTCGCTAAGTTTGGACATCGGAATGCCCATCCCCTTGAGAGTGTCGGCGTACATGATGTTCAAGCCGCTGCCGCCGTCCATGAGGACTTTGCGTAGTCGGAATCCTTCCACCACCGGGTCGACGACTAGAGCCTGCCTCCCTGGGGTGGGCACGTGTGCTGGATGATCCGACTAGTCAAAGGTGATCGCAGTGTGAGACCATTTGAGGAACGTTGGGTTGGTTGGAGTGGCCATGTTCACTTCCCTGTTCACTAGCTTCAGTCGACTCTTGCTTTCCACGTCAGCAAAAATCATCAGTGTTGCATGGACTTGGGGGAATGGATCCTCCTTGTCCTCCTCATCCTGTTCATTGTCCTTTTCACTCGGGTGCCCTTCGCCGAACCCTTGGATCAGGAGGCGACATTGCCGAGTGGTATGTTTCGGAAATATGGTGTTGCCTTCTTCATCCATCTTCGTGTGGATCGGACATGGCTGATCCAGGATGTGGTTTCCGAACTGCTTCTTCTTGGGGGTGAACTGAGCCTTCCCTTTGCCCTTGAACTTGGCATTGGTAACGGCTGCGGCCTCTGCCTGCGGAGTGGACGGAGCTTTCTGCTTCTGCTTCCGAGTGCTGTTCCCATCTCCATCGGCGACTGCTTTATGCTTGCCGCTACGAATGCGGTCCTCTTCTTTGCCATTTGCATAGCATGCCGCTATCTCCATCATCTTGCTCATGGAGATGTCGCATGTCCGACCGATTTTTAGGTACAGATCTCTGTACCGGACGCCTGCCTTGAAGGCGCAGACTGCTTGGTGCTCTGTGAAATTCTCCACCGTGTGGTAGAGGGTTGTCCAACGCTGGATGAATTCGCGCAGGGGTTCATTCTGCGTCTGGACACAGTGCTGGAGCTCCACGAGACCAGCAGGGCATTTGCACGTCCCTTCGAAGGTCCTGACGAAGACTCGGGCCAGATCTGCCCAGCTGTAGATGCTTGAAGGGGCTAGCTGATTCAGCCACGCCCGTGTCGAGCCGTCGAGCATCAGGGGGAGATGTTTCATGGCAACCTGGTCATCTCTACCACCGATCTGGACTGCCACTTGGTAGTCGTCCAGCCACGTTTCTGGCTTGGATTCTCCTGTAAACTTGCTCATCCCCGTCGCCAATCGGAAGTTGGGAGGGATGTCAGCCGAACGGATGGCCCGACTGAAACACTCGGGACCAGAGACGATGGTCATGCTTCCACTCGGACGGTCTCTATCGTGACCATCCCAGTGGGCTCGGCTCCTGTCGACCTTCCTCTGGGCGATGTATCCTCTTGCGTCGGGCCTTGGATCGTATGTGTCACTGACCGAACGCCGATCATCATGATGTCGGGGCCCGTAGGGCCCACTCCACGGAGGGGTGCGTGAACGGCGACGATCTTCGAGATGTATGGAACGGCTGCCTCCTCTGTGTCGTTGATGAGAATCCGGGCTGAAAACTGACCGATGCATGTTCGCGTGAACAGAACCGTTGTCGATCCTATTGTGCGACTGGGAGACCGCCGAATTCTGCTGTTGCACCGTGTGCAACGAGGCACGGATCTACTCGATCCCTCTGCCAGCCTGTGAATCCGTCGGCTGGAGGGAATCGGCTATCTTGGGGGCAGCAGCCAAGTTGAGGACGGGTGTGCGGAACACCTCCACGTTGCTCTGACGATTGCGTCGACTGGCAGAACGGCGGGGCTGACGGCGAGGACCGGATGTCTCGCCGACCTCGTGCTCGTTCCGACCAGTTTGGCGGGGACTTTCATGGGAATTGGCCATGTGAACTTCGGCTGCAGGCCCACGACCCAAGTATTCAGAAGGCAACTCAGTTGGAACTGAGTCCGAGCGCTCGGACGGCGGCGCAACCACAACCGACTCGAGGACCACTACTTGAGAGGACGCGTGCTGGCGCGCCTGGGCGTGTCGGACCCAATGCTGGAGTCGCGAACGGCGAGACCGCTTGTTGCGGCGCGTGACGGGAGCGAAGATCAACACCGGAGCCGACTGCTGGAGAAGAATGATGCCGCGGGCGCCGGCACGGAAGTGCGTAGCCCCGCGACCGGGGAGCGCCTCGATGTCGAGAGGTGCATCCCGAAGCCATGCCGAATCGTCGACGATGAAGGAGAGTGCGCCGAAGAGGATCTCACGACCCATGCACAAATCTCCACCGGATGAAATGACGAAAAGATGTAGTTGCAAACTCGCGGGAAGTCGCATAGACGCCTGCCCCACGGTGGGCGCCAACTGTCATGGGTATAAGTCTGATAGTAGATGTGTAGGGTACGAAAGGATGGGCAGAGCCTTAGCTACGGCGAGGTTGTATGAGTTCAGGCCCCTCTACGGTGGAGGTAAAAGCCCTATGTCTTAGTGCTCTTGGGAGCTTGATGTCGAGTGGAATATGGATTACAGTGAAAACTTAACCCCTGCACCAGTGGGAAAGGGTGGCTTATATAGAGTGCGCTGCCCTTCACAACGGTTCGGTGCACAGGGGTGGTGTAGTGGCGAATAAATGCCTACGTTACAGGTAACGTATGCCTTAAATGCTAATAATGGTACATGAAAACGTATGACCGTTGCCCTCCAGGGGGGTTACGATGTACAGAGTGGAATCCAATCGGTAGGTTTGATACGTTCCGAATGCACATCTCCGACTGGATGATGGAGGAATCGTCACCGACTGGATGATGGGAAGTCCTTAATTCAGTCGGAACTGACTAAGGGCCTTGTCCCTTATGAAGGGTAGTCCTTGGGTAGGACCTATAGGGCAGGCCTATGACCCTACCCTGGGACTATAACCTCATCAGCATGCGACCCTAGTGCCTCCGCTGATGGACGACGTCAGATGCGCGCTGGTGTCTTTCGAGCCGCCAATTGTCAGTATTTAAGCGAGTTATCTCGGCGGTAATTTGAGCTTGCCGGGTCTCGATCCTGGCGGGCTCCACCTCGGCATCCCGCTGAGCCTTCGCCACTGCTTCTCTTAGTTTTGTCAATTCCGTGTTTACTTCCTCCTGGTTTTCCGGCGTGATGGGGGTCGCCATGAGCCTTGTAATTTCCGCTGCTAATTCCACCAAGACAGCGGCCGGGCTTCTAGATGTCTCGCCAGTTCCATCCCCGCCTGCCGGGTTTGGCGCGGGTTGAGTCGCCCCAGCCATGTAAATGGCGATCTGACGGCGGGTTCGGTCAAGGACTTCGGGGTACATGGCCAGCGACAAGACTCGAAGACAATCCCCATGTAGAGACTGGATTGAATCCGAATCGCCCATGGACGATTCGTCATCAGTGTTGACCGGTGTGGTTTCCTGGGTCGCTGAGTGTTCTGGTTCCTCTGATCCCTGCGTGAATCTAACAAAGACCAGGCGAGTTAGATTTGGCGTCACCACTGGTCGGATGTACCTGGCCGGCTCGACGATGTCGGTTGAGATGTCCGGCTCAGGCACGGAAGATCCAATCATGCCGATGAAGACGCTGATCTTGCCGAAGGGGACCGTGTAACCAGATTCGTTCAAATTCGCCTCGGGCCCCCATAGCAAGTTGTTGATGTAGTACTTCCCACGGCAGCGCCGAGTCATGAGCCCTGTCGCATAGCTCCCAAACCCTGGTAGGGCTCCCTTTGAGAACTCAACTCCACCGTGCGCAGGCCCCACGGTGGGCGCCAATTGTCGTGGTTTTGTCACGGTAGATGTCCTCGTGAAAGGACTTAGTATTGGAGCCATCGCACCTTGGTGGCGACTCAAAGGGGTTGAACGGGAATGAGACGGTGATTTACCCAGGTTCGGCCCCTCGTGAGGAGGTAAAAGCCTACGTCCTGCTTTTTGTTGTATTGATGGAGTTTCGATTACAAGGAGGGCGTAACTCGCCGGACCTAGCACTCGATGGTTTCTAACCTACCCTCTTCTTCCCTAGGACTCAGCTTTATATACAGGTCGAGTCCCTAGGGTTTACAAGGGTACTTTCCTTTCTACAAATCATGACTCTTACGATCTCTAAGTCGCCATCTTTCCAAAGCTTGGAGACCTTCTGGAAGGTGTGAACCGCCATACAACCTTCGGTCTTTCCAGGCCAAGGCCCGAACCAGGTCTTAGATGAATCGCCAGATTTGGTGACCCGACCCAACTAGGGCGGGTTATCAATAGATAATATCCCCAACAGTTCCCAACTAGAAAAGTAAAGTTTTGACTCTCCCACCACCAATCAATCACACTCCACGACTAGCCGAATACTCGGGTGCCGTCCATACCAACATCAATCCAGGGGGAATTTTGTTTGCAATTATCTTTTCGATTTGAGCATGGAACTGGGCATTCCAATTACCAGCCCCTTTCTCGTGAATGATAGTGAATAAACACATATCAAGGATAACACGCCTAGCATGGAAGATACTGATAGCCCCCTGTCACCACATGAGCGGTTCGGGCACGCAAAACAGATTATTTCTTGAAGGTTTAGAGAGTGGCAGATGCAAGTTTACTTGGAACGACAGGTAGATACCGCAAGTAGGTAGGTATGGTGGACTCATATGGAACAACTTAGGGTTTATGGAAGTGGATGCACAAGCAGTATTCCGCTTAGTACAAGTGAAGGCTAGCAAAAGACTCGGAAGCGACCAACTAGAGAGCGACAACAGTCATCAAAATGTGCTGAGATTAACTAACATTGAGTGCAAGCATGAGTAGGACATAAATCATCATGAACATGAATATCATAGAGGCTACGTTGATTTTGTTTCAACTACATGCGTGAACATGCGCCAAGTCAAGCCACTTGAATCATTTAAAGGAGGATACCATCCTATCATACTACACCATAGTCATATGAAAATTCATGTGGGCATCCAAGACAAACCATTATAAGCTCCTAGATAAGTAAGCATGGCATCAACAACTATGATCTCGAAGTTGTCATTGCAAACATGTTTCTCTCACAACAAAGTTGAACTAGGAACGATGAGCTAGTCATATTTACAAAACAAAATAGATCGAGTTCATACCAGCTTTTCCAGGCTCAGTCACTTCATCATATATCGTCATTATTGCCTTTCACTTGCACGACCGAACGATGTGAACAATAATAAGAGTGCTCGAGCATTGGACTAAGCTGGATTCTGTAAGCAAACACAAAGGAGAAGATAAAATAATATGGCTCTTTAACAGATAAACAGATATGCATGCGAGAGCCACTAAAGATTGTAACCATGGTCTTCTACCTTGACCCAAAGAAAAATAAAACTATTCACACGGGAAAGCTCCCAACAAGCAAAAGAAGAAAAGAAAACCTTTTTGGGTTTTCTCAAACTAGACAGACACACGAAAAGGAAACGAGAAAAATAAATAAACTAGCATGGATGATACAGTGGAAAAGTGTGAACACCGACTAACAAAGTGAAAGCATAAGCAAGAATATAAAGTCGGTGAGAAACACGTACTCCCCCAAGCTTAGGCTTTTGGCCTAAGTTGGTCTACTCCCATTGAGGGAAATAACCAGCTCCGGGGTACTCCGGAGTGGAGTGAGGATGCCAGTGCTGTGTGAGCTCCTCTGGCTCCCACTGATAAACTGGCGTGTGGTACTCGACTGGTGGCTCGGGCACGGGCACCTGTGGTTGGGCTAAGCCCCAATTTGCGTAGATGTCCAAGGGCATAATAATGTACCTGCCTGCATGAAGATTGAACAAAGAAGGAGCTGGCAAAGTAATAATATCATGAGTACCCTGACTAAATACCAGGTTATAAATCATCCTTCTATTTATATCTCTATCAAGAAAGTCATGGTGAACCATCCTATCGTAATCTAGATATCTCTCAGGAAGAAGAATCTCTTCTTCCTCGTCCAGTCTAATGGGTATCTCAAAATGTCTATCAAGACGAGTAGCATAGATACCTCCATAGACAATGCCTTTAGAACGGTTCGTGTTCAACCGTTGAGCTACTATAGCGCCCAAGCTATAAGTTTTATCATTATAAAGGGCTTCACGCAAGACCGCAAGATCTGGAGAGCTAAGGGCTCCAGCTTTCCCACGTCCAATCAAACATTTTCCCATGAATAATGAGAAGTACCGAAGCACAGGAAAATGAATGCTAGCAGCTGTAGTGCAAGACACTCCTCTCTCCTCTCCTACAGCAATAGTATCTATGAAAGCTTCCAAGTCCCGTGGACGAGGTTCACGAATATCCCCAACATAAGGTAATTTGCACACATTGCAAAAATCCTGGAGTGACATGCGCTGGGGGATATCATAAAGTTTGAACTCAACCATAGGAGGATTCTTCCTCGGCTAGAATTTAAAGCTTTGTACAAAGATATTAGTGAGGAGGAGGTATTGCGGACACTTACCTTCAACGAAGGCACTAAGGCCTGCGTTCTCCACCAAGTAGTAGAAGTCCTCATAAAGTCCGGCGGCGCGTAAGAACACATCGCTTGGCCACTCGCACGCTCGAACTTCTGCAACTAGAGGGACCGGATACTTGGGCTTCTTCTCACTTCCATCGTCCTTGGGGTCACGGCTTGAAGAACCGCTTAAGAATCTCCTCATCTTTTCCCTTTCTATCTCTGAAAATTTCTGAAATTTTTAGTGACTCTAAGGAAAAGTGAACATGGCTCAACAAAACTCATAGCGACTACTCCGACAAGTGCCTAGATGCCATATTACGCATCAAAACTACTTGGGACCAGCTAAAATTAGCATGCAAAGCTCAAGAACCTGGTCACCAAGGCAGCAAAAATACGCGAAGTATAAGGCACTAGAGAAAAATCTAATTGGACCAATGGAGGAGTCACTTACCAAGGAGTAATTTCCCCAAAACAGTTCGGAGAATGGTGCTTTGAGCAAGGAGATCGAAAATCCCAGCAAGAAGAGCAAGAACACGGGTTTGAGCTGCGAAACGATTTTTTCTAGAGGTAGGAGAAGCAGATGAGAGCTAGAATGAGTGGAGGGGGTGCACGTGGGCCCCACAAGCCTGGTAGGCGCGGCCAGGGGGTGCCTGCACCTCGAGGGCTTGTGGCCCACTGGTGCAGCCCCCAGACTAGCTCTTTGTCTCAGTATTTTTCAAAAAATCCAGAAAAAATCATACTTGATTTTCAGGACGTTCGGAGAACTTCTATTTTCGGGGTATTTTTCTACGGGACGCTAAAACAGAAAACAGGGAAAACTAAACTAAATCTATCATTTTTCTTCTAAGCAACTAAAAGTGAAAGCTTGGAACACAGATTTGTGACTCCTTGATCCATTCATCTCATGGTCATCGAAAGAAATCCGTTAGCGAGGTTGATCAAGTCTCCTTGACAAACTTTTTCGAATCGCAAAAGTGCAAGGAGAATTTTTGAATAGTCACTAGGTTACCTCAATGGGGATGTGTATTTCCCCAACAAGCAAATCATACTTCGTCTTGACAGGAGGTATAGGGCATTCAAAGCTGCCAATAAGAGTCGATGAAGTTTTTTTGACAGCATTGATGCAATGTACTCGATATTGTTTCTTCGGAAAGTGCACTGTATGCTCATTACCGTTGACATGGAAAGTGAATTGCCTTTGTTCCAATCTATAACATCCCCTGCAGTGTTTAAAAAGGGTCTTCGGAGGATGACCGCCATGGCATCGTCCTCAAGAATATCCAGAATAACAAAGTCTGTTAAGATAGTAACGTTAGCAACCACAACAGGCACATCCTCGCAAATGCCGATAGGAAAAGCAGTTGATTTGTCGGCCATTTGCAGAGAGATTTCAGTGGGTGTCAACTTATCCAGTTCAAGTCTACGATAAAGAGAGAGAGAGAGGCATAACACTAACACCGGCTCCAAGGTCGCATAAAGCAGTTCTAACATAGTTTCCTTTAATGGAGCAAGGTATAGTGGGCACTCTGGGATAACCTAGTTTCTTAGAAGTTCCACCCTTGAAGGTATAGTTAGCGAGTATGGTGGAAATCTCAACCTCAAGTATCCTCCTCTTATTAGACACAATATCTTTCATGTACTTAGCATACGGGGACATTTTGAGCATGTCTGTCAAACACATTTGCAGAAAGACTGGTCTAATCATTTCAACAAATTGCTCAAAATCCTCATCATCCTTTATCTTGGATGGTTTGGGAGGAAAGGGCATGGGTTTCTGAACCCATGGTTCCCTTTCTTTACCATGCTTCCTAGCAGTGAAATCATTCTTATCGTATCTCTTAGTCTTAGGTTGTGGGTTCTCAAGATCAACAGGTTCAATCTCCACATCCTTATCGTTGCTAGGTTGAGCATCAACATGAACATCACTATTGATATTATCATTAGGCTTACGTTCATCACCAAATTGTGTCTCGGCATAAAAAACAGAGACATCGTTTGGACTCTCAGGTGTAACAGCATCTGGGTTGCTAACGTGCAAGTTCTTATCATCTTCCTTCTTCTTTCTAGGATGACTAGGTGCATCAGTGCTAACTCCTTGAGAATCTTGTTCAATTCTCTTAGGATGACCCTCAGGATACAAAGGTTCCTGGGTCATTCTACCTCCTCTGGTGACGACTCTGACAGAATTGTCATTCATCTCATTGAGCAAGTCATTCTGAGCCTTAAGTACTTTTTCTACTTGAGTAGTAACCATAGAGGCATGTTTACTCAGGAGCTTAAGATCATTGACATTTCTGTGCCCACAAGCACTTAAATGACTAAGCATACGAGCATTCTGTTCCAATTGTCTGCTAACATA
This sequence comes from Hordeum vulgare subsp. vulgare, assembly GCF_904849725.1. Classification (NCBI taxonomy): domain Eukaryota; kingdom Viridiplantae; phylum Streptophyta; class Magnoliopsida; order Poales; family Poaceae; genus Hordeum; species Hordeum vulgare. The sequence continues at coordinate 111,133,636 of NC_058520.1, forward strand.
ATCATTGAAACTCTGTTGTTGGGCAACAAAGTTATCAAATTCATCCAGGCATAAGCTAGCAGGTTTATCAAAAGGAATATCACTCTCATCAAACGTACTGAGAGAATTTACTTCTACTACCTGTGTCGGGTTATCAAGACCATGGAGCTCTTCGATAGGTGGTAGATTTTTGACATCTTCAGATTTAATGCCTTTCTCTCCCATAGATTTCTTAGCTTCTTGCATATCTTCAGGACTGAGGAATAGAATACCTCTTTTCTTCGGAGTTGGCTTAGGAGGTGGTTCGGGAATAGTCCAAGCATTCTCATTGCACAAGATATTATTTAGTAGAATCTCAGCTTGTTCTACGGTTCGTTCCCTAAAAACACAACCAGCACAACTAGGTGGTCTCTAGAAGCATCAGTAAGTCCATTATAGAAGATAACAAGTATTTCATTCTTCTCAAGAGGGTGATCAGGCAAAGCATTCAGTAGCTGGACGAGCCTCCCCCAAGCTTGTGGGAGACTCTCTTCTTCATCTTGCGCAAAGTTGTATATTTCCCGCAAGGCAGCTTGCTTCTTATGGGCAGGGAAATATTTCTCATAGATGTAGTAGACCATATCCTGGGGGCTACGCACACAACCAGGAGCAAGAGAAGTGAACCAAGTCTTAGCATCATCCTTTAGCGAGAAAGGAAACAACTTGAGGATATAGTAGTGGCGGATCTTTTCCCCACTAGTGAATAGGGTGGCTATATCGTGCAGTTTGGTAAGATGGGCTACAACCGTTTCAGACTCATAACCATGAAAAGGATCAGATTCGAGCAAAGTGATTAACTCAGGGTCGTCAGAGAATTCATAATCCTTATCGGTCACAAAGATAGGAGAAGTGGCAAACTTCGGGTTGTATCTCATCCTAGCGTTCAAAGATGTTTCTTTCCACTTGAGCAGTAGTTTCTCAACATCATAGCTATCCTTACAAGCAAGAAAGTCCTCAGCTATCTCTCCCTCCATAACATAACACTCATGCATAACAGGCAATTCATGTCTAGGAGAGCTAGTTCTAGCAGGCAAAATAGCAGGTTCTACTTCAATAGTATCAGAAGTTTCAGAAGTATCATCACATCTAGCAGCAACTCTAGCAATTTGTGCATCAAGGAATGCACCTAGTGGAAAAGAAGTATCAAGCATATCATCATCATAAGCATCATGGGCAGCAGAAGTAGCATCATCAAGCATAGACGACATATCAAGATTTCTAGTAGGAGGTGGTGTGACAAACTTACTCATAACTGACGGTGAATCAAGTGCAAAGCTAGATGGCAGTTCCTTAGCTGTCCTCGTAGTGGAGGGCAAGACTTTAGTTCTTGGATCTATCAAATTCCTCATAGTGTCGGGACCCCGATCCTAAGCCATAGGAATCCAGCCTGTAACACATCGCATCCCTTTGTGGTCTCACGCACGGTTAACTCCACGGCTGGAGCCTTACCTTAGCCGGGACTGTTTGCGTCTTTTGACTCACGTATGCGATGGTGTCGCTAGCAATCCAATGTCAAAGAACCCGGATCGACATGTCTAGTCATAAACCAAAGTGGCAGTTCCGCACAAGGACAGGCATACATGACCCAACAAAGCAGGTGTCGGTCACCAACGAACGTAGACGAGTCATAGCAAGCTACAAGGACTCCATTATGTTTCGTGACATTTCCCCAAAGGGGACAGACACAGCAGCTAAGAAGGACACATGCCGGTCAACCAATGTGTCCGGAGCAGTAGCGAACTACCAAGGCTCGTTGGATCACAAAGGGGCATTTCCTTGTAAGGAGTGCTACTAAAGTTCACGACTAGGTACAGACAGAGCAACTAGAAGGCGTATGGCCTGACTATACTACAGAGCCGACGTAGGGCCAGATCGTAGCTGGGACACCAGCTACTCGTCGTTGTCGATGTCTACGAAGAACCCTCCATTAGGGTCATTAGCAACCTCTGCAACATTTATTAAACAAACATGAGTACGAAGGTACTCAGCAAGACTTTAGGAGAACTAACTACTCATGCAAGGTATCAAAAGGTATTGTGGGGTTTCATGCGGGAAACCAGCATTTGACTCGTGGCTAGACAACTTGCTTTTTGAAATTAGTTTTGACAACTTGATTTCTCACACACGAGTCCACTAACACCACAACAATACACTATCGTGGAATCATTCCCTCTCCACACGGAAATGCAATCCACGACACTCACGCTTATCTTGACAATTTTATGAGTAGCCATTGAAGTTATCTATGAACAACATATGTCTCCAAGTAGTCCATATCCGCGGACGCGGCTATTCGAATAGATCATAACCCTGCAGGGGTGTACTTCGTCACACACGCTCCCGCCACTTATCGCCATGTGCACGTCATGCACCTCGGCAACCTTCAAGCGGAAGCCGAGTGAGGGAGTCGGCCACGACCGTTAACCACACTAGTACCTAGTCCAGGTTTATCACCTATCTGAGAGTAACCCGTACGGAAGTCCGGCCGAGGTTTCCGCCACGGCCTCAAACGAGGTGCGCAGGGTTCCCAAGCCCACCATCCGGGTGCCACTTGGTACACCGTGCCACTGCCTACTGCATCACGGTCCACCTCTCAGGTCAGCACCATGCACGGCCTCCAGCATTACTATAAACACCAGAAACTACTTGCAACTCCTGGACCGAGTACTACGCGATTAATAGGCCGAGCGGGGTCATATTTCAGGGCCCAGCATGTGGTAGTATCTAGTCTTGGATTACATACACGGAACTCAGTTCCTAAGGACGGTTCCAATGAAACAACCCGCCATGTACTCCTACACAGCCTTTCACCGGTACCTTTACCAAATCAAGTTCAACACACGACCTTTGCTCACCGAACACATTCCACATTTCTGTTCATCTCCCAGATGACAGACCATACACAACTCTAAGCATAGCATGCATAGCAGGATAAGGCACATCATAGCTCAAGCAACTACCAGGTATGCTAGGTTGCAAGGTTCGGCTATTTACTGTGACAAGGTTAAGTCATGCAAAGGAAGTGGGTCCAACTATCGTGGCAAAAGAAGTTGAAGCATTTGATCCTAATGCAATAAATAGGTGCAGGAGCAAGAACATAGGAGTTATCGTGATGATCAAAAGGGTTGCTTGCCTTGTTGCTCAGAGGAGGAACGATATCCGTCAGACGGATATTCGGTGGAATCCGGGGGTGCGGAGCCTACCGAAATGAATGGCAACATTCAATAACAAACATATGCAATCAAAATGATGCATGAGCATGGCATGAGAACGCAAGTGATAGGTTATTATAATCAAGATGTTTTAGGTTTAGAGTTGATTGGAATCACATTCGAATAGCAATTCAAACGGGTATTCTCGGATACCGGTTCAATTGATTCGACCTGATGCTCAGATGAACCTAATGTTAACATGCGTGAAATGTCATGTTATGGTACTGATTTATATCTAGGGCAGTGTGTGATCATTGTATTTATAATGAAATTTGGATATTTTTGCAAATTCCATTTGAAGTGATTAAAGAATTGAATTATTCCTTATTTCACAAATTAGGGTCCTGTAACTTTTCAAACATAGTTGAAAATAGCATAATCAGAATCCTTGAATTTTTCTGATACTTTTTCATATATAAATTATTTTCATTGGAGTTACAGATTAATTTCTATGATTTTTACAATTTTTAGCAATTTCTTGAATTAGTTTTAAACTGGAAATTCCATTTATTGCATGAGGCTGACGTTAGCAGGTCAGCCGACCTGTGCAGGTCAAACCTGACAGGGGGGCCCCACTGGTCAGCCTCTCTGGGACTAATCCCGCGCTGAAAAGCCCCTAATTGGGGTTTGACCAGGCGTGGGGCCCTTTGTCAGCGACTGAGGGGTGGGCGATTACGCCCTAATGGTCGGCCACGTCGACGGCCACCGGAGGGTGGTCGCCGGCGACCAGACCCGCGGCGGAGGGCTCGCCGGAGGCGACCTAGACGGCGCTGCGCATCACCAAAACGCACGCGGTTTGCAGCTACAGCATGCTCGCGAAGTGGCCGATCTGGCAGGACCATCTGGGGAGGCTAGGGTCGCCGGAAGAGGCGTCGGCGATGAGCCGGAGCGGCGGCCAAAGCTCAGGCGTCGTCGGGGGCTTTGAATCAGAGGGATCCACGCTCAGTTCTTAGCTGCTACGGCATCTACGCGTCGTCCTGGAGCTGCTGGTGCTCTCGGGAGGACGAGCTGGACATCGGAGGGCTACCGGCGCCGAGCGGCAGCGGCGGTCCTCGTCGGGCTCCTGTGAAACTAGGGCTAGAGGAGAGGATCGACGGGGAAAACCTAGGGAAAACGACCGCATGCTCACAGGGAGTGCAGGGCAGAGCTCAGACGGCTCGGGGAAGGCCTGGGGGCGACGAATCGACGGGAGAGGTCCGGCGGCCGGAGGAGGAAGACGACGGCGTTGCGGGCCTTGCAGGGCTCGAGGAAGCTTCGGCTTCTGCAGAGATGACCAGGGCGACGTGGCGGAGCTAATGGCGTGCTCTGGGAGGGGTTCCTATGGCCAGGGGCACGGCCAGCTCGAGCTCGAGCTCGGCTCTAATGGCGGCAGCAGGGAGAAGGAGGAGATCCGGGAGGAGGGGAAGAACCGAGGCGGGGAATGGATAGGGGAAGCTCTGGGGAGCTTATCCCCGTCGTCGCCAGCGCGAACCGGCGGCCAGGCAGGCACGCAGGTGCGTGGCCGCGCCGGAGGAGGCGGCGGCCACCTCCTGCTGCCTACTGGCGCGAGGGAGGGGACGAGCGGGGAGATGGGCCGGGCCGGCTTAGGCGACAGGTAACTCTTTTCCTTTTTCTTCTGTTTTTTTGTTTTTCTGTTTTGCTATTTATTGCTTAGCTAATTATTTCAGCTCCAAAATAAAAAGTAAAAACTATTTTAGACCTCCTGCAATATTTGTTATAATATCCCCACTCATTTCCAAGACTTTCAACATTTTTGGAAAATTATAGTTTCTGATTTCAATTTTTAAATTTGAAACCAGTGGCTTTTGCATTTATTTAAAATGCTGAAAGTGTCAAGAAAATAGTTTTCTCCAATGCTCATTTACTTTCATGATTTATCAGAAAGTTTGAACATTTCTTGAGGCCATTTTGGGTTCATTGATTTTGAACTAGTTTGAGATTTCCTTTAATTGAAATGGTGGCTAGGGTTTTGAGTTTTTCCTTTGCCACTTTGTTGTTTTTGTTGAAACTTCTTAGATGCAAATGCAAAGAAGACATGAGCACAATGCTATCTTGCTTAAGGGTTAGGGATGTGACAACTCACCCGCACTCAAAAGAATCTCGTCCCGAGATTTAGAAGTCGTCGGGAATAATGCAGGATATTCGAGTCGGAGACGATCCTCTCTTTCCCAAGTTGCCTCCTTTTCAGAATGATTTGACCATCGAACTTTAAGAAACTTGAGGTTTCGACGTCGAGTGGTACGCTCAGCTTGATCAAGAATACGCACGGGGTATTCTCGGTAAGAAAGGTTATCTTGTAGATCAAGCGTTTCGTGGTCCACTTCACGGATAGGATCCGAAAAGCAACGCCTGAGTTGCGAGACGTGGAAAACATCATGAACCTTGGAAAGATGCGGAGGAAGTTCCAACTGGTAGGCAACTTCTCCTCGTTTGGCAAGAATGCGAAAAGGTCCAATGTAACGAGGAGCCAACTTGCCCTTGATACCGAAACGATGGGTACCCTTCAAAGGTGTAACCCGAAGGTAAGCCTTCTCGTCAACTTCAAAGGTCACAGCCTTATGATGACGATCATATTGGCTCTTTTGACGAGACTGGGCTGTTTTCAACTTTTCACGAATAATGCGAACCTGCTCTTCTGCATCCTAGATCATGTCCGGGCCAAAGAGTTGCCTCTCTCCGGTTTCTGACCAATTAAGAGGTGTTCGACATCTTCGTCCATAGAGAACTTCAAAAGGGGCTTTGCCCAAGCTTGATTGATAACTGTTGTTATAAGCGAATTCGGCGAATGGAAGACACTTCTCCCAATTCATACCGAACGATATAACACAAGCTCGGAGCATATCTTCTAGAATTTGATTCACTCTTTCTACTTGACCACTTGATTGAGGATGGAAAGCAGTGCTAAAAGATAAGTGAGTCCCCATGGCATTCTGAAAACTTTCCCAGAAGCGAGAAGTAAAGATACTTCCACGGTCCGAGTTAATTTCCAGGGGAACACCATGAAGAGACACTATTCGAGAGATATATAACTCTGCTAGTTGGCTAGCTGTTATACTCTCACGAATAGGAAGAAAATGAGCCACTTCGGAAAGACGGTCAATGACCACAAAGATAGCATTATTTCCTTTCTTGGTCTTGGGAAATCCGGTAATGAAATCCATGCTAACTTTATCCCATTTCCATTCAGGAATAGCTAAAGGTTGAAGGGTGCCAGCAGGCCTTTGATGTTCTGCCTTAACTCGACGACAAACATCGCAGTTAGCAACGAACTCAGCAATTTCTCTCTTCATCCTAGTCCACCAGAACCTCTGGCGTAGGTCCTGATACATCTTAGTACTACCGGGATGAATGGTGAGAGGGGAATCATGAGCCTCCTTAAGGATTAACTGCCTTAGATGTGGGTTCTTGGGAACCACTAAACGATTCTGGAAGAATACCACACCTTGATCATTCATGGAAAGTTCTTTAGCGTTTCCGCTAAAAATATTCTCCTTGATCCGTGATATACCCTTGTCACGCTTTTGGCCAGCTATAATTTGATCCTTAAGAGTAGGCTTCGCCACCAGGGTAGAAAGGAATCCTTGAGGAACAATATGAAGATTCAACCTCCGAAAGTCCTCATGGAGAAGTGGTTGACCTTGTTGTAGCATCAAATTGTTACAATAAGATTTACGACTTAGTGCATCGGCCATAACATTGGCCTTCCCCGGGGTGTAAGTTATCCCTAAGTCGTAATCCGAGATCAACTCAACCCACCGTCTTTGCCTGAGATTCAAATCCGGCTGGGTGAAGATATATTTCAGACTTTGGTGATCAGTGAATATTTCGCAACGATTACCCAGAAGGTAATGTCGCCAGGTTTTTAGTGCATGGACCACACCTGCAAGCTCAAGGTCATGTGTGGGATAATTATCCTCATGTGGACGCAACTGTCGAGATGCGTATGCGATCACATGACGATCTTGCATGAGAATGCAACCTAATCCTTGTCGCGAGGCGTCGCAATAGATAACAAAGTCCTTAGAAAAATCTGGTGGTAGCAACACAGGTGCGGAAGTCAGGCGTCTTTTCAGTTCCTGAAAACTATGCTCACACTGTGGTGTCCACTCGAACCTTTTATCCTTCTTGAGGAGTTCAGTCAGAGGCTTTGCAACCTTGGAGAAATTCTCGACGAAGCGGCGACAATAGCTCGCTAGACCAAGAAAACTCCCAACTTGCTTAACCGATTCAGGTTGAGTCCAATCAAGGACAGCTTGAACTCTCTCGGGATTGACAGCAATACCATTACCAGAGATTACGTGGCCTAGATAGGTCACTTCTGGTAACCAGAATTCACATTTTGAAAATTTGGCATAAAGGCGATGCTCTCGAAGTTTCATCAATACCATCCTTAGATGCCCGACATGTTCTTGTTCATTCTTGGAGTAGATGAGAATATCATCGAGGTATACTACGACGAATTTATCCAAATACTCCATAAAGATTGAATTCATCAGTCGAGAGAAGGTGGCTGGGGCATTGGTTAAACCGAAGGACATAACGGTGTACTCATATTGACCATAACGAGTAACAAAGGCCGTTTTTGGAATGTCCCCGTTCTTAATCTTGATTTGATGGTATCCCAACCTCAAATCCATTTTGGAGAAGACTGAGGATCCAGCGAGCTGATCGTACAGATCGTTGATCCTGGGGAGCGGATACTTGTTCTTTATGGTGACCAGGTTAACTGGTCGGTAATCTACAACCATCCGATCCGTTCCGTCTTTCTTCTTGACGAAGAGGACGGGACAAGCCCAAGGAGAAGAGCTAGGACGAATGAAACCCTTGTTCAAGGCCTCATCTAATTGCTTCTTAAGTTCGGCTAGCTCTAGGGGTGCCATCTTATAAGGTCTTCTGGCTATTGGGACAGTTCCCGGAACAAGATCTATCACAAACTCTACATCTCTGTCAGGTGGAATTCCTGGCAGTTCCTCTGGAAAAACATCCGGGAAGTCACGGACTACCGGAATGTCTTCAAGTTCCGGAAGAGGGTTGGCATTTAGGGAATAGAGTTGGCATTTGGCAACTCGAGTAGAGACATTTACTATCTCACCCGAGGGATGGGTAAGCTGGACATTTCTAGATTGAGTATCAATCTTGGCATAGTGAGCTGACATCCAGTCCATGCCCAAGATGATATTAATATCCGAAGATTTCAATGCTATCAATGAAGCTAGAAAAACTAGCCTGTCTACTAGAATTTCATTGCCATAGGTTATCCTAGAGGTTTGCCATTTACTACCAGGGGTTTGGACAACCAATGGGATTGGCATATCACAAAATGACATGTTATGCAACTGTGCATAACTTTCTGAAATGAAGGAATGAGAAGACCCAGTGTCAAAGAGAACGGACGCTGGGTGATGATTAACAAGAAGCGTACCCAGCATGACGTCGGGATCCTCTGCAGCTTCTTCTGCTGACACATAGTTCACACGGCCACGTGCAGGAGTTGGCTTCACATAAAACGCTTTACCCGACTTGGCCTGCCCGACGGATTTTCCGGGTTGCTTGGCACCCACATTCTGAGGACACTCACGGGAATAATGCCCTGGTTCTCCACACTTGTAGCATATCACCTGGTTGGCACGTGGTGCAGCATTGCTAGCTGGACCACCATAAGCTTTTGATGGAGGGTTGGCCTGATTCGAGTGAGGCGCCACGTAGGATGGCCTCGGAGTGTATCTTGGCGTCAGAGAACTGTTTGGAACCCACAACCTGCATTTTTGAAACGCGGAACCAGAAGATGAGCCAAAGTCACGGGAGTGCTTCCTTGTGGCTTCGAAGTCAGTATGACCAGTCTCCGCACTGATCACTTTGTTGACCAGGGCTTGAAAGCTTGCACACTCATGGAGGCGCAGATCTCGACGGAGCTCACGGCTCAGACCCTTACGGAATCTTGCTTGCTTCTTGGCGTCAGTAGATACCTCCTCTGTTGCATAGCGGGCGAGGTTACCGAACTCGCGGCTATAGGCATCCACAGACAACTTGCCCTGAGTGAAGGCACAGAACTCCTCTCTCTTTCTGTCCATCAGGCCCTCTGGAATATGGTGCAGACGAAAAGCTGCACTGAAGTCTGCCCATGTGGCCACTGGTTCAGTGGGACGCATAGCTTCAAAATTCTCCCACCACAGATTGGCGGGTCCCTCTAGGAAATACGTCGCAAAGGTCACCTTGTCGGCCTGAGACACATTCGCAGAGCAAATCTTGCGTGAAATGCTGCACAGCCAGTCATCAGCGTCGAGGGGATCGACGGAATGATGAATCTTTGGAGGATTCAGCTTCACAAAGTCATTGAGGGACACTGCAGCATTCCTAGGTTGTCGAGCCGTATTCTGCTCAATACGCTCTAGCAGTCGGTTGGTCTCCCTTTTGTTTCTTTCTGCCTCAAGCATCACTTCTACCAGAGAAGGTGGGTGAGGCAGGTCTTCCTGCGAAGCTTGACTACCCTCTCCTTGCTCATGAGCAGGGGCACGGTTCAACCTGGTGAACACCATACTGACAAACAAACTCATAGCTTAGACCAATATCATATCAATACTAACTATGGATTAAGAATGTACTGAACACACAGAATGCGGAAATGAATATCCGAACAACATGGTAACAAGCAACTGCTATATATACACCATGGTTCATACACACCCTTACATAGTTCACTACAAACTTACTCGAAGAGCAAACTACTGAAATGGTGGAACTACTCATCAGAGGCTTACAAGCTTCCTATACATTATTTATCTAGGCCTCCGGAATTCGTTTCACATTCTACCATACTCCACAAGTCACGCAGGACTGTGAACATACGGCTACTACCATACTATCCTTCCGCTCATAGCTCAGGCATCCGCATAGAACATCTCATAGAGGTTACCTCCATGACCTGGAAGCTCAACCTGCGGATCAGGAAACACTCTAGCCTGAGATCCCTGGGATCCGTAAGGACACGGATGTGGCCTTGGTCCCCTGACTGGTGGTAAGAGGGGTCCCCGAAGAGGTGTGACTCCTCCTATAGCTGGCCAGTCAACGTGAGCCGGAAGATGGGTCCTAACAGGATTCAGCATCTCCATCTCTCCATACCCTGTCTGGACTACCGGTGCCAGGTGCGTCAAAGCTGTCCACAGACGGGCACGGGTAGCATAAAGCTCCATGCGGAGAGCACGAGCATCCTTGTCTCTGTTCTCTAGCATCTCAACAGTGGACTGCAGAAGTGGATCCTCCATAGAAGAATCAAAATAGACTCCACTGAGGTATCCCTCTTCACCAGACTGAGAGGCCGGAACATAGCAGAACTCTTAATTCTGCAACAATGCATGCCTCGCTCTCATAATGGTCAGCATTGAATAGGCAGCATCCTGTACTGCCATGTCAACGGTGACCCCCAACACATAGGACCAATCGATTGGCTTCTCCGCTCCAGGGTAGTCTGGAAATACCCTAACAGTGCAGATGTACTGGCTCTGGTTGAAGTCTCGGTACTGTTCCTCTACCGTGTACTCGGGGTACCAGCGGTAGCCGAACACCGACATCACCCTGACCAGCATGGCCGTATGACCCGGTACATCAATGCACCTGGTCAGATGTACCACCTGACGAGAAGGGCAACCAGGCATCTGTAAATAGAGAGTAATGCAAAAGCATTAGAGCTCCGAATGAAAAATTGGGCAGCATAACGGCTATAAATGCTCAAAAACAAATTTGAGACAACCCAAAATGGAATAGCGTAACCACTCAACTATCAAGTTCAATTCTCTGGTCACCAAACTTACTTCCTGCTTCCTAGGAATAAAAGAAACCCAATATCTCTCGACCCGTAGTCCTATAAGCTACCGATCGGAAACACGAGCCTAGGAGAAGATGAGAAATCTAGTCCTTAATTCCCGCGGAAAAGACGAGGATGACCAGGATAGAATATCTTGAGAAGAGAACAAGAGTGTTACGTTCCCTTCCACAAAAAATTCCCCTATATATAACTAAGAAATTCTAGACTCAACTTCGACCAGTTTGGCTTAGTAATCCTACAGTCAGTCAGGCTCTGATACCAACGCTGTCGGGACCCCGATCCTAAGCCATAGGAATCCTGCCTGTAACACATCGCATCCCTTTGTGGTCTCACGCACGGTTAACTCCACGGCTGCAGCCTTACCTTAGCCAGGACCGTTTGTGTCTTTTGACTCACGTATGCGATAGTGTCGCTAGCAATCCAATGTCAAAGAACCCGGATCGACATGTCTAGTCATAAACCAAAGTGGTAGTTCCGCACAAGGACAGTCATACATGACCCAACAAAGCAGGTGTCGGTCACCAACGAACGTAGAGAGTCATAGCAAGCTACAAGGACTCCATTACGTTTCGTGACATTTCCCCAAAGGGGACAGACACAGCAGCTAAGAAGGACACATGCCGGTCAACCAATGTGTCCGGAGCAGTAGCGAACTACCAAGGCTCGTTGGATCACAAAGGGGCATTTCCTTGTAAGGAGTGCTACTAAAGTTCACGACTAGGTAATCGAACCCCATACATATCAAGTAAGACACACGTACGCATGGCATACCGATATGTATAGATACGTCGATGGCATCACAACATAACCATAACCATACAAACTTTATTTAAGAGGCTCGGAAGAGCCACAAACATAATATTACACATTAAGGGTCTCTCGACCCATAATAGCAGTCATACAATTACAAGCCAGCGGAAGAGTTATAAACTGTCTGGGTACAGACAAAGCAACTAGAAGGCGTATGGCCTGACTATACTACAGAGCCGACGTAGGGCCAGATCATAGCTGGGACACCAGCTACTCGTCGTCGTCGATGTCTACGAAGAACCCTCCATTAGGGTCATTAGCAACCTCTGCAACATTTATTAAACAAACATGAGTACGAAGGTACTCAGCAAGACTTTAGGAGAACTAACTACTCATGCAAGGTATCAAAAGGTATTGTGGGGTTTCATGCGGGAAGCCAGCATTTGACTCGTGGCTAGACAACTTGCTTTTTGAAATTAGTTTTGACAACTTGATTTCTCGCACACGAGTCCACTAACACCACAACAATACACTATCGTGGAATCATTCCGTCTCCACACGGAAATGCCGTCCACGACACTCACGCTTATCTTGACAATTTTATGAGTAGCCATTGAAGTTATCTATGAACAACATATGTCTCCAAGTAGTCCATATCCGCGGACGCGGCTATTCGAATAGATCATAACCCTGCAGGGGTGTACTTCGTCACACACGCTCCCGCCACTTATCGCCATGTGCACGTCATGCACCTCGGCAACCTTCAAGCGGAAGCCCAGCGAGGGAGTCGGCCACGACCGTTAACCACACTAGTACCTAGTCCAGGTTTATCGCCTATCTGAGAGTAACCCGTACGGAAGTCCGGCCGAGGTTTCCGCCACGGCCTCAAACGATGTGCGCAGGGTTCCCAAGCCCACCATCCGGGTGCCACTTGGTACACCGTGCCACTGCCTACTGCATCACGGTCCACCTCTCACGTCAGCACCATGCACGGCCTCCAGCATTACTATAAACACCAGAAACTACTTGCAACTCCTGGACCGAGTACTACGCGATTAATAGGCCGAGCGGGGTCATATTTCAGGGCCTAGCATGTGGTAGTATCTAGTCTTGGATTACATACACGGAACTCAGTTCCTAAGGACGGTTCCAATGAAACAACCCACCATGTACTCCTACACAGCCTTTCACCGGTACCTTTACCAAATCAAGTTCAACACACGACCTTTGCTCACCGAACACATTCCACATTTCTGTTCATCTCCCAGATGACAGACCATACACAACTCTAAGCATAGCATGCATAGCAGGATAAGGCACATCATAGCTCAAGCAACTACCAGGTATGCTAGGTTGCAAGGTTCGGCTATTTACTGTGACAAGGTTAAGTCATGCAAAGGAAGTGGGTCCAACTATCGTGGCAAAAGCAGTTGAAGCATTTGATCCTAATGCAATAAATAGGTGCAGGAGCAAGAACATAGGAGTTATCGTGATGATCAAAAGGGTTGCTTGCCTTGTTGCTCAGAGGAGGAACGATATCCGTCAGACGGATATTCGGTGGAATCCGGGGGTGCGGAGCCTACCGAAATGAATGGCAACATTCAATAACAAACATATGCAATCAAAATGATGCATGAGCATGGCATGAGAATGCAAGTGATAGGTTATTATAATCAAGATGTTTTAGGTTTAGAGTTGATTTGAATCACATTCGAATAGCAATTCAAACGGGTATTCTCGGATACCGGTTCAATTGATTCGACCTGATGCTCAGATCAACCTAATGTTAACATGCGTGAAATGTCATGTTATGGTACTGATTTATATCTAGGGCAGTGTGTGATCATTGTATTTATAATGAAATTTGGATATTTTTGCAAATTCCATTTAAAGTGATTAAAGAATTGAATTATTCCTTATTTCACAAATTAGGGTCCTGTAACTTTTTCAAACATAGTTGAAAATAGCATAATCAGAATCCTTGAATTTTTCTGATACTTTTTCATATATAAATTATTTTCATTGGAGTTACAGATTAATTTCTATGATTTTTACAATTTTTAGCAATTTCCTGAATTAGTTTTAAACTGGAAATTCCATTTATTGCATCAGGCTGACGTCAGCAGGTCAGCCGACCTGTGCAGGTCAAACCTGACAGGAGGGCCCCACTGGTCAGCCTCTTTGGGACTAATCCCGCGCTGACCAGCCCCTAATTGGGGTTTGACCAGGCGTGGGGCCCTCTGTCAGCGACTGAGGGGTGGGCGATTACGCCCTAATGGTCGGCCACGTCGACGGCCACCGGAGGGTGGTCGCCGGCGACCAGACCCGCGGCGGAGGGCTCGCCGGAGGCGACCTAGACGGCGCTGCGCAGCACCAAAACGCACGCGGTTTGCAGCTACAGCATGCTCGCGAAGTGGCCGATCTGGCAGGACCATCTGGGGAGGCTAGGGTCGCCGGAAGAGGCGTCGGAGACGAGCCGGAGCGGCGGCCGAAGCTCGGGCGTCGTCGGGGGCTTTGAATCAGAGGGATCCACGCTCAGTTCTTAGCTGCTACGGCATCTACGCGTCGTCCTGGAGCTGCTGGTGCTCTCGGGAGGACGAGCTGGACATCGGAGGGCTACCGGCGCCGAGCGGCAGCGGCGGTCCTCGTCGGGCTCCTGTGAAACTAGGGCTAGAGGAGAGGATCGACGGGGAAAACCTAGGGAAAACGACCGCATGCTCACAGGGAGTGTAGGGCAGAGCTCAGACGGCTCGGGGAAGGCCTGGGGGCGACGAATCGACGGGAGAGGTCCGGCGGCCGGAGGAGGAAGACGACGGCGTTGCGGGCCTTGCAGGGCTCGAGGAAGCTTCGGCTTCTGCAGAGATGACCAGGGCGACGTGGCGGAGCTAATGGCATGCTCTGGGAGGGGTTCCTATGGCCAGGGGCACGGCCAGCTCGAGCTCGAGCTCGGCTCTAATGGCGGCAGCAGGGAGAAGGAGGAGATCCGGGAGGAGGGGAAGAACCGAGGCGGGGAATGGATAGGGGAAGCTCTGGGGAGCTTATCCCCGTCGTCGCCAGCGCGAACCGGCGGCCAGGCAGGCACGCAGGTGCGTGGCCGCGCCGGAGGAGGCGGCGGCCACCTCCTGCTGCCTACTGGCGCGAGGGAGGGGACGAGCGGGGAGATGGGCCGGGCCGGCTTAGGCGACAGGTAACTCTTTTCCTTTTTCTTCTGTTTTTTTGTTTTTCTGTTTTGCTATTTATTGCTTAGCTAATTATTTCAGCTCCAAAACAAAAAGTAAAAACTATTTTAGACCTCCTGAAATATTTGTTATAATATCCCCACTCATTTCCAAGACTTTCAACATTTTTGGAAAATTATAGTTTCTGATTTCAATTTTTGAATTTGAAACCAGTGGCGTTTGCATTTATTTAAAATGCTTAAAGTGTCAAGAAAATAGTTTTCTCCAATGCTCATTTACTTTCATGATTTATCAGAAAGTTTGAACATTTCTTGAGGCCATTTTGGGTTCATTGATTTTGAACTAGTTTGAGATTTCCTTTAATTGAAATGGTGGCTAGGGTTTTGAGTTTTTCCTTTGCCACTTTGTTGTTTTTGTTGAAACTTCTTAGATGCAAATGCAAAGAAGACATGAGCACAATGCTATCTTGCTTAAGGGTTAGGGATGTGACACATAGTTACCAGCAGACGTAAGCGCCAGTAATTTTTATATATTCCACAAAAAATTCTATAAATTTTCAGGTCATTTCGAGAACTTTTATTTCTGCGCAAAAACAACACCATCGCAATTCTGCTAAAAACAGCGTTAGTCCGGGTTAGTTCCATTCGAATCATGCAAATTAGAGTCCAAAACAAGGGCAAAAGAGTTCGGAAAAGTAGATACGACGGAGACATATCAAGCATCAAGTGTTGAAGGTGAATAAGACCACTAGTTTCAAGAGAAATGACCAAGGCAAGAAGGGTAACTCCAAGAAGAGCGGCAAACCTGTTGCCAATCCGATGAAGAAACCCAAGGCTGGACCTAAGCCTGAAACAGAGTGTTATTATTGCAAGGGACTAGGTCACTGGAAGCGCAACTGCCCTAACTATTTGGCTGATAAGAAGGCGGCCAAGGAAAAATCAGGTATATTTGATATACATGTTATTTATGTGTACTTAACCAGCTCTCGTAGTAGCGCGTGAGTATTCGATACCGGTTCTGTTGCTCATATTTCCAACCCGAAACAGGAACTACAGAATAAGCGAAGGCTGGCGAAGGATGAAGTGACGATGTGCATGGGAAATGGTTCCAAGGTTGATGCGATCGACGTCGGCATAGTTTCACTTCAGTTACCATCAGGATTAGTTATGAACTTAAATAATTGTTATTTAGTGCGTGCGTTAAGCATGAACGTTATATCTGGATCTTGGTTATTGCGAGACGGTTACTCGTTTAAGTCAGAGAATAATGGTTGTTCTATTTCTATGAGTAATATCTTTTATGGTCATGCACCCAATGTGAGAGGATTGTTCATATTGAATCTTGATAGCGATAATACACATATACATAACACTGAGACCAAAAGAGTTAGAGTTAACAATGATAGCGCCATGTTTTTGTGGCACTGCCGCTTAGGTCATATTGGTGTAAAGCGCATGAAGAAACACCATTCCGATGGACTTTTGGAGTCACTTGACTTTGATTCACTTGACATGTGCGAACCATGCCTCATGGGCAAGATGACTAAGACTCCGTTCTCCGGAACAATGGAGCGTGCAAGTGACTTATTGGAAATCATACATACCGATGTGTGCGGTCCGATGAGTGTGGAGGCGTGCGGCAGATATCGTTATTTTCTCACCTTCACTGACGATTTAAGTAGATATGGTTATGTCTACTTGATGAAGCACACGTCTGAAACATTTGAGAAGTCCAAGCAATTTCAGAGTGAAGTTAATAATCATCGCAACAAGAAGATCAAGTTCCTACGGTCTGATCGTGGGGGTAAATATATGAGTTTCGAGTTTGGTGCTCACTTAAGACAATGTGGAATTGTTTCACAATTGACAAAGCCTGGAACACCACAGCGTAATGGTGTGTCCGAACGTCGTAACCGTACTTTATTAGAGATGGTGCAATCTATGATGTCTCTTACCGATTTGTCGTTATCGTTTTGGGGATATGCAATAGAGACAGCTGCATTCACTTTAAATAGGGCACCATAAAAATCCGTTGAGACGACACCATAGGAATTGTGGTATGGCAAAAGACCAAAATTGTCGTTTCTTAAAAGTTTGGGGATGTGATGCTTATGTCAAAAAGCTTCAGCCTGAAAAGCTGGAACCCAAAGTGGAAAAGTGCGTCTTCATAGGTTACCCAAAAGAGACCGTTGCATATACCCTTCTATCTCAAATCCGAGGGCAAAGTGTTTGTTGCTAAAAACGGAGCTTTTCTTGAGAAGGAGTTTCTCTCAAAAGAATTGAGTGGGAGGAAGATAGAACTTGATGAGGTTGTCGAACATCTAATCCCTCTAGATGGTGGCGCAGGGCAAGGGGAAACCCCTGTCGTTGCGACACCAGTTGAGGATGAAGTTAACGATGATTCGGATCAAGTTCCTATCGTACCTCGCAGGTCGACAAGATCACGTACTGCTCCTGAGTGGTACGGTAATACTGTCTTATCAATTATGTTGTTAGATAACAATGAACCTGCGAATTATGAAGAAGAAATGGTGGGCCCGGATTCCAACAAATGGCTGGAATCCATGAAGTCCAAGATAGGATCCATGTACGAGAACAAAGTGTGGACATTGGAAGTACTATCTGAAGGCCGCAAGGCTAATCAGAACAAATGGATCTTTAAGAAGAAGACGGACGCGGACGGTAATGTGACCATTTATAAAGTTCGACTTGTGGCAAAGGGTTTTTCACAAGTTCAAGGAGTTGACTACGATGAGACGTTCTCACCGGTAGCGATGCTTAAGTCCGTCGAAATCATGTTAGCAATAGCTGCATTTTTCGATTATGAAATCTGGCAGATGGATGTCAAAACGACGTTCCTTAACGTTTTTCTTAAGGAAGAGTTGTATATGATGCAACCCGAAGGTTTTGTCGATCCAAAGAATGCTAACAAAGTGTGCTAGCTCCAGCGATCCAATTATGGACTGGTGCAAGCATCTCGGAGTTGGGATAAGCGCTTTGATGAGGTGATCAAAGCATTTGGGTTTATACAAGTGGTTGGAGAATCTTGTATTTACAAGAAAGTGAGTGGGAGCTCTGTGGCGTTTCTAATATTATATGTGGATGACATATTGCTGATTGGAAACAACGTGGAGCTTTTGGAGAGGATAAAGTATTACTTGAATAAAAGTTTCTCTATGAAGGACCTAGGAGAAGCTGCTTACATTCTAGGCATTAAGATCTATAGGGATAGATCGAGACGCCTGATAGGACTTTCACAAAGCACATACCTTGATAAAGTTTTGAAGAAGTTCAAAATGGACCAGTCCAAGAAAGGGTTCTTGCCAGTATTACAAGGTATAAAATTGAGTAAGACTCAATGCCCAGCAACTGCGGAAGATAGAGAACAAATGAGTTCCGTCCCCTACTCTTCACCCGTAGGTTCTATCATGTATGCAATGTTGTGCACTACACCAGACGACAGCTTGGCCATAAGTATGGCATGCAGGTTTCAGAGTAATCCAGGAGTGGATCACTGGACGACGATCAAGAATATGCTAAAGTACCTGATAAGGACTAAGGAAATGTTTCTCGTTGATGGAGGTGACAAAGAGTTCGGGGTAAAAGGTTACGTCGACGCAAGTTTTGACACCGATCCGAATGACTCTAAGTCGCAAACCGGATATGTATTTATTCTTAATGGGGGTGCGGTAAGCTGGTGCAGTTCCAAGCAAAGCGTCGTAGCAGATTCTACATGTGAAGCGGAATACATGGCTGCCTCGGAGGGAGCAAAAGAGGGTATCTCGATGAAGCAGTTCATGACGGATCTTGGAGTTGTGCCGACTACACTAAATCCAATAACTCTGTTATGTGACAACACTCGTGCAATTGCCTTAGCAAAGGAACCAAGGTTTCACAAGAAGAGCAGACACATCAAACGATGCTTCAACCTCATCCGCGACTACGTCGAAGGAGAGTACGTGAATATTTGCAAAGTGCACACGGATCTGAATGTAGCAGACCCGCTGACTAAACCTCTTCCATGGAAAAAACATGATCAACACCAGAACTGTATGGGTGTTAGATTTATTACAATGTAAATTGCATGGCGATGTGAGGACTAGATTATTGACTCTAGTGCAAGTGGGAGACTGTTGGAAATATTCCCTAGAAGCAATGATAAATAGTTATTATTACATTTCCTATTTAAAGATAATCGTTTATTATCCATGCTATAATTGTCTTGAATGAAAACATAGATACATGTGTGGATACATAGACAAAACAATGTCCCTAGCAAGCCTCTAGTTGGCTAGCCAGTTGATCAATGATAGTCAAGGTTTTCTGACTATATGCAAGTGTCTCCACTTGATAACCGGATCACATCATTAGGAGAATCATGTGATGTACTAGACCCAAAGTATGAACGTAGCATATTGATCGTGTCGTTTTATTGCTATTGTTTTCTGCATGTCAAGTATGTTTTTCCTATGACCATGAGATCATATAACTCACTGACACCGGAGGAATACCTTGTGTGCATCAAATGTCGCAACGTAACTAGGTGACTATAAAGGTGCTCTACAGGTATCTTCGAAGGTGTCCGTTGAGTTAGTATGGATCAAGACTGGGATTTGTCACTCCATGTGACGGAGAGGTATCTCGGGGCCCACTCGGTAATACAACTTCACACACAAGCCTTGCAAGCAATGTGACTAAGTGTAAGTAACGCGATCTTGTATTACGGAACGAGTAAAGAGACTTGCCGGTAACGAGATTGAAATAGGTATGCGGATACCGACGATCGAATCTCGGGCAAGTAACATACCGAAGGACAAAGGGAATGACATACGGGATTATATGAATCCTTGACACCGAGGTTAAACCGATAAGATCTTCGGAGAATATGTAGGATCCAATATGGTCATCCAGGTCCCGCTATTGGATATTGACCGAGGAGTGCCTCGGGGCATGTCTACATAGTTCTCGAACCCGCAGGGTCTGCACACTTAAGGTTCGATGATGTTTTAGTATAGTTGAGTTATATGTGTGGTTACCGAATGTTGTTCGGAGTCCCGGATGAGATCATAGACGTCACGAGGGATTCCAGAATGGTCCGTAAATGAAGATTGATATATAGGATGGTTTCATTTGGTCACCGGAAAGTTTCGGGCAATTCCGGTAGTGTACCAGAGTGACGAATGGGTTCCGGGAGTTCCCCGGGAGGGGCCCACCTACCCGGGAGTGAGCCCAAGGCACTAGGGTGGCGCCACAAGTCCCTAGTGGGCTGGTGGAGTCAGCCCAAGGGGCCATGGCGCCACATAGAGAAATTCCAAAAGAAAAGAAAAAGAAAAAGGGAAAAGGGGAGGTGGGAAGGAAGAGGAGGACTCCTCCTTCCCCAAACCGAATTGGAGGAGTCCTCCTCCTCCTCCCTAGCGCCGGCGCACCCCTTGAGGGCTTGGACTTCTAGGCAAGCCCCTCCCTCTCCCTCCTATATATAGTGGTGTTTTAGGGATGAATTGGGACAACTTTTGCCACGTGCAACTCAACCCTAGACCACAAAGTTCTACCAATAGATCGGATTTCTGCGGAGCTCGGGCGGAGCCCTGCAGGAGTAGATCATCACCACCACCGGAGCGTCGTCACGCTGCCGGAGAACTCATCTACTTCTCCGCCTTGCTTGCTAGATCAAGAAGGCCGAGATCATCGTCGAGTTGTACGTGTGCTGAACGCGGAGGTGACGTCCGTTTGGCACTAGATCGGAACGGATCATGGGATGGATCACGCGACGGTTCATGGCACGGTACGAGGGACGTGAAGACGTTCCACTACATAGATCCAAATCTCCTCTCGTAGATGGACATCACCATGATAGGTCTTCGTGTGCGTAGGAAATTTTTTGTTTCCCATGCAACGTTCCCCAACACCACATCTTTACAAAGAGGGAGTAGATGGTATTATTCGATGTTGTATATATGAGAATGAACAGGAACAAATCCTTCAGAAGTGTCACTCCAAGGCTTATGGAGGACAGCATGCGGGTGATAGAACTGCACACAAGGTATTATAGTCTGGATTTTATTGGCCTACTCTTTTCAAAGATGCTCGTAGGTTTGTCCTCTCTTGTGATGAATGTCAAAGAATTGGTAATATTAGTAGAAGTCAAGAAATACCTATGAATTATTCACTTGTTATTGGACCATTTGATGTTTGGGAATTTGATTATATGGGACCTTTTCCTTCCTCTAATGGGTATACACATATTTTGGTTGCTTTTGATTATGTCACTAAGTGGCTAGAAGCTATTCCAATGAGTAGTGCTGATTATAAAACCTCTATTAAAATGCTTAAGGAAGTTATTTTCCCACGTTTTGGAATCCCTAGATATTTAATGAGTGGTGGTGGTTCACATTTTATTCATGGTGCTTTTCATAAGTTGCTTGCTAGATATGATGTTAACCACAGAATTGCATCTCCCTATCATCCTCAATCTAGTGGTCAAGTAGAATTAACCAATAGAGAAATAAAATTAATATCGCAAAAGACTCTCAACAGGTCCCGAAAGAATTGGTCTAAAAAATTAGATGATGCATTTTGGGCCTACAGAACAACTTACAAAAATCCTATGGGTATGTCTCCTTACAAAATGGTTTATGGAAAAGCATGCCATTTACCTCTTGAGTTAGAACATAAAGCTTATTGGGAAATTAAAGAACTCAACTATGATTTCAAACTTGCCCGTGAAAAGAGGTTATTTGATATTAGCTCATTAGATGAATGGAGAACCCAAGCTTATGAAAATCCCAAACTATTCAAAGAAAAAGTTAAAAGATGGCATGACAAAAGAATCCAAAAGCGGGAATTCAAAGTTGGTGAATATGTTCTATTGTAAAATTATAGTCTTACATTTTTGCAAGAAATCTTCTCTCCAAATGTGTCACAGCCCAAAAATTTAATCACATTTTTACAAATTGAAATATTTCCTAGAATAATTTTTTTGAAAAATAATTTTTTTTGAAAAATAAACCGCTTCATGGCTCTTTTCAAAGCCTCTTCCCGATTTTTTCCCTTTTAAGTAGCATTTTAGAGATCATTGTGTGCTAGAGTCATTGATTAAGATCACTAGTCGTCAACCCGTGCATTTGAACGGGCTAGCAAGAGAACGATAGCTTTGAGCAATGTTGAACATACATTATAATTCATCTATTTTAAGTTTTTCTATGGGGATTATATATTATAGGTAAACGTTGGTTTTTTAGTTATTTTATAATCTCATTGTGGCAACAATTATTAATATTCACAAAAGGCCTGAGAGGGCTTTCCATGTATCAATTTCTATAAGTACACATTATAATGGATTTATATCGACTCTAGAAGTATCTTGCGCTGCAAAATTTGGTGTCTTAATTTATTGTTATTCACAATTAGTTTATCGCCGGTAACATGATTATATAAAAACTTGAAAAAAATTGTGCTAACTATTGTATTATAAATATAACTTGGTATGGAGTAGATACTAAAAATCATAGAGCATCATAGTAGAAAAGTCCGGTGCATGTTAAAAAATTGCTTTTGATCTACATCTCCCAAGTACAGGACCTGCCTTTTTTCCTGTTTCATTTTACAGAATGTTCATCGAAATTTATTATTAGCAAATCCTTTTCCGAGCCAATGAAAAGGATTCTGTACACATTGTTACATATATCGAATATGAGCTGATATATTAGTCTCTATCCATGTACTTTCTCGATTTTTTTTTGTCTTCTCATTCATATCATTATAATCTTTATCTATTAAGAATCTTGATATTGCTTATCAATTTTATTCCTTATGTCTCAAACATGGTGCAAGTTTATGTTCCACTGTGGTCACACGTATCTCTAGATTAAATTTGTACCTATACATAATACAACATATGTGGATCGGCGCAGAATAAATTACTACCTAATAATGAGATATTATCAAAATATACCTTGGTGATAACTTTATTTTTTTCCTTTTTTATATTCCTACATCCTATGTAGTACCATCCATATGATCTACTAACTAATTTAATTGTCGCTTTGTCAGTACTTTTTATGCTCTTGGGATCTATTTCATGTAATTAGTACATGAGAAAACAAAACAAAACAAATAACAAATACTCTTGGGCTCTATTTCATGTAAAATATCATCTTGCGAGTAACACCTATTTGTCCATGTATAGGAAAATATTGACTGCCATGACATAACTTTTTTTAATATAATGGTAGGAAGGTTGTTGCATCACGCTTGGAGCTAAGCTGTTCCGTATTCAAAACGACGAAAACTCTGGTCGCACATGACCATGACAGCAGATACTCTGGATGCATTTGATATTAAATTTTGTATACAATGAATGTACACAGAGGAACACTTATTTGCTATCAAAATAAATAGAAACATGTCAATTTTCTAACACCTGTTTTTGTTACTACGACAACAGGTCCCAAAGAATCTTCATCAATTTGGTTGAACTTCTCACCTTATAGTCTAACCTTAATTTACTCAATCCATATATGCATGCATATTCAAAGGCTGGTATGCACTAGCAACAAATCAAACCATGATACACGTACACCATGCATTACTTGTTCAACTTTTATACAACACAATAAATCAAACCATTGGTGTAATGTACACAGGTATCGCCGAGCATCCTATTTTGCGCCGTACACAAATTGGACGTTGAAGTATCTTGTACGCACGGTAGTTTCGATTTGAAACCATGGTATTTGTATGTATTTTGTTGCTTCCAATATACTCACTCAATTAGAAGTGCAATATCTCCACATCTTAGAAGTCCCATGAGTAGTTTGTGTTTCTTCCATATGTCAGATATAAGTAATTATTTCAAAACTACAGTTATACCTGATAAGTAAATCTTCTAGCCATCTCTCATGTGGATAAATTTTCGTTTCTAATGTGAAGCTTGCTATTATTAGATTATAATTTAGACCTTTTATCTATCATGCGCAAGAAAAATAAGCATCTTGTCAACTTCAACTGGATGGTAATTCAAAGCAGATGGTACCTTCAAATTGTATGTCATGTAGTTCAAACCTTCTTATCAAAGGTCTGAACTTGGTAACCAATCATCTGACCTCTTCGGCTCTTCATCATAAGTGCGTTGCTGCTGAGCTTATTGGCGTCCCGTAGGCTAATTTCATTAAGTATAATCACACGCCATTGCTAGCTTTAGACTTAAATAGCGGACAACGAAGAAAGAGAAAAAAAATACATAAAAGATCAAAGGAAAATGAATGTTGAATATTATTCAAGGCGCATATCAAATGTAACGAGTACGAAAATTGAATCAAATCTTGGTTGTCATATTACTCTAAGCAATACGAACTGCATGCGTACTCTCACAACATGATTGACGTACCTTTGATAATAATTGGACAGAAGGTACGTCGCTAATCTAAATCTAATGGTAAAGTTGGGATGGATTCAAGTATAAATCAGGAAAAGATTAAAATACCTGAAGATAATATATTTTTAACACATGGTAGCGACATGCACGACATCATAAAGAGCCATATCAGTTGCCTCTCTCATCTCACAAACTACATTGAGTTCTCTTCAATGTCACCAAAAGGGGAATAGTCTTTTTGTTAGTAAGATTGAACATAATCAATCCATATAATTGATGGCAGAAAAGAACTATTCTAAATTTCTAGCAAACAAAAAACCATTGTAACCGCAACTGGGAATAATTGAAGAACCATAAGAAGGCAGAATAAGAAAAACTTAAGCAAATAGGGAGAAAATAGTACACACTTTGGTAGAATTGGAGAGGAGCGGCACAAAGCACTTGTGTTGTTTTCTTATAGTGCTGGATGTCATACTCCTGGATCTCCCCAACTGCGAATAATGATCCGTTGAAGGCTTATAAAATGACTCATGTGTTGGTCCGGACTGGGACTTTCTTTTTCCGAGATGATCCGTCGAGTTGTGATGTACTTTCTGGTGAAAGAGATCTGCAAAAACGGGCTCCATTTGCTCCCTCCTGTGATGTTGCCTGAATCGATCTCAAAGTATAAAGCTAGCTTGTTAAAAATAAATTAATCAACCTGCAATAACACATGCCGGAATATACAAAGACAAAATCTATTTATGGACCAAGAGAAATAACAATATGTGTAAGTGCATGCACTGTACGTGCCTGTTTTCCGCATCCGACCAGTTCAGAAAGTGGTATAATTAGCCTCCATGGGTGTGTGATCGTGGGAAAGAACATCTTGGGGAGCCGTATACATGTTAGACTTGGATGAGGAGATTGGGTGGGAGGCCTCCAACAAAGCAACATACCAAATCAGATCTATGTGTGATTCAACGTTTTAGAACCTACAGGAGGATCACACCAATGCATCCATTTATGGAATACCTATAAGTAGCCAACTATATACTCCTAGTCTATCACAAGTTCTAGATCAAAGCTTCACATAATTTGACTTTGAAGAGGAGAGAATGGTTACCTGAGATCATCGAGATTTGTGGCGAATAGAGTAGAGGTCCAAGGAAGAAAAAAACGCAGCATATACAGCAGGATTGCCATGTAGTGTGGCCGATCAAGATGAGGAAACCAAATTTGAGGCACCAAGATGTTGATCGACTGGATCCATGCCGCAAGACGATGGTTTTTTGCTTCACATTGGATAGAGCTGATGGCTTCCTTTTTATCAAGAAAGAGAGAGATTTGAGAGAGGAAGGGTCGTTGGAGATAAAGATATGGAGGAGAGAGACAACACAGAGATGAACATACGGGAATAGAGAAAACAAAGAGATAAAGGTGCGTTTCCATGGGGAGAGAGAGAAAATTAAGGAACATGGAGGGCTGCGTATGTTGTTAGGATTAGTTACAAATAGGAAAGTGTGTGGACCTTTCAATAGTTTTTTTGGAGAATTATGAAATAGAGACTTTTCTTAATGAAGGATTTTCTGAGTCGATCTACACCGTAATAATTCGGTCCTACCAGATTAACGGTTCGTAAATTCTAATTATTATGAGAATTTCTAGGGAGCCTCAAATTAGTATAAGTAAGTATAGATTTTAATTCCTTATTTAAATTAATGGGGATATATTAATTTTGGCCATGTTTGTTTAATTTTTATTTCCAGATTTTTTGTTGATTTCAGAACCCCTTCTTTTCTCTAAAATATAAAATTTCTCCTCGAAGTAAAAGTTTTTGAAAATTATGATGGGACATGAGTGCTTGCATAAAAAATTTTCTTTTGTTTTGACAAATTCAGTGGAGACCTTTCTATAAATATTTTGCCAAGTTCAACTTGATCAAAAATGGCTTTTTAATTCCTTTAAGGACCTCTTTTGAAGTGCAACCCTTTTATAAATTCTTTTAAAAATTTCATAAAAATCCAGAGATGTCATCGGATGCATGAGACTCACTTTTATTTAAAAACCCATGGTTATCCTTTGAAAATATTAAGCAATACAACCTCTTTCGCATTGTGGTCTAGTTTGCTGTTTTGAACTACAACCCTATTTTAAATTGCCCCAATCCTCTTGAGATCTTTACCACTTGTCGTAGATCCTACCAAACCCTTAAGACCAAGAGATGAGAGCCTTTGGATACATTTAGCCCATGCTTTAATGCCCCTAAGATTCTGTCAACAAAAGATTTTCTCCAAAAGTTGTACTAACAATTTTTTTTTCTTTTCTCAAACTAACCCTACCATCTTGACCATCACCTAGAGAGTCCCTTATCTGGAGTTTTTGGGCTCTAACAAAATCAATTTGATGCCTTTAACCTCATCTCGAACACCTATGATGCATGGCCAAATCTTGCATGATTTTATTTTTGCATTGTGGTCTTTTTCCACACACCAAACCAGCATGCCTAGGAGGATTTTCTTAGCGAGAAGCCCTAGACTCGTAGAATTGATGAGCACATGAGACTTGTAGAAATGCGTGGCATTTTGTCGAGTGCCTCGTGTGCGTGCCCAGAGCGCGATCAGAGCGCATGTTTTGCATGCGCCCGTGCCCAACCTGTCGCACCCCTGCCCTTGCCCTTTTGCCAGCCCGTAGAGCCAAGCCACGCCACGCCAAGCCCTAACTAATAGTCGACGCGGCCTGTGCTGCTCAGGACCGCAACAGTGCGGCAGCCATGGTGGCTAGCCGGCATCACCTCTGCCGCTGTAGTGGCCGGCGACGCCCGAGCCTTCCTCGCGAGCTAGCTGCCCCTTGGGCCACCCTGCCTCCGTCCTCGTGTTGCCCGTGTCACCGATCTTATTGTTGGAAGCCGTGGGAACTGCCTCGGGCTGACTATAAAAGGAGCCCCGAGCCCCTTGAGCAGACAACGCCTTCCCTGGACCCTCAAACCTCCCCCTCGCGCCAGTTTAGCCGGAGCTGCTCGTCCTCCTCCACTCTGGCCATAGCGCTGCCGCCAGCCGCCAGCAAAATGCTGGCAGCCCCAAGCCCCGGCCATCCCACCCTGGCCCCTGCTAGCCTCACCGAGATCCCTAGCACGCATCCCTTGTGTAGTTTTGCCTAGGAGCCTCTGTATGTGAAGCCTCCTTCCCGCCGAGCTGTCACCCGCCATTTCCACAACCACGCTTAATGCAGAGTTTACCGACAACCCTATCTGCTCCCTTGAGGTGTGAATCCTTCCCTTGAACGTGATGGTGTGTGCTACTTCTCAAACAATAGCGCTAGAAATTGACTCGTTGACGGAGACTTGCTTTCGTTGGTTTTTCCCTTGAAGAGGAAAGGGTGATGCAGCACAGGAGCAGTAAGTATTTCCCTCAGTTTGAGAACCAAGGTATCAATCCAGTAGGAGAATCTCGTCAAGTCCAGAGTACCTTCACAAACACAAAAGAGCTTGCACCCAACGCTATAAAGGGGTTGCCGATCCCTTCAAGATTGATTGCAAAGTGAGATCTGAAGGCGGAAAGTGCAACGAAGTAAAAGATTAAGGCTGAAAATATGGTGTGAAGTAGACCCGGGGGCTATAGTGTTCACTCGAGGCTTCTCTCAAAATAGCAAATATTACGGTGGGTGAACAAATTACTGTCGAGCAATTGATAGAACCGCGCAAAGTCATGACGATATCTAAGGCAATGATCGTACATATAGGCATCACGTCCGAGACAAGTAGACCGATACTTTCTGCATCTACTACTATTACTCCACACATCGACCGCTATCTAGCATGCATCTAGTGTATTGAGTTCATGACGAATAGAGTAATGCCTTAATCAAGATGACATGATGTAGAGGGATAATCTGAAACCGACGATGAAAACCCCATCTTTTTACCCTCGATGGCAACAACATGATGCGTGCCTTGCTACCCCTTCTGTCACTAGGTGAGGTCACCGCACGGTATGAACCCAAAACCAAGCACTTCTACCATTGCAAGAATCATAGATCAAGCTGGCCAAACAAAACCCACAACTCGAAGAGAATTACAAGGATATGAAATCATGCATATAAGAGATCAGAAGAAACTCAAATAAGATTCATAGATAATCTGATCATAAATCCAAAATTCATTGGATCTCGACAAACACACCGCAAAAGAAGATTACATCGGATAGATCTCCATGAAGATCATGGAGAACTTTGTATTGAAGATCCAAGAGAGATAAGAAGCCATCTAGCTACTAGCTATGGACCCGTAGGTCTATGATGAACTACTCACGCATCGTCAGTGAGGTCATGGTGTTGATGAAGAAGGCCTCCGTATCCGAATACACCTCCGGTAGGGCACCAGAACGTGCCCGAGAAGGGATCTTGCGGAGACAGAAGCTTGCGGCGGCGGAAAAGTACTTTCGATGATGTCCTAATTTTTTCTGGAATTTTTTTGAATATATAGGCGAAAGACCTAGGGTAGAGGTGGCCTAGGGATCCCACAAGCCTGGGAGGCGCGGCCCCCCTAGCCGCGGCTAGGGGGCTTGTGGGTTCCCTGATGGCCCCCTGCTTTGGTTCTCAAGTTCCCCGATCGTCTTCTGTTTCGGAAAAAATCTTTTTGGATGTTTCGTTCCGTTTGGACTCCGTTTAAAATGCTCCTCTGAATAGGGTCAAAAACACGGAAAAAACAGGAACTGGCACTTGGCACTGCGTTAATAAGTGAGTCCCAAAAAAGATATAAAAGGCATACAAAACATCCAAAGTTTGACAACATAATAGCATGAAACCATAAAAAATTATAGATAAGGTGGAGACGTATCAGTGTGCTGAGCGCTGCGAGAGATGCCCCCTAGCGGCGGCGAGCCTCGTCGGACTCGCCGCTGTCTCTGTCGAGGTGCGTGCGAGATGAGAGGGACGAACTCAACAGGTGGCCCCCACCTGTCAGTGAGCCAACCGTCGCCCCTGGTGGCGCTGGCCTGCTGATGCGCCTTCCCTACGAGTAAGTGCCCTCCTTGAATGCATTTTCAATTCTGGAAAGCATATTCACCCCCAAGTTTTTTCTTTTTGTGACTTTTTTCAAAATTCACCTTTGACCAAACTTTGGCTGGCCATATCTTTTTAAATAAAATTCCTAATGAATTAGTTCTTTTTCCTACCTCCCTAAAATTTCATCTAGCTTATTGTAATAATTATTTAAAAAATATCTAACAAATTCTATGTGCACTTTTGCAATTGTGTGTTAATTTAAATATTTTCAAATTAGGAATTTGGAGAGAAGCAAATTCTTTCGAGATCCTTGGGGTGCACATCACCCTTCTTCACTCCAAAGGCAAGCATCTTGAACTCTGATTTGTATTAAGTTGTGTGATGTTTGTTGTGGTGCATTGGAATGCGTGATTGGTTATGTTGATAAGAATTCCCACATAATATCATACCTTACATGAGTTCATGTGATGGGTATTCTGCTTGTTATTGAATACATGTGATGCAAATTGTGAGTGGGTACTACCTCATGCCTTGTATGCCAGGTTGATCAGGACAACCTCGCAGGAGGGTTTGTCGTGGTAAATATGATACCAGGGGCTGACTCGTGGAATGGAAGTGGTCAGGGAGGGAATATCGAGGTGTGATGGTGGTAAAACTCAGGTACAGCATTCGGAAAGTGGTGTCATGCTAACCCTTGCAGGAAAACTTAAGCCTCTTAAGTCAAGCGTAAATCGAGTCTTGTTAGTGTGTCACCTTACGCTTTCTTGCTCCGACACGTCCTCCTAAAAGGGAATACAGTTTAGTAGGTCGTAAGCCTATTATCTGGTACACACCAAGTAGAGGGGCCGAGATGAAGGCCACCATGGCCCTGGACCAAAGACAGTCATCCGATCAGGGGCATGGGTGTTTCCAGTCTGGGACCGAGTGGGGAATAGCTCTCCCCTTGTAGCCCGCTGTAGAAATGTGATCCCATGCTAGTCCAGGATGTTGGCCTCCCCGTCTTATGGTTTTTCCCGACAGCGTAGTATGGGTCATTCCGGACCCCGCCAGGGTAAAATGGGTGTGTGCTGATTCTGAGTGTTTACTTCTAAAATACCATACATGGGATTAGTCCAAATGACTATTGTTTCCCATGGGCTGTGGGTAAAGAGTACACCCTCTACAGAGTCAAAACTATTTGAGTAGTCGTGTCCACGGTCAAGGACGACTCGTTGACAAGTCAAGTGTCGGTCCGAGTGTCGGTCTTCGGAGGAATGAAATTGAAACATGATGATATTTGTAAACAAGGTTGGTAACCAATACTATTATCATGAATTTTTGATGTTGACTAATCATTTGTGCCATATGGATTTGTTAGAATATCCGTGGGACGGTTCTACCTCCTGGATACTCGGTGTTGTTATTATGTAAGCCCTTTCTATGGCGTTGCTGAGACGACCAAATGTGGCGAGTATTTATTTTATTATGCCCGTTCTGTGGTGTTGCTTAGACGCCCAACTGTGGCAGCTGTTATTACTTTCATAGGAGCCCTTTATGTGGTGTCGCTCAGACGGCCGACTGTGGCATGCATGCTATTGCTTATTCATCATTATCTTCATATAAGCCCCTTTTGTGGTGTCGCTCCAGACTCCCAATTGTGGCATGTTTAGTAATATTCTATTAACAAGTCCCTTTATGCGGTGTCGCTAAGAGGCCCGACTGTGGCTTGTGTTACTTGTCCTTCCGAGGTGTCGCCTCACACGACCGATCGACACACTTATAATTGATTGTTACCTTTCCTTGCTTGTTTATACAACATTGGGAAATGATTCATCTGCATAAATGCATTTATGAATAATTCTTATGGCATGATAGAGTTATTAAATAATTTATGCATGCATCTCACCTTCTTTAACTTATTTGTTTTCTTGATGTTTGAGAGTACATTCAAAGTACTCACTAGCTTGTCCCTAACTATTGTCTTGGCCATATTGCATTTGGAGAGGAGCACGATTCGCCCAGCCCGTAACCTATCACTCGATGATAGCAGCCTTGTGAGATAGGAGCTATCCAGGTCAACAGTTCTCATGGGAATGGAGTCCCATTGGCACTGGAGATTCCTCAAGTTGCTTCCGTCGTCAGCCTTAGACTTTTGTTCAACCATATGGACCTTCTTGGTATTGTAACCCAAATTTTGTAATTTTTCATGGGATTTCTGTATCAAGTGAGTGTCCACTAGCTAACGGTAATCCTGGGGCTGGTGAGCACAAAGGCCTGTTTTCTGAAAATTATTTTTCCAAAAAACCGGTCGCTACAACCTTGGTATCAGAGCCAGACTGACCATTGGCTAAACCTATCTTAGCCAGGTCGCTATCCCTAGCCCAGATATTTATATATCCACAACCCAGCCTAGCCTACCCAATAGCCAACCACAGCGGCCGTCCGACATCTTTTGGCATTTGGTGCCCAGCCTGTCAGCCCAACCCTTAAGTTGTGTGTCTATGACCGACAGCGGAGTTGTTACATACCCTAGCGTGCGATGGAAGGCTCCTTAGCTTATAAAGGAGATCCGTGCCCCAACCCAGCAAACCGCAACCTTGAGACCCCCACCCCGATAACCTCATGCCCACCAGATGCGTGGTCGTGTTCTTTTCGATGAGACCACCACATTAGAGCCTGGAGACTTCATAGCTATCCTTGCCGACCTCAACCGCCAAGTTTTTGGCATAGAAGAGTCGTAGTGTATATTGTGCATGAGGAACCCGCGAGTGATGATATCCTTGTCGGAATTCCCTTACCATTTCACTGGTAGAGAAGCCGCCAACAAAGCCCAAGCCCGTCAGCTTGCAGCCCGAGGAGCCATAGTCCAGCTGTGACATTTGTTGCCATGGATGAATAGCCCCCCGTTCTGCTACTATCCTACTCATGAAGGCTATGGTAGTACAACCCAAGTTACAAGCAAAGACCTTGAGGTAGACCCTACATTGGTGCAGGTTGTGCGCTATTTGACAGCGCGGGAGGCGCTGATCGATCAAATCACCTTTGATCTGGTTGGGAACCGCAGGTCAATTGCTTGCCAGACCCCGGCAAGTAGTGAAGCTACAACCGCCTTTAGCAACCAACGCATATTAATTGGAAGACCTGTTAGATCCCGCACGTCTGCCCCAGCCTTTTCGTTAGCCAACCGATCATGACCATGGTAGAGCTTCACCACAGTTGGATGCTTTCTGAAATGAACCTGTGCCGAGGGAGCACCGTCCGAGTCGCCGTCACCACCACAATCGTGCAGCCCCGTCCAATTGCCCAGCCAATTCTATAACTATGGCAAACGGAAGGTCCTTATTGGTTATTGAGCATGTCCGCTCAGAGACCAACGGAGGCAGAACGAGTCCGTCAGGGTCACTCTCAGGCCCTAGTAACCAGGTCACCATGTGACATTGTATTCGTGAATTTGTTATAAGCCTATTTTATAATAAAATTGCAAGATGCCTGCACACCTTTATTTTTTTTAAAGTAAATTTGCGTGATCAGCGTAGACAAGCCCATATGGCTTAGAATAAATTTTTGGGCGTGACCATCAACCACCAAGCCAGCTACCCAAGTGACGTGCCACATGGGAGTTGATACCCGAGACCTCGCCCCGGT
Organism: Hordeum vulgare subsp. vulgare; assembly: GCF_904849725.1. Classification (NCBI taxonomy): domain Eukaryota; kingdom Viridiplantae; phylum Streptophyta; class Magnoliopsida; order Poales; family Poaceae; genus Hordeum; species Hordeum vulgare. The sequence continues at coordinate 111,166,596 of NC_058520.1, forward strand.
AACCCAGATCACACCAGTGTTATACTATGTGACCCTAAACCAGGCACCCTATGTGAGACCACACCAATGATCACTCCTAGCACTTCTTACCAAGTGCACTGCCCTAGAACCAGTTTTTCCCATAAGTGCCGATTGAGATTCATGTGGGATTCCTGGATGCAACCCCGCCATTGAGACCGCATTGCCTTGTAGCCCATTGAAGTTCAGTCCGCGTGTGACCATCCTATGTCATGTATGTCATCGCGAGGAGCGTTGACTCAGCAACGGGTGGATTAATTTCACTCTTGCTGTTGGAAAATTTCCCAGATTTTCCCTTGGTAGACCGTAGTTGCCAAACCAGAGGAGACACGTTCTCCAAGCCTTGCCGAGGAAGAGAAGAGTGTATTCCCATGACCATGGATACATTCTCTGGGAGCCCATTGCTCGTGCCTTCTTGACCCCATCGGAGTGTGTGTTAGTCCAGCAATATGTTTTCTTGATGCTATATGAGTGACGGTGTACAATATGATTGTCTTGTTTGCACCTGCATATGAGTAACTGTGTGCTATATGATTGCCTAGTTTGTGCCTGCATTGAGTGATCGTGTTCCGTGTTTTCATGAGTGAATTATTTTCTTTCCCTAAGAATCTCGGGGATGAGATTTATTTTTAAGGGGGGTAGTGTCTGTCACACCCCAAAAATTTAACCACATTTTTATAAATTAAATTATTGCCTTGAATATTTTTTTTGAAAAACAAATTGCTTCATGGCTCTTTTCAAAGCCTCTTCCCAATTTTTTTCCTTTTAAGTAGCATTGTGGATATCATTGTGTGCTAGAGTGACTGATTAATATAATTTTAATTCCTTATTTAACTTAATGGGGATATATTAAAATTTGGTCATGTTTGTTTAATTTTTAATTTCTGGATTTTTTGTTGATTTCAGAACCCCTTCTTTTCTCTAAAATATAAAATTTCTCCCCCAAGTAGAAGTTTTTGAAAATTATGATGGGACTTGAGTGCTTGCATAAAAACATTTCTTTTCTTTTGAAAAATTCATTGGAGACCTTTTCATAAATATTTTGCCAAGTTTCACTTGTTCAAAAATGGCTTTTTAATTCCTTTAAGGACCTATTTTGCACTGTAACCCTTTTATAAATTCTTTTAAAAATTTCAAAAAAATTTGTAGATGTCATGGGATGCATGAGACTCACTTTTACGCAAAAAACCATGGCAATCCTTTCAAAATTTTGAGCAGCACAACCTCTTTTGCATTCTGGTCCAGTTTGCTATTTTCAACTGCAATCCTATTTTAAATGGGATAACTGCATTTGTGCCCCTAGTTGGGTCACACTCGACTGATTTGCCCATAATATTTCAATAAATGCTGTTTTGCCCAGCTCACTTCATTCACCTTGTGTTTTTGCCCTTCCGGCACGGTTCCGTCCAGTCACGGTTCGCCACGTGGCGATTGATAACTGGACGGAACCGTGCCGGAAGGGCAAAAACACAATGCGGGTGAAGTGAGCTGGGCAAAACCACAATTATTGGAAAAATAGGGGCAAATCAGTCGAGCGTGGCCCAACTAGGGGCACAAATGCAATTATCCCCATTTTAAATTGCCCCAATCCTCTTGAGATTATTACCACTTGTAGTAGAACCTACCACACCCTTAAGTACAAGAGATGAGAGCCTTCGGGATATATTTAGACCATGCATTAATGCCCCTAAGATTCTATCCACAATTTTTTTTCCGAAAGTTGTACTAAAATTTTCTTCTTTTCTCAAACTAACCCTACCATCTTGACCAGCACCTAGAGAGTCCCTTATCTAGAGTTTTTGGACTCTAACAAAATCAATTTGATGCCTTTAACCTCCTCTCGAACACCTATGATGCATGGCCAGATCTCGCAAGATTTTATTTTTGCATTGTGGTATTTTTTCCACACACCAAACCAGCATGTCTAGGAGGATTTTCTTAGCCAGAAGCCCTAGACTCGTAGAATTGATGAGCACCTAAGGCCTGTAGCAATGCCTGGAATTTTGTCGAGCGCCTGGTGGGCGTGATCGGAGCGCAAGCAGAGCGCACGTTTTGCACATGCCGCACCCAAGCCGCCGTGCCCCTGCCCTTGCCCTTTTGCCAGCCCGTAGAGCCAAGTCATGCCATGCAAAACCACGACCGACAGTCGACGTGCCCTATGCCGCACAGAGCCGCGGGAGTGCGGCAGCCGTGGCGACTAGCCAACATCAGCTCTGTTGCTGCAGTGGCCGGTGCCGCCCGAGCCTTCCCCGCGCACCAGCTGCCCCTTGGACCACCGCTACCTTCATCCTCATGCTGCCCGTCCCGCTAGCCTTCTTTTTCCCCTCCTTGCCATCACCAGAGATGGTCACCGCCGATCTTATCATTGGCAGCCTCGGGAACCGCCTCGAGCCAGTTATAAAGAGAGCTCCAAGCCCCCTTGAGCAGCCAACGCCCTCCGTGGACCCTCAAATATCCCCCCTCGCGCCAATTTAGCCGGAACCGCTCATCCTGGTCCACTCTAGACATAGCGCTGCTGGCAGGCGCCGACAAAATTCTCGGAGCCCCTGATACGTCTCAAACGTATTGATAATTTTTTATGGTTTCATGTTGTTATCTTGTCAACTTTGGATGTTTTGTATACCTTCTATATCTTTTTTGGGAGTAACTTATTAGTTCAGTGCCAAGTGCTAGTTCCTGTTTTTTCTGTGTTTTTGACTCTTTTCAGATCTGATTTTGGAACGGAGTCCAAACGGAATAAAATCCCCAAAATAAATTTTTCTAGAACGGAAGAAGATCGGAGGACTTGAGGGCCAAGGCAAGGGGCCCATAGGGAGCCCACAAGCCCTGTTGCCGTGGCCAGGGGGCCCGCGGCAACCAGGCTTGTGGCCTCCCTGGCGCTCCCCTGCCCTAGCTCTTTGGCCTATAAACTCCCTAAAATCACAGAAAAAATCAGGGCATCCACGAAAACACTTTTCCGCCGCCGCAAGCTTCGGTTTCCGTGAGATCTCATCTGGAGACCCTTCCCGGCGCCGTGACGGAGGGGACTTTGGAGTTGGAGGGCTTCTACATCAACATCATCGCCTCTCCAATGACTCGTGAGTAGTCCACTTCAGACCTACGGGTCCGTAGTTTGTAGCTAGATGCCTTCTTCTCTCTCTTGGATCGTCAATACAAAGTTCTCCATGATCTTCATGGAGATCTATCCGATGTAATCCTCTTTGATGATGTGTTTGTCGAGATGTGATGAATTGTGATTTGTGATCAGCTTATCTATGAATTATATTTGAGTCTTTGCTGATTTCTTATATGCATGATTTGATATCCTTGTAAGTCTCTCCGAGTCTTGGGTTTTGTTTGGCCAACTAGATCTATGATTCTTGCAATGGGAGAAGTGCTTGGTTTTGGGTTCATACCGTGCGCTGACCTTTCCAAGTGACAGAAGGGGAAGCAAGGCACGCATCATGTTGTTGCCATCAAGGGTAACAAGATGGGATTTCATCATAAATTTGAGATTGTCCATCTACATCATGTCATCTTGCTTAAGGCGTTACTCTGTTCTTTTGAACTTAATACACTAGATGCATGCTCGATAGCGGTCGACGCGTGGAGTAATAGTAGTAGATGTAGAAAGTATTGGTCTACTTGTTTTGGACGTGATGCCTATAGATATAATCATTTCCATAGATAACGTCACGACTTTGCGCGGTTCTACCAATTGCTCGACAGTAATTGCATAGAACCGCGCAAAGTCGTGACGATATCTATGCAATGATTATTTCTAAAGGCATCACGTCCAAAACAAGTAGACCGATACTGTCTGCATCTACTACTATTACTCCACACGTCGACCGCTATCCAGCATGCATGTAGTGTATTAAGTCCAGAAGAACAGAGTAACGCCTTAAGCAAGATGACATAATGTAGAGGGATAATTTCAAACCAATGATAAAAAACCCATCTTTTTACCCTTGATGGCAACTACTTGATGTGTGCCTTGCTGCCCCTACTGTCACTAGGAAAGGTCACCACATGGCAGAACCCAAAACCAAGCACTTCTCTCATTGCAAGAATCATAGATCTAGTTGGCCAAACAAAACCCAAGACTCGAAAAGACTTACAAGGATATCAAATCATGCATATAAGAAATCAGCAAAGACTCAAATATATATCATAGATAATCTGATCACAAATCCACAATTCATCGGATCTCGACGAACACATTGCCAAAGAAGATTACATCGGATAGATCTCCATGAAGATCATGGAGAACTTTGTATTGAAGATCCAAGAGAGAGAAGAAGCCATCTAGCTACTAACTACGGACCCGTAGGTCTGAAGTGAACTACTCACGAGTCATTGGAGGGGCGATGATGATGAAGAAGAAGCCCTCCAACTCCAAAGTCCCCTCCGGCAGGGCGCCGAGAAGGGTCACCAGATGATATCTCGTGGAAACGGAAGCTTGCAGCGGCGGAAAAGAATTTTTGAGGCTCCCCTGATTTTTTGCGGAATATTTGGGAATTTATAGGCCAAAGACCTAGGTCAGGGGGCGGCTAGGGAGGCCACAAGCCTGCCCACCGCCGCCTCCCCCTGGTGGCGAACTGGGGGCTTGTGGGCTCCCTGGAGCCCACCTGGCCTGGCCCAAAGGCCCCCTGATCTTCTTCCGTTCGGGAAAAATCATTTCGGGGTTTTTCTTCCATTTGGAGTCCGTTCCAAAATCAGATCTGAAAAGAGTCAAAAACACAGAAAAAACAGGAACTGGCACTTGGCACTGAATTAATAAGTTAGTCCCAAAAAAGATATAAAAGGTACATAAAACAACCAGAGAAGACAAGATAACAACGTGAAACCATCGAAAATTATAGATACGTTTGACACGTATCATTCACCCACCGTCTACTTGCTTTCATGAGAGAAGCCACTAGTGAACACTACAGCCCCCGGGTCTATTCACAACTATCGTCTCCACTTTCACTTTTACTTTGCTTTGTTTACTTTTTGCTTTCAGTTCTCACTTTGCAAACAATCTATAAGGGATTGACAACTCCTTCATAGCGTTGGGTGCAAGCTCTTTGTGTTTGTGCAGGTACTTGTGACTTGACATGATCCTCCCACTGGATCGATACCTTGGTTCTCAAACTGAGGGAAATACTTACCGCCGCTGTGCTACATCACCCTTTCCTCTTCAAGGGAACACCAACGCAAGGCTCCAAGGCCGCGGGGAAATCCTTTGCATATTTGCCAAGGAAGTCCCTATAGGCGTAACCCGTAGCAGCAGGATTCCTGGCACCGTTGCCAGGGAAGGTCTGTTGTCGCAGTAGCAGAAGGATTTCTGGCGCTGTTGCCGGGGAGGAGAGATCAAGTCAAGATCTATCCAAGTAGGTGTCACAAACTCATCACTTGCATTTACCTTTTTTTTGCCAGTTGCCTCTCATTTTCCTCTCCCCCACCTCACATTTTCCGTTTTCATTTGCCTTTCTCCCTTGCCGTTTATATTTGCCTTTTTGCCTTTCTCCTTTGCCGTTTTCTTTTTACTTTTGCTGTTTTCCTTTGCCAGTTTTCTTGCTTGCTTGTGTTCTTGTTGGTTTGTTGAATTCATCATGGCTGAAAACACCAAACTTTGCGACTTCTTGAGTACCAATAATAATGATTTTATTAGTACTCCGGTTGCTCCCGCCACTAGTGCGGAATCTTATGAAATTAACGCTGCTTTGCTGAATCTTGTTATGAAAGAGCAATTCTCTCGCCTTCCTAGTGAAGATGCCGCATCCCATCTCAATACCTTCATTGAACTTTGCAATATGCAAAAGAAAAGAGATGTGGATAATGACGTGATTAAGTTGAAGCCTTTTCCTTTGTCGTTGCGAGATCGCGCAAAAACTTGGTTTTCTTCTTTGCCTAAAAATAGTATCGATTCTTGGGATAAGTGCAAAGATGCTTACATATCCAAGTATTTTCCGCCGACTAAGATTATCTCTCTTTGTAACGATATCATGAATTTGAAGCAACTTGATCATGAACATGTTGCACAATCTTGGGAGAGGATGAAGTTAATGATTAGAAATTGTCCTGCTCATGGCTTGAGGTTTTGGATGATTATACAAATCTTTTACGCTGGTTTGAATTTTGCTTCTCGCAATATCTTGGACTCCGCCTCACGTGGAACGTTCATGGAAATCCCGTTAGGAGGCGCTACAAAACTCCTGGACAATATCATGACTAACTAGTCTCAGTGGCACACTGAAAGGTCACCTTCTAGCAAAAAGGTACACGCTATAGAAGAAATTAAGTCGTTTAGTGCTAAGATGGACGAGTTGATGAATTTGGTTGCTAGTAGAAATGATCCTTTAAATCCTAATGACATGCCACTATCTTCCTTGATTGAGAGCAGCAACGCTAGTTTGGACATTAATTTTGTTGGTAGGAACAATTTTGGCAACAACAATGCTTTTAGAGGAAACTATGTTCCTAGGCCTTTTCCTAGTAACTCCTCTAACAATTATGGCAATTCCTACAACAACACTTATGGAAATAATAACAAATTACCCTCTGATTTAGAGAGTACTATCAAAGAGATCAACTCTCAAAAGATTTTCAATGCGTCCATAGAGGAAAAACTACTCAAAATAGAAGATTTCGCTAAGAGCATTGATAAGATGTCTTGTGGTATTGATGCTTTGAAAGTTAGATGTGCTCCTCCCAAGGTCAACTTGGATGAAACTTTAAAAGCTATGCGTGTCTCCATGAATGAGAGCAAAGAAAGAACTGCCCAAATTCGCGCTAGGCATGAATGGTTTTAAAAGGGTGCGTTCTAGTCATGCAAATCACGAAGATCTTAAAGTGCTTGGTGTGACTCCCCTTGAATATTTGTTTTCGCATGTCAAACCTATTGATGAAGGGGCTGGATATGAATCCACTTTGGTTGAAAACTGCCCCAATGATTCGGAGCCCACCTATCTTGATGATAAAGGCGTGGAGAGTGGAGTAGAAGAAATCAAAATTTTGGGTAGTAATGAAACTCCCACTTTTGATTTCAAGGAATTCAATTATGATAGTTGCTCCTTGTTTGAATGCATTTCCTTGATGCAATCCATTGCAAACTCTCCACATGCTTATAGCCAAAGCAAAGCCTTTACCGCACATATCGTAGATGCTATGATGAAATCTCTTGAGGAGAAACTCGAATTAGAAGTCTCTATACCTACAAAACTTCACGATGAGTGGGAGCCTACTATCAAAATCAAAATCAAAAACTTTGCTTCGTGTGATTTGGGTGCTAGTGTTTCCGCGATTCCAAAGTCTTTATGTGATATTCTTGGTTTTCATGAGATTGAAGAGTGTTCTCATAATTTTCATCTTGCGTATTCTACTGTCAAGAAACCCATGGGAAGGATCGATGATGTTCTTATTGTTGCAAATAAGAACTATGTACCCGTGGATTTCATTGTACTTGACATAGATTGCAATCCTTCATGTCCCATTATTCTTGGTAGACCTTTCTTAAGGACTATTGGTGCTATCATCGATATGAAGGAAGGGAATATTAGATTTCAATTTCCTCTAAAGAAGGGCATGGAGCATTTTCCTAGAAAGAAAATAAGATTGCCTTATGAATCTATGATGAGGGCTACTTATGGTTTGAGCACCAAAGATGACTATACGTGATTCCATCACCTTTTGCCTTGCTAAGGGTGTTAAACAATAGCGCTTGTTGGGAGGTAACCCAACGAATCTATCATTTTTCTTTCTGTTTTGTGTTTTCCACACTATCATAATTCTGTTATGATTGTGTTTTTTGTGTTTCTTTTGCGTTTGTGCCAAGCAAAACCGTTATGATTAGTCATGGGGATGATCGTTTGGTCATGCTGGAAAAGACAGAAACTTTCTGCTCACGAAAAGAATTTTCATTTTTTCTGTAAGAGCTTTTGAGTTGATTTTTTTTGCTGCTGATTGCTACGCGAATTCTTCAGACTGTCGTAATTTTTCAGAATTTGTGAAGTACCAGAAGTATACAAAGTATACAGATTGCTACAGACTGGTCTGCTGTTAACAGATTCTGTTTTTGTTGAGTTGGTTGCTTATTTTGATGAAACTATGGATAGTATCGTGGGGGTATTAGCCAGGGAAGATTGAAAATACAGTAACCCAACATCAACATAAGTAGAATTTAAGGTTTCTTCAGTACCTAAGGAAGTGGTGGTTTGCTTTCTTATACTAATGTTATCACGAGTTTCTGTTTAAGTTTCGTGTTGTGAAGTTTTCAAGTTTTGGGTGAAGTTCTTATGGACAAAAAGATAAAGAGTGGCAATAGCTCAAGCTTGGGGATGCCCAAGGCACCCTAAGCTGATTCAAGGATGCCGTAAAAGCCTAAGCTTGGGGATGCCCCGGGAAGGCATCCCCTCTTTCGCCTTCAATCCCTCGGTAACATTACTTGGGGCTATATTTTTATTCACCACATGTTATGTGTTTTTCTTGGAGTGTCTTGTATCATAGGAGTCTTTTATTTTTTGTTGTGTCACAATCTTCCTTGCTGCACACCTAGAGACAGACATGCACTAACCGTGATTTTGTCGAGCTTCACTTATATCCTTTGGTTAGACAATTCAGCTCACATGTGCTTCACTTATATCTTTTGAGCTAGTTGATTTTGCTCTTTGTGCTTCACTTATATCTTTTAGAGCACGGAGACGTGGCTTGGTAGTTGATCTATGCTATGATAGTAGTCTCAAAATGGGTAGTTATCCAAAGGGATATGAAAACTTCCACCTTCATGTGCATTGAGTAGTTGGAGAAGTTTGATTCATCTCAATTAGTTTTGAGTTGTGGTTGGCGTAATATTGAAATTATACTAGTAAGGTGTTGTGGATCTAGAAATACTTGTGTTGAAGTTAGTGATTCCCGTAGCATGCACGTATGGTGAACCGCTATGTGATGAAGTCTGAGCATGATTAGTCTATTGATTGTCATCCTTTGTGTGGCGGTCGGGATCGCGCGATGGTTTATACCTACCAACCCTTCCCCTAGTAGTATGAGTTGAATGCTTTGTTTCGATTACTACTAAAACTTTTGCAACAAGTATATGAGTTCTTCATGACTAATGTTGAGTCCATGGTTTAGATGCACTTTCACCTTCCACCATCATTATCTTCTTTAGTGTCGTGCAACTTTCGCCGGTGCACAAAACTCACCATATAGCCTCCGTCAAAACAGCCACCATACCTACCTACTATGGCTTTTTCAAAGCTATTCCGAGATATATTGCCACACAACTACCACCATGACATGTGCCACCACTTCTACATTTCCATTGCATGATCATATGATAGCTAGCATGATGTTTCCATTGATGTCTATGCCATGCTAGATCATTGTCACGGTACACTACCGAAGGCATTCCATATAGAGTCATCATTGCTCTAAGTTTTCATTTGTAAGTGTGATGATCATCATTGATGGAGCATTGTCCCATGTGAGGAAATAAAAGAGGCCAAAGATGCCCACCAAAAAAAAGAAAAATAAAGAGGCCAAAGAGCCCACCAAAAAATGAGAGAAAAAGAGAGAAGGGACAATGCTACCACCTTTCCACACTTGTGCATATTAAGCACCATGATCTTCATGATTGAGAGTCTCTCGTTTTGTCACCACCATATAGCTAGTGGGAAATTTTCATTATATAACTTGGCTTGTATATTCCAATGATAGGCTTCCTCAAAATTGCCTTAGGTCTTCGTGAGCGAGCAAGTTGGATGCACACCCACTAGTTTTCGTTAAGACCTTTCACATACGCTTAGCTCTAGTGCATCAATTGTATGGCAATCCCTACTCATTCACGTTGATATCTATTGATGAGCATCTCCATAGCTCATTGATATGCCTAGTCAATGTGACCATCTTCTCCACATCAATAGCACTCCAGTCCACTTTTAGTGCTAAAACCATGGCTCATGCTCATGTATTGTGTGAGAGTTGAAAAAGTTTGAGAAAGTAAAGGTGTGAAAACAATTACTTGGCCAATACCGAGGTTGTGCATGATTTAAATTCGTTGTGCAAGAATGATAGAGCATAGCCAGACTATATGATTTTGTAGGGATAACTTTCTTTTGGCCTAGTTATTTTGAAAGTTCATGATTATCTTGCTAGTTTGCTTGAAGTATTATTGTCTCCACATCAATAGCAAACTATTGTTTTGAATCTAATGGATCTGAACATTCACGTCACACAAGAGGAGTTACAAAGGACATCTATGCTAGGTAGCATGAAAGCATCAAAAATTCATTCTTTATCACTTCCCTACTCGAGGACGAGCATGAGTTAAGCTTGGGGATGCTTGATACGTCTCAAACGTATCTATAATTTTTTATGGTTTCATGATGTTATCTTGTCAACTTTGGACGTTTTGTATACCTTTTATATCTTTTTTGCGACTAACTTATTAATTCAGTGCCAAGTGCCAATTCCTGTTTTTTCTATGTTTTTGACTCTTTTTAGATCTGATTTTGGAACGGAGTCCAAGCGGAATAAAATCCCCGAAATATTTTTTCCAAAACGGAAGAAGATCGGAGGACTTGAGGGCCAAGCCAGGGGGCCCACAGGGAGCCCGCAAGCCCTGTTGCTACGGCCAGGGGGGGCCGCGGCAACCAGGCTTGTGGCCTCCCTGGCGCTCCCCTGCCCTAGCTCTTTGGCATATAAATTCCCTAAAATCGTAGAAAAAATCAGGGCATCCACGAAAACACTTTTCCGCCGCCGCAAGCTTCCGTTTCCGCGAGATCTCATCTGGAGACCCTTCCCGATGCCCTGTCGGAGGGGACTTTGGAGTTGGAGGGCTTCTACATCAACATCATCGCCTCTCCAATGACTCGTGAGTAGTCCACTTCAGACCTACGGGTCCGTAGTTAGTATCTAGATGGCTTCTTCTCTCTCTTGGATCTTCAATACAAAGTTCTCCATGATCTTCATGGAGATCTATCCGATGTAATCCTCTTTGGCGGTGTGTTTGTCGAGATCCGATGAATTGTGGATTTGTGATCACCTTATCTATGAATTATATTTGAGTCTTTGCTTATTTCTTATATGCATGATTTGATATCCTTATAAGTCTCTCCGAATCTTGGGTTTTGTTTGGCCAAATAAATCTATGATTCTTGCAATGGGAGAAGTGCTTGGTTTTGGGTTCTTGCAATGGGGCCGAAGGGGCAGCAAGGCACGCATCGTGTTGTTGCCATCAAGGGTAACAAGATGGGATTTCATCATAAATTTGAGATTGTCCATCTACATCATGTCATCTTGCTTAAGGCGTTACTCTGTTCTTTTGAACTTAATACACTAGATGCATGCTGGATAGCGGTCGACGTGTGGAGTAATAGTAGTAGATGCAGAAATTATCGGTCTACTTGTTTTTGACGTGATGCCTATAGATATAATAATTGCCATAGATAACGTCACGACTTTGCGCGGTTCTATCAATTGCTCGACAGTAATTCGTTCACCAACCGTCTACTTTCTTTCATGAGAGAAGCCACTAGTCAACACTACGGCCCCCGGGTCTATTCACAACTATCGTCTCCACTTTCACTTTTACTTTGCTTTGTTTACTTTTTCCTTTCAGTTCTCACTTTGCAAACAATCTATAAGGGATTGACAACCCCTTCATAGCGTTGGGTGCAAGCTCTTTGTGTTTGTGCAGGTACTTGTGACTTGACGCGATCCTCCCACTGGATCGATACCTTGGTTCTCAAACTGAGGGAAATACTTACCGCCGCTGTGCTACATCACCCTTTCCTCTTCAAGGGAACACCAACGCAATGCTCCAAGGCCGCGGGGAAATCCTTTGCATATTTGCCAAGGAAGTCCCTATAGGTGTAGCCCGTAGCAGCAAGATTCCTGGCGCCGTTGCCAGGGAAGGTCTGTTTTCACAGTAGCAGCCCCAAGCCCGAGTTGTTCCACCCTGGACCTTGCTAGCCTCGTCGTGACCCCTAGTGTGCATCCCTCTGCCATTTTCACTTAGGAGCCTCTGTATGCGAAGCCTCCTTTCTGCCCGAGCCATCGCAAGCCATTGCCCCAGCCATGCTCAATGCATAGCTCCTTCCCTTGAATGCAAGGGTGTGCCGAGCACCACGAGAGACGCCCCCTAGCACAGCGAGCATCACCGGACTTGCTACTGTGTGTGCCTAGGTGCACGCGAGACGAGAGGGACGAACCCGACAGGTGGCCCCCACCTGTCGGTGGCCCTTGGTGTCGCTGGCCTGCTGATGTGCCTTCCCCACGAGTAAGCGCCTCCCTTGAATGCGTTTCCAGTTCTAGAAAGTGTATTCACCCCCGAGTTGTTTCTTTTTCTGATTTGTTTTAAATTTGACTGGCCATATCTTTTTAAATAAAATTCTTAATTAATTAATTGTTTTTCCTACCTCCCTAAAATTTCATCTAGTTTATTTTAATAATTATTTCAAGAAAAATTCAAACAACTTTTATGTGCTGTTTTGGAATTGTGTGTTAATTTAAATATTTTCAAATCAGGAATTTGGAGAGAAGCAAATTCTTTCGAGATCCTTGGGGTGCACACCACCCTTCTCCACTCCAAAGGCAAGCATCTTGAACTCTGATTTGTATTAAGTTGTGTTATGTTTGTTGTGGTGCATTGGAATGCGTGGTTGGTTATGTGGATAAGAATTCCCACATAATATCATACCTTACATGAGTGCATGTGATGGGTATTCTGCTTGTTATTGAATACATGTGATGCAAATTGTGAGTTGGGACTACCTCATGCCTCGTATGCCAGGTTGGTCTGGACGACCTCGGAGGAGGGTGTGTAGTGGTAAATATGAGACCAGGGGGTTGACATCTCGTGGGACGAGAGTGGTCAGTGAGGGTGGTAACACTGAGGTATAACATTCATAAAGTGGTGTGTGCTAACCCTTGCAGGAAAACTTAAGCCTCCTAAGTCGATCGTAGATTGAGTCTTGTTAGTGTGTGACCTTACGCTTTCGTGCTGCCACACGTCTTCGTGAAAGGGAATACGGTTTTGAAAGTGTGTTATATCGACTAGAGGGGGGTGAATAGGAGATTTTTATAATTTCATCATTGAGGAAATTCCTTATGAGGAAAGTCCTGAGTCATGAATTGAGTGCAGCGGAAATAGTACACGATCAGGTGTGCAAAAACGACTACAACAAAGTACTAGATGAGAATTCTGAGATTCGGTTTGCACAGTTTGCAAGTACAGAGTAAGCAGGTGAAGATTAACTCAAGTGAAGATTTTGAGGTTGAGGAAATTCATAGAAAGTCTTCAGACAAATTCTTCAAACAGTACAGATGAAAGTCTTCAACATACAATTGAGGAAATGAAAGAGTTGAAGATATAGACCCCGTAGCTCGATGAAGATAGTTGTTGATGACCTAGTTCCAATTGCTATGACAGTTGTACGTCTCGTTCGGAGCGGCTTGGTATTGAAACCAAAGGACACACAGTCCCGTGACACACAGTACCTACCGTATTCTCCTTGAGCTAAGGACACATAGTCCTCGCGCAACACTCATGGTAAGTCTTCAGGGCATACTTCCAAACCCTCACAAACTCGGTCACCCGACGATCCACAATTGACTACTGGATGCTCTAGACCATGACGCTTAACCATGTGTAGGATACACAATCCTCAAAAGTAAGAAGCCTCGGTTCCACACAGGAACAACTTCTTCAGTGATCCTCAATCACTTGGGTTTTGGTTTGGGTTTGGTGTTTGGGGTATTTCCTCACTTGATTATTTTCTCTCGAAGGCTCTCAGGAATTTGGGTTGCTCTAAATGACAAGTGTTAGTTTCTCTCGGAGCTGCCAACCAGCTAGTGGTTGTGGGGCACCTATTTATAGCCTCGGAGCATCCTGACATGATTTGACATAAATGCCATTTAATAATATGACCGTTGGGTGGATAAGATCAGTGAGGTGGCGCGTGGCGGAGCAACAGTCAGAACTTTCAACTGTGAAAGTCCTCGTGTCTCTCATATTCCTCACTTTGAGGCTTTGGTAGATTTAGGCTTGAGTAGAGCATCATGAAGAAAATCATTCCATAGTTTTACCTCGACCCCCTTTAACAGTACGGTGTTCCTATGACTCAAGTGTAAAGAAAATGAAACAGAAAGAGTCAATCTTCATGCTTCAAAGTCTTCAAAGTGTTTTCTTCAAGACACACCGAATTCCTCATCTTCAATATCTTTATTAGGAATATCAACTTCTTCGCAATTTCTTCGCGATCAAAGTATTCAAGGAATGACCAAAGTCTTCACCAAAAGACATACATTTTTAGGGGTCGATATTCATTGAATAACTCAAACTCCTTAGTCTCTTAGCCTATAAGTCTTCAAACCACCAAAATCACTAACGGGCACTAGATGCACTTACAATCTCCCCCTTTTTGGTGGTAGATGACAATTATGTTAAGTTTTCAATGATGAAAATAATATGAAAAATAAGTATTGAGTTTGAGGTATTTGAAGTCAAGATACAGAGAAACTCCCCCTAAAGATGTGCATGTTTTGAAGAATTTGCTTTGAATAGAAAATGCACATTGATGATATATATCATGGAGATCTCCCCGTGTATCTTGAAATTCATGCATGCATTTGACATATAGTATGAAGAATTAGAAATGCATGATGAAAAATGGTGTCTCGCAAATTTGAGCATGCCTACATTAATAAACTTGAGGAATAAAGCATGCGAGGAAAAACGTTTAGAAGAGTCAGAGCACCATCGGGCTTAAGTTACAACTCATTACATCAAAAACTTCACAAGAACCAGTAGTTTGTAACTTAATAAAGTTTATAAGCCCATAATTGAAACCCGCTTGAAGACTAACACTCAGATTTCTCCCCCTTTATCATCAAGTGATGAAAAAAGGGACAAAACTGAGGACTATCGCCCTTGAAGAATTTCACTTCTGTGTTGATGTAGAGGCGTGAGGATCCTTGGAGGTAGACTTCTTGGTTGGACCAGTTGCAGTATCCTCAAGTTCTTCATCTGATTCTGTAATGCGGAATGAAGAAAATGAACTGTCCTCCAAGTCAGGAACTGGAATAGGCTTTAATTTCTTCTTTGGAGGCCATGACCAGTCAAAGTCTTTAGTAAATTCCATTTCTTAAAGTTCCTCGGGAGTCTTCAGGTGAGCCAAGGTGGCCCAAGTGCGATCAAATACCTCATGAAGACAATGGCACAAAACTGGCGTTTTACCCACTTGTGATTGCGGTCGACTTTCTGGTGAAGACTAAGGAGAAGCTCTTTGTTCGTCATCACCCTTGGGGGAGTTGGGCTTGGAGGTTTTTCTCTGCCATCAGACTCTTGTGTGGGAGTGTCATCATATGTTGAATAAGAGGCAGCCTGCCGAAATTGACCATCCAGGGGTCGATTTCCTTCATCAGTCACGGATTGCCTTTGCCTTGAATAGGTTCAAAAGTGCTCTTGATGACTTTGAGAGGCGGCAGATAGCCGAGGTGATTCTGAAAGCTAGCTTGGTAGTTGATGGCATCTGGTTCTGATGAATCTCATGATCCAAGGTGCATTATTCTTCAGCTCAAATGGTGACAAAGCATTGTTAGCCAGAGTCCTCAAGAATAAATCGTGAAGATTCATTTTGTTGCCATGAACAACGTGAAATAGGATATTCTTCATGATCCCAACGACATCTTCTTCCTTGTCATGTCCCTTGATTGGTGCGATGGAATATGATAGTATTCTGTAAACTGTCCTGGGGACATACTGCAATTCCTTCACCAGGAATCTTGTCCTGGGTGGTTGACCTGGAGCCAAAGGTTTCATGCGGATTTCATTAGATGATTTGGTAGTTCTCTTTCATCATAGAGTTTAAGTGTTTCATATGAATGAATTGGGAGTGGAGTAGCTCAAAGCAATTATGTGGCTAGACCTTTGTAATGAGTATGTTGTGTCATCCAGTCCAGAACCCATGAGTTGACGTCATTTGGGTCACCAGAGATGTGCAGTGTTGCATAGAACTGAAAAATGATGTATGTATTCCAGTCACCAATAGATGTGCAGAATGTCAAGAGCACTGCATCGTGAAGAACAGTGAGTACTGGAGTGAAGCAAGGAATTTCCTCCATGTCACAGTGAGGAATATGGGTATGAAGAAATATATTCTTTCTTCCACAAAGCAGAGAAGCATAGTAGTTGAGTTGATGTCTTGTACGGAACTTTCTTTGCCTGATGCGAAGCCTATCATAAGAATTTTCTCCATTGAAGTAATGACGTTCATCATAGAAGTCTTTCTTTTGAAACTTTTGCCTTTTGGAGAAGGGCTGACGAGGCTTTGGTTGAAGATTATGTTGCTGTTCATTTTGAGGAGTTGTGGCCACCACAATTGCAGTTTCAGGATTGGCCACTACAATTGCAGTTTCAACATTTTGAGCAGGAGCATTTCCTTCAGCTTGAGGAATTTGCTGATCTGAGGGAGCACTTGCACTTTCTGGTGCTGCAGTTTCTTTAGCTGATGCAGTGGATTCTCGGTATTGTGTTGATTCCTTATGTGTGCTCTTTTCCTGAGAGCCAGTCAGAATCTCTGTGACTGCAGGAGTTTGAGGAATTTGAGTTGTTCTTGGCGAGTTTGGGTGAGCCTCTTCCCAGAACTCATCATGGATTACAGGTGTACTGCATCTAATGCCTTCATCACCTTTCATTTGATAAGCAATCATTTCTGGATTATGAGGAGGTGGTGTTGTGACGTGAGGAATTTCATCTGCTTGAATTTCCTCATCCATTGGTGTGGATGCACCAGAGCGATTTTCCAACATTTCTTCATCCTCTTCTAGAATGATGTATTCTTCATCGAATGGAACCATCATATATGATGGTGCTACGTTGAGGGGACTAGCATCCACTGGGGCTGATGATGAGGTAGGCATAGTCTTCAGGTGTTTTGCCTCTAAAGACTCTGAAGTTATCGAAGCTTTTCTCTTCTTAGCTTCTTTTTCAGCCGCTTTGGTTTTCTTCACGCCTGCTGCAGACGGAGTAGTCATTTTCTTCACCTTTGAAGACTTAGGTGAAGGTGGAGGTTCATCACGCACTGTTTTATCAATGTTAGGCCTGGCAGGTTCTTCGGCTGAAATATTCTACGGAATTTCTTGAGCAGCAAGTTCTTCATTTTCATCATCCTGAGTTAGTTGCACATCGTAGCTTGGCTGAGGATTTGTTTGATGCTTTGGAGCGGCAATTCTGCTATTGTATTCATCAATTGCAGCAGTTGCTGCTTAGACGAATTACACTTTGACCACCTTTCGATCAACATGAAGACTAGTGTACCCGTCCGTGAGGGTTTTTCAGTTCTGCCTGAGTAGAGACAAGTTTCTCACGCGACAGGTTGAAGAGATTCTGCTTTAGGAATTTTTCCTTTTAAACTTTCGCAAGCCTAGATTGTTTGGCTTGCTGGTCTTTGCATTTTGCTTCATTGATGAATGTAGCAACCATATGGCTTACTCCAGGAGGAAGCTTCAAATCATCAATTGGAGTGTTTGGATCCTCATACCAGAGATCTATGAAGTTTAGTAGTACCTTCGGATCCAGTGCGAGGGGAATGGAGCTTCCAGTGGCTTGTGCAACTCTTTCCTGCTTGTTCCTTATGATGGATTGAAGAGTTTCATCATCATATTATTCACTTCGTTCTGATGCAGAAGGAATGTTGACGACTTTGCTTGGGCTTGGTCTGATACCTCTACCAGCAGTCATCTTAGTCTTCAATAGACTAGGTGAAGATTTTGAAGCTTGGGCTTGGTCTGATACCTCTACCAGCAGATGGCACAGAGGAACTTGTGTTTTCTGATTGAAGCTTACTGAGTTGTTTCTGCGGAGGTGGTGAAGACTTTGCAGATATTGCAACTTTCTGGGGAATTTTCTCCTTTGAAACTGCAGATGAGGATTTTGGTTTGAGACTTTGCTTCTTCAGCAGAGCCTTCCTCGGAGGTTCTTTTGGAGCACAAGCCTCGGCAGCAGAACAAGTGGCAGTAGTAGCTGCAGCAGCAGAGTTCTCATTGAATTTTGTGACACAGCTTTAGCCTTTTTCTACATCTTAGACAAATACTTGTCTTTTTCTTCACGATAATCCTCAGTAGTGGCTACACTTGAGGGATGTGTTGCTTGTTTTTCTCCCTTTGGAAACCTTTTGCATGGAGGTTTGAGGGAAAATTTCTTGGCATATTTTGGAGTGACATATCTATACTCCTTCCACTCCTTCACCCATCTGCGTTCAATCTTCTGAAGTCTTATCTTGCGTTTAGCCATAGTTTCTTTGCCATAGATTTCTATATCTGGCGTGCAGTACTCAACATAGATCTCCTCAGGGATCTGAAAGGCAGTGTTCCGTTCGAGCTTCTTTCCACCTTTCTGTTTCCAGTCTTCCTCCATTTTCTTCAGCTGAGGTTTGTGCTGTGGAATTTGAATTCTTGATGATTCTGAGGACACAGGTAATGTTTCTTCTAGAAATGCTGCAAATGAGTTAAGTTGCTGAGAACCTAGTGATTCATCAGCTGACATTTTGTATGTGTGAACAGAGTATAGGTGCGAGGAATTTGGGGAGGTCATATGTGTTCTTAGATATGAGGAAGTTGAAAAATTAATAAACTTGAGGAATTTGACCAATGAGTTGATTAATTTGACTAAGCATTCTGATCTTGTGTTCTAGAGTTGTGCAGATTCAAAAATTTACACAATTGAGGAATCTCGTGAAGAATTTTAGTGACTTAGTGAAATTCATCAAGTGTTCTAGACATAGGTGTGCACAGCTGAGAGAATTTCTGAGGAAAAACAGATTTCGCAAATCTAAGGATAATAAAGAGATCAACAAGGGCAGTAAATAGGAATTTAATTACCCTATGTGAAGAACATGATGAACTGAAGCAGTAAAAGAGGAAGTTCTTCGGTCTAGATCTTCAGTGCCCAAACTTGGCGACTGAAGACAGCTACGACGGCGGTGAAAAAAGATGTCCCACGGTGAGCGTGAGTCCGGCGACGACGAGGGCGAGGCAGTGAAGCTTTTCCTCACCGGCGACGAAGATGCTAGCGGCGGCGCTAGGTTTTGAGCTCGAGCGGAGAAGATGAGAGGGAGAGAAGAGTTTTGACTGAAGGGATTCATGGGCTATTCATAGCTCAGGTGGAAACGGTCTGAGGCGAAACTTTCGGACCGAACTGCCCTTGCGCTTTCGTCTCTGCATGACACGTGCTACCCACGATCGAAGAAGTGGAGATCGTGGTTATACATTCGTGAGTAGTGGGTGCGTTTACCGTGGTAACATTATTATTTTTTGATTTTTGAGGATTTTTTTTTCAAAGTCCTCAGCTGACAAGGACTCAGTGAGGATTTTGAAAGAGTGTCAAATAGAATGCATATGAAGAATTGAGAAATAGACTGGGTTGAGCTTAGCATAGAGGGGAGTCGGGTCCGATCACATTCACTTAGAAGAAATTCCAACTTCAAAGACTAAGCAATAAGTGAATGCGGTTGAGGACATCGAAAGCTCATTATAATATATATATATATATAGGGCATGGATTTGCTATCAACACTAGCTGGGGTGGTTGCTATCTGAACCGTTTGTTTGCATTGAGATACGCACTTTCTTGTTGATAAGGTTCTCTCTCTCACATGCACACACACATGCATCTATCCCAACATATAACATGCGACACAGATTGCTTACGCTCCAGCGTAACTTTATATCTTTGCTTTTCTGTATATATATATATAGTCAAATAAAGATCATCACAGAAAATTTGGAAGAAATTGCAAATTTTGGAGACTTTAAAAAATTTGAGGAATTTTCGAAAAGTCTCAGATTTAAGAATTTCAACTTTGAAGAATTTCCAACTTGAAGAATTTCAAAGTTGGGTGGTGGCGTGACCCACCGTATAAGAATGACGATTTCAGGCGCCGCTTACAATTGTCATAGGGCCCTCAGAACCAAATTCTTCATTTTTCATAAGTGTTAGGATGTGTGCATGTTTTTACTAAACATTTCAAGATTCTAGGATATTTAGCTCACACCGTAACTTGCAAAACCTTCTCTCATCCAAGGGCTTTGTGAAGATATTTGCTAGCTGATCATCAGTCTTCACATGGTCGATGATGATATTGCTCTTGCGGACATGGTCTTGAAGAAAATGATGACGAATGTCACATTCTTCATGTTGAGGCCGTAGTCTCTGAGGGTTTGCTTCATCCATAGCAGTTGAGCACAACAAGATCCAGCAGCAATGTATTTAGCTTCAATAGTGGAGAGTGATACACAGTTCTGCTTCTTTGAAGACCATCGGACTAATGATCTTCCGAGGAAATGGCATGTGCGTGATGTTGACTTGCGGTCCACACGGTCACGAGCATAATCAGAGTCAGAATATCCAACGAGGTGAAGATTTGAGCCCTTGGGGTACCACAATCCTAGTGTTGGTGTGTGAGCTACATATCAAAGAATATTTTCACAGCCTTATGGTGTGATTTTTCGGTTTTGCTTGAAAACGAGGACACATGCAAACACTAAGCATAATATCTGGCCTAGATGCACATAGGTACAATAAATAGCTAATCATAGAACGATATACCTGTTGATCGAAATATTTACCATTTTCGTCAGTGCAGAGGTGGCCGTTGGTAGGCATAGGAATCTTGACGCCTTTGCATTCATGCATGCTGAATTTCCTCAGAACATCCTTGAGGTATTTCTCCTGAGATATGAACATGTCATTGTGTTGTTGACGAATTTGCGCACCTAAGAAGAATTTCAGCTCCCCCATCATGGAAATTTGATATTCTTCACCCATCATGTAGGCAAATTCATCACTCTAACGTTTGTGAGTACAACCAAAAATAATGTTGTCGACATATATTTGGTACACAAATAGTTCATTGTCATAGGATTTTGTGAAAAGAGTAGGATCAAGTGAACCGGGTTTGAAGCCTTTCTTCATGAGGAACTCCTTCAATGTATCATACCACGCCCGAGGGGCTTGCTTGAGGCCATAGAGTGCCTTTTTGAGTCTGAAGACTTTGTGAGGGTGCTTCGGGTCTTCAAAACCTGGGGGCTGAGCAACATATACTTCTTCCTCAAACTTACCAGTGAGGAATGCACTTTTCACATCCATTTGATATAGAGTAATATTGTGATGGTTAGCATAAGCAAGTAATATTCGAATAGCTTCAATTCTAGCGATAGGTGCAAAAGTTTCATCAAAGTCAATTCCTTCAACCTGTGTGTAGCCTTGGCCTACAAGCCGCGCCTTGTTCCTCACAACTTACCATCCTCGTCTTGCTTGTTTACTAGATCCACTTGGTGCCGATGATATTGTGCTTGCGAGAGTCTGGTCTTTTGACGAGTTCCCACACGTTGTTTATCTTGAACTGAAGAACTTTATCTTGCATGGCTTGAATCCACTCAGGTTCCATGAAGGCTTCAATAATTTTTGAGGGTTCTGTGATAGACACAAACGAGGAATGCCCACAAAATTTAACGAAATGTGAAGCTTTTGAGCGAGTGAGAGGACCTGGCGCATTGATGTCATCGAGGATTTCGTCAAGTTCCACTTCATTTGCAATCCTTGGATGAGTTGGTTGAAGACTTTGGTTGGGATGAGGAATTTTCTCTGTAGCATTTTCCTCAGGTGCACTTGCTTGAATTTCATCAGTGTTGGGGACGGCTTCTTCAAGAAGGGGTTGTTCCTCAGTAGGAATGAAATCTTCAGTAGCTTTTGTGGTTTCCTCAAGTGAAGAATTTGATACCACAGGAACAGTTGAAGAATTTGTAGCAATAGAAGCATTTGATGATTCTGGTGAAGAATGAGCAGTTTCACGCTCGATGCATTTCAGACACGGTGGAATGAATTCAACCTGAGAGGTACTGATCTGTTGAGCAAGCAATGAATCATCTTCCATTCGAAGATCATCATGAGACATTCTTAACTTCTCAAGATCAGGCTTTCTTTGAAGAAATTCATAGGAAAGTTTCTCATGATCAGCCAAGACTGTGCCATAACGATCTTGAAGACTATCAAATCTATACTGAAGACTTTTCACATCTTCAGTGAGGACATGAGTACGATTCATTTCATCGCTTAACAGATCATCGCTTCTGTCTTGCAGTTTCTGAAGCTTTTCAATGGCACTTTGTTGCTTAGTGGCAACGTTGGCAAGTTTGTAGTAACTGGGTTTTTGATAATCATCAGGTTCACAGTCACTAGAATTAGAGGAGGAAGTATGGTTTGGTACCTTTGAACCTTTTGCCATGAAGAAATAGGTTGGAGCGAAGTCATCAGCATATTCATCAGTGTAGATAGCATTGTCATTTTCTTCAAGGTAGAAGATTGACTTGCTGACGAATGTGGTAGCCAGTGCAATACTTGCCCCACCAGACTCTGACTCCACTTCAGAACCTTCCTCTTCATCACATTCCTCATATTCTTCTTCGGAATCCATTTCCTTGCCAATGAGTGCCCGAGCCTTTCTGAAACTGGTCTTCTTGTGCGATGAGGACATAGAACATGAGTATTTTGAAGATTTCTTCTTTTTCCTCGAGTCATCAGAACTCTCATCTTTGTATTTCTTCTTCCTTGATTCTTTCACCGAGCGAGGACAAACAACAATGTAGTGACCAGATTTCTTGCATTTGTGGCAGGTTCTTTTCTTGTACTCTTCAGTTGAAGATTCTGATTTCCTCATATCTTTTCTTGAAGATTTTCCGAACTGGCCACGCTTTGTGAACTTCTGGAATTTCCTTACGAGCATTGCAAGTTCCTGTCCAAGTTCTTCAGGGTCACCAATGTTGCAATCCTAGTCTTCTTCTTCAAATGAGGAAATAGCCTTAGCCTTCAGCGCACGAGGTCTTGAGTAGCTTGGTCCATACAGATCTCTCTTTTCTTCTTGTTGGAATTCATGAGTATTGAGTCTCTCAAGTATATCAGCAGGATCAAGCATCTTGTAGTCTCTTCGTTCTTGAATCATCAGAACCAGTGTGTCAAATGATGGATCAAGAGATCGTAGAAGTTTCTTCACAATTTCATGGTCAGTGATGTCTCTAGCTCCCAGTGCTTACAGTTCATTTGAGATGTCAGTGATGCGATCCAAGGTATCTTGGCAGCTTTCATTGTCAAGCCTCTTGAAGTGATTGAAGAGATTGTGAAGAACATCGACACGAGAGTCACGCTGTGTTGAGACTCCCTCATTGAGCTTGGACAGCCTATCCGAGATAAGCTTAGTTGTGCCCAAAGCACTCACTCTTCCATACTGGCCTTTGCTCAGAAGGCCACAGATGATATTCTTCGCTTGCGAGTCAAGTTGCTTGAACTTCTTCACATCAGTGGCACAGATACTAGCAGTGATGGAGGGAATACAATTTTCCACAATATACGAGAGATCATTGTCAATTGCTTGAAGATGCAACTGCTTCTTGGTGTTCCAGTAGGAGAAGTCCTTTCCTTCGAAGGTAGGACATCCATCAGTAACCTTGATCATACCTGTGGTCGACATAACTAAAACTCCAGGTGGTTAAACCAAAATCACAGAGAACAAGGGAGTACCATGCTCTGATACCAATTGAAACTGTGTCATATCGACTAGAGGGGGTGAATAGGAGATTTTTATAATTTGATCACTGAAGAAATTCCTTGTGAGTAAAGTCCTCAGTCATGAACTGAGTGCAGTGGAAATAGTACATGATCAGGTGTGCAAAAACAACTACAGCAAAGTACTCGATGAGATTTCTGAGATTCGGTTTGCAAGGTTTGCAAGTACAGAGTAAGCACATGAAGATTTGTAAGTGCATCTAGTGCCCCTTAGTGATTTTGGAGGTTTGAAGACTTATAGGTTAAGTATCTAATATGTTCATGAGTGTACACAAGATCTATAAGTCGTTGAGGAGTTTGAAATATTCGATGAATATCGACCCCTAAAAATGTATATCTTCGGTTGAAGAAATTGATCTGAAGCTGAAGATTTGAATCGCAGAGAATCTGCGATGAAATTGATATTCCTCATGAAGATATTGAAATTGACGAATTCGGTGTGTCCTCAAGAAAATCATTCTGAAGACTTTGAAGCATGAAAATTTACTCTTTCTGTTTTGTTTTCTTCACACTTGAGTAATAGGAACACAGTACTGTTAATGGGGGTTGAGGTAACACATTGGAATGAATTTCCTCATGATGCTCAACCCAAGCCTAATCCTACCAAAAGCCTCAAGTGAGGAATATGAGTGACATGAGGACTCTCACAGTTGAGGGTCCCGACCGTTTCGCTAGCCACGCCACATCATTGGTCTTATCCACACCAACGGTCATAATATTTAAGGGCATTAGTGTCAAATCATGTCGGGATGCTCCCACGCTATAAATAGCCCCCCCACAACCATTATCTGGTTGGCTGCTCCATTAGAAACTGATACTTCTCATAAGAGCAACCCAAATTCCTCAGAGTCTTCGAGAGTAATTCATCAGTGAGGAAATACGCCAAACACCAAACCACAAACCAAGAACCAAGTGATTGAGCATCACTGAAGAAGTTGTTCCTATGTGGGACTGAAGCCTTTTACCTTTGAGGACTGTGCATCCTCCAGACGGTTAGGCGTCATGGTCTAGAGCAATCCAGCAGTCAATTGTGGATCGCCGGGTGACCAAGTTTGTGAGGGTTTGGAAGTCTGCCCTGAAGACTTACCACGAGTGTTGGGCGAGGACTGTGTGTTCTTAGCCCAAGGAGAATACGGTTGGGACTGTGTGTCCCGGGACTGTGTGTCTTTTGGTTTCAATACCAAGCCGCTCCAAACCAGATGTACAACTGTCACAGCAGTTGGAACTGGGTCATCAACTAGTGTCTACGCTGTGAAACGGGTTCTAATTCCCCAACTCTTTATATTCCTCATATTATGTGTTGATGACTTCCACTGTCACTGTTTGAAGAATTTGCTGAAGATTTTCTCTGAAATTCCTCAACCCCAAATTCTTCACGCAAGTTAATCCTCATCAGTTTTCTGCATGCCTGCTTACTGTGCAATTTGTTTTCACATTCCTCATACTCGAAAACTGTTGTAGTGAAACTTTGCACTCCTGATCCTTCCCTGTTTCCGCTGTAAGTTAGTCATCAGTGAGGAATTTCCTCAATGATGAAATTCTAAAAATCTCCTATTCACCCCCCTCTAGTCGATAAAATGTACTTTCAATTGGTATCAGAGCAAGGTACTCCCTTGTTCTGTGTGATTTTGGTTTAACCACCTGGAGTTTTAGTTATGTCGACTGCGGGCATGATTAAGGTTACTGCAGCATGTCCTCCTTTCGAAGGAAATAACTTTCCCTTCTGGAAGACCAAGATGCAGATGCATCTACAAGCTATTGACAATGATCTCTGGTACATTGTGGAACATGGTGTCCCCATCATCTCTGCTAGTATCTCTGCTGTTGATGTGAAGAAATTCAAGCAACTTGATTCTCAAGCGAAGAATATCATCTGTGGCCATCTGAGCCCAGGCCAGTTTGGAAGAGTGAGTGCTTTGGGATCAGCGACACTTATCTGGGAGAGACTGTGCAAAGTAAATGAACGAGTATCAATCCAGCGTGATTCTCGTGTTGATGTTCTTCGCAATCTCTTCAATCGCTTCAAGAGGCTTGACAATGAAAGCTGCCAAGATACCTTTGATCGCCTCACTGACATATCAAATGAACTGCAAGCACTCGGAGCTCGAGACATTACTGATCACGAAGTTGTGAAGAAACTGCTAAGATCTTTGGATTCTTCATTTGATACTTTAGTCCTGATGATTCAAGAAAGACCAGACTACAAGATGCTTGATCCAGCTGATATACTCGAAAGACTCAATACTCATGAATTCCAGCAAGAAGAAAAGAAAGATTAATATGGACCAAGCTATTCTAGACCACGTGCACTGAAGGCTAGAGCAATTTCCTCATCTGAAGAAGAAGACTCGGATGATAGCATTGGTGATCTTGAAGAATTTGGACAGTAGCTTGCAATCCTCGTGAGGAAATTCCAGAGGTTTACACGACGTGCCCAGTTCGGTAAATCATCAAGAAGAGATATGAGGAAATCAGAATCTTCATCTAAGGACTACAAGAAAAGATTCTGCCACAAGTGCAAGAAATTTGGTCACTACATTGCTGATTGTCCCCGTTGGGGAAAGGAATCAAATAATAAGAAATACAAGGATGACAGTTTTGACAACTCGAAGAAGAAGAAGAAATCTTCAAAATCCTCATCTTCAAAGCCCTCATCGCACAAGAAGACTAGTTTCAGAAAGGCTCGGGCACTTATTGGCAAGGAAATGGACTCCGAGGCAGAATCAGAGGAATGTGATGAAGAGGAAGGTTGTGATGAAGACTCAGAATCCGGCAGGCTAGTCTTGCACTTGCAACCACTTTCGTCAGCAAGTCAATCTTCAACCTTGAAGAAGATGATAACACCATCCACACTGATGACTATGCTGATGACTTTGCTCCAACCTATTGCTTCATGGCAAAAGGTTCAAAGGTACCGAATGATGCTTCCTCCTCTGGTTCAAGTGACTGTGAACCTGATGAGTATAAAAAACCCAGTTACAGTAAACTTGCTAGCATTGCCACTAAACAACAAACTGCCCTGGAAAAGCTTCAAAAACAGCTAGATAGAAGTGATGATGTGTTGAATGATGAAATGAATCTTACCCAAATCTTCACTGAAGATTTGAAAAGTCTTCAGTCTAGATTTTATAATCTTCAAGATCGTCAGGATACACTCCTCACTGATCATGAGAAACTTTCCTATGAATTTCTTCAAAGGAAGCTTGATCTAGAGAAGTTGAGAATTTCTCATGATGATCTTCATATGGAAAATGATTCATTACTAGCTCAACAGATCAGCGCTGCTCAAGCTGAATTCATTCCTCCTTGTCTTAAATGCATTGAATGTGAAACTGCTAATTCTTCACCAAAATCATCAAATGCTTCTATTGCTACAAATAAGTCAACTTCTCCTATAGTGTCAAATTCCTCACTTGAGGAAAACACACATGTCACTGATGAAAATACAGGGCTGAAGGAATTGTATGTGACAGGCATATACAAAAGTCTCAAAGGACACCAAACCCTTTGTGATGTGCTCAAAAAGCAGAACTTGAACAGGAACCCGAGGAAAGAAGGAATTGCCTTTGAGAGGAAATTGAATGCAGATGGATCTTATTGGAAACCTGAGCAGTATCCCAAAACCTCATGGGTTGCTGCTACTGGGCCTCCTTTTGATCCATCCAATCTAACTGGCTTTTCATGTGAATTATCCTATTCCTCAGATGAGTCATTTGACTCCAACTATAAACTGTTCAAAAATCAAGCTGGTGAAGTATTTGCTCGATATGTTGGAACTAACTGCAGGAAAGGCCCTCCCTTGAGGAAAATCTGGGTTCCCAAAAGTTGTCTTGAAAATCTTCAGGTGAATGTCCTCATGATACCACCAATGGAGAATCTGAACCCCAGATCAAATTCCTCAGGAGGACCAAAGTCTTCAAGAGGATCAAAATCCTCAACTAGTCAAAACTATGCTCGTACCCGTTCTAATGCTTCTAACATGCAGGGAAACTACAAGGAATATGAATATGAGCATTACTCTTCAAATCATTATGTTCATAAATCCTCAAACCAGTTCTCTGTGTATTCATATGAGTACTTTAACCCCCCTACTGCTAAGAGAAGTGCATTACCTTCAATGCCTCCTTTCTCATATGGTGCTCGCAGGATGATGAATGCTTTACCACCCCTTCAGATGTGGGTGGTGAAGAAATTGAACTAATCACTTCTGTAGGTCAGGTCTCCAGATGAAAATCATCATCTGAAGAAGTTGCTAGAGACCTGAGGAAATACTTGATAGGATGCAAGCTAATATCGAGGAAATAAAAATATTTCACACGTCCTTATAATTCTGTTATGATGAAATTCCTATCTGATGAAATTGATATCATATTCTTCAAGTCTGAAGCATATGAGATGGTAAGCTGTACTAATTCATCTACAGGATGACAAACCCAAAAGTACTGAGTGGGTTCTTGATAGTGGCTGCACACATGACATGACTGGTGATAATAGCTTGCTGATGAATATGCCACTAACTCCATCACCTCTGAAGCAAATCACATATGCTGACAAAGGTAAAAGCAAGGTATTTGGACTTGGCAAAGTGGCTATTTCCAAGGATAGGCATATGGACAAAGTGATGTTGGTTGAATCCATTGGTTTTAACCTCATGTCAGTCTCAATGCTTTGTGATCTTGATATGATTGTTATCTTTGGTAGATATAGAGGTGTTGTCATCATGGAATCTAAAAAATCCAAAGTCTTCGAAGGTGTCAGAAGAGGGGATTTGTACATTGTTGATTTCTCTACAGGTCCTCAACCAGCCACTTGCTTACTAGCAAAAACCTCAGAAGGGTGGCAGTGGCATCGAAGATTCGGTCATGCAGGCATGAGGAATTTGCACATGCTTGCGAAGAAGCATGTCATCGGCATCGAATCAGTCAAATTCCTCAAGGATCATCTCTGCGGTGCTTGTGAATCTGGGAAAATGACCAGATCCAAGCATCCCTCGAAGACTATCATGACCACTACTTGTCCATTCGAATTGCTTCACATGGATCTATTTTGACCTACTCACTATGCCACACTAACAAATGCATCATCTTTATATGGCTTCGTCATAGTTGATGATTATTCCAGATATACATGGGTGCATATCATCTTATATAAAACTGAAGTGCAGGAAATCTTCAAACGATTTTCCTCAAGGGCCTCGACAAACTTCGGCATCAAGATCAAACATATTAGGAGTGATAATGGAACAGAGTTCAAAAACACTGGTCTTGATGATTATCTTGATGAACTTGGTATTACTCACAAATTATCTGCTCCTTATACTCCTCAACAGAATGGTGTCGTCGAAAGAAAGAACAGGACTCTGGTTGAGATGGAAAGAACCATGCTTGAAGAATATCAGACTCCTCGTCGCCTTTGGCTTGAAGCAATCAACACTGCATGCCATATCATCAACAGGGTATATCTTCAAAAATTCCTCAAGAAAACCTCGTATGAACTCCTCACTGATAAGAAACCCAATGTAAGTTATTTCAAAGTCTTCGGTGCAAAATGGTGGATTAGAGATCCTCACCATAGCTCAAAATTTGCACCTACGGCACAGGAGGGTTTTATGCTCGGTTATGGAAAGGACTCGCACACCTACAGAGTCTTCAACAACTATCACAACAAAGTTGTTGAGACCGTAGATGTGCGGTTCGATGAAACTAATGGCTCGCAAAGAGACCAATTGCCTTCTGATCCAGATAAGTTGTCTCCTGAGGAAGCAATAATGCTCAAACCTACTGAAGACATTATTCCCACTGAGGAAACTGATGAAGAAATCATCCCCATCACTGATGAAAATCAAGAAGGTGCTCCTGAGAAAATCGCTCGAGAACCACTTCCTCAGCCCAGACGAAATCCTCATCTAGCTCATCCGATGATTTCAAATGAAGTGGAACTTGACAAAATCCTCAATGACATCAACGCGCCACGTCCTCTCACTCTCTCAAAAGCTTCACACTTACTTAAATTTTGTGGGCAGTTCTCCTTTGTATCTATCACAAAACCCTCAAAAGTTGCTTAGGCTTTCCTGGAACTGGAGTGGATCCAAGCTATGCAATAAGAACTTCTTCAATTCAAGCTGAATGACGTATGGGAGCTCGTCAAACGACCAGATCCTTGCAAGCACAATATCATCGGAACCAAGTGGATTTTCGAAACAAGCAAGATGAGGATGGTCAAGTGGTGAGGAATAAGGCACGACTTGTAGCCCAAGGCTACACCCAGGTTGAAGGAATAGATTTCGATGAAACTTTTGCACATGTTGCTAGACTTGAAGCTATTCGAATACTACTTGCTTATGCTAATCATCATAACATCATATTATATCAAATGGATGTGAAAAGTGCATTCCTCAATGGTAAGCTTGAGGAAGAAGTATATGTTGCTCAGCCCCCAGGTTTTGAGGATCCAAAGAATCCAGACAAAGTCTTCAGACTCAAAAAGGCGCTCTATGGTCTCAAGCAAGCCCCTCGGGCATGGTATGATACATTGAAGGAATTCCTCCAGAAGAAAGGCTTCAAACCTGGTTCACTCGATCCAACCCTTTTTCACTAAATCCTATGATAATGAACTATTTGTGTGCCAGATATATGTCGATGATATTACATTTGGCTGTACTGACAAATGATACAGTGATGAATTTGCTTACGTGATGAGTGAAGAATATCAGATGTCTATGATGGGGGAGGTGAAATTCTTCTTGGGTCTTCAAATTCGTCAACAAAGCAATGGAATCTTCATTTCACAGGAGAAACACCTCAAGGATGTTCTGAGGGAATTCGACATGCATGAATGTAAAGGTGCCAAGACTCCAATGCCTACCAACGGCCACCTCTGCACTGACGAAAATGGTAAAGAATTCGATCAACAGGTATATCGCTCTATGATTGGCTCTTTATTGTACTTATGTGCATCTAGGCCGGATATAATGCTTAGTGTTTGCATGTGTGCACGTTTTCAAGCAAAACCGAAGGAATCACACCATAAGGCTGTGAAGCATATTCTTCGATACTTAGCTCCCACACCAGCGCTAGGATTATGGTACCCCAAGGGCTCAAATCTTCATCTCGTAGGGTATTCTGATTCTGACTATGCTGGTGACCGTGTGGATCGCAAGTCAACCTCTGGCACATGCCATTTCCTCAAAAGATCACTAGTCTGCTGGTCTTGAAAGAAGCAGAACTGCGTATCACTCCCCACTGCCGAAGCTGTGTACATTGCTGTTGGTTCATGTTGTGCTCAATTGCTATGGATGAAGAAAAACCTCAAGGACTACGACATCAACATGAAGAATGTGCCTCTCTACTGCGACAATGAGAGTGCAATCAAGATTGCATACAACCCAGTGCAGCACTCGAAGACCAAGCACATCCAGATTCGTCATCATTTTCTTCGGGACCATGTCCTCAAGGGCAATATCCTCATCGACCATGTGAAGACTGATGATCAACTGGCAGATATCTTCACTAAGCCCTTGGATGACAAAAGGTTTTGCAAGTTGCGGTGTGAGCTAAATATCTTAGAATCTTCAAATGTTTTGTAAAAACATGCACACATCCTAACACTTATGCAAAATTGATAACTTAGATGTGCAACACATGATGAATTGATTTTCTTCAACTGATGAAGAATATCACTCTAAGTGTGAAGAAATCAACGAAGAAATTGATTCTCAGGGCCCTACGATAATTGTGCGCGGCGTCTGTAATCAACATTCTTATATGGTGGGTCACGCCACCGCCCAACGTGAAATTCCTCAAGTTGAATTTCTTCAAAGTCTCATTTCTTCAAAAATTTGATTTTCTTCAAATCAGTTGTTCTTCAAAATCGTTTTTCTTCAAAATTGAAATTCATCATTGTGATGATTTATCACACAATCCTCAAGTTAGTCAAATCTTCAAAAACACTTGATGACTTTCGTTTACCTAGATAGACTGTGATTTCAAGTCCTCAATAGCATTCACTTATAGCTATTTCTTCAAGTTGATATTTCATCTAAGTGAATGTGATCGGACCCTACTTTCCCTCTATACTATTCTCATCGAGTCTATTCAATTCTTCATATGGGTTCTACTTGAAACTTTGTTCGAAATCCTCACTGCGTCCTTGTTAGCTGATGATTTTGTAACAAAATCCTGAAATCTTCAAAAATATTTTTTAAAATGAACAGTAACTGAACCCCCACTTTCCTCGTTCGGATAACCACGATCTCCACGATCTCCACCGCTTTGCTCGTACGCTACACGTGTCCTGCGGAGACGTAGAGGCAGGGGCTATTTGGTCCGATTTCCTGGCGCCAACAGTAACTGTCTGGCTATAAATATGTCCCCATCCCCCTCGGTAAACACTTCTTCTCTCCATCGCTCTCCTGCTACAGCAAAGCTCCAAACCCTAGCGGCACCGCTCGAAGTCTCGACACCGGCGAAGAAAAGCTTCACTGCCTCGACTTTTCCGTCGCCGAAACCACGTCGGAGTCGGACCATCCTCGTCCGCCGCCGCCGTAGACGTGCTCTGCTACCAAGTTAGGGTGCATTGGACCCGCACCGAAAGAGCTTCTCCCTGCTACTCTTCTCTGTTCTTCGTGCGCGCAATCTACGGTAAATAAAAACCCTATTTTTACATCAAGTTTAATCTACTATTTTACCTCTGAGATGTGAAATCTGTTTTTCCTCAAGAATACATCCGTTCTTTTCCTCAAACACCGCCTATCACCAAACTATTGATGAACTTCACTAAGCATCTAAGATTTTCACGAGATTCCTCAGTTGTGCGAATTTTCGGATCTGTACAACTCTGGAACCCAAGAACAGTATGCTTAGGCAAATTCCTCAACCACTGGTCAAATTCCTCAACTGTCAAAAAATTTCATTTTCTTCAAATCTGAGAACGCATATGACCTCTCCAAATTCCTCGCAACTATACTATGTTCACAGGTACACACATGTCAGCTGATGAATCTCTTGGTTCTCATCAAATTAACTCATTTGTAGCGTTTCTTGAAGAAAATCTTCTAGTCTCATCAGAGTCCTCAAGAGTTCAATCTCATCAGCAAAATCCTCATCTGAAGAAAATGGAGGATGACAGGAAGCAAAAGGGAGGCAAGAAACT
This sequence comes from Hordeum vulgare subsp. vulgare, assembly GCF_904849725.1. Lineage (NCBI taxonomy): Eukaryota > Viridiplantae > Streptophyta > Magnoliopsida > Poales > Poaceae > Hordeum > Hordeum vulgare. Next base: position 111,199,348 of record NC_058520.1, read on the forward strand.
TGAGCAGAATACAACCGCAGATATCCGTGAGGATATATACATGGATTACTGCACTCCTCATGAAAATGAAACTATGCCCAAGAGAAAGATTCGGCTTCAAAAGATAGAACGCCAATGGGCTAAGGAGTGGAAGGAGTACAGATTTTTCACTCCCAATTATGCGAAGAAATTCGCTCCGAAGCCTCCTGGCAAACGGGCTCCACTTGAGGATTATCAAGAAGCAGATCCCTCAAGCCTCAATACACTTGATGATTATCCTGATGAAAAGGAAAAACACTTGGCAAAGCTCAAGAAGCAGGCAGAGGCTGCTGTGAGGAAATTCAATGAATCATCTGCTGCTGCATCAACTGCAGCTACTTCCTCTGCTACTGAGACCTCTGGTATGGCCATTCCTCAACAAAAGTCTGTGCCACCAAAACCAAAGGCTTCAAAGCCTCAAGAGAAACCAGCTCCAGCATCAGCTCCAAAACCATCAGCGCCAAAACCCTCAACACCAAAATCCTAAGCACCACCACAAGCTTCAAAACCTGAACAGAAGCCGGTAGTGAAGGCACTGCCCGCTACCTCCAGCTCCTCACTCCCAGCTGCAACAAGCTCGGAGACAAAGTCTTCACCAACTCCTTTGAAGACTAAGGTGGCTGCTGGGAGAGGAACAAGACCCATCCCAAGCAAAATCATCACGGTCCCTTCTGCATCAGAGGGTAGTGATGAATTTGATGATAGAAACTCTGCAAGCAATGATCAGAAACAAGCAAGAGAGGGTAGCTCAAGCTTCTGGCAGCTCCATTCCTCTAGCCATGGACCCAAAAGTCCTCCTCGACTACATCAATATCTGGTATGAGGACCCCAACACTCCACTTGATGATTTGAAACTTCCCCCTGGCACCTTCACCAAAAGCTTCAAAGGTGAAGAAGATGACTCCGTCTGCATCAGACGTGAAAAAGAGAAGGGCTGCTGAAAAGGAAGCCAAGAAGAGAAAAGCCTCTTCAGCGGAAGAACAGACTCACGCCAAGCGCCTCAAAGCACTTGAAGAAAATGCTCCACTGGATCCTGTGCCACTTAACAACGCTCCATCTTATGAAATGGTTACCTTCGCAAGCGAAGACCAGGAGCAAGGGCCTGATGAGGAAATGAAGGATGCTGCATCTAGGGAACATACTGACGAAGAAATTTGCATTGACGACAGTGCTCAGCCTTCCATTCCTCATGTAGAAACTCCACAAGGATCAGCTGCACCAGCTGATGAACCTGGCTCCATCACCAAGCAAGCTAAGGAAGAACAAAGTGAAAATCCTCAAGCTGATGAAAGTTAGAGTCCTGAGCAAAATCCTCAACCTGAGGATCAGGCTGACCCAACTCCTCCTGAGCAAGATCTTCAAACTGAGGCTCAGGATGAACCCATTCCTCCTACAGAGCAGAACCCTCAACAGGATGCTCCAGTTGACGACATTCCTCAGCCTGAAGCTCAGCCATATCCCATTCCACAGCATGAAGCGCAACAAGAGCATGCTCCTCATCCTGAAGCTCAAGCTGATGAAATTCCTCACCTTGAGGACCATGCTGAGGAAAATGCACCAGACCCAGACAATGCCTTCGTCGTCCTCAACCTAGAGTCTGCAATTGTTTTCTCCCCTTAGGTCCAATAGCCAAACCTTTAGCCCATGCAGCGTCAGCTGTTCTCAAAGCGGCCAAAGTTTTAAAAGGAGTCCTTCTTTGAAGAACGCGTGTTCTTCATCGGAGAAAACCCCTATGACAAACCTCAAATCAGGCATCTGAAGTTTTGGACGAGGACACAGCTCAACTACTATGCCTCCGTGCTGTGTGGAAGAAACAAGATTTTCCACCACATGCATATTCCTCACGTTGAGCTTGAAGAAATACCATACATTGCTCCCGTCCTCAATGTCCTTCATGAAGCTGGACTCCTCCCAATGTGCTAAGAATATGTGACTGGAATAGTGAGCTTATTCTTCAATTTTATGCCACTCTTCACATATCTGGAGATCCTGCAGATATCAACACCTGGGTGTTTAACTGGATGACGCAAAACACACACCACAAGGCTCCTGCCATTGATCTACTGCGTGAACTGCCAGTTTCAATTCCCTCAGAGCAAGCCGTGAAGCTTTATGGTGAGCGTGAGCTGCCTAACAAGATGATGGAAGTCCTCATGAAGCCTTTGGCTAAAGGAAAACCACCAAGAACGACTTTCCTCATCCATTATCTCAAATATGAACCAAGGACTGTCTACAGAATCCTGTGCAGTGTTCTTGCGCCAATCAAGGGCCATGATGATGAAGAAGATGTCGTAGGCATCATGAAGAATATCCTCTTCAACATCATTCATGGTATTCCTATCAACATCCATGATTTCTTCTTGAGGACTTTGGCCGACAATGCAATGTGTCCTTTTGACCACAAGATATATGCTCCATGGATCATGAGATTCATCAGGACAAGGACAAGCATCAACTTTCACGCTGAGTTCAACAACCATGTTGGTTATATGCCTCCTATCAGGGTCAACAAGAAGACTTTCGAGCCAGTTGAAGGAAAAGGCAAGTCTGTTATTGATGAAGGCCGCAGGCCCCTTGATGGACAGTTCAGAGAGCCCGAAGCATATTCTTCACGGGATGATACTGAGACTCATCCTCCTAGTCCTGTTGCTCCTCGTGTGCTGAATACCAGAGAACTTCTTCTCTATCCTCAACAGAAGGTGGATCGAAATCACAAGTGGGTCAAACGCCAGTTCGGTGCCATTGTGAAAACCCTCAATGAAACACGGAATGTTGTGAAGCTTAACCATCATTATCTTCATGAGGTTTTTGATCGCACCTGGGCCACACTTGCTCATCTGAAGATTCCGGCAAAACTTGAAGAATTGGAGTTTGTGCGAGACTTTGACTGGTCGTGGCCACCAAAGAAGAAATTCAGGCCAATTCCAGTTCCAGACCTTGAGGACAACTCTTTTTCTTCATTCCGCACTGCTGAATCTGATGAAGAACAACAAGACACTGCCACCGGTCGAAGGAAGAAGACTGCTCCCAAGAATCCTCACGCGTCTTCATCAACTGCCAAGGAGTGAAAGTCTTCACGGTCGTTAGTTCTCAGTTTGTCCCTTTTTGTCACTTGATGACAAAGGGGGAGAAACTTGAGAGTTAGTCTTCACGCAGGATATTTTGGGGCTTATGAACTATATTTAAGTTACAAACTCTTGGCTCTTCCGAAGTGTTTATGTAATGAGTTGTAACTTAAGCCCGATGGTACTCTGACGCTTTTGAACGTTTTTTTTCGCATGCTTATTACTCAAAATTTTAATGCACGCATGCTGGAATTCGTCAGATACCATTTGTCATCATGCATCTTCAATTTCTTCATCAATGTGCATTTGCTGTGAAAAGCAAAATCCTCAAGATATGCACATCTTCAGGGGGAGTCTCTCTGAATCTTGATTTCAAATTCCTCAAATGAGTATTTACACTTCATATTTTTATCCATGTTGAAGACTTAACCTAATTGTCATCAACCACCAAAAAGGGGGAGATTGTAAGTGCATCTAGTGCCCCTTAGTGATTTTGGAGGTTTTAACACTTATAGGTTAAGTATCTAATGTGTTCATGAGTGTACACAGGATCTATAAGTTGCTAAGGAGTTTGACATATTCGATGAATATCGACCCCTAAAAATGTATATCTGCGGTTGAAGAAATTGATCTAAAGCTGAATATTTCAATCGCAGAGAACCTGCGATGAAATTGATATTCCTCATGAAGATATTGAAATTGAGGAATTCGGTGTGTCCTGAAGAAAATCATTCTGAAGACTTTGAAGCATGAAGATTTACTCTTTCTGTTTTGTTTTCTTCACACTTGAGTAATAGGAACACCATACTGTTAAAGGGGGTCGAGGTAACACACTGGAAAGAATTTCCTCATGCTGCTCAACCCAAGCCTAATCCTACCAAAAGCCTCAAGTGAGGAATATGAGTGACATGAGGACTCTCACAGTTGACGGTCCCGACCGTTTCGATAGCCACGCCACATCATTGGTCTTATCCACAGCAACGGTCATATTATTTAAGGGCATTAGTGTCAAATCATGTCGGGATGCTCCCAGGTTATAAATAGCCACCCCCTGATACGTCTCCATCGAATCTACTTTTCCAAACTATTTTGCCCTTGTTTTGGACTGTAATTTGCATGATTTGAATTGAACTAACCTCGACTGATGTTGTTTTCAGCAGAATTTCCTTGGTGTTCTTTTTGTGCAGAAATCAAAGTTCTGCAAACGTCCTGAAAATTTACGGGGAGCAGTTTTGGAAATTATAAAAAATATCTGCGCCAAGCTCCACCTCAGGGGGTGAGCCAGTGGGCATGCTTGTGGGGCCCACACGGCCCTGCCGCCCCCAACTCCAGCTCTATAAGTTGCCTTTTGTCCCAGAAAAAATAAAAAGAGAAGTTTTCGTCGCGTTTTCGATACGGAGGCGCCGCCACCACCTGTTCTTCATCTGAAGGGCAGATCTGGAGTCCGACTTGGGCTCCGGAGAGGGGAAATCGGCGCCATCGTCATCATCAACCTTCTTCCCTCTCCAATTCCATTAAGCTCTTCGTCGTTCGTGAGTAATCTATTTGTAGGCTCGCTGGGAGGTGATGAGTAGGATGAGATCTATCATGTAATCGTGTTAATTTTGATGGGGATTGATCCCTAGTACCCACTATGTTCTGAGATTGATGTTGCTACTACTTTGCCATGCTTAATGCTTGTCACTAGGGCCCGAGTGCCATGATTACAGATCTGAAATTATTATGTTCTCACCAATATATGTGTGTTTTAGATCCGATCTTGCAAGTTGTAGTTACCTACTATGTGTTATGATCCGGCAACCCCGGAGTGACAATAACCGGAACCACTCCCGGTGATGACCATAGTTTGAGGAGTTCATGTCTTCACCATGTGCTAATGCATTGGTCAGATTCTTTATTAAAAGGAGAACCTTAATATCCCGCAGTTTCCTTTGGACCCCGCTGCCACGGGAGGGATGGACAATAGATGTCATGCGAGTTCTTTTCCCTAAGCACGTATGACGACACACGGAATGCATGCCTACATCACATTGACGAACGGAAGCTAGCCATATATCTCTCTGTGTTATAGTTGTTGCATGATGAATATCATCCAAACAAATCACTGACCCATTGCCTACGAGTTTTTCCTACTGCTGTTACTTGTCTTGCTCTGCTTCTGCTCCTACTACTGTTGCTACTGCTGTTACTTGTCTTGCTCTGCTGCTGCCGCTACTACTGTCGCTTGCTACTTGATACTGCTGTCAGTACTGCTGTTCCTTGCCACTGCTATTGCTCGTTACACTGCTGTTACTCGCTACTTTGTTGTTACTACTGATCTTGGAGATACTAATCTTTCAGGTGTGGTTGAATCCGACAAATTCAGCTGCTAATATTCTAGAGAATTCTCTCACATCCTATAGGCGATCAACAAATTTGGGTCAAATACTCTACCCTCGAAAACTGCTGCGAACCAACGCGCTGGTGGGCCATCAACAACATTCTTCTAGTTTCATTACTGGGGAGTGCTTTTAGCATTCTTCTGGTGCCGTTGCAGGAGAAGGTTTGTTGTCATAAGCATTCGTCTAGCTAACGCCAGAGATTGCAGATCAGCATTTTTCTAGCGCCGTTGCAGGGAGGTATTGCTATATTCTTTGAGTTACTTGAGATTTATATCTGCTGATCACTATGAAGAATCTGAAGGATCCGAAGAGTAAAGTCTTTCCCTCAACTACGAGGGGAGGTAAGGAATTGCCATCTAGCTCTGCACTTGATTCACCTTCAGTTATGAGTAAGTTTGCGACATCACCTCCTGCTAGAAATCTTGATATGTCGCGTGTGCTTGATGATGCTTGTGATACTACTACTAGAGATACTATGCTTGATACTATGTCAGATACTGCTAGAGATGCTATGCTTGATACTATGCCTGATGCTATTCTTGATACTGCTTTGCCTGATGATGCTAGAGATGCTATTTTGCGTGATGATGCTATGCTTGATACTGCTAGAGATACTCCTTTCCCTCATGTTCCACTAGGAGTGTTCCTTGATGCTCATATTGCTAGAGTTACTGCCAATGCTCGTGATGCTTCTGAAACTACCGATACTATTGAGATAGAACCTGTTTTTGCTCCTGCTAGATCTAGCTCTCCTAGACATGAATTGCCCGATATACCTGAGGGTTACGTTATGGAGGGAGAGATAGCTGAGGATTTTCTTGCGTGTAAGGATGCCTATGACGCTGAGAAATTACTTCTCAAGTGGAAGGAAACATCTCGGAAGCTAGGATGAAAAATGACCCGAAGTTTGCCACTTCGCCTATCTTTGTCACCGATGAGGATTATGAATTCTCTGTCGACCCTGAGATAATCTCTCTAGTCAAATCTGATCCTTTTCACGGTTATGAGTCTGAGACGGTCATAGCCCATCTTGCCAAACTATCCGAAATAGCCAACCTTTTCACTAATGAGGAGAAGATCCGCCACTACTATATCCTTAAGTTGTTTCCTTTCTCTCTAAAGGATGACGCTAAAGCCTGGTTCACCTCTCTTGCTCCTAGATGTGTGTGTAGTCCCCAGGAGATGGTCTATTACTTTTGTGAGAAATATTTCCCAGCCCATAAGAATCAAGCTACCTTGCAGGAAATATACAACTTTGCTCAACTCCAAGAAGAGAGTCTTTTACAAGCTTGGGGGAGGCTCGTCCAGCTACAGAATGCTTTGCCTGATCACCCTCTTAAGAAGAACGAGGCACTTGATATCCTCTATAACGGACTTATCGATGCCTCTAGAGACCACATAGATAGTTGTGTCGGTTGTGTTTTTAGGGAACGAACTGTAGAACAAGCTGAGACCCTACTGAATAACCTCTTGATCAACGATAATGCTTGGACTATTCCTGAACCACCTCTTGAGCCAACTCCTAAGAAAAGAGGTATTCTATTCCTCAGTCCCGAAGATATGCAAGAAGCCAAGAAATCTATGCAAGGGAAAGGCATTAGATCTGAAGATGTCAAAAATCTACCACCTATCGAAGAGATCCAAGGTCTTGATAACCCGATACAGGTAGTGGAAGTGAATTCTCTGCGTAGGTTTGATGAGAGTGATATTCCTTTTGATAAAGCTGCTAGCCTATGCTTTGATGAATTTGACAACTTTGTTGCCAAACAACAGAGTTTCAATGATTATGTTAGCAGACATTTGGAACAAAGTACTCGTATGCTTAGCCATTTAAGTGCTTGTGTAGACAGAAATGTCAATGCTCTGAAGCTTCTGAGTAAACATGCCTCTATGATTACTACTCAGGTAGAACAAGTACTTAAAGCTCAGAATGACTTGCTCAATGAATTAAATGGCAACTCTGTCAGAGTCATTACTAGAGGAGGCAAAATGACTCAGGAACCTTTGTATCCTGAAGGTCATCCTAAGAGAATTGATCAATATTCTCAAGGAATCAATGCTGATACACCTAGTCATCCTAAGGAGAAGAAGAAGGATGATAGAAACCTACATGACAGTTCGCCAAATACTGTCACACCTAAAGAACCTAATGATATATCTGCGTCTGATGCAAAACACAATCTGGTGATGAACATGAACCTGGTGACAACATGGACAGTGATGTTCACAATAATGCTCAACCTATCCATGATTTGGATGTGGAGATTGAACCTACGGTTAATCCTGATAATCCACAACCTAAGAGATACGACAAGAATGACTTCACTGCTAGGAAGCACGATAAAGAAAGGGAGCCATGGGTTCAGAGACCTATGCCCTTCCCTCCTAAGCCATCCAAGAAAAAGGATGATGAGGATTTTGAGCGCTTCGTTGAGATGATAAGACCCGTCTTTCTGTAGATGCCGTTAACTGATATGCTCAAGATGTCTCCGTATGCCAAGTACATTAAAGATATCGTGACTAATAAACGGAAGATACCAGATCTTGAGATCTCCACCATGCTTGCCAATTATACTTTCAAAGGTGGAACTGCTAAGAAACTTGGTGATCCCAGAGTGCCCACTATACCTTGCTCCATTAAAGGAAACTACGTAAGAACTGCCTTATGTGACCTTGGAGCCGGTGTTAGTGTTATGCCACTCTCTCTTTATCGTAGACTTGAGTTGGATAAGTTGAAACCCACTGAAATTTCTCTGCAAATGGCCGACAAATCAACTGCTTTCCCTATCGGCATTTGCGAGGATGTGCCTGTTGTGGTTGCTAATACCACTATCTTAATAGACTTTGTTATCTTGGATATTCCCGAGGACGATGCCATGGATCTCATCCTCGGAAGACCCTTTTTAAACACAGCAGGGGCTGTTATAGATTGCAACAAAGGCAATGTCACTTTCCATGTCAACAGTAATGAGCACACAGTGCATTTTCCGAAGAAACGATATCAAGTACATTGCATCAATGCTATCGAAAAGACTTCATCGATTCTCATTGGGAGCTTTGAATGACCTATTCCTCGTGTCAAGATGAAGTATGGTTTGCTTGTTGGGGAGATACATATCCCCATTGAGGTGACTTAGTGGCTATTCGAAAATTCTCCGTTCTCCCTTGCGATTCGAGAAGGTTTTGTCATAACGACTTGATCAATCCCATTGACGGATTTCTTTCGTTGACCATGAGATGGATGAATCAAAGAGTCACATACCTCTGTTTTGAGTTTTCCTTTTCTGTTGCTTAGAAGAAAAATGATGGAATTAGTTTAGCTTTTCCTGTTTTCTGTTTTAGCGTCCTGGAGAAAAATACCTCGAAAATAAAAGTTCTTCGATGGTCCTGAAAATTTAGTATGATTTTTCTGGAATTTTTGAAAATTTCTGGGCCTAAGAGCTAGCCTGGGGCCTGACCAGTGGGCCACAAGCCCTTTCTCAGCCACCACCCCCCCTGGTGGCATGGTGCAAGCTTGTGGGGCCCACAGGCACCTCCTCCACTCATTCCAGCTCCCAGCCTCTTCTTCCAACTCCAGAAAAAAGTTGTTTCGCAGCTCAAACCCGTGTTCTTGCTCATTTGGCTGTGATTTTCGATCTCCTTGCTCAAAGCACCATTCTCCGAACCGTTTTGGGGAAATTACTTCTTGGTAAGTGACTCCTCCATTGGTCCAATTAGTTTTTGCTCTAGTGCTTTATCCTTCGCGTATTCTAGCTACCTTGGTGACCCTGTTCTTGAGCTAGAAAGATTGATTTTAGCTAGTCCCAAGTAGTTTTAGCGCGTGATACGGTCTCGAGGCACTAGTAGGAGTAGTTGCTACAAGGTGTGGTGGGTCTTTATTCACTTTTCTCTTGAACTTCAAAAATTTCAGCATAAGGAAATTATGTTCAGGAGGAAGTTTCATGGTGGTTCCTCAAGTAAGAAGGGTCCTCGTCTCTCTTTTCGGGAGCCCGAACCTTTTCAACTAAGGGACGCACCGGTACAACCATGTGAATGGCCTTCCGATGAGTTCATGATCGAAGCAGGCTTCATGGATGAGTTCGATGCACTTGTCCGCAATGCCGGGTTAGAAGAATTCCTCTCAGATAAATGTGAACAGTATGCTATGCTCACTGCCTCTTTCATGTGTAGATTTAAATTTTTAGCTGGCCTGAATCATCCATACTGTTTGACCTATACGATAAATCATATACCGTGGATCTGGAGGATTTCAATAGGATTTGCAAGATACCCGATGGGGTAGTGTTAATGATCCTCCTAAGTCTTCGGTCAGAGACTTTGTCGCCAGTATAACTGTGGGAGAAACCAGAGATATCACGCAAGCCACCATAGGAAGCTTCCATTTCCCTGCCTTGCACTACCTTGCCCTCTTCATAGGTAGGTGCATTAACGGCAAGGGTGCACATTGTCACCTATGCGCTTCCGACCTTAGTATCCTTAAGAGCGCAGTAACAGGTGACAGGAGCTTCAATATGGGAGCTATAATAGCAAGGAGGCTGAATAAAAATGCCAGTGAGGGGGATTTCTTTGGTGGAGTTTATGCTACACGCTTAGCAAATTTTCTGGGAGTATCCATCCATCCAGAAGACCCTCCTCTCTGTACAGCCTACCTTGATCGTGTCGCTCTAACACGCTACCAGTTCCTTGAGAGAGATCATGGATCCCTCCTATACCGCTTGATATTTAACCGGCAGCGTGTTTTCCATATTACCCTTCCTCCTGCTGCTTTCTTTGACTTTCAGGCAAAATGAAGATACTACATAACCATAGGAGAGGCAGAGGAGTATGAGAGGGAGGCGACTGCTGCTTGACTTCGTGAGGCAGCTATTCCGGCAGTGGCTGCAGCACTCCCGTATAACACCCATTATGACTTTGGGTTTCGCCAGGATCATCCATGGGAGTAGAACAAGCTAGGCCAAATGCCTAAGCTTGGGGGAGTACGTGTTCTCACCGGCTTTACATTCATGCTTATGCTTTCACTTTGTTAGCCAGTGTTTACACTTTGCCATTGTATTATCCATGCTAGTTTATTTTCGTTTTCTTGTTTTCTTGTTTTTTGTCCTTTTGAGAAAACCCAAAAAGATTTTTCTCTCTTCTTTTGCTTGTTGGGAGCTTTCTCGTGTAAATAGTTTTCTTTTTCTTTTTGTCAAGGTAGAAGATATTGGTTACAATGTTTAGTGGTTCTTACATGCTTACCTGTTTAGCTTTCAAAGAGCCATATTACTTTGTCTTCTCCTTTGTGTTTGCCTACAGATTCAGCTTAGTCCAATGCGCTTATTATCGTTTTCATCGTTCGATCGTGCAAATGAAAGGCAACAATGATGATATATGATGAAGTGATTGAGACTGAAAAGCTGGTATGAACTCTATCTATTTTGTTTTTGTAAATATGACTAGCTTGTCGACCCAGATTTAGCTTTGTTGTGAGAGAACCATGTTTGCAATGACAACTTAGAGATCATAGTTTCTGATGCCATGCTTATTTAGCTGAGAGCTTATAATGGTTTGTCTTGATTGCCAACATAGATTTTGAGATGACTATGATGTAGTATGATAGGATGGTATTCTCCTTTGAATGTTTCAAGTGGCTTGACTTGGCGTATGTTCATGCATGTAGTTGAAACAAAATCAACATAGCCTCTATGATGTTCGTGTTCATGGTGATTTATATCATGTTCATGCTTGCATTCAATGTTAGTCAAACTCATTGCATCTTGATGACTGTTGTCGCTCTCTAGTTGGTCGCTTCCTAGTCTTTTGCTAGCCTTCACTTGTACTAAGCGGGAATACTGCTTGTGCATCCACTTCCATAAACCCAAAAGTTTTTCCATGAGAGTCTACCATACCTACCTATTTGCGGTATCTACCTGCCATTCCAAGTAAATTTGCATGTGCCATCCTCTAAACCTTCAAGAAATAATATGTTTTGCATGCCCGAAGCGCTCATGTGGTGATAGAGGGCTATTGGTATCTTCCATGCTAGGAGTGTTATCCTCGACATGTGTTTATTCACAGTCATTCACAACAAAGGGGCCGGTATTTGGGATGCCCAGTTCCACGCTTAAATCAAAAACATAACTGTAAAACAAGACTCCCCCGGATTGATGTTAGTATGGATGGTACCCGAGGATTCGGCTGGCCGTGGAGTGTGATTGATTGGTGGTGGGGGAGTTGAAACTTTACTTTTCTGTTTGGGAACCACCTATAGCATGAGTAGCATGGAAGATATTTAGAACTCTTGGTCATTGTGTTGACAATGAAAGCATGCCACCCAAAATTATTATCTCTGTTTTCAAAGCTTGAGCTCTGGCACCTCTGCTAATCAATGATCCCCTCTGCGAAGGGCATGTCTATTTTTTTCCTGTCGAGTCATCCTCCTCTTATATAAGCACCAATTAGAGAGCACCTCTGTCATTTTTATGCTTTTCTTTTGATTGATATTGTGTATGACTATGACTGGATCTTCGTTGCTATGAATTACAATGCTTAGTCAGCCCTTGATCTTTGAAAGTGCTCTGCATTTATGTTTTGCGGTCTCAGAAAGAGCTAGCGAGATACCACCTTTTCATATTGCTTCATGCTTGTTTTGATTGAAGTGTTGGTATTTGAAACTCATTATTATTTGCTCGTTAGCTGATTATGCCATTGATATTAGTTTACCGTGAGACCTTTGTGTCATTTGCTTATGTGGTTAACTTGTGGTCTTGGTGAAATTCTGGTTATGAGTTAGACATAGTTGCAACAACAAGATCAAACAGAGTTTGTCAAAGTTTTTCTTTCTCTCTCAGTTTGTCAACTGAGTTGGTTGAGGACAAGCAAGGTTTTAAGCTTGGGGGAGTTGATACGTCTCCATCGTATCTACTTTTCCAAACTCTTTTGCCCTTGTTTTGGACTCTAATTTGCATGATTTGAATGGAACTAACCTGGACTGACGCTGTTTTCAGCAGAATTGCCTTGGTGTTATTTTTGTGCAGAAATCAAAGTTCTCCAAACGTCCTGAAATTTTATTAGGAGCAGTTTTGGAAAATATCAAAAATATCTACGCCAAGCCCCACCTCAGGGGGTGGGCCAGTGGGCCACAAGCCCCTGCTCCACCACCACCCCCCTGGTGGCGGTGGGCAGGCTTGTGGGGCCCACACGGCCCTGCCGCCCCCAACTCCAGCTCTATAAGTTGCCTTTCGTCCCAGAAAAAATAAAAAGAGAAGTTTTCATCGTGTTTTCGATACGGAGGCGCCGCCACCACCTGTTCTTCATCTGGAGGGCAGATCTGGAGTCCGACTTGGGCTCCAAAGAGGGGAAATCGGTGCCATCATCATCATCAACCTTATTCCCTCTCCAATTCCATGAAGCTCTTCGTCGTTCGTGAGTAATCTATTTGTAGGCTCGCTGGGCGATGATGAGTAGGATGAGATCTATCATGTAATCGAGTTAGTTTTGATGGGGATTGATCCCTAGTATCCACTATGTTCTGAGATTGATGTTGCTACTACTTTGCCATGCTTAATGCTTGTCACTAGGGCCCGAGTGCCATGATTTCAGATCTGAAATTATTATGTTGTCACCAATATATGTGTGTTTTAGATCCGATCTTGGAAGTTGTAGTTACCTACTATGTGTTATGATCCGGCAACCCCGGAGTGACAATAGCCGGAACCACTCCCGGTGATGACCATAGTTTAAGGAGTTCATGTGTTCACCAAGTGCTAATGCGTTGGTCCGGTTCTTTATTAAAAGGAGAACCTTAATACCCCGTAGTTTCCTTTTGGACCCCGCTGCCACCGGAGGGATGGACAATAGATGTCATGCAAGTTCTTTTGCCTAAGCACGTATGACGACACACGGAATGCATGCCTACATCACATTGACGAACGGGAGCTAGCCATATATCTCTCCGTGTTAGAGTTGTTGCATGATGAATATCATCCAAACAAATCACCGACCCATTGCCTACGAGTTTGTCCTACAGCTTTTACTTGTCTTGCTGTGCTTCTGCTGCTACTACTATTGCTACTGTTATTACTTATCTTGCTCTGCTGCTGCTACTACTACTGTCGCTTGCTACTGTTGCTACATGCTACTGCTGTCACTACTGCTATTCCTTGCCATTGCTATTGCTCGTTACACTGCCGTTACTCGCTACTTTGCTATTACTACTGTGCTTGCAGATACTAATCTTTCAGGTGTGGTTGAATCCGGCAAATTCAGCTGCTAATACTCGAGAGTATTCTCTCACCTCCTAAAGGCGATCAAAAAATTTGGGTCGAATACTCTACCCTCGAAAACTACTGCGAACCCACGCGCTGGTGCGCCATCAACAACATTCTTCTAGTTTCATTACTCGGGAGTGCTTTCAGCATTCTTCTGGTGCTGTTGCAGGAGAAAGTTTGTTGTCATAAACATTCGTCTAGCTAATGCCAGAGATTGCAGATCACCCCCACAACCATTAGCTGGTTGGCTGCTCCATTAGAAACTGATACTTGTCATAAGAGCAACCCAAATTCCTCAGAGTCTTCGAGAATAATTCATTAGTGAGGAAATACCCCAAACACCAAACCACAAACCGAGAACCATGACTGTGTGTTCTTAGCCCAAGGATAATACGGTAGGGACTGTGTGTCCCGGGACTATGTGTCTTTTGGTTTCAATACCAAGCTGCTTCAAACCAGATGTACAACTGTCACAGCAGTTGGAACTGGGTCATCAACTACTGTCTTCGCTGTGAAACGGGTTCTAATTCCTCAGCTCTTTATATTCCTCAGATTATGTGTTGATGACTTTCACTGTCACTGTTTGAAGAATTTGCTGAAGATTTTCTCTGAATTTCCTCAACCCCGAATTCTTCACGCAAGTTAATCCTCATCTGTTTTCTGTGTGCCTGCTTACTATGCAATCTATTTTCACATTCCTCATACTGAAAAACTGCTGTAGTGAAACTTTGTACTCCTGATCCTTCACTGTTTCCGTTGTAAGTTAGTCATCAGTGAGGAATTTACTCAAAAGGAATTTCCTCAGTGATGAAATTCTAAAAATCTCCTATTCACCCACCCTCTGGTCGATATAACGCACTTTCAAGATTAACTCAAGTGAAGAATTCGAGGTTGAGGAAATTCAGAGAAAGTCTTCAGAAAAATTCCTCAAACAGTACACATAAAAGTCTTCAACATACAATTGAGGAAATGAAAGAGTTGACGAAATAGAATCCATAGCTCGATGAAGACAGTTGTTGATGACCCAGTTCCAACTGTTGTGACAGTTGTACGTCTGGTTCGGAGCGACATGGTATTGAAAGCAAAGGACACAGAGTTCCGGGACACACAGTCCCTATTGTATTCTCCTTGAGCTAAGGACACACAGTCCTCGCCCAACACTCATGGTAAGTCTTCAGGGCAGACTTCCAAATCCTCACAAACTCGGTCACCCAACGATCCACAATTGACTACTAGATGCTCTAGACCATGACGCCTAACCGTGTGGAGGATACACAGTCCTCAAAGGTAACAAACGTCGGTTCCACACAGGAAGAACTTCTTCAGTGATGCTCAATCACTTGGGTTTTGGTTTGGGTTTGGTGTTTGGGGTCTTTGCTCACTTGATGATTTTCTCTCAAAGGCTCTCACGAATTTGGGTTGCTCTAAATGACAAGTGTCAGTTTCTCTCGGAGCAGCCAACCAGCTAGTGGTTGTGGGGGCACCTATTTATAGCCTAGGAGCATCCCAACATGATTTGACATAAATGCCCCTTAATAATATGACCGTTGGGTGGATAAGATCAGTGAGGTGGAACGTGGAGCGGCAACGGTCGGAACTTTCAACTATGAAAGTACTCATGTATCTCATATTCCTCACTTTGAGGCTTTGGTAGATTTAGGCTTGGGTAGAGCATCATGAGAAAAATCATTCCATAGTTTTACCTCGACCCCCTTTAACAATACGGTGTTCCTATGACTCAAGTGTAAAGAAAATGAAACAAGAAGAGTAAATCTTCACACTTCAAAGTCTTCAGAGTGTTTTCTTCAGGACACACTGAATCCCTCATCATCAATATCTTTATGAGGAATATCAACTTCTTCGCAATTTCTTCGCGATCAAAGTCTTCAAGGAATGGCCAAAGTCTTCACCCGAAGACATACATTTTAAGGGGTCGATATTCATCGAATAACTCAATCCAGTTTCTTCTCGTGGGTTTTCATAACCCTGCTGCGGAAAACTCCTCAATGACTTATAGAGCATGTTTACACTCACAAACATATCAGTCTATTAACCTAAAAGTCTTCAAACCACCAAAATCACTAAGGGGCACTAGATGAACTTACATGTTCAGTAGGTCATAAGCCTATTATCACGTAGGCACCAAGTAGAGGGCCCGGGATGAAGGTCTCCATGACCCTGGAATAAAGCCAGTCATCCGGCTGGGGGCATGGGTGTTTCCGGTTTGGGACCGAGTGGGGAAGAGCCCTCCCCTTGTATCACGCGGTAGAAATGTGATCCCATGCTATTCGAGGATGTTGGCCTCCCTGTCGTATGGTTTTTCCCTGGTAGTGTAGTCCGGGTGATTCCGGACCCCGCGGGGGTAAAAATGGGTGTGTGTTGATTCTGATGTTTACTTCTAAAATACCGTAAACGGGATTAGTCCAAATGACTATTGAAACCAGTGGGCTGTGGGTAAAGAATACACCCTCCGCATAGTCAAAACTACTTTAGTAGCCGTGTCCACGGTCAAGTACAACTCGTTGACAAGTCAAGTGTCGGTCTGAGTGTCGTTCTTTAGAGGAAATAAACTGAAACAGGATGAAATCTATGAACCAGGATGATAACCATCAGTATTATTATTATGAATTTCTGATGTGGACTAATCACTTGTGGCATATTGATTTGTTAGAGTATCGCTGGGACGGTTCTACCTCCTGGATACTCGGTGTTGTTATTATGTAAGCCCTTATTGTGGCATCGCTGAGACTCCCGAATGTGGCGAGTATTTATTTTATTATGCCCTTTCTGTGGTGTCGCTTAGACCCCTGATTGTGGGAAATGTTGTTACTTTCATATGATCCCTTTCTGTGGCATCGCTCAGATGCGTGACTGCGGCATGCATGCTATTACTTATTCATTGTTATTTTCAAATAAGCCCATTTTTTGGTGTCACTCTAGACGCCCAACTGTGGCATGTTTAGTAATATTCCATTAACAAGTCCCTTTATGCGGTGTTGCTAAGGCGCCCGACTGTGGCTTGTGTTACTTGTTCTTCCGACGTGTCGCCTCAGATGCCCGATCGACAAGCTTATAATTTATTGTCACCTTTCCTTGCTTGTTTATACAACATTGAGAAATGATTCATCAGCATAAATGTATCCGTGAATAATTCTTATGTCATGACACAGTTATTAAATAATTTATGCAAGCATCTCACCTACTTTAACTTATCTATTTTCTTGATGTTTGCGAGTATATTCAAAGTACTCACTAGCTTGTCCTTGGCTATTGTCTTGGCCAGATTACAGTCGGAGAGGAGCACTATGTCACCAACCCCAGAACCTAGGAGTCGAGGATAGCAGCCTTGTGAGATAGGAGTTATCCATGTCAGCTCTTCCTATGGAAATGGAGTCCCATGGGCACTGGAGATTCCTCGAGTCGCTTCCGCCATCAACCTTAGATTTTTGTTCAACTATATGGACCTTCTTGTTCTTGTAACCCCAATTTTTTAATTTTGTTTGGGATTTCTGTATCAACTGAGTGTCCACCAGCTAACAGTAATCCTGGGGCTGGTGAACACAAAGGCTTGTTTTCTCGAAATTATTTTTCTGAAAAACCGGTCGCTACAAATGGGAAGAACCATATATCATCGAAGAAGTTTATTGGTCTGGAGCCATTAATATCAATAATCCTGAAGGCACTAATTTGAAGGTGGTCAATGGACAAAGAATAAAGCACTATATTTCAGGTACACCTATTAATGTTGAAAAATATATAAATCAAACCATGACATTGGAGGAATACATAAAGGAGACTTTACAGAACACTCCAGAACCCTTAAAAGGAAGAGTTATGTTATACGGTAAGTAAACACACTCCAAAAAATCTGCAAAAGTATTTTATATTAGTTTTGGAATATTGAAAAAATAGGAAATTGATTAGCATGGGAAGGCAACCCAGGTGTCCACTAGGCACCAAGGGGCGCCAGCCCCACCTGGCACGCCCTGGTGTGTAGTGGGCCCCTCGGCTACCTTCGTAACTCCATTTTCTTGTAGGAAAAGTATTTCCTTGTAAAAAATTCTTTATATATATCCCACGATGATTTGACACCAGTACCATGGATAAATCATCTATTCTTGTTTCATATTGTTTGCCTTGCAGCTCTAAAGATACGTCGTCTGAAGATTCAGAGGGAGAGAGCTATGTCGCTGATTACATCGCAAACCCTAAGGTCTACGGAGAGGTGGATCACTATGGTTGGACTATGTAGGAGGAGGAAGACGAAGATATGAAGGAAGCAAAGGAGGATAGCTCCGAGGAAGAGGAAGATCCACTGCCTCAACCCAAACATATGCACGTGGAATTCAAGGAGTCAAGCCTCCCTAACAAATACAAACCTAAGGTCCAATTTATCCCTTCCCGTTTTCTCCAAGAGAGCAAAGCGGCATTATGTGAAAACATATTAAAGCTGGAGTTGGAGAATCCGAATCTGAGGGAGGATAATTTTATCGTCAGACACAAGTTGGAGAAGAAAAATGCACCACCACCACCTTCATCTTCCTCACCAAAGAAGGAGACTTGAGTACACACGTATGGGGACTCCCCTTGGCTTGTGCCAAGCTTGGGGGAGGTACCTCAGTATTGTATCACCATCAGTCTTATTATCTTTATCCATCTTAGTTCAATCTTTAGTTATTTCTTGATTTAGTCAAATAAAAGTTTAGTTCGACCCATATTTTTGAGTGCTACTTTCATGATCTATCTATCTACGTAATCGACTGAGGGTTATATAATAAAGTTTAGTTTGAGTCTTTGATTATTTAATTTCTTGGTGCAATCAAAATAAAGGAAAATAATGAAAAATATTATATGCTAATCTTATAGTAACTAGTGACACAACATAAGGAAAAGTATAAGTGGTAAAATTTGTTGAAGGTTGACAAACACAACATTGGTTGGTGATGTAACACATGAAAGAATTAATAAGGGAAGAGAAGATTTACATGTAAATACACTATCCTTGACATCTTTTATGATTTTGAGCCTCCATTAATTATAGTATGCCAAAAATGTTGAAGTTTGACAAGGAAGACAACGTAATGATTTATGTTTGTCAAAATTCACACAGAAGTTATATTGTTATAGATCCTGTAACATGTGGTGCTTGCCCAATATCTTTGCTAGCCAAAACTCCTCACTAAGTAGAGATACTACTTGTGCATCCAAAACCTTAAACCCAAATCTATGTTTTAAGAGTCCACCATACCTACCTATGGATTGGGTAAGATCCTTCAAGTAAGTTGTCATCAGTACAAAAGGCAATAAAATTGCTTCTAAACGTGTTCGATTATTTAGTGTAAGGGAAATTAAGCGTTGTACGAACTAGTGATGACGATAATAAAAGTGATTAAATGCATAATAGAGGTTGCTATCATAAAGGGCAATATAATGTAACGTTCCTTTGCACTAAGGGATTTGGCATACAACCAAAAAGCGCATGACAACCTCTGCTTCCCTCTACATAGGGCCTATCTTTTACTTTTAAGCATTTAATTTTATGCAAGAGTCAAAGTATTCTTATCTACTCCTTTTTATTTTCTCTGTTGCAAGCATCATATGGCGGAGAAAGATCTAGGCATATATATCTAGATGAATGTGGCTGGTCATGAGTTATTATTGTGGACATGTCACATCCCTGATCCCCTTTAGGGTTTAGCAAGTTTGAGCTCATGTTTTATTCCATTGAATCTTAAGAATTTGAATTGGGCTCAAGGAAGGAAATGAAATCAAAGAAAAACCTCAACAAACTCTATATTCAAAAGAAAACCAAAGTAGTGCCAAATCAATGAACCCAAAATGGCCATTAGAAAATTTCATCTTTTCTGTTAAATGTTGAAAAAAAGATATCACGGGTGAAACATATTTTCAAAATAATTTTGGCATTTTAAATTTAAGTTAAAAGCTACTGAACAATTATATATTTGATTTGAAATATTTCAAAGTTTCCAAAAATGTTGAAAACTTTATATGTGGTTGGAAATATTCCAACTAACACTCTAGTATTTTTCAAACTATTTTAGAATTAGTTTGGAGCCAAAAATAAAATGAAACAAATGTCAGAAAGTATAAAACAGAAACAGAAAAGAAAAGAAATAAGAAAACCCTATCTAACGCTTACCTAAGGCCCAGCCCACCCCGACGCTTGACGTCTTCCTCATGCCAGCGAGCAGCAGGAGGTGGTCGCCGCTCATTCCGGCGCGGCCACGCACCTGTGCGTCTGCCTGGACCTCCCTGATGCGCTGGAGAGGAGGGATAAGGCCTCCGGGATCCATTCCTGACCTCATCCTCTCCCCATTCGATCTCTCTCCTCTGTTTCCTCCTCGGCCGCCATGACCGTGAGCTCGAGCTCGAGCTAGCCGTTGTCTATGGCCACCGGAAGTCCCCCTGAGCACGCCGTTCGCTCCACCTCAACGAGCTGGTCGTCCCTGCCAAACGAGAAGAGCCCCCGAGGCCTGTAATGCCAGATCTCCATCGTCTTCTTCCTCGGATCGCCGATGTTCACCACCGCCGTTCTCCCTCCTCAGGGCGTCCCCGAACCTGCTTTTGACGCCGCTGCACTCCCTGTGAGGTCAGGGTCCCCTCCCCCTTGTTCCCCTCTCGATTTCGAGCTCTAGGCCTAGTTTCACCGGAGCCCGACGAGGACCGCCGCTGCAGCTCGTCGCCGGTGGCCCTACGGTGACCGGTTGGTCCATCCGAGGCCTGCAATGGCTCCAACTCATTGCGTAGATGCTCTAGGAGCCCAGCCCCGCGGGAAATGCCCTCTGTTTCGATGACCTCGACGATGGCCGAGCTTCGGCCGCCGCCAAGCTCGTCACGGCATCGATTCCGGCCACCCCAGCCCCTAGGGTTTGCTCCATCGTGCCCGCCGTCGAGTGGTCGTTCTTCCTGAGGTCTTTGCCGCGCTTTTGGTCATCGGATATGCGTTTCCTAGCCCCTCCGCCGTGTCTGGTGCTGACCGGAGGCTCACCGCCGGCGAGATCGACCTCGTCGCCGGTGGGTTCTTCCCCCCTAAGCCTATGACAGGTGGGGCCAGGCCCTGTCTAATTAAGTTTAATAAAAATAAAAATAATTTGTTTATTTAACTTAAACAGACACTCACACGTGGGTCCTACTCTGTTAATTAGCTAATTAAGTTAAAGTTAAACTAAAAACTGGCCAGACTCACTGACGAGTGGGTGCCACTCGTCAGGTTTGACCTTTAACGGCTAGTTGGACCTGCTGATTTCATGTTGATGCAATAAATCCTTTTCTGTTTAAAAATAATTCCAAAATAAGTTCAAAACTTTGGAAATTCATAGAAAATTGAATATAACTCCAAATTTGACAAATAATATATGTAAAAGGATCAGAAAAATTCAAGGAATCCAATGGTGCTATTTTCATGCATGAAAAACAAAATTATGAAATAGCATCAGGTCAAATAAATTAAAAGAATTTTCTAAGTTATAATTCAAATGATATTTGAATTATGATTTCAAATCAAGATCTCCCAAAAGGTTCTGCTAATCATCTTAAACCATGCAACATTGCATTTCATGCATCATTTTGCTGCATATGTTTGATATTGATTGATTGTTGTTATTCCGGTAGCCTCCGCCCCTCCGGATACGACTGATTATTCGACTGGCGGATATCACCCCTCTGCTGAGCAACAAGGCAAGCAACCATTTTGATCGTCCCAATAAATCCCATGTTCTCGCTCCTGCTCTTACTTATTGCATTAGGTTCAAATACTTCAAATGCTTTTACCACGTTAGTTGAACCCAGTTCCTTTGCATGACCTGTCCCTGTCACAGTAAATAGCTGAACCTTGCAACCTAGCATACCTGGTAGATGCTTGAGCCATGATGTGCCTTATCCTGCTATGCATGCTATGCTTACAGTTGTGTATGGTCTGTCATCTGGGTGATGAACAGGATCGTGAGAATATGTTCAGTTAGTAAAGGTGGTGTGTTGAACCTGTTTTGGTAAAGGTACCGGTGAAAGGCTATGTAGGAGTACATGGCGGGTTGTTTCATTGGAACCGTCCTTAGGAACTGAGTTCCGTGTATGTAATCCAAGACAAGATACTACCACATGCTGGGCCCTGAAATATGACCCCGCTCGACTTATTAACCGCTTAGTACTCGGTCCAGGAGTTGCAACTAGTTTCTGGTGTTTATAGTCATGCTGGAGGTCGTGGATGGTGCTGACCTTAGAGGTGGGCTATGATGCAGTAGGCAGTGGCACGGTGTACCAAGTGGCACCCGGATGGTGGGCTTGGGAACCCTGCGCACATCATTTGGGGCCGTGGCGGAAACCTCCGCCGGACTTTCGTGCGGGTTACCCTCAGATAGGTGATAGACCTGGACTAAGTATTACCGTGGTTAACGGTCGTGGCTGACTCCCTCGCTGGGCTTCCGCTTGAAGGTTGCCGAGGAGCATGACGTGCACATGGCGATAAGTGGCGAGAGCGTGTGTGAAGAAGTACACCCCTGCAGGGTTATGATCTATTCAAATAGTCGCGTCCGCGGATATCGACTACTTGGAAACATATGTTGTTCATAGATAACTATAATGGCTACTCATAAAATTGTCAAGATAAGTGTGAGTGTCGTGGACGGCATTTCTGTAGGGAGACGGAATGATTCCACGATGGAGTATTTTTTTGGTGTTAGTGCATTCGTGTGCAAGAAACATAGTTGTCAAAACTATTTAAAAATGCAAGTTGTCTAGCCAAGAGTCAAATGTTGGCTTTCTGCATGAAACCCCACAACTCCTTGTTGATACATTGCATGAGTAGATAGATTATCCTAAAGTCTTGCTGAGTACTTTTGTACTCACGTTTGCTTAATAAATTGTTGCAGAGGTTGTTAATGACCCTAATGGAGGGTTCTACCTAGACGTTGACGACGACGAGTAGCTGGTGTCCTAGCTACGATCTGGCCCTAGGTTGGGTCTGTAGATGGTCAGGCCATGTGCCTTTATCTTTCCATCTGTTTGTACTCAGACAGTTTTAATCTTCCGCTGGCTTGTAAGACTTGTGTGTATGACTTGTGATGATGGGTCGTGAGACCCCTATCTGTGTAATATTATGTGTGAGGCTCTTCCGAGCCTTCTAAATAAAGTTTGTATGTTTATGGTTATGTTGTGATGCCATCGATGTATCTATACATATCGGTATGCCATGCGTACGTGTGTTGTACTTGATAAGTATGGGGTTTGAATACCTAGTCGTATGCCTTAGTAGCACTCCTTACACGGAAATGCCCCTTTGTGATTCCATCGAGCCATGGTAGTTCGCTACTGCTCCGAACACATTGGTTGACCGGCATGTGTCCTTATTAGCTGTTGTGTCTGTCCCTTTGGGAAATGTCACGCGTACGTAATGGAGTCCTTGAAGCTTGCTACGACTCGTCTACATTCGTTGATGACCGACACCTGCTTTGCTGGGTCATGTACGTCTGTCCCTGTACGGAACTGACGCTTGAATTCATGACTAGACATGTCGGTCTGGATTCTTTGACATTGGATTGCTAGCGACACAATTGCATACGCGAGTCAAAAGGCGCAAACGGTCCCGGCTAAGGTAAGGCTGCAGCCATGGGGATAACCGTGCGTGAGACCGCAAAGAGATGCGATGTGTTAGAGGCTGGATTCCTATGGCTGAGGATCGGGGTCCCGACAGGACATCACTTCTGATGTGAATACGTTGGGAGGTGACACTTTAAGCCCCCATCTTTATTTTTGTCTGATTGAAACCTTTTGCTCATATGTATGTGGTGAGTTTTAGCAATCAAAGAAGACTAAATGATGGTTGAGTATGTAGACTTGTTTAAAAGCTCTGATACATTACCCTTCCTAAAAATGTGATGAATTGTGTTGCAAAGTTGACTGAAAACATAGTTTGTTAGTTTTCAATAGAGTTTATGCTTCATACTTTGATGTTGTGATGAATTGTTACTTGTTTATGAGGAGTTTTTATAATGAAAGTTATACGATGAAAATGATGTGCTGAAGTATTTTATAAAGTTTATTTGCTGTTATAATAATGATCATGATGCTACTATGTTCGTATTTAGTTTTTATCGACACCTCTCTCTCAAAGCATATGATCATGATTCTCGTTATCGGCTTTCGCTTGAGGACAAGAAAGGTCTAAGCTTGGGGGAGTTGATATGTCCATTTTGCATCATGATTTCCTACCATTATTTATAGTATTTTTATGCATTATACCACTTTATGGAGTAATTCTAATGCCTTTTCTTTCATAATATGCAAGGTTTACACCAAGAGGGAGAATGTCGGTAGAAGGAATTCTAGACCAGAAAAAGCTACGCCAGAGATACCTATTGTGCACATCTCCAAATGGGCTGAAACTTCACGGGGGATTTTTATGGAGTAAGTAAAAAATACTAGAAGAAAGAAGTACCATACGGGGGCTGCTAGATGACCACTAGGCACCAGGGTGCGTCAGCCCCCGTGGCGCGCCCTGGTGGGTAGTGATCCACCTTGCCCACTTCTGGCAACCATCTTTTGGTGTATTCATGTTTTAATTACGAAAAAATAAAGAGAGGACTATCAGGACAGAGTGTCCCCATCTCGAGGCGGAACTTGGGCAATAGTACTTTTGCCCTCCGATGAAGCAATTACGCCTGAGGAACTTACCTCCCGAAGGGGGAAATGAAGGCCATTGTCATCACCAACAACCCTCTCATCTTGGGAGGCCAATCTTCATGAACATCTTCAACAACGCCATCTCCTCTCAAAACCCTAGTTCATCTCTTGTGCTCAATCTTGTACCGGAACCTCAGATTGGTACCTTTGGGGTGACTAGTAGTGATGATTACATCTTGTAGTTGATGCTTTGCTATTTATTTAGTAGAAGATCATATATTCAAATGCAATATGCTATTTAATACTCCACTAATCATGAGCATGTTCATCACTTATGAGTAGTCACTTTTGTTCTTGAGGCCACGTGAGAAGTCATGTTCCAAGTAGTCATGTGAAGTTGATATTCGTTCGATATTTTAATGGTATGCATGTTGTGATTCCCTTAGTGTTGTTATGTGAACGTCGACTACATCACACTTCACCATCTTTGGGCCTAAGGGAGTGCATTGTGGACTAGTTATTAGATAATAGGTTGCGAGAGTGACAGAAATTAAACCCTAGTTTATGCGTTATTCCGTAAGGGGCTGATTTGGATCCCTATGTTTAAGGAGGCAAATAGCTCATGTCCGACATCGTTGAGGTGAATTGGATGGACAATGACATCGTTGGATGAAATGGTTCACGTGCGACGTTTTCATGTGTGGCAATAGCTCAGACAAGAATAACTAATAAAACGGTTGTCTGGCTATTAACGGACGATGAGGTTAGGTTAGGACAGCCCGTTAGGCACGGGTTATGTGCTTCGCCAGGTGGGACCTACTTTAGTTTCTGCGCCCACGAGTTGACCTCTTCCGCTTGACTCTCCCCTGCTCGACGGTGCCCGACG
Source organism: Hordeum vulgare subsp. vulgare (assembly GCF_904849725.1). Lineage (NCBI taxonomy): Eukaryota > Viridiplantae > Streptophyta > Magnoliopsida > Poales > Poaceae > Hordeum > Hordeum vulgare. The sequence continues at coordinate 111,224,582 of NC_058520.1, forward strand.
CCCTGTGCCTCTTCTCCGGCGGCGGCAATGATTTTCTTCTGGGGGCAGTGGGTAGCCTTTCTCGGAGGCAGAGGAGCTTTCTCCGGTGAGTAATTTCGCAACCTAGCCCCATTCCCCACAATTTTGCTAGGATTTGTGGCCTCACGCTCTGTTTCTCCCGCCGATTTGGAATGTAGATTCGTGTGTCGTGGCCTCACGCTCTGTTTCTCACGCTCTGGTAATCAGTAATGCACCCTTGTTTAGTTGTTCTTGAACTCGATTTGTGCATCGTCCCCTGCAGTGCCAGTACCTCACTCCACTACCGCTTCCCCCTTCCCACCATTGAAAAACAGGGGCAGGAGAGATTATGCGCCTACCTTGTAGAGATATTGATCCACAGGAGTTGCAGAGCATGGAGGAGAAGGCCGTGAAGAATTTGGTGGAGAGAATTGGGGAGAGTATTGCTTTGAACTCCGGTGATGCACTTCAGTGGTTGTAAAATATATTTGTATATGCAACACTGCAATAACTATTGGTTACTGTGACGTTTGCATTGACCTACATAATTTGTCGTCGGTGTTAGTTATCATTCTCAATTTTGTACACGGTTTTCTTATCGTATCCTTGCACCTTAAAAGGTTTAAAAAATAAAAATGATATTCTTCTGGTCTTGATTTGTAATCTAGTTGGATGGTGGACGTGCCCACAAAATCATTCAGTTTCTAGTTTTTTTCTGATCTCAATTGGTTGAGCATAAGTAATTCACAAAAAATCAAAAACCTCCTGGGGTCCAGGCCAGGGTTGCTTGGTTCAACTTGTTTTCATTTGTGAGTTGGTTGATCTGAGCCCAATTCCCAGGACCTTTCCTTGTTGTTTTGTCTGCTTTGAGGGTTTTTAGCTTTTTTAGCTGTTGGTAGTTTATGTGAGATGTAATCGAATGATGTCTGCTTCATTTCAATAAAATGGGGCAGGGGGGCAACCCCTTAGTTTCAAAAATAGAAGACTCTGATTTTTCTGAACAAGATGCCTTCCGGTGCATAGATATATAATAGGGTTGCTTGAGGTAAGGAAAGCTTTGTGTTGTGATGCATTGGTGTTTTAAGTCTTTGAGCAGTCAAATGAGCTAAGCTCTTGTGAATGAAACGCCTGTCCTGCTAAGCCCAAACTCTAATGTTCTTTACTTGCAAGTAGGACACTGTTTCACTATGAGGATCTTCTTTTAGTCTGTAGCCACCCCTTGCCCACTAATGACATGACCCAGGTATTCTATTTGTGGTTGAGCAAATGAACATTTATTCAACTTCACATATAGTTGATTCTTCTTGAGAAGGTCAAATACTTGCTGCAAATGGGTGACATGATCTTGCAAGGATATGATGTATATTAACGAAAACAAGTACACAAACCCTATTCAGCTCAGCCAGAATTGTGTTCATGGCACTCTGGAGGGTAGGTCTTGAATGTCGTTTTGTATTCTCCCGCTTCATGTAATCTTATCTGATGGTAACCAGCTCTCAGATCCAGCTTAGTAAACTAAACAACACAAGATAACTCATCCAACAATTCTTCAACTAGATGCATTGGGTATTTTATTAGACGAATCCATCTTATTTCCTTATTTCTCTGTTTTGGTAGCAGGAGAAGTGGTTTGTTCAGCCCGGACTTCAAAGTAGTCTCCTCCCTACGTCCCCTCACTCTTGTCGCATGGAATGGATGTCCTTGAGCCCTCCCCCTCGTCCGCGACCTTGGCCACGGCAACACTGCACTCTTTGGTAGCGCTTAAGCTTGTCGATAGTCTGGTGTTGGGGTAGTCGAAGAGTGCGGCAATTCTTCAGTTAACATAGTGCAGCAATTCTTCAGTTAATCGACGGGGAGGAGCATAACATTTCGGTGGAGCTGGGTCGACCAATGAAAGCGCAGCCCGCGGATCGCTGACATAGCCCTACTTCCTGATCCAGACCGTCCATTCACAGCGATCCAATGGTTCGGGTAGATGCGGGGTTTTGATGGGGTTTTGAGGGGGTTTTGAGAGGTTTTCAAACATTAGGGTTGAGCATAAGTATTAAAAAATCAAAAAAAATAGGAAACTGGTGCCAATCATCATTCTATGTGACTAACTTCATAGGAAAAATAAGAAATCTAGACTACGGAGTTTTTCATGAAAAAACCTTCACAAACTTGGCTATCACGAACGAGGTTGTAGTGTTTTCAAAGGTTAGGGTTGAGCATAAGTAATTCAAAAAAAATCAAAAAAATACGAAATTGGTGCCAATCATCATCTATGTGACTAACTCCATAGGAAAAATAAGAAATCTGGACTATGGAGTTTTTCATGAAAAAACCATCACAAACATGGCTATCACGAATGAGGTTGTAGGGTATTCAAAGGTTAGGGTTCCGCATAAGTAATTCAAAAAAATAAAAAAAATAGAAAACTGGTGCGAATCAATTTGAGTTGTTAGTATATGACAAACTAAGAACATGTGTACTGGTTTTCCTATATTTTGATTTTTTTTATTTTTTATGCTCATTTCAAACTTGGTTAAACCTAAGTTTGACCAACGTTTAAACAAGTTTCAAACATGAAAATGACAAACCAAGCCTGGATCCTTCTTAGTCACTCCAAAATGAAGCTTTTGTCAGGTTTTTGAAAGTTTGAAGTTCAACACCAGAAACCACTTGTCTTCACACATGAGTTTCAAATTAGCTCCAAAGGGGGTAAATACCCCATTTCTAAGCAAGTTTTTTGTCCACCATGTCTAAAACAGCCAAACCAACTTGAGTTGTTAGTATATGACAAAGTAAGAACATGTGCACTCGTTTTCCAATATTTTTATTTTATTATTATTTTTTATGCTCATTTCAAACTTGCTCAAACCTAAGTTTGACCAACATTTAAACATGTTTCAAACATGAAAATGACAAACCAAGCGTGGATCCTTCTTAGTCACTCCAAAATGAAGCTTTTGTGAGGTTTTTGAAAGTTTGAAGTTCAACACCCAAAACCACTTGTCTTCACACATGAGTTTCAAATTAGCTCCAAAGGGGGTAAATACCCCATTTCTAAACAAGTTTTTTTGTCCACCATGTCTAAAACAGCCAAATCAATTTGAATTGTTAGTATATGACAAAGTAAGAACATGTGCACTGGTTTTTCGATATTTTGATTTTATTTTTATTTTTATCCTCATTTCAAACTTGGTCAAACCTAGGCCGCGTTTGAAATAGGTGTAAACAAATACACATGTATTTTTCCTACAGTGTAACTTACATGTCAAGAGGTCAAGAGTGCTTTCTAAGTGAAAACAAAAACAATGGATGATGGCCTGTATTTTTTACAAGGGTATTCAAAGTGAAAACAACTTTGGAAACAGAGCACTAGCTGACGTGGGGGGCTGACCGGTCAATCTGACCCATGGGCCAGGGAAGTCACTGGGCGTCACCTCAGTGTCGCACCCGAGCTACTTATAGAGTAATATGTGTCGTACCCTAGCTATTTACACATCCATATCTGCGCCGCTCTCGCCCCATCTCGCCTCCAGGGACCACCAAAACCACGCAATCCAGCCCTACCACCGCAGATCAAGCGCCACCGTGCGGCGATCATGAGGCCCGGATCTTCCAGCTGGCGTGGTGGCCATTCCGGCGTCGGAAACCGCTACGAGAAGGGGAATGGGGCGAAGCGGCCGGCGCCCGACTTTGACCGCGAACGGGCGGCGCGGGTTGCTTCCGACGCTGCTCGGAAGCACGGCGCGCGCAAGTACACGAACTGGGGGCTCGCGCCACCGCGTGCGTTCGCTCGGCGCGAGGTGGAGGAGTACGACCGCCAGATGGCGGCAGCGGCGCGAGGTTGCTCCTCTGTCGCGGGTGGAGCGGACAGCTCCGCCATTGCACCCGCACCATTGCCGCCTCCGAACAGGAAGGGGGGAGAAGGGCTTGGCACCGCGTCCCGGGCGCCTCGGCTTTCTGCCGGGAGACTACGTCGACGACGGTGACCTCGACGGCATCATCGCCGAGTTTATGGAGCACACCAAGGACGAGCCCCAGCAGGTCGTCACGTGCCGGCAGAGGGAAGAGGAGCTCCGACTCCGACTGACCGGCGCCGCCGCCTCGTCGGGGCCGCACCCCTGGGGCTTAGGTGAGCCCAATTTTGGAGATCTAACTATGGCTGAGGTAGGAGCTTAGGAGCTTTTTGTAACCGAATAATCGAAGTACTTGAAGATTACTGTATGTCTGGAATAATGCTCCGACGAGCCCGCCATTAGAACTGGGTGTAATCGAACCACTACTATCTATGTTGTCCGAAGATTAGTGTAATCGAACCACTATGTTTGCTAAAATGGATCTATGTTGTTTGAATTCAGTCGATTTCGGTTGAATGCTTGTAAATTTGCTGTTCTGAATCGGAGCTCGCCGGCGTTGCCGTGCTTCGTCGCCGGAGAAGAAGAAGAGGGAGGATGCGCGCGCAGGGGAAAACTGTTTGACCGTAGTCGCCGCCATCTGGGTCCCATGCCGACGTGGATAAGCTGTGGGTCCCGCCCGGCTCCACCTAATCCTGATAGAGATTGTGCTTAATGGCCATGTTGTGCATGTGCTATTTGTGCGCACAAAGGTGTCGCAGCAGAGCTATTCTTGCGAACGATGTTGGTTTGTAGCCAGTTCGTAGGAAAAACGTCGCATAGGAGCTATTGACCCATGTTTAATGCTATGGTTAGAATTTATTATTAATACTTTTCTCATAGTTTCGGGTGCTTGCAGGAGGGTTAATCATAAGCGAGAGGCTTGTTCAAGTAAGAAAAACACCAAAGCACCTGTCTACCCACATATCAAATTATCAAAGTACGGAACGCAAATTAACCCGACATGACGAAAGTGACTAGATGAAATTCCCGTGTGCCCTCAAGAATGCTTTGCCTATTATATGAAATTATTCTGGCCTGTCCTCTTCCAGAAAATGATTAGGCTACCTTACTACATTTATTGTTACTATTGCCACTCGTTATGTGTTACAATTATCTTGCTATCAAATAACTTGTTACCGCTATTTTAGTGCTCGTAGAAATTACCTTGCTGAAAACCACTTGTCATTTCCTTTTTCTCCTCATCAGGTTCAACACTCTTACTTATTGAAAGGACTACGATTGATACCCTATACTTGTGGGTCGTCTGTGACATCAGAATTGATTGATGTGTATCATAGGTGTTATTCTTGTACGAAGTCTAGGGTTACTTGTGGCACTTATAGGGATGGCTTAGTAGATTGATCGGAAAGGATAACTTTGAGGTGGTTTTACTACCTACAATACCTTCATCTTATGTTCTTCGCTATAAAGGAACTTTGGAGAGATTCTTTTTCACACGTAGAGAGATGGTTATACGATTCAATTATGCTAGCACCATTGAGAGATTGCACTAGTGAAAGTATGAACTCTAGGCCTTGTTTTCAAGCATTGATAAAACATTTTTCTCGATGTTCGCCACATGGTACCCTGCTATTTTTATATTTTCCAGATTACAAAAACCTATTTCTACCATCCATACTACACTTGTATCACCATCTCTTCGCCGAACTAGTGCACCTATACAACTTACCATTGTATTGGGTGTGTTGGGGACACAAGAGTTTCTTGTATTTGATTGCAGGGTTGTTTGAGAGAGACCATCTTCATCCTACACCTCCCACAGGTTGATAAATCTTAGGTCATCCACTTGAGTGAAATTTGATGATATCCTATAAAACTCTGCACTTGGAGGCCCAACAACGTCTACAAGAATAAAGTTGCATAGTAAACATCAAGCTCTCTTTTGGCGTTGTTGTTGTGGAGGTCAGTGCTTGAAGGTATATTTTTAGATCTTGCAATTGCATCTTTTAGTCTCTTATTTTTCACTCGTTTGGTTTTTTTAAAAAGTACAAAAAATGGAGTTTAGGCTCCCTTAGATGCTTCATATTTATAATATCTTTCTTGAAAATGATGGATCGGAAAATTGTGCTAAAGTTTATAAGAAGAGTTCAAAAAATTGTTTGGCACTAAATCCTTGAATGATAAGCATGATTGCAATGTTATTAGTGCGTCTTCTCTGAATAACCATGATGTGAATGATAAGCAAAGCCATAAGCTTGGGGATGTTGAGTTTGATGACGATGATATTTTTAGTCACCCTACTCTTTCTTTTATGTGAGCATCATTGAAATCATCAAACCTAGCTAAAAAGCATTAAACAAAAGTGCTTGTTGGGAGACAAACCAATACTTATACCTACTATTTTGTGTGTTCACATGATTATGCTACTGTAGTAATCATGTTTTGTGTGTTCTATTTCAATAATGTGCTAAGGAAAGCCTTTGGGATAGTGTGGATACTTGTTGGCTTGATTTTGTGCAAACACGGAAACTTTTGTGTCCAGTATAAAAATTATCAGATTTTACTTGAGCACCAAAATATTCAGCAATTTTGACACAGTATTTCTCCGCAGATTTCCTACATTTCCGTAATTTTTCAGAATTTTTAGAATAGGGAAGTATGGTTTTAGTTTAGAACATTATAAGTTGTTCTGTTTTTTACAGATTCTATGTTGCATGCATAGTTTGCTTGTTTTAATGTTTCCATAGCTAAAAATTAGTTATATAAATTATGGTAACGATAGGATACATTAGGATATTACACTAACCCATCTCATGAGTTCCGCTAAGTTTTATGTGATTGAATTTTTCAATTTTTTAGGTGAGATAGTGGTATGAGGGGAATAAGGAGCGAGATGACCCTAAGGTTGGGGATTCCCAAGGCACCCCAATATAATATTTAAGAAATACTCAAGTGTTTAAGCTTGGGATGTGATATGACCATGATGATAACTAACACTATTAATCTAGTAGATGTTCAAGTGGTCAATGATGTTTCCATTATAGACATGCAACTATATTGTATGTCGGGCGTACATGTTAGAAAAAGATTTAGATTAGTAATAAACCAGATGTGCTAGTTAATTCTATTCTGAAGATTGATGTAATGTGTGTACGTATGTGCAGGGATTCAGCAAGGTATGGTATGCATGCATAAGTACAAGGCACACGCAGCTCATATTTCCAACGTCAAGAAAGGAAACTAATTAAGGGAGAGCCTTATTTGATTCCTAATTATAATATGTGTTTAATTCAATAAGAGATAGTAGTAAGAATTACTCCCTATGTAAACTAATATAAGAGTGTTTAGATTACTATTTTAATGATCTAAACGCTCTTATATTAATTTACGGAGGGAGTAGAAAGGAGTCTAGTCTATACTTATACTAATTAGAGACTCCCACAAAATTCCCACGTTAATTAGAAAATATGAACCGTTAATCACGTGGGACCGAATTATAACGGTGCAGATTAATTCACGTATTTCCCACAAAATTCCCACGTTAATTAGAAAATATGAACCGTTAATCACGTGGGACCGAATTATAACGGTGCAGATTAATCCACGTATTTTTTGAAATTCCCACATTAATTAGAAAATATGAATCGTTAATCACGTGGGACCGAATTATAACGGTGCAGATTAATTCACGTATTTTTTCTTCCAGCAATAATAATCTATAGGCCCAAAGTCCTTTGATCACACGGTAACAGTAATATAATCCATGCTTAATTTGGCCCAAAGGAATTGCTCAATCCGTTGGTGGCCGTAGAAGTAGGAAAAAATATATATGCTCAATCCGTTCGTGGCTGTAGAAGTAGGAAAAAAATTTAACACGAGGTTTTCAGTCGTGGCTGCCCACCCAGCCATAATCTTCTTCTTTTTTAATTCTCCAGCCCTAACCTTGATGGGTAAAGGAACGCTCCCATGTCACACAGCCGTCGTTGTCCAGGAGATGGTAGTGTCTTCGCATGGATTAATCATGCCGCCGTCGATCTTCCAGCCCTAACCTTGATGTGCAAAGCAATGCGCACATGTCACACAAGCGTTGTTGTTCATAAGATAATGGTACCTTCGTATGGATTAATCATGTCGTTGATCTAACTATTGATTACAGAGGTTACCACCATAAAAGGTGTACAGTTTCTCCTTTTTCCCTATTTAAATTGTTAGCTGTTAGTATCTACGTGTAAAATTTAAACCCTTTATTGCGAAAAGTGTAAAATTTAAACTGCATATGAGAACCTATTCTAATCACCTGACAAGATTCTTAAATTGATCGAGCTATATATAAACACGATGCCTGTCTGTTGGATAGAGAAACAAACTCCCTGCAGGGGTGTGTAGTTGTCTCCTTAGCTCATATGATCACTAAAGTCTCTTTTGCTTTTTTTTGTAAACCATTTTTTGTTTATATTTTATATACTTCAGATGGTACACAAAAGAACATGTGAAATCACCTTATAATTTTCTTGTGGTTGTGATTCTCCTATTCCACTGCTAATAATTCAAGGAGTTGGTAAACATGTTGCCATCATAGTGCCCTTACTTAGATTATCATTGCTCATTTGCAACGCAATAAATAAATAAAATAAATGTGGTGAATGTGTTCAAAAGCATGTGATCAAATGTTTTAAACCTATGGCTTGATTTTTATTTATAGTAGGTCAACTATTTCTTTGAAGTTTTTATGTGATACCGTGGCTACTACTAAATAATGTTTGGTTAGCTTCGCATCTTTCGGATTATTGCTCTGCAAACAATTTTAGGGGTCTCTACTATTCGTATATCAACAAAAAATATTTATTTTCTACCTAATAAGGCCAACTAAAACACTGGTGACTAAGTTAAGCCTACCACGATACATTAGATAATGCAAGAATTCACTTGAAATCCGAGATAGTGAAATTCATTTTCAAATATTTATGCTATGTTTTCCAACTGTAAAGGGGAATGCATTTTTTCCTATGGCATTACCACCATCACACATGAATATATGGTGTACTGTTTGTCCATAGTTGGATTATGTTTCTGCATTTTGCATATGATTTACTTATGTACTTCTTCTAACTAAACAATCTCAAACATTTTGCTATACGGTAAGCAATTGTTAATTGATTATAATATTAATATTTAATAAATAAATATGTTTTTTCCTATATTTTAAATTATGTAAATATATATTTAGCCAACATTAATATCTTCATGTGTTCCCAAAATTACTAGCCCGTGCGGATGCACGGGTTGACGACTAGTACAACTAATACTTCGGAGGTTCCCGACCACCTGAGGTACATGTGCTCGCCAAGAGGATTCATCGATCAAGATACATGTCGTGTTTGTGCGCTGCAGGATGGGGTCCACCAACAGCTGATTTTATGAAGACGACACACATTTACTATGTCATGTTTTACTTAGGCAATAAAAACAACCGAGTTGTAAAAGGAAATTGTCTTAAGAATCCTATGATATCTTTAGACAAGTCGTGGAGTTGTTTGTTTAGTTTTTAGCCATGAGAGTAGATATAGGATTTTCCTTGCTTGTCTAGATATTTAGATGGTCCGGCTGATATAAAAGCCTATGTGCGCCCATGTACACGTGAGGGTTTGTTATGATGAACTAGACACCACGCATGTTTCGGTCATTAGCTATTACCGAGTTTAGAGAATTCTTGTTAAAATCTCTATTGGTATGTGAGTTTCTGCGACGCATTGCATAGGAGATTACAAGCTGGGCCTATATGGTTCGACCGTGCTATTCCTTTGGATCGAGGTGTTGGCCCGTTGTTTTTGCAAGGTTTGTGAACATCTTCGTAAACACACATCTATTTCGTATTGCGATGGACTTTTGTGGTGTGAATGATCAGGCCAACAATGGACTGACCCTCGTCTCGAGGTTCGGTTCACATCAGGATGCTCCGGAAGGCATCCCCTCTTTCGTCTTCAACATTATCGGTATATCTTACTTGAAGTTATATTTTTATTCATCAAATAATACTATGTGTTTTTCTTGGAGAGTCATTTGATTTTGGTTTGCATTTGCTGTTATTTGTAATCTTTTTTCCCTTTAGGATGTTTGAATTGCATGCTTGATGTGTGCTGTATGAACATAGAAACTTTTATTATAGTGTTTGATTTTATATATTTTACTAGAAATTGGAAAGTTTCTGAAATGTGTATATAGTACTATAATACAAATTCTTTATCATGTCCTAAACTTCCAGAATTTTTGGAGCTACATAAGTACATTTTTGACATTAATTTCTACAAACTATTCTGTTTGGATAGATTGTTGTCATAGTTCTATTATCTATTTATGCTAGAGTTTTCATGGCCTATATTAGTACGTATAAATTGTGGAAGTGATGGTATAAAATAGCTATTGTTTGTAAATTATTATGCAACTTGTGTTGGTAGTACATGGAGTGTTGATTTATTTTGATGTGTATTAACCTATCTCAGGAGTTCTTGTCAAGTTTTACGTGGATGAAGTTTTTGAGACTTAGGTGAAACCGGGATATGAGAGGAATTAACGAGACACGAGATCTTAACCTTGGGGATGCCCAAGGCTCTCCAAGTCAATATTACAATAATGTCAAGCATCTAAGCTTGGGGATGCTACATTAGGCATCCCACCTCTCTTCGTCAACAACTATCGGTTAGCCTATGTTTATGCTAAGTTTGAAGAAATGATAGTATTACAATCACTATATTGGTCAACAACTATCTAGTTTGTATGACCAGTATGCTAAGTTTATATTTCTTCAAATGAAGTATTACAATCACTATATTGGTCATACAAGCATTGCATGAGTGATCAGTATAAGGAAGATAACTTTCATATACAAATATATTTTCTTGGATTTATTTTATTATTGTGAATACCAATTAATTATTTTCAACCTTGATCAAATTTGTTGAAGTTGGACAAGGAAGACAACGTAATGAGTTATGTTTGAATGTGTATATTTGCGTAGAAGTTGTATTGTTAGGGATCCTCCAACATGTGGTGCTTGTTTATAACCTTTTGCTAGCCAAAACTTCGTGCTAGTTAGAAATACTACTTGTTCATCCAAAATCCTTGAGCCAAGTTTCTTCCATAAGTGTCCATCATACCTATCTATATACGGTATTACCCCGCCGTTCCAAGTAAATTTACATGTGCCATCTCTAAAACTTTCAAATAAATATCTATTTTGTGTGCCCATACCACTCATGGAGCGATGGGGTAGTAAGTATCTTCCATGCTATGTGTTTTTAGCTCACGACGAGTGTTTATTCACTTGACATTGCACAAGAGAGACTGGTAAAAAGGATGCCTAGTCCTGAATAATACAAAAATAAATAAACAAGAACTCCCCCTAGAAAGTTGATTGTTTGGAGGGCACCCATGAATTCAGCTCGCCATGGAGAGTGTTTGAATGGTGGAGGGGGAGTAAAAATTTCAGTTATGTTTGGTAACTGTCATTAATGTGTTTAGCACGGAAGATACCGAAAACATTTGTCACGACATTGACTGGAAAGGCACACCACCCAAAATATATTCATCTCTATTTTAAGCAATGAGTTGTGGCATCTTTACAAATCCTTGTTTCCATATGTGAATGGACATTCTATTTACATATACACTATTTACTTTCATGCTATTTACTTTGCATGTTGATTCACCTTCTTATTCAAACCTCGATCTCTATTTGGCAAGCACCATGTGGTGGGGAAAGATCTCGACACATATATCCAATCAAATATATTTGATCATGAGTTATTATGGTTGACAATTATCTTTATGATAATTGAGTTGGGATGCAAAACACGAAGCCCCTATATTCCTATGTGTTTGATGGGTGTTGTTTTTTCTAAAAATATGCTTTGAGTACGAGCAATCATAGAAGACTATATGGTAATTGAGTATGTACAACTCTTACCTACACTTTTTCCAAAATAAGTGCTACTTATAAACTGCGTTGGGGTTTCCCCCGAAGAGGAGAGGAGATGTAGCATAGTAGATATAAGTATTTTCCTAAGTGATAACCAAGGTTATCGAACTCATAGGAGAACCACGCAAACTCTCGTCGTCAGCACCTACACACAAAGAACCAAACACTTGCACCCAATGCAGGCACGAGGGTTGTCAAGCCCCTTGAAATCGTTACTTGCAAGGATTAAGTAGTGATAGCTATATAATATAAATATAAATAAACTAAAATAAAACAAATGCCAGCAATGTTTCTAGGGTTTTAGTAATATATTTTGTGTAGACCCGGGGGGGCATAGTTTTCGCTAGGGTGGGTAGAAAAATTACAGTTGGGCAATTGATAGGAAAGAGCATAGTTATGAAATATTTATCCACGACAATGAACATATATATAGGCATAATGTCCATAAGAAAGTAGACCGAATCATGTCTATATCTACTCCTATTACTCCACTCATCGACCGGTATCCAGCATGCCTCCAGAGTATTAAGTATGAAACAGAGTAATGCTTTGAGCAAGATGACATGATGTAGACAAAGTAAACTCAAGCAATATGAATAAACCCCATAATTTTTACTTAAAGGAAGCAATACAAATAAGTATCATGTCTCCTTCTCGCACTAGGATTGAGCACCGCAAGAATGAACCCATCACAACGCACCACTCCCACTGAAGATAAATCAATCTAGTTGGCCAAACCATACCGATAGATCAGGGGGAAATACAAGGCTATAATACTCACGCTTAAAAGAATTCATAAAAGACTCAATTAATATTCATGAATAATTTGATCATAAACCCGCAATTCATCGGATCCCTACAAACACACCGATAAGAAGATTACATCGAATATATCACCGCATGAATTGCGGTGAACTTTGTATTGAGGATCATAGAGAGAGAGAGATCTAGCCAACTAGGTGCTAGATGTGTACGCGTAGGTCTATGTAGAGTACTCACACAACAACATGGGATCAACAAGGTTAACGTGGAGGCCCTCCATGACTGATCCCCCTCCAGCAGGGCACCAAAACATGGCTCCAGATGGGATCATGGCACAACAGAAGCTTGCGATGGGGGATTTTAGATAATTTATAAAGGCGGAGTTAGGTCGTGAGGAACAACGAGGTGTCCCCAAGGCATGAGGGCGCGCCTACCCCGCTCGGTGCGCCTTGTTGCCTTGGCACTACCTCGTCCGGTCTTGATACGTCTCCAACGTATCAATAATTTATGAAGTATTCATGCCATGTTTGCCTATGTTTACAATACATGTAAATGGTTTTGATGGACTTTATATGATTTAATTAGAACTAACCTGCACTGATGCTTTCTTGAGCAGAATTACCGTGGTGTTGTTTTTCGTACAGAAAATAAAAGTTCTCGGAATAATCCAAAACTTTTTGATGATTTTTTCTAGATCATATGGGCAATATTGGAGTGAAGAACCAACGGAGGAGAGCCACGTGTGGGCCACAAGACAACAGGGCACGACCACCTCTTGGTCGCGTCTTGTTGTGTGGTGCTCACCAGGTGGCCCCACTCGGCGTATTTCCAACGTTGAAAAAATCCTATATATACCAAACCCCTAGGAAATTAGGAGAGAACTTCTGCTCCACCACCGCAACTCTGTGTATCAAAGAAAAACCCATGTGGAGCTTTTCTAGTACCCCGCTGGAGAGGGAAATCATCACGAGTGGCCATCTCCATTATCACGGTGGTGGCCACGACGAGGAAGGAGTAGTGCACCCTCGGGGCTGAGGGTATGTACTAGTAGGTATGTGTTTAATCTCTCTCTCTCTCTCTCTCTTGTGTTCTTGAGATGGCATGATCTTGATATATCATGGGCTTTGTTAATATAGTTGAATCATATGGTGTTCTTCCCTTGCCATCTTGTTGTGATGAATTGAATCTTTCCCTTTGAGATCTCGTTATGTTGGATTGAATATTTTGGTTTTATAACACTTGATGTTTGTCTTGCATGTGGATACCCATGGTGACAATGGGGTTTTCTATTGATTCACTTGATATATGTTATGGCGTCAACTTGCGGATTTTGATGATGTTGGGGACCTATGCATAGGGGTTGATTGCATGTTTTCATCTTATGTTCCGTGATAGAAATATTGGGGTGCTCTTTAAAGTTCATTGTGTTGGATTGCATATTATGAATCTGAAATTGTTTGATGCATGTCGAATAATTAAGCCACGGATACTTGAGGTGACATTGGAGTATCTAGGTGACATTAGGGTTGATTTATATGTATCATAGGTGTTATTCTAGTACGAAGAGCACAAAATATTGATTGGAAAGAATAACTTTCGGGTGGTCCACTGCCTACAATAACTTCTTCTTTAGTTCTCCACTAATAGGAACTTTGGAGTGTTTTTCTGTTGCACGTTGAGGGATGATGATATGAGTCTACTATGTTTGCATTGTTAAGAGATTGCACTAATGAAAGTAAGAACCCTAGGCCTTATTTTCAAGCATTTATACAGCATATTTATTGTTATTTACTATTTGTTACCTTGTTGTTTTTATTTATTGAGATTATAAAAATATTTTTCAACTATCCATACTACACTTGTATAACCATCTCTTCACGAACTAGTGCACTTATACAATTTTCAATTGTATTGGGTGTGTTGAGGACACAAGAGATTTCTTGTATTTGATTGCATGGTTGTTTGAGAGAGACCATCTTCATCCTACACCTCCCACAAATTGATAAACCTTAGATCATCCACTTGAGGGAAATTTGTTGCTGTCCCACAAAACTCTACGCTTGGATGCCCAACAACACCAACAAGAATAAAGTTGCGTAGTAGACATCAAGCTCTTTTTTGGTGCAGTTGGTGAGGAGGTGAGTGCTTGAAGGTATATCTTTAGATCTTGTAATTAAATCTTTTAGTTTCTTGTTTTTCACTAGTTTAGTTTATAAAAAAACTAAAAAAATATGGAACTTAGTTTTCGTCAATTGCTTTGCCTTTTTAATGTCTTTTGTGAAAATGATGGTTAGTAAAAATATGCTCAATTCTTAGAAGAAGAATTTATAAAAATGCTTCATGCGAATTCCTTGAATGATGAGAATGATAGTAATATTGTTAGCATGAACTCTTTGAATATCCATGATGCTAATGATGACTGCACTAGTCGTGATAAAGAGATTTCCTATAAGCATGTCAATTTTTGTGGAGTGCATAAAGTTTGTAAAGACATGCCATGTAGGGATGATAGATTTTGTAAGAATCAAAAATAATATCAAACTAATTGGTGGCTTAAAGTGATAGATGAATTTGCCACAAGATTATGTTCTCTTCATCCCATCACTTATGAATTTTGCAATAGGGTTGGTCATATTAATTTCCAACGCATGTATTTATACGATCAAACCTTTTCCAAATATTGTGATAATTTGATATCTTGTGAACTCTACAATGACCTTTGTTTATTTTTTGGGTGTGAAGATTTTTCACATAAAAATGATTGGTTTGATATATTCCTTATCACCAATTCCAATGAAACTAATCTACAAGAAATCTATATGTTTTGCATAGTAAATTACCATGAGAATGCTTATATTGCCAACTATAGCGAGTCAGGAAAACCAATAAAATATAAAAGAAATACTAATGAAAGGGTAAAGGTGTCCCACTATGCTCCTATTGTTTCTTGTAATGAATGAGGTTGCAAGGAGGAGCTTCCCATCGAACCAATCTCTTAAATAAGAAGCTCGAAAAAATTACTTACACCCACACAAAATGTGGTAAAGAATAAGAAGAAGTGAAGAAAAGGCAAAGGTAAAAAGTCATCCTTCTCAAATAATGATATCCCTATCATTGTTGAGAATGAATACAAAAGTTGTGTGTATGATGATACACTTGATAATTATTTTGTTATGGCTACTACTTGTTGTGATGAGCATGATTGGGAAGATAATGATAGTCCTTATAATATTGAAAATATTTTTGGCACCAATTGGAAAATTGCAATGATACTAATTGTTATACTATTGGTGCCATCCTTACTATTGATCATAAGAGTGATTATGCTAATGATATACAAAGCCACAAGCTTGGGGATGCTATGTTTGATGAAGATGATATTTTTTGTCCCCCAAGTTTTTATTGTCAAATTTATTATGATGATATCATTCCTCCTATTTATTATGATTATAGTGAGGAAAGTGGATTTGGAAAGGTCATGAATTTATTTAGTAATAATTCCACTATCTTGGAAGAGGTTTCAATCGATTAGGATGAGAACAAAGTTGTGACTTATGA
This sequence comes from Hordeum vulgare subsp. vulgare, assembly GCF_904849725.1. Taxonomy (NCBI): domain Eukaryota; kingdom Viridiplantae; phylum Streptophyta; class Magnoliopsida; order Poales; family Poaceae; genus Hordeum; species Hordeum vulgare. Next base: position 111,240,719 of record NC_058520.1, read on the forward strand.
TAATTATTGTGATGATACTTATGTTATAAAAACTAGTGATTATTATTATTATTATAAACTTGTCACAATTAAGAATACATTTTTTATGAACATTACTCTTTTAATGTGGAACCAATTTATAATACTCCCACTATTATGTATGAGAAGTTTGCTTGTGGGGAGAGTAATAAAAATTATATGCTTGTGCATAATCAAAATAAAGCTTTATGTGATAGTTATATTGTTGATTTCCTTCATTATGCTACTGAAAATTATTATGAGGGAGGAACGCATGCTTGTAAGAATTCCAATAATATCAAGTTTTCTCCATATATGTTCAAAGTTTCGAAGTCATGCTTGTTTTGCCTTCCTATGCAAGTTGATTCTTGTTACAACAAATTGTTTTCTTGGAAAATCCCTATGCATATAAAGTGGGTTAAACTTAAATGTGCTTACATGTGATTCATCATGCTCTCTTGCATATTTTAATTAGTATCTTACGTGAGCATCTTTGAAATAATCATGTGTAGCTAAAAGGCATTAAAGAAAATCGCTTGTTGGGATACAACCCAACACTTCTATTTTCTGTTTTTGTATGTTCACATGATTAAGATATTGTAGTAATAATTTGTGTATCTTTTATTCCAGTAAAGTTACAAGTACAGCCTTTGGGATAGTGTGTATTCTTGTTTGTTTGGTTCTGTGCAAAAACAGAAACTTTTATGTCCAGTGCAGAATTTCTCTGATTTTATTCGAGCCTCTAAAAGTCCTGAAATTGTTACATAGTTTTGAAATGCAAATTCTCTGCGTTTTCCTAATTTTCCAGAATTTATGGAGTCAGGGAAGTATGGTGTTCATTCAGATCTTCAAGAATTACTCTGTTTGTGACAGATTATATTTTGCATGAATAGTTTGCTTGTTTTAGTGTTCCCATAGCATATGTTTAGTGATAAAATTACGGTAATTATATAATACAGTAGGCATTATGTGAGAACAATTATTAATCTTGTCTTGATAGTACCTATGTAACATCCCAATTTTCCTAATTGGGAATGTTTTACATTGTAGCTAAGCATCTATGCATATTGATTGAAATAAATTTAGCACTTGAATCTTTCGTCTTTTGATTTGCATTCCCATCTTTTCCTCGCACGAGAAATGCCCGGGGAAATACTCTCTTGCACGCAAGAGAGAGAGCGGAGGAAAATGACCCTCCAAAGTACTGGCATTTCTGAAATATTGGAGCCAAGAAAATACAAAGTTTATTTGCAAAAATATTTGCAAAAAGAAAATAAAGCAATTTAGGGAATTTCTGAAAAAAAAACATTTTTTTTAGTTTTTATTTTTGCTTTGGAAAAATGTTATTCGGGTAGAGGATATTTTTCTGATTTTTTTGGTATATAATACGCTATATTAAATATTTGATTTATTTCCTTTTTTCACTTTTGTTTTTCTGTTTCGGAAAAGATATAAAAATAGGAAAGTCTTGTTTTTTTTAGGCAACCCCCCCGAGCGCTTAATAGCTGTGGGACGCCACCCCCACAGCCCAGGGACCGAATCCCTTAGATCTCGGCCGCCCTACCTTTCCTTCCCCGCCTCTCTCCCACTGCCGCTGGGCCCCCCCTGGCCGAACCCCTCTCCCCCGCGGTCGTCTCCCTCCTCTCCTTCCTAATTCATGCCCGAACCCAGCCTGCATCCCAGGAAACTCGGGATCCCCTCGGGCCCCTCTCTTCCTTCCTTCCCCGGCCCTCTCTCCCCGCCTATAAGTACCCCGAGCCCCGGCCACACCCGTTCCCACCGTCACCTCGCCGAGCCGCCGCCTGAGCCCATCCCGCCACCATCGCCGGCAGCAGCCCGAGCTCCACCTTCGGCCACCCCCTGGGAGCAGCCACCCCGGCGCCACTCCCCCGCTCCGCCCGACGCCTACCCTCGCCGGAGGACAGCCGCCGCCGCCCCCCGTCCCGTCGCCACCACCCCGGAGCCCCTCCCCTCGCCAACGACCCACCCCTCGCCGGAGTTGCCTCCCACTGCCACGGTAAGGTCTCCCTCCTCCTGTTGTTTTTTCTTTTTTTTAGTTAGCCCTTAGATCCATATTCTACGGTGTAGATTAGATTAGGATACCCCTTCGGTTTAGATCAGAAAAACCGCACTGGTTTTTTTCACTTAACACGGTTAGCCAGTAGTTTTTGTTAGCCCTCGGCCGTTTGCTCCTAACGATTGCAACAAACACCCCCGCAGCCTATCACAGCGCGCCACGTATACCCCCTGTTAGTTAGCTAGTTATCTTCTTTTTTCTGTCTAATTGCAAAAACAGAAAAGTTTCTGTTTTGTTTTGGCCATAACTTTTGATCCCGAAGTCCAATGATATTGATTCTTGTTCCAGTAGACTCCAATTTTTCTGTAGTGTTTAAAAACATATAATTTGTCTATGTTTGAAATTTTCAAATATAAGTTAGATCAGATTTAGTTTAAACCTTGTTTTGCCTATTCCAGGAGTTTAAAACATGATTTTGAGTTGATTCTTTTTGCTACCGCTTCCTAGTGATTAAATCTTACTGTGGTAGAAGTTTCAAAAAATTTCAAGTATTTTTACTGGTGTTTTTAACAGAAACAAGTTTCTGCCTTAGTAACGCGTGTTGAATTCTTTTACTTAGGCCTTAGCAAATCCTCACTTGTGATGTTATTTTTTTACTTGTTGCTTGATTGTAGTGCTTATGGTGTGTTTTGTGTTTGTATCAGTAGATAATCCGGAGTGCGAAGCGTGTTACTTAGAAGCGCTCGATCAAGACAACTATCATCAAGGCAAGTCATTTTGATCATGTTATTTTCCTATGTTTTTGATGCATGGTAGTTCACCTTTCTTTGCCCAATTGCATGCTGCCTAGGTACTTGGAAACTTTAGTGTAAGTTGTAGTATCATGTGGTAGGCACACAACAACCCCGATACTTGGCCCCGGGACGACAATTTTCTTAATGCTATGCTTGAGTAGACGGGTTTTCGGTTGAGTGCATAACACGAGTGATGCGAGGTTGATTAAATAATCAAGACCGGTTAAGACAAGATTTCCAAGACCTCGGACGCAATGCAACTCTGGGTGAAGGACGGTTGATCGGCTCCCTGGAGAACCCAGTGGATGCCCGGGATGCTGGAGAGGCCATGACATCCTGAGGAAAGCTTCACCCAGGCTCGAAGAGACGGACGGAGACTTCAAGACTCAAGGCTTACCTGCACAGCCACAAGTCATTATGGGCTCTGGCTTGGTTGGACAACGCGGCGACTCTGGACAGGCGGTGCTAGCAGATGTAGAAGAACGGTAGGAATGGATGGGCACCGACAGGGATTCAGAGGGACCCGTTGAAAGACCATGTTTTGATCATCCGGTCTTCAAACACCCTGAAGTGCGAGGACAAAATCGGAGGCGATCAAATCTTGTGGAGAACGTGTGCAAAACTCTGCAGAGTGCCCAACCTAATCGATTAGCCGTGTCCACGGTCATGGAAAACTTGAGCCGAAGGCATTGAATTTCCCCTGAACTCTCGACACAACTTAATAATGATGTGGGTGTTAACAACTATTCGGGTACGAGAATTGGTTGGCGGAACCATCTCGTTAACAACAAACAATGTAGTAATATTTTGCTTCCAACCCCTCTTGTTGTAGGATAAAACTGGCTTTATGCAAAACTCGTAGCCCCACAGGCCAAATATGCATGTAGAGATAGTTGATTATTATTTTACTCCTCTCTTTGATGACTTGCCGGCATATTCAATATGCTGACCTACACGGCTGCAATGTATCATGTTGCAGAGTACTTTTCCGACCAGGAGTGAGGCTACGATCTACGCTCAGCGACATGCCCTTGGAGTCGGATGGACTCGTCTACCTGATGCTTCCGCTAGTCTTCGTTAGATATCTCATGAGATGGCCTTCAGCCACTTTATTGTAATCCTTTATTGTAATAAAGTACTCTTTATGAGATTTCGATTAATAAAGCTGTGTGATTGAACTCTTGAATATATACATTATGTACTGAGTGTGTACCAGCATGATCTTGGGATGGTACGGAAACACCAGAGGCTTGACTCGTCTTGAGTCGGGTCGCTACAACCTAAGTGAATGATCTATCTTTATTACACTAACCCATCTCATGAAGTTCTGTTAAGTTTGTGTGATTGAAGTTTTTCAAGTTTTGGGTGAGATGTCGATATGAGGAGAATAAGGAGTGGCAAGAACATAAGAATGGGGATTACCAAGGCACCCCAAAGGTAATATCCAAGGAAGATTCAAGCGTCTAAGCTTGGGTATGCCCCGGAAGGCATCCCCTCTTTCCTCTCCAACATTATGTGTATATCTTACTTGGGGCTATATTTTTATTATCACATGATATGTGTTTTGCGTGAAGCATAATTTTATTTTGTTTTTATATGGTATATATTATTTATAATCTTTTTTTCAATAAAAAGTTCCAAGAATTGCCTTTAGAATGCTTGAATTGCATGTGTGATGTGTGTTGTACAAAAACAGAAACTTTTGCTATAGTATTTGAATTATGAGATTTTACTTGAACATGGAAAGTTTCTGAAATATTGACAAGGTACTTTCATAAAAAATATTTTTCATGTCCTATATTTTAAGAATTTTCGGAGTTACAGAAGTACATTGTTTAAATAGATTGCTACAGACATTTCTGTGTGGTTCTGTTTGGACAGATTGCTGTCATAGTTTGGTTATCTAATTATCCTAAAGTCTTCATGGTTTATATTGGTATATATAAATTTTTAAAATGATAATATATAGTACCTAATGTTTGAAAATTATTATGAAACTTATCTTGGTAGTACATGAAGTGTTGACTTACTCTTATGTGTACTAACCTATCTCATGAGTTCTTTTCAAGTTTTGTGTGGATGAAATTTTTGAGACTTAGGTGAAACTGGGAAATGAGAGGATTGAAAGAGATATAAATTCCCATCATTTGGGATGCCCAAGGATCCCAAAGTAAATATCACAAGCGGGCTCAAGCATCTAAGCTTGGGGATACTACGCATTCCACATCTCTTCGTCAACATATATCAGTTAGCCTATGTTGAGCGTAAGTTTTTATTCATTAAGATGATATGTGCTATTCTTGGAGTGTATTTTTGTTTTGTTTTCTGTTTGAATAAAAATATCCGATCTAAAAATCTTTATTGAGATGGAGTCCCCACATAACTACTTAATAGTTTGACTACTCATTGATCTTCACCTATATCTTCCGAGAGTAGTTTGATGTGTACTCATGTGCTTCACGTATATCCTAAGAGTAAAGACTGAATGAATTGAATATCATAAACCTGAAACTATCATTGTGCTTTATGCTTATTAGTAGGTTCACATTACGTTTAGAAAGTAAAATCTATTGAAGTTCGACAATCACAATATTGGTTATACAAGCAATTCATGAATGAGTAGTATAAGAAAGAGGATTTTCACATACAAATATATTATTTTGGATATCTTTTATGATTGTGAATACCCATTAATTAATCTCAACCTTAATCATATAGTTGAAGTTGGACAAGGAAGACAACATAATGTTTATGTTTGCATATATTTGCATAGAAGTTATATTGTTATGGATTCTCCAACATGTGGTGCTTGTTTACAACCTTTTGCTAGCCAAAACTTCGTACTAAGTAGAGATACTACTTATGCATCCTAATCCTTGAGCCAAGTATCTTCCATGAGAGTCCACCATACCTACCTATATACGGTATTTCACTGCCATTCAAAGTAACTTTGCATGCGCCACCTCTAAGACCATCAAATAAACATCCATTTTGTGTGCCCGTACCGCTCATGGAGTAATCGGGGCGGTCAATATCTTCCATACTAAGCGGGTTATTCTCATGATGAGTGTTTATTCACTTGTCATTGCACGAGAGGTGCTGGTAAAAATGATGCCCAATCCTGCATAATACAAAAATAAATAAACAAGAACTCCGCCTAGAAAGTTGATTGTTTGGAGGGCACCCCTTGATACGGCTAGCCATGGAATATGATTGAATTGTTGAGGGGGGTAAAATTTCAATTCTGTTTGGGAACCGCCAATAATGTGATTAGCATGGAAGATATTGAAGTACCTTGTTGTAACATTGATAGGAAAGGCATACCACCCAAAATATATTCATCTATGTTTTAAACAATGAGCTCTCGCACCTTTGCAAATCCCTGCTTCTCTCTGCGAAGGGACAATCTATTTGCTTTTCATGTTGAGTCAACTTCTTATTTCAATCTCAATCTATTAGTTGGGAAGCACCATGTGGTGGGGAAAGATCCAAACACATATATCCAATCAAATACATTTGATCATGGTTCGTTATTGTTGACAATTATATTCATGATAAGTATGTTATGAGGCAAAACATTTAGCCACTATCTTCGTTCTGTCGGATAGATGATGTTTGTTCTAAAAATATGCTTTGAGTATTATCATAGAAGACCATATGGTAATTGAGTATGTGGAGCTGTTACTTGGACTTGATGATACTTTGAATTTTTTTAATGAATAAGAACATATGTTGTTAAGTTTCAAGGGAATGCATTGTTTGAACCATGACACGTGAATTGATTGCTACTCTATAATGATGATTTTTATGAGAAAAAGTTGCTGGTTATGATGATAGGAAAGTGACTGAAATTATCATTGGTCAAACTTATATACTATGCTAGCATTCACACTTCATAAATTACTACTTTTATCATTTACCTACTCGAGGACGAGTAGGAATTAAGCTTGGGGATGCTAATATGTCTCCAATGTATCGATAATTTATGAAGTATTCATGCCGTATTTTTCTATGTTTATAATACTTTTATATGGTTTGCATGCACTTTCTATGATTTAATTATAACTAACCCAGAAGGATGATGTTTTCAGCAGAATTACCATGGTGTTGTTTTTTGTGCAAAAAATGAAAGTTCTCGGAATCGCCCAAAACATTTTTATGATTTTTTATGGAATATATAAGCAATATTGGAGTGAATAAGCACCATAGGACATCCACGTGTGGGACGCAAGGCAACAGGGTACGGCCACCCCTTGGTCGTGCCCTGTTGTGTGGTGGTCCCCACATGACTCCATTTGGCGTATTTCTAGCACTGAATAATCCTCTATATAACAAAAACCCTCAGAAATTAGGAGAGAACTTACGATCCACTACCGCAACTCTCTATATTGAAGAACAACCCATGCGGATCATTTCCAATACCCTGTCGTAGAGGGAAATAATCATCATAGGTGGCCATCTCCATCATCCTAGCGGCGGCCATGACAAGGAGGAAGTAGTTCACCCTCGAGGCTAAGGGTATGTACGAGTAGTTATGTGTCCAATCTCTCTCTCTCTCTCTCTCTCTCTCGTGTTCTTCACATGGCACGATCTTGATGTATCACGGGCTTTGTTAATATATGTCGGTGCACTAAAGAGTGGGGTCTCGAGTTCCCCAGACTTGTGCACGTGCGCGAAGAGCCCCTGACGGCATGGCGTGGCAGAGTCCAGACGAGATGCACCCCTAAGGTTAACGAGGCCCCGGCAAGCCTGCCTTGCCGGGAAGATACCCAAGGCCACGTCCGTTTAATGGCCGTGATGAACGCACCAAGAACAAGATCCCAGCGAGCCTCCCTTGCCAGGAAGACAGCAGAAGCCCCTCGGCAAGCTTCCTTGTCGGGACGAAGACCCAAGGCCCCGGCAAGCACCCTTGCCGGGATGACGTGGCTAGGCACTGGAGGGCGACCACCCTTGCCATAGTGCCACCGCGCCCCGAGTTCCAGCGCATTCCGCATGCGCCAGCGGGGCGTCAAGGTGTCGAAACACCTGGACACATGTCTTCACCAGCACTTTGCTGACAAGGACAAGACATGCATTTAATGCACCTGAAGCGGTCGATGGATAAGCACCGCTCTAGGTTCACTGTAACATCTCGTGAACCTACCATCGAGCACTGTAGGTGACCCCTTTGCCTATAAAAGGAGGCCCTTAGCTCATTCACAAGGGGTTAGACTCTTTGGAGATTGGCCAAGAAGATGATTATCATCACTGTAACAAACAACAACAAAACGCTTAACACGATCAGATGAGCAGGACGTAGGGTTTTACTCGTAAACGGCCCGAACCTGGGTAAAAAGGCTTACCGGGTGTTGATTGTTAGATCTGCTCTTGACATTGTCTTTGCCCGCCCTACGATCACAAGGGTATCACGTTTATCCCCATAGGTGTCGACCCAGCATCACCGACATCTTCGGCGCGCCAGGTATGGGGCGGGGGAGAGACGCGTGGATCGGAGCAAACTGAACACCGGCTCCATCGAAGTTTGGACGCTACGCCGCGTTTCCCCGAAAACAGGGTACCGCAGCGGGCACCTTATTCTGCTACGACTTCCCAAGGCCTGCGCGAGCGCGTTGCTACACGCGCGCGCGGGGCATGGATGCGGAAGCTCCAAGAGCAGTGTCGTCATGCCGATGCGTCGCTCGGGGGCCGACACGCAGCTGTCAATGGCGTGTCTGGGCGCTTCACAGAGGCCCCGATGCATACTCCAGCGGAAGCACCTCTGCTGAGCGATGCATAGTCGTTGAGGATACGCCACACGGTCCCGAAGCCCCGGCGCGCACTCCAGAGTGACTGTTGCGCCCCTGAGAGCGTCGCATTGTCGCCCAAGGACGCGCTAGGGGGCTCCGTGAGCACAGCCTAGCAAGAGAAAAGCAAAGGGGTTACACCCTGGATGGCTCCTTCTCCAAGCGACGGTCATGGACCATCGGCAAGAAGTCCTTGCCGGAGAAAAGACCGCCAGGAGCGGTGGTCCCTGCTTGCCAAGGGCTCCGACGCCCTGGCAAAAGATTCAAGCACTTCACGACCATGGCACGGACAGATAAGTTTCTAAGCTAAAGATCTAGATGTGAAGTAGATAGATTCTTTGTTCTTTCCCTTTGGAAGTTTCCAACCTTTGTGTGTGGAGTTTGCGCATACTGGGACCTTCCCAAAGTTCAGTGCACCTTGTCTTTGTTTCGAACTCATTCAAATGTCCTGAATGGCCACAGAGCGCCTTCAAACAGTTGTGAACCTGATCAACACAGCAAACGGCTACATAGCACCCGATTTCGTCTCAAGCTGCGTTTGGCGATTTCTGTGGTTGCGCTGAACTCGGGAAGGAATCTTGCCGGTAGCCGCCGGCAAGCTCCAAGATTATGCAAAAGTGAATCATACAAAGAACGGAATCGGCAAAAGGGGAAAAACAATCTTTTCATTCATTTGTTTGAGATACTCTCGAGCATATTACATAGATGATATGATCTACTCTAACCTAGAACTATTGCCCTTGGCGAGGAACTGCGCTCATCGGGTTGGAGTTTAGAAAGATGGAGAGCGGCCCTCCACGCGATCCGGGCTAGTTCCTTCGGGACCAGCATTGCACGGAGGAAAATGGAGCCCGAAGAGATGGAGGAGGAGAAGTCCGGGCGCTGACAGGAAGATGAGGCAGCTCCGGTCGGTCCGGCGCGGAAGGGAGCGAGCGGCAGACTGGCGACGATGGTACGGCCGGCGATTAGCCCGAGGCTAGGCCCCCTCATGCAGACAGTGACTGTAGGGGACCTGATCCGCTTCTGCTGTCGTCATTGTCCTTCCTTTCCTCGCTACTTCCACGCGAGGAAGGTCTTTCAGTTCCGCTCGAGCTCTCTTCGCAGCAGCCGAGACGCGCACCCGAGCTCCCACATAGCTTGACGGAGAGCGTGTTCTCCGCCACCTTCTTGAAGCGGAGGACATGCCTATCCCAAAGGCTGTGGGTGTGGGCGAAGCTTTTCCACCCACGTCCGAGGAACAGGGTCCGAGGCCCAGTGCGCTCCGCAGCCACTGGCACGGCACGATTGCCGCAGCCATGCATGCGGAGCCATAGGGTCTGGCCCTCCTCTCCTTCCATTGCCTCGGCGAAGACACCAAGGAGTCGGAGGCAGGACTGGATGGGCCCTCGCAGTTGGACAAGGAACTCCATCGGGTTTCCTCCGACAGGGGACGCCACAGGAGCAAGCCCTGGGGAGGATGGAGGCGTTGGAGTAGCACTCCGCCTCCCCTGACCTCGGCCTCCACGGCGACCTGGGCCCCTCACCCTTCCACTACCACGGGCGTCCGGGCCTTCTTCCGCCGCGGCACCCTCAGAAGCTGTGGCATGATCCGAACGGGATCCCCTCGCCGCCCTCACGGCCGACGGTGGCCGACCTCGTCCCCTAACCATGGTTAGGGGCAAGCGCCACCAGCAGACAGAAGGATATTCCAAGGACCAAGGCCGAGGAGTTGGTGGATCCAGGAGGAGTTGAGTGAGCAAAACCCTCACAAACCCTCCCAATTTATATGACGGAGCGCGGGGGCTAGCCTCCCTTACTCCAAAAGGCACCACCCTCCTCGCCCAATCGCTCGAGCTCCCGGGTGAACAGAGAACCGCCCTGATGCGCCAATGCATGCACGGACGGGCGCAGCCACTACTTCGCCTTTAGGGCATCGTCTGCCACCTGTCCATCCATGACTGTGCATGCCACGTGCGTGGCAGAGGTGTTTCAAGAGACGGAGAGGCCACTCCGCACACGATCTCCCACTTCGCGCATTCGATGCGCGGCGTGGGGAAAGGCAACCACCAGCAGATCCAGCCACGAAGGCCCCTGCACCTCTTCGAGGCTGGCCCAACAACACTCCGCACGTGTGTGTGGCGCAGGCTAGGGCCTCCTGTCGATGCACTAAAGACTGGGGTCTCTAGTGCCCCAGACTTGTGCACGGGCGCGAAGAGCCTGTGATGGCAGGGCGTGGCAGAGTGTAGACGAGGTGCACCCCTAAGGTTAATGAGGCCCCGGCAAGCCTGCCTTGCCAAGAAGATACCCAAGGCCACGTCCGTTTGATGGACGTGATGAACACACCAAGAACAAGACCCCGGCGAGCCTCCCTCGCCGGGAAGATAGATGAAGCTCCCGGCAAGCTTCCTTGCCGGGACGAAGACCCAAGGCCCCGGCAAGCACCCTTGTCGGGATGACGTGGCGAGGCTTTGGAGGGCGACCGCCCTTGCCACAGTGCCACCGCCCCCGAGTTCCAACGCATTCCGCATGCGCTAGCGGGGCGTCCAGGTGTTGAAAAACCTGGACACATGCCTTCACCAGCACTTTGGTGACAAGGACAAGACGTGCATTTAATGCACCTGACAGCGGTAGATGGATAAGCACCGCTCTAGGTTCACTGTAACATCTCCTGAACCTACCATCGAGCATTGTAGGTGACCCCTTTGCCTATAAAAGGAGGCCCTTAAGTCATTCACAAGGGGTTAGACTCTTTGGAAATTGGCCAAGAAGATGGTTATCATCACTATAACAAACAACAACAAAACGCTTAATATGATGAGACGAGCAGGACGTAGGGTTTTACGCATAAGCGGCCTTAACCTGGGTAAAAAGGCTTGCCGGGTGTTGATCGTTAGATCTTCTCTTGACGTTATCTTTCCACGCCCTACAATCATAAGGGTATCACGTTGATCCCCATAGGTGTCGACCCAGCATCACCGACAATATAGTTGGAACATATGGTGTTCTTCCCTTGCCATTTTGTTTTGATGAATTGAATCCTTCCCTTTGAGATCTCGTTATGTTGGATTGAATATATTGGTTTGAGAACACTTGATGTATGTCTTGCATGTGGATACCCTGGTGACAATGGGCTATACTATTGATTCACTTGATATATGTTATGGCATCGACTTTAGGATTACAGTGACCTTGGGGATCTATGCATTGGGGTTGATTGCACGTTTTCATCTTATGTTCTCCGATAAAAATCTTGGGGTACTATTTAAAGTCCTTTGTGTTGGATTGAATATGATGAATCTAAAATTATTTGATGCATGTCGAATAATTAAGCCATGGATACTTGAGGTGACATTGGAGTATGTAGGTGACATTAGGGTTTATTGATATGTATCATTGGTGTTATTCTAGTACAAACTCTAGGGTTGTTTGTGACACTTAAAGGAATAGCTCAAAATATTGATCGAAAAGAATAATTTTGAGGTGGTTCTCTGCCTATAACAACTTCTTCTTATGTTCTTCGCTAATAGGAACTTTGGAGTGATTCTTTGTTGCACGTTGAGGGATGATCATATAATTCTAGTTTGTTAGCATTCTTGAGAGATTGCACTAGTGAAAGTATGAACCCTAGGCCTTATTTCCAAGCATTTATACAATGTTTTGCTCATTGTTTACTACTTTTTACCTCACTGCGTTTATTTATTTAGATTATAAAAGCCTATTTCTACTATCCATAATACGCTTGTATCACCATCTCTTCGCCGAACTCGTGCACATACACAATTTTCATTGTATTGGTGTGTTGGGAAGACAAGAAATTTCTTTATTTGATTGCACGGTTGTTTGAGAGAGACCATCTTCATCCTACACCTCCCACAGATTGATAAACCTTAGGTCATCCACTTGAGGAAAATTTGTTGCTGTCCTACAAAACTCTGCACTTGAAGGCCCAGCAACGTCTACAAGGATAAAGTTGCGTAGTAGACATCGGGTCTTCGGCCTCCTTCTGAAGCTTTCATGTCTTATTTTTGTCCAAAAAATTGTGAAAAAGTTTTGCAGCCTTTGGACTTTGTCTGGTACTGATTTCCTTAAAAGTCGAAAACACACATGGGATGCTGATACTAGGAGTTGGCTTAATCGGTTAGATTCCAAAAAAATGATATAAAACAACATATAAATGCATATAGTAACATGGAACAATCAAAAATTACAAATACGTTCGAGGCATATCAGCATCCCCAAGCTTAATTTCGGCTCGTCCTCGAGTAGGTAAATGATAAAAACAGAATGTTTACTGCAACATGCTACCAAACATGTAATATTTTTCAGGTATGATCCTTGACAAATGATGTACTAATAAACATTGACATAATAATATCCATAAACATAAGTAACATAATCATTAAGTTTCAAAATATATGATCCTTAAGAACGTTATTCCCCACTCATTTTATCATATTGGCATGACATGGCTCCATCTTCACCATATAAATACAAATCATGAGCACCATGGTGTCTAATCGGGCAATTGGATCGTACTTCTAACGTGCTTCAGCATTTTCAACCTCACGCAATACAAGAGCGCGAACCATGGACAAAGCGTATGGGTGGAATAGAGTATGGTGGTAGAGATCAAAATGAGTAAAAGTGGAAAACAAAGTCTCGCATCAACTAGGCGGTCCAACATGTCATGGAGATGCCCATCAATTGATATCAATGTGAGGAGTAGGAATTGTCATGCAATGGATGCACTAGAGCAATAAGTGTATGAAATCTCAACGAAAGCTAAGTAGGTGTGCATCCAACTTGCTTGCTCATGAAGACCTCAGGAACTTGAGGAAGCCCATCATCGGAATATACAAGCCAAGTTCTATAATGAAAATCCGCACTAGCATATGAAAATGACAAGTCATGAGACTCTCAATATGAAGAACATGGTGCCCTCTATAAGCACAAGTGTGGAAAAAGGGGTAGTAGCGCTGCCCCTTCTCTCTTTATCTGCCATTTATTTATTTATTATTTTTATTATTTTTTCTTTTTATTTCTTTTCTTTTTCCTTTTTATTTTTCTTTCTCATTTTTTCTTTCTTTTTCCTTTTCTCTTTTTTTCGTCTGGAGTCTCATCCTCACTTGTGCGGGAATCATAGTCTTCATTATCCTTTGCTCAATGGGAAAGCTCTCTAATAATGATGAACATCACACTTTTATCTACTTACAACTCGATATAACAACTCAATGATGATAAAAAGAAATGACTCTATATGAATGCCTCTGGTAGTGCACCGGGATGTGCAATAATCTAGAGTAACATGTGAATAATGATGAACTCTGGCTTTGCCATGAGTACTATTTTAGCTACATGATCATGTAGAGCAATATGATGATGAACACACAAAGTCGTGTGATGTAACGGTGGAAGTTACATGGCAATATACCTTGGAATGGCTATGGAAATGCCATAATAGGTAGGTATGGTGGCTGTTTTGAGGAAGATATAAGGTGGCTTATGTGTGATAGAGCGTATCATATCATGTGATTCGGATGCACCAGCGAACATTGCACTGATCCTTGAGGTGAGAATGGGCAAGGCATGGTACCAAGAGGCTACCAAATATGGAAACTGAGTGCGCATACATCCATGGATTCACATTAGTCATAAAAACTTATATAATTATTGCAAAGCTTTATTAGATCTCTCCAAGCAAAGTACTACTCATGCCCCAAGGGGGGAGGTTTGTGGGAGTTAATCATCGCACGCCTCCGACCTGAACAACGTTACAATTTCAACAAAGAATAGCAATCCTCACACATAATCACCATGTCGTAACCAATATTTAGATGAATGAAAAGTAACACACTTTAACTATCGATATTTCTACTAACCAACAATCATGTACTCATTCCCTTTCATATTACTACACCAATATCATTAACCCACGATTTCTCTTTTATGTGCTACATGAAAGTTTTTATTATATCCTCCTTGAATACCTATCATTTTTGAACTAGTCTTTTAACCCATGAAAATTACCGTTACTCCCTATTAGACTCTCAAAAATATTTAAGTGAAGCATGAGAGTGCAATTATTTCTATAAAATCTACACGCCACCGTGCTCTAAAAGATATAAGTGAAGTACTAGAGTAACTGCTTAACTCAAAAGATATAAGTGAATCACATAGAATATTCTAACAAATCTTGATGAACATGTGTCTCTCTTAAATAGCCGTGTCCAGCAAACAATGACTATGGAAAACTAAAATATAATAGAATATAAAACATGACACTACAAGCAAAACACATATCATGTGATGAATAAAAATATAGCTCTGATGACATACCGGTGGAATGGAGATGAAAGAGGGGATACCTTCCAGGGCATCCTCAAGATTAGTTAGTTGATTCTATTTCTGCACAAAAAACAACATCACGGTAGTTGTGCTGAAAATAGCGTGAGTCCGGGTTATTTCCATGCAAATCATACCAAAACCATATAAAATTGTTGTAAAGATGGCATGAATACTTCATAAATTATAGATACGTTGGAGACGTATCAGCATCCCCAAGCTTAATTCCTACTCGTCCTCGAGTAGGTAAATGATAAAAGAAATGACTTATGAAGTGTGAATGCTACCATAGTGCATAAGTTTGATTGATGATAATTTCAACCACTTGTACTAGCATTATAACAACAACTCTTTCTGATAAAACTCGTCTTGATAAAGTAGCAATTGAAAACAATTTTTTTGATGTGGAATGCTACCTATCATATTCATCCTATTCTTTTCTTTATAGCATGGACATATGGGCTTGTAGATGATTCAAAGCAATAGTCTATAATTTGACATGAAAACTTTAATATTCAAGCATATCAACAAGCAACCAAGGCTTTCAAAATATCAATGTTAAAGAACACTGTCCCTAGCCCATCATGCTCAATCATTGATCCATTCATGCAACACACCCAAATATTAGCTACATCCAATGCTCAAGTATGATAACAGTGTTCCATAGTTGGTGCTTTATAAGAGAAGATGGAGACTCGGATAAAAATAAAAATGCATAAAGTAAATAGATAGGCCCTTTGCAGAGGGATGCAGAGGCTCGTAGCGGTGCCAGAGCTCAAGGCTAAAAAATAGAGAGATAAAATAGTTTGGATGCCATGATTTTTCTATCAATGAAAAGAACTAAGAGTTCCTAATATCTTGTGATAGCCTGGCTTATTAGGGATGATAGACTACTCATATCAATAAGGAATTCCTTCTTTTCCGGGAGCCCATTCGAACAGAACTCTCAGGTTAAGCGTGCTCAGCTTGGAGTAGTTCTAGGATGGGTGACCGATGAAGTTGATCCCGGGTGCGCATGAGTGAGGACAAAGTGCACAGAAAAGACTAGTATTGATATGTGGGGCCAGTCTAGATCCCGCCAGGAGTACTCAAACGGAAAAATAAAGTTTATTCCTTTTTCCACCATTCTTTCACAATCCACGGCTAGCCGCATCCACGGGTACCATGCATACCAACACTTTCCAAGGAATTTATTATTTGACAACATAAAATAAATTTATTTTCATTTTGGGACTAGGCATCCCTATTACCGCCACACTCTCGCGCAATGACAAGTGAATAAACACCCATCTTGAGTATAACTATTTAGAATGGAAGATACCGGTCACCCTTCTCCGCTTCATGAGTGGTACGGGCAGACAAAACAGAAGTTTATTTTGAACATTAGAGTTGGCACAAACAAATTTACTTGGAATGACACTGAAATACCGCATATAGGTAGATATGGTGGACTCATTTGGCACAACTTTGATTTTAGGATATTGATGCACAAGGAGAATTCCCAGTTAGTACAAGTGAAGGCTAGAAAATAGATTGAGAAGCACCCAACCAAGGAACAAAACCCATCATAAGCGAACATTAAATGTAACTAACACCGAATAATGCAACACAATTAGGATGTAACTTCACAGCATAACTATTAACTTCATGTGCATGCATAGGGCATCACAAACCTTAACACCAATATTCTTAGTAAAGAATAATTGCTCATCAACACAACCCACATATCACTATCTTCATATCGCAAAACTATTGCAAAGGATCAAGTTTAACACCCAGTGATCATCATGAAAGTTTTTGTTATATCTCCCCTGGATATCTATCACTCTGGGACCAATTTCATTTAAAGAAAATTGCCATTGCTAATAACAAGCTCTAATAAAAATGTAAGTGAAGAACGAGAGCACAAATTTCTATAAATTTTCAAGTCTATAAATAATATAAGTGAAGAAAGAGAGCATATTTCTTCAAAATAATAGTACCAGCGTGCTCAAAAAGATATAAGTGAAGTACTAGAAAAATTCAGTCAAACTACTCTCAAAGATATAAGTGAAGATCAATGAGTAGTCAAACAATTAAGTAGCTATGTGAGGAATCTCTCTCAATAAATATTTTCAGATATGATATTTTATTTCAAACATCAAATAAAACAAAATACAGTCCAAGAATAGCACATATCATGTAGACAAATAAAAAATTAGTCTCAACATAGGCTAACCGATAGTTGCTGATGAAGAAAGGTGGCACGCATAGCATCCCCAATCTTAGATGCTTGAGACTTATTGAAATATTTACTAGGGGTGCCTTGGGAATCCCAAATCTTGAGCTTTTGTATCTCGTTCAATCCTCTCATATCCCGGTTTCACATAAGTCTCAAAAACTTCATCCACACAATACTTGAAAAGAACTCGTTAGATAGGTTAGTGCACATAAGCATAAATCAACTCTTTATGTACTGCCAAGAAGTTGCATAATAATGTTTAAATATTAGATATTGTATACTATCATTTCCACAATTTATATCTACCAATATAATCTATGAAAACTCTAGGATAAGTAGATAACAAAACTATGACAGCAATCTGTCCAAACAGAACAATATGTAGCAATCTATATAAAAATTGTACTTATGTATCTCCAAAATTTCTGAAAATTTAGGAAATAATAAATAATTTGTGTGAAAGTACTTTGTAACAATTTCATAAAATTTCCACATTCTAGTAAAATATGATAATTCGAATACTACAGCATAAGTTTCTTTTTTTGTACAGCACATGCCGCACATGCAATTCAAGCATTCTAAAGGCAATTCTTGGAAATTTTTATTGAAAAACAAGATTATATATAACATCTAACATATAAAAACAAAATGAAATGATGCTGCAAGCAAGACACATATCATGTGATGAATAACAATATAGTTCTAAGTAAGATATACCAATAATGTTGGAGATGAAAGAGGGGAGGCCTTCCGCGGCATCCCCAAGCTTACACGCTTGAGTCTATCTTGGTATTACCTTGGGGTTGACTCGGGAATCTCCAAGATTAGTTTCTTTCTTCTCCTTTTTCTCCTCATATTGACATCTCACCCAAAACTTGAAAACTTCAATCACACAAAACTTAACGTAACTTAATGAGATGGGTAGTATGATAAATATAGATCATTCTCTTAGGTACTGTCAATACAAGATTAATAGTTGTTATCACACGATTACTAATATATTATATACTTCCATAATTTATATCACTCAATATAAGCTATGGAAACAGTAAAACAAGCAAACTATGCATGCAAAACAGAATCTGTCAAAAACAGAATAGTCTGTGAAGATCTGAATGAAAACAATACTTCCATGACTCGAAAAATTCTGGAAACTTAGGAAAACCCAGATAATTTTCATAAAAAACTGTGTAAAATTTTCAGAATTTTTTGATGCTCCAGTATAACCATAGGAATTCTGCACTCGACGTAAAAGTTTGTGTTTTTGCACAGAATCAAACAAGCAAGTATCCACACTATCCCAAAGTATTTACTTTGCACTTTATTGAAATAAAAGCTAAAAAAATCATTACTACAGTAGCTCAATAATGTGAACACCCAAAAAAATAAATGGTAAATATTTGGTTGTCTCCCAACAAGCGATTTTCTTTAATGGCTTTTAGTTAGGCATGATGAGTTCAATGATGCTTGTATATGAATAATAGTTGAAACATGCAAGAGAGCATCATGAATCACATGGCAAGCACATTTAAGTCTAACACAATTCCTGTGCATAGGGATTTTGCAATAAAAAAATGTTGTATCAAGGATAAACATGCATAGGAAGGCAAACCAAGCATAACTTCAAAACTTTGAACACATAGGGAGGAAACTTTATATTATTGCAACTCGTACAAGCATATGGTCCTCCCTCATAATAATTTTCAGTAGCACCATGAAGGAATCCAACAATATAGCTATCACATAAAAAGCATTGTTTTCATGATTCACAAGCATAGATTTTTATTACTACCCACACAAGAAAAATTCTTATCATTCATAGTAGTGGGAGAAAACTCAACAAAATAACTATCATGAGATACTTGATTGATATAATCCATGTGAAAATTAAAATCACGATGACATGTTTCATGGTTATCATTACTATTTATAGCATACGTGTCATCACAACAATATCATACATAGGAGGCATGCTATAATCATAGTAAATATCATCATCACAAGTAGGGGGCTAAAAATATCATTATCAAACATAGCATCCCCAAGCTTGTGGCTTTGCATATCATTAGCATCATGGATATTCAGATAATTCATACTAATAACATTGCAATCATGCTCATCATTCAACGATTTTATGCCAAACATTTTATTGAATTCTTCTTCTATTAATTGAGCACAGTTATCCTTTCCATCATTTTCAAGAAAGACATTATAAACATGAACAATATGAGACCACCTCAATTCCATTTTTGTGTAATTTTCTTTTTATAAACCAAAATAGTGATAGGAAAAGAAACTAAAATATTTAATTACAAGATCTAAAGTTATTCCTTCCAAGTATTCACCTCCTCGGCAACGGCGCCAGAAAAGAGCTTGATGTCTACTATACAACTTGTTCTTGTAGACTCGTGTTGGGCCTCCGAGCGCGGAGTTTTGTAGGATAGTAGAAAATTTCCCTCAAGTAGATGACCTAAGGTATATCAATCCATGGGAGGCATAGGATGAAGATGGTCTCTCTCAAAAAACCCTCCAACCAAATAATAAAAAGTCTCTTGTGTCCCCAACACAACCAATACGATGGTAAATTGTATAGGTGCACTAGTTCGGCGAAGAGATGGTGATACAAGTGTAATATGGATGGTAGAAATATATTTTTATAATCCGAATAAATAAAAACATCAAGGTAGTAAGTAATGAAAGTTAGCACAAACGGTATTGCAATGCTTAAAAACAAGGCCTAGGGTTCGTAGTTTTGCTAGTGCAATCTCTCAACAATGCTAATTTAATTGGATCACATAAAAATCCCTCAACGTGCGATAAAGAATCACTCCAAAGTTCCTATCTAGCGGAGACATTAAGAAGAATGTGTTTGTAGGTTATGAAACCACCTCAAAGTTATTTTTTCCGATCAATCTTTCCAAGAGTTTGTACTAAAATAACAAGTTATCCTTTCTGATCGATCTATCCAAGAGTTCATACTAAAATAACACCATAACAAATTTAGATTCATAATACTCAATCCAACACAAAGTGCCTTAAAGAGTGCCCCAAGATTTCTACCGGAGAAACAAAGACGAGAACGTGCATCACCCTTATGCATAGATTACCCCAATGTCACCTTAGGAATCCGCGAGTTGACTGCCAAAATATATATCAAGTGAATCAGTATTATACCCCATTGTCGCCACAAGTATTCATAGCAAGACATAAATCAAGTGCTCTCAATTCCACAAAAGTATTCAATCCGATAAAACGTAATCTCTAAGGGAAAACTCAATTCTTCACAACAAGATAGAGAGGGAGAAACACCAAATGATCCAACTATATTAACAGAGCCCGTGATCCATGAAGATCATGCCATTTCAAGAACACGAGAGAGAGGGATTAAACACCAAGTTACTAGTACAAAGCCTCAACCCCGAGGGTGGACTACTCCCTCCTCATCATGGTGGCCATACGGATGATGAAGATGGCCACCGGAGATGATTTCCCCTCTCCAGGAGGGTACTGGATAGGCTCCAAATGAGTTTTTTGTCGATACAGAGAGTTGCGGTGGCGGAACTTCTGATCTAGTGTTATTTCTGGGGGTTTCTGTATTTATAGGAATTTTTAGCCTCAGTCTCACATCAAGATGGACCAAGAGGTGCCCAATACCCACCAGGGCGCCCCTCGGGGTTGGCGTGCCCTCATGCCTAGTGGGCAACAGGCCCCCCTGCGGTGGTTCTTTGCTCTAGTATTTCTCTTTTCTTCCAAAAAAAATCATCAAAATATTTCGTCCAATTCTGAGAACTTCTAGTTCTGGAAAAAAAACAACACCACGGTAGTTCTACTAAAAATAGCATCAGTCCGGGTTAGTTCCATGCAAATCATACGAAAACCATATAAAATTGTTGTAAACTTGGCATGAATACTTCATAAATTATAGATACGTTGGAGACGTATTAGTCCCCGGGGACGATGAAATCCTCGTCTCCGAGACAATCCTCCTCTTCGGAGAGAGGAAGGTAGTTGATGTCTTCAGAGTCGTTGAGGTCCTCGGGGTTACCCTGATCCTCGTACCCCTCTGAGTCACATGGTTGTTTTTTGGGGGCAGCAAGGTTGCCGAGGTCTCCTGGATTTTCTGGAGTATCGTGTTCTCCAGTGCTCGTGTTGCTTCCCTTGCCCTTGCGCCCCTTGGATCATTTGCGCTAACGTCGGCGCTTGGGTGGCTCCTTGCCGGGCTTGTCATCATTCTCTCTGGGTGTTGTCGTTGCTCTTCCCCGTGGTGCCTTCACCCTTATCTCTAGGGGTGTCCACTATATAGACATCATAGGTGGAGGTGGCTATCCACCGTCCAGCGGTGGGAGGGGGACTGCGGTCAACATCTTCGTCCAGATCATCGGCCTCCTTAGAGGTGTAATCTAGCATATCGGTTAAATCTTCGATAGTGGCCATCAAGTGGGTGGTGGGTGGGTCATGAAATACCCATGGCCTGCCTCAAGATTGATCCGGGTATAGGTCGAGGGCGGGTCATCAGTAACATTCATTGTTCAAATCTGGGTCCGCGTCTTGTTCAATAGCGAGACGTGAGCCGAACTAGTTTTCTGAATTCTTGCGGAGTTGACCTCTGGCGTGTCGGCACAGGGAGAATGCTTGGCCAAGGTCGGATCCTGGTCTTTGTATACTTTAATCGGATCCAAGCTTAAAGTCGGATGCAAGTTAAGGCTTGACTCGGTGATGGGGTTGGGCAGTAGGACCGAAGTCAAAGCTTTGGGATTTTCGGGCTCATCGGTCAAGGTCAAGAGCCCCATCACGACCAAACCGCCGCGGGCGTCGGCGACGTACTCTAGGTTGTTGAACTTAATATGCTGCTCTCGAGTGAAGCCGATGATCTAGTCGAGGTGACCGACCGCATCGGCTTGTAGAACGATGCTGGTGAAGGCCAAGAGATGGCCGGGGACAAAGGCATCCGCGGTGTGGATTCTATCTCCGATGACTAAGCGAGCCATGGATCCTTTGACGGTCTCACAACGGATCTCTCAACGAAAGCACCAATGTCGGTGTTAAAACTGACAGATCTTGGGTATGGGGTCGAGGGCTGTGGATTTTGAATCAATGGGAACACGAAAACAAAGGGACGGTATTTACCCAGGTTGAGGCACACTCGAAGAGGTAAGACCGTACGTCCTCCTTGATTATATTGATGTGTGTATGACGATTACAAAGTCGATCTACCACGAGATCAGATGAACTAAATCCTAGATGATGGTTTTGTCGATGTATATTACTCTAGAACTAAAACCCTCCGGTTTATATAGGAACCAGGGGTACCTAGGATTACATATAGTCGGTTACCATCAAGGGGTAAACATGTCGATTCCACCATCTTGACTTGGAGCACACACCAAGGCCTCGGAGGTTTCCTGGCCGACCACAAAGACATCTTCTAATTCTGCTCTTCACTAGTAGTCACAGAGCAACCCAATTGTTCAGTCTATAGAGATAGACCGGTGGCCCGAGGACCCCTTACTCCCGGACTCCCTGAGACACTTTGTCTGGTAAGCTCAAACCCAAAGCAGAAAAGAGCATCTTCATACGATACCCTAAAGCAACAATTGGATACACCTTCTATCACACATCTGAAGGCAAGGTCTTTGTTGCCAAGAATAGATCCTTTCCAGAGAAGGAGTTTCTCTCTAAAGAAGTGAGTGGGAGGAAGGTAGAACTCGATGGGGTTATCAAACCTTCACTTGAATTGGAAAGTAGTGCAACACACAACGGTGTTCCTATGATGCGGACACCAATTGAAGACAAAGCTAATTATGTTGATCATGAAACTTTGGATCAAGTTACTACCGAACCTCCTATGTCGACCAAGCACATGTATTGCCCTGAGTGGTACGGCGATCCTGTCTTGGAAGTCATGTTGTTAGACAACGATGAGCCTACGAACTATGGGGAAGGGATGATGGGCGTGGATTCCGACAAATGGCTAATACCATGAAATCTGACATAAGATCCATGTATGAAAACCAAGTATGGACTTTGGTAGACTTGCCCGATGACTGGGAGGCCATTAAGTACAAATGGATCTTTAAGAAGAAGACACGCGCTCATGGTAATGTCAGCATTTATAAAGCACGACTTGTCGCAAAGATGTTTCCAACAAGTTCAAGGAGTTGACTATGATGAGACTTTCTCAGCCTTAGTGATGCTAAAGTCTGTTGGGATTATGTTAGCAGTTGTCGCATTTTTTGATTATGAAATGTGGAAGATGGATCTCAAAACATCGTTTCCTAAACAGTTTCCTCAAAGAAAGGTTGCATGTGATACAACCAGAAGGTTTTGTCGATCCTAAGGATGCTAAAATGTGTGCAAGCTCCAGAGATCCTTCTATGGACTGGTGCAAGCATCTCAGAGTTGGAATATATGCTTTGATAAGGTGATCAAAGCTTTAGGGTTTATACAAAGTTTATATAGAAACTTGTATTTACAAGAAAGTGAATGGGAGCACTATAACATTTTTGATAAGTATATGTGGATGACATATTGTTGGTTGGAAACGATGTAGAATTTCTGTAAAGCATAAAGGGTTATTTGAAAGGAGTTTTTCAAAGGAAGACCCCAGTAAAGCTGCTTAAGTATTAGGCATCAATATCTATAGAGATAAATCAAGATGCGTGACAAGACTTTCATGGAGCAAATACCTTGACAAGATTTTGAAGGAGTTCAAAATGGATCAGTTAAAAAAGGAGTTCTTGCCTGTATTGTAAGGTATGAAGTTCAGTAAGACTCAAAGCTTGACCACAACGGAAGAAAGAGAAAGGACGAAGGTCATCCCCTATGCATTAGCCATAGGCTCTATACTGTATGATATGCTATGTACCGCACCTGATGTGTGACTTGCCATGAGTCAGGGAAGGGGGTACAAGAGTGATTCAGGAGTGGGTCACTCGACATCAGTCAAAATTTTCCATAGAGGACTAAGGAATTGTTTCTCAGTTATGGAGGTGATAAAGAGTTCATCATAAAGGGTTATGTCGATGCAAGCTTTGACACCCATCCGGATGACTATCAGTAGCAAGAAGAATATGTATAGTGGAGCAGTCATTTGGAATAGCTCCAAGTGGAGCGTGGTAGCAGCATCTATAATATGACATATAGATTTGCAAATTACATGTGGATCTGAATCTTTCACACCCATTGACTAAAACTTCTGTCACAAGCAAAACATGATCAAACTCCAAAACTCACTAGGTGTGAATCACATGGCGATGTGAACTAGATTATTGACTCTAGTGCAGGTGGGAGACTGTTCGAAATATGCCCTGGAGGCAATAATAAATTGGTTATTATCATATTTCCCTATTCATGATAAATGTTTATTATCCATGCTAGAATTGTATTGGCTGGAAACTTGGATACATATGTGGATACATAAACAACATTGTGTCCCTAGTGAGCCTCTACTAGACTAGCTCGTTTATAAAATATGGTTAATGTTTTCTAACCATAGACATGGTTTTTCATTTGATAATGGGATCACATCATTAGGAGAATGATGTGATGGATAAGACCCAACCGTAAGCATAGCATATGATCGTATCACTTAGTTTGTTGTTATTGATTTCTTCATGTCAACTATTTTTTCCTAAGACCATGATATCATGCAAGTCCATGACACCGGAGGACTGTCTTGTGTGTATCAAACATTACTTCATAACTGGGTGACCATAAAGGTGCTCTACAGGTATCTCGAGGGTGTCTGTTGGGTTGGCATGGATTAAGGCTATCATTTATCATTCCGTATGACGGATAGGTATCTTTGGGCCCTCCCGGTAATACAACATCACAAGAAGCTTGCAAGAAATGTGACTACGGATTTAGTCACGAGTTATTGTATTATGGAACAAGAAAAGAGACTTGTCGGTAACGAGATTGAACTAAGTATGGAGATGCCGCCGATCGAATCTTAGGCAAGTCACATACCACTGGACAAAAGGGAACTACATATGGGATTGATTGAATCCTTGGCATTGTGGTTCGGCCGATAAAGATCTTCGTAGAATATGTGGGAAGAAATATGGGCATCCATGTCCCACCATTGGTTATTGACCAGTGAGGTGTCTCGGTCAAGTCCACATGATTCTCGAACCCATAGGGCGTGCACGCTTAACATTCGGTGACAATATAATATTATTGGGTTATGTATGTTGGTGATCGAATGTTGTTTGGACTCTCGGATGAGATCCTGAATGTCATGAGGAGCTCCACAATGGTCCGCAAGAAAAGATTTATATATGGTAAGTCATATTTTGGCTACGAGAAAAGTTTCGGGTTTTGTCGGTATTGTACAAGAAAGCTTCTAGAAGGTTCCAAAAACTCCCGGATGAGTCCTAGAGTCCACCAAGGGTTCCACCATGTCCCAAGGGTTTGCATGGGGTGAGGGGAGACACCCGCACCTTATTGGGCCAGGCGCAGAAGTCCCTCAAGGCCCATGCGGTTGGGAAGGTGGAAAGTCCACCTTTGTATGGAAGGGAAGGAGGAGGACTAGAATTCCATCCCCTACCCCTTGGTTGCGCCCCTAGGGCTTGGATGGGCTCTCCTCCACCTATATATAGAGGGGATGGGTACCCCAAGAGCACACACCAAGCTCTTGGCACCCCTCTCTCTCCCATTACTTTGTAGCTCCTCCGTCCTCGTTCTAGTAGTGCTTGGCAAAGCCCTGCTAAACTAGCTCCACCACCACCTCCAGCACGACGTCGTACTGGATGAGAACTCATCTACTTCTCCGCCCTCTCTTTCTAGATCGAGCAGGCGGAGACATCATCAAGCTGCGCGTGTGCTGAACATGGAGGTGTCGTCCGTTCAGCGCTTGATCGGGATTGATCGCAGTTGGATCATGAAGAGTACAACTACATCAACTATGTAATATACACTTCTGCTTAAATGTCTATGAGGGTACATAGACACACTCTCCCATCTTCTTTCTATGCATCTCCGTATATAAATCTTGGGTGTTCGTAGGAATTTTTTTCCCATGCAACGTTCCCCAACATAGAGTACAAAGTACAAGGTGATCTATCTCGAGATCGTATGTATGTATGTATGTATGTATCTTACAATCTTTGCATCTGTGAACTAAACGCCTAAGCTTATATAGGGGACGGGGGTACCTAGGGTCATACATGGTCGGTTGCATCTAGAGATAAACATGCCAAATATTTGAATATGCCTTGAAGTGCACCACAGTCTTTGGAAGATTCTATCTTGAGTACACCGAGGGTCATGGAAAACATGACCCATTCTTTGGTAGTTGGTGGGTCCTGGGCCTGACCCATAATTGGTAGGCCGACATGGTGAATCAGCTATTCCTATGTATGTTGTGTATTAAGAGCACGTTGCAGCCGCGACCAACACGTCTAGTTAGGATATTTAGTGGATCCCTAGTTAAGTACTAGTAAAGTATTAGGGTTGCTTTTAGAATCTGCACTTTGTAATCCCTGGCCCCTATGTATGAATGAAGTGTATATTTGCATTGTTTTATTTCCCTTTTGTTTATTGGATAGGTCAATTTATTTGCATTTCAAATGACTGATCAAACTTGAGACATAATAGTTCATATTGTTAAAATAATTGCGTTGCAAACAACATTGCATTCGGTACATACATTGTAAATTATAACATCAAACTAGTCTACTTTGTACATCGCAAATTGCAATATCAAATAGGACCTAGTTCTACTTGCAGCTAGATCCACCTAAGCTACCTAATTGAGCTCCTACGAGAAAAATATCAACATACATCAGATAAAAAGCTCAGATTCTCCTTACGCATAGCATATTTTCTAATTTTTCTAATCACCAACTCCATTTCATCTGTTTGGATCTTGTAGTCATGGATTATGTCATCTTACTGAAGCTCCAACTGCATATTTGCCTCCTCCACCTTGTTCTTTTCTTATGATGCCTTATTGTGATTGTTCTCGGCATTCATCGGTTGGAATGCATATTTTCTCTAGTTTGTATTGCTCGTATAGGCCCACTAATTCAATGATACTTCCTTTAGTGTAGAGGCAATTCAGCATCAGAAAATTTTTGATTCCCAAAATATACACCTTCCTTCTATACAGTTAGCAACACTTTCTGAAGAAACCGTGAACAACATATCATATTCATGGGAACTAAGGGCATCTCCAACATTGACCCCCAAATTTCCTCCCACGTCCATCGGCAGACAAGGGGCTGGGGGACTAGTGTGTGGACACGAATGCGGGAGCCGCCCATCCAATGCTATCTGCATACATCCAGCCCAAAACTATTATTTTTAAGTTCGCTCGTTCAAATAGCCGCATATACAGTCTGGAATAGTTCAAATATTCAAATACAACATCATTTCTCATTTAGAAACTTCAACTATTACACTCTAACATTGTTGACCCCTTTAACCGTCCATAGATGCTTACTTAGATCTTTCATCACTTGCTCGTGAGTTGATGGATGCCGAATTTGTTGATGCATTTGAACAAACTCCTCAAATGTGGCCGGATTCTGGTATGGAAGTTCGATAGCTTAACGCATGTTCTCAAATTCAAGAGTTGCGGCAGCATCCTCACCCTCATACTCCACAATCATGTTATGGATGATCACACATGTCATCACCTCCTACAAGGTATCTCGATCCCATTGTTTATTAGGTCCACGAACAACTACCAAACATGCCTACAGAACTCCAAATGCCCTCTCAACATCCTTTTCACGTGCTTATTTTTAGGTGAAGTGAGACTTTTTCTGTCCAACTAGGTTAGAGATAGTGTCCAACTAGGATAAGTACTATTAACTAGATAGTAGTTGTAACAGCCCGAGCCGACGCTCGAGAAGATTCCCCTTTTATTCCATTGTCGTCGTGTTAATTATTTGTTTGTCGCATTCATCATCACATCACGCGCATCACTGCATTGCAGCGGCACCCCATTGCCGCTAGTTTTCAAAACTTGCATCCGTTATTAGTTGTCGGTTCTCTCCGTTTTGTCGTTGACCGTTTTGTGACCAACCACACACGCACGCGCCCGCGGCATTGGTAAAATATTGTTTCTAAAAGTGTGTAAAAATATTCTCGGATTGGGTTAAAAGTTGGCGCGCGGTCTTATTTTAATGTAGGTAGGCGGCCTGCCAAATTTCGTCGCAATCGGAGTCCGTTTGATACCCAAACGGTCGACCGTAGCGGCACCGTCATCGGTTTATTATCAAAATCTTTTTCGGTGTTCTAAAACGTGTGTCACGGGCCATGATCTCCCTCTCATCTTAGCCCAGCACCCCCTCTACACATCCACTAATCCCGCCTAGCCATTCCCGCGATTGGGGCCGTTTGATCCCGATCGGAGGGTCCGAAAACGGGCTAAAATCCCCTAACCCTAGCCCCATTCCTATTTAACCACCTCCCCTACCTATTTTGCACCCAACCCCTCTCCCACCTCGCAGACGCCGCCTGCCATCTCAATTTTTGTGTCGGCCAAACACCCTTCTACCACTTGGCATGCCACCCAGCCACACAGCCGCCGCCACCGCCGCGCGTAGCCAACAAGGAGCCGACACGTCGCCTCCCCAAGCGTCCCCGCCACCGCTGCCCGCCCTAGCCCGCAACCAGCCCGCTAGGGCCCGAACACCCCCCCCCCCCGCTTGCCCACAACAGCCAGGGAGTCGTCCCACTGTGCCTCCCGATGTAGATCGGGGAGGAGGTCATGCTCCTGTGCACCACCGACCTCGCTGGAGTTCCCGCCGCTCTGCCTCGCCGGAGCACCACCAATCCAACCTCATCTCCCTCCTTACCCTGTTCTATCTTCTCTCCTTCACATCTCCCTATCTCTGCTCTTGATCTGTAGGAACAACCCTGCTACGGCAACAAAAGTCCTTCCCCGGAAATGGCGCCAGAAATCCTTCTGTCGTCTCTTGAGCTTGCGTTGGTTTTCCCTTGAAGAGGAAAGGGTGATGCAGCACAGGAGCAGTAAGTATTTCCCTCAGTTTGAGAACCAAGGTATCAATCCAGTAGGAGAATCTCGTCAAGTCCAGAGTACCTGCACAAACGCAAAGAGCTTGCACCCAATGCTATAAACGGGTTGTCAATCCCTTCAAGATTGATTGCAAAGTGAGATCTGAAGGCGGAATGTGCAACGAAGTAAAAGAGTAAGGCTGAAAATATGGTGTGGAGTAGACCCGGGGGCCATAGTGTTCACTAGAGGCTTCTCTCAAAATAGCAAATATTATGGTGGGTAAACAAATTATTGTCGAGCAATTGATAGAACCGCGCAAAGTCATGACGATGTCTAAGGCAATGATCATACTTATAGGCATCACGTCCGAGACAAGTAGACCGATACTTTCTGCATCAACTACTATTACTCCACACATCAACCGCTATCCAGCATGCATCTAGTGTATTGAGTTAATGATGAACAGAGTAATGCCTTAAGCAAGATGACATGATGTACAGGGATAAACTCAAACCAATGATGAAAACCCCATCTTTTTACCCTTGATGGCAACAACACGATGTGTGCCTCGCTACCCCTTCTGTCACTGGGTGAGGACACCGCACGGTATGAACCCAAAACCAAGCACTTATCCCATTGCAAGAATCATAGATCTAGTTGGCCAAACAAAACCCACAACTCGAAGAGAATTACAAGGATATGAAATCATGCATAAGAGAGATCAGAAGAAACACAAATAAGATTCACAGATAATCTGATCATAAATCCACAATTCATCGGATCTCGACAAACACACCGCAAAAGAAGATTACATCACATAGATCTCCATGAAGGTCATGGAGAACTTTGTATTGAAGATCCAAGAGAAAGAAGAAGCCATCTAGTTACTAGCTATGGACCCGTAGGTCTATGGTGAACTACTCACGCATCATCGGAGAGGTCATGGTGTTGATGAAGAAGCCCTCTGTATTGATGACCCACAAGTATAGGGGATCAATCAAAGTCTTTTCGATAAGTAAGAGTGTCGAACCCAACGAGGAGCAGAAGGCTCTGACAAACGGTTTTCAGCAAGGTAATAACTGCAAGCACTGAAAGTAGCGGTAACAAGTGATGGTGTAGTGAGGTGAAACGTAGCAAGTGAAAAGTAACAAGTAACAAGTAGTAGCAACGGTGCAGCAAAGTGGCCCAATCCCTTTTGTAGCAAGGGACAAGCCTGGACAAAGTCTTATAGGAGGAAAAACGCTCCCGAGGACACACGGGAATTTCTGTCATCCTAGTTTCATCATGTTCATGTGATTCGCGTTCGTTGCTTTCATAGTTTGATATGTGGGTGGACCGGCGCTTGGGTACTGCCCTTACTTGGACAAGCATCCCACTTATGATTAACCCCTCTCGCAAGCATCCGCAACTACGAAATAAGATTTAAGACAACGTCTAACCATAGCATTAAACTAGTGGATCCAAATCAGCCCCTTACGAAGCAACGCATAGACTGGGGTTTAAGCTTCTATCACTCTAGCAACCCATCATATACTTACTACTCCCTAATGCCTTCCTCTAGGTCCAAAGATGGTGAAGTTTTATGTAGTCGACGTTCACATAACACCACTAGAGGAAAAGACAACATACAACATATCAAAATACCAAACGAATACCAAATTCACATGACTATTATCAACATGACTTATCCCATGTCCTCAGGAACAAAAGTAACTACTCACAAAGCATAATCGTAATCATGATCAGAGGTGTAATGAGTAGCATCAAGTATCTGAACATAAACTCTTCCACCAAGTAATCCAACTAGCATAAACTACAAAGAGTAATCAACACTACTAGCAACCTTACAAGTACCAATCGGAGTCGCGAGATGGAGATTGGTTACAAGAGATGAACTAGGGTTTGGAGAGGAGATGGTGCTGATGAAGATGTTGATGGAGATAACTCCCCTCCGACGAGAGGAGTGTTGGTGATGACGATGACGATGATTTCCCCCTCCGGGAGGGAAGTTTTCCCGGCAGGATCGTCCTGCCGGAGCTCTAGATTGGTTCTACTCAAGTTCTGCCTCGTGGCGGCGGAGAATCCACGAAAAAGCTCCACCCTGATTTGTTCCTAGACGAAACCCTTCAAATAGCAAAAGAAGGGGGCCAGTGGGCCGCCAGGGTGCCCACAAGCCCTGTAGCCGCCACCAGGGGGCGGAGGCTACCAGGCTTGTGGGCCCCTGGTAGCTCCCCTCTGGCACTTCTTTCGCCCAATATTTTTTCTATATTCCCAAAAAATTCCTCGTTGATTTTCAGGGCATTTGGAGTTGCGCAGAATAGAGGACTCAGACTTGCTCCTTTTCCAGTCCAGAATTCCAGCTGCCGGTATTCTCCCTCTTCAAATAAACCTTGCAAAATAAGAGAGAAAGGGCATAAGTATAGTACCACAAAGTATAATAACAGTCCATAAAGCGATAAATATCAACATGAAAACATGATGCAAAATGGACGTATCACGTATCCGAATCCCCCTCCGGCAGGGCACCAGAATGTGCCCAGATGGGATCTTGCGGAGACAGAAGCTTGCGGCGGTGGAAAAGTACTTTCGATGATCTCCTGATTTTTTCTGGGATTTTAGGGAATTAATAGGCGAAAGACCTAGGGCAGAGGAGGCCCAGGGAGCCCACAAGCCTGGGAGGCGTGGGCCCCCCTGACCGCAGCTAAGGGGCTTGTGGGGTCCCTAGTGGCCCCTGCCTTGATTCTCAGGCTTCTCGATCTTTTTCTATTTCGGAAAAAATCTTTTTGGTAGTTTTGTTCCGTTTAGACTCCGTTTAAAATCCTCCTCTGAAAGGGGCCAAAACATGGAAAAAACAGGAACTGGCACTTGGCACTGAGTTAATAAGTTAGTCCCAAAAAATATATAAAAGGCATACAAAACATCCAAAGTTTGACAAGATAATAGCATGAGACCATCAAAAATTATAGATATGTTGGAGACGTATCAAGCATCCCCAAGCTTAACTCCTGCTCGTCCTCGAGTAGGGAAGTGATAAAGACTGAATTTTTGATGTGGAATGCTACCTAGCATAGTTGTCCTTTGCAACTTCTTTCGTGTGACATGAATGTTCAGATCCGTAAGATTCAAAACAATAGTTTGCTATTGACATGAAAACAATAATACTTCAAGCAAACTTGCAAGGTAATCATGAACTTTCAAAATAACAAGGCCAAGGAAAGTTATCCCTACAAAATCATATAGTCTGGCTATGCTCCATCATCCTCACACAACTAATGTAAATCGTGCACAACCCTGATATTGGCCAATTAATTGTTTTCGCACTCTTACTTTCTCAAACTTTTTATAACTATCACGCAATACATGACCGTGAGCCATGGATATAGCACTACAGGTGGAATAGAGTGTGGTGGTGGTTGTGAGACAAAAAAGAGGAGATGGTCACATTGACTCGACATATCAAAGGGCTATGGAGATGCCCATTAATAGATATCAATGTGAATGAGTAGGGATTGTCATACAAAGGATGCACTAGAGCTATAAGTATGTGAAAGCTCAAAAGGAGAACTAGTGGGTGTGCATCCAACTTGCTTGCTCACGAAGACCTAGGGCAATTTTGAGGAAGCCCATCATTGGAATATACAAGCCAAGTTATATGATAAAGATTCCCACTAGCATATGTTGGTGACGAAACGAGAGACTCTCAATCATGAAGAACATGGTGCTATTATGAAGCACAAGTGTGGAAAAAGATAGTAGCATTGTCCCTTCTCTCTTTTTCTCTCTTTTTTTTATTTGGGCTCTTAGGCCTCTCTTTTTTTATCTTTTTTTTATTTGGGATCTTTGGCCTCCTTTTTTTCCTCACATGGGACAATGCTCTAATAATGATGATCATCACACTTTTATTTACTCACAGCTCAAAGCTTAGAACGATGATGACTCTATGGGAAATGCCTCCGGCAGTGTACCGGGATGTGCAACGATCTAGCTTGGCGTATGACGTTGAAACATCTCGCTAGCTATCTTACGATCATGCAATGGTAATATGAGAGTGACGGCACAAGTCATGGGACGGAACGGTGGGAGTTGCATGGCAATATATCTCGGAATGGCCATGAAAATGCCATAGTAGGCAGGTATGGTGGCTATTTTGAGGAAGGTATATGGTGGGTTTGTGCACCGGCGAAAGTTGCACGGCACTAGAGAGGTTAGCAATGGTGGAAGGTGAAAGTGCATCTATACCATTGACTCACATTAGTCATGAAGAACTCACATACTTGTTGCGAAAGTTTTATTAGTAATCAAAACAAAGTGCTAAACGCATATTCCTAGGGGAAGGGTTGGTAGGTGTTAACCATCGCGCGATCCCGACCTCAACACAAAGGATGAAAACCAATAGATCAATTATGCTCCAACTTCCTAACATAGCGGTTCACCATACGTGCATGCTACGGGAATCACTAACTTCAACACAAGTATTTCTAGATTCACAACACCCTACTAACATAGCTCTTAATATTACCAAATCCACGTCTCAAAACTAACTGAGAGGAATCGAGACTTCTCTTTCTACTCAATGCAAATGAAGATGGAGGTTTTTGTATCCTCTCTAGGTACCTATCACCTTTGGGACTACTTTCATAGCATAAGCCAACTACCAAGTCACGCACCGTCGTGCTCTAAAAGATCTAAGTGAAGCACAAAGAGCAAAATTATCCAGCTCAAAAGATATAAGTGAATCACGATGAACATTCTAGCAAAGTCACGATGAGTGCATGTCTCTCTCTAATGGAGTGCAGCAAGGATGATTGTGACACAACAAAAAGAAAAATACTCCTACGATACAAGACGCTCCAAGCAAAACACATATGTGGTGAATAAAAATATAGCTCCAAGTAATGTTACTGATGGATTGAAGACAAAAGAGGGGATGCCTTCCCAAGGCATCCCCAAGCTTAGATTTTTGGTGTCCTTGAATTTGGCTTGGGATGCCTTGGGCATCCCCTAGATTGAGCTCTTTCCACTCCTTATCTCTTTGTCCATGAGAACATCACCCAAAACTTGAAAACTTCACAACACAAAACTTAAACAGAAACTCGTGATAACATTAGCACAAGAAAACAAACTACCACCACTTTAGGTATTGTAGCAATCTTGATTTCTATTTATATTGGTGTTGGGATACTGTAATCTCACTTTTCCATGGCTAGTACCCCCCCCCCCGGTACTATCCATAGTTTCATCAAAACAAGCAACCAACTCAACAAAAACAGAATCTGTCAAAAGCAGACCACTCTGTAGCAATATGTATACTTCGTATACTTATGGTACCTCAAAAATTCTGAAAAATTACGACTGCCTGGAAAATGGCATATCAACCAGAAGAAAGAAGAATCAAATCAAAAGCTTTTCCTGAATAAAAATGAAAAATCATCTCGTGAGCGAAAAGTTTCTTTCTTTTTCCAACAGAATCAAACAACCATTACGAAGACTAGTCATAAAGGTTTTGCTTGGCTCAAACACAAAATAAACACAAAAAACACAATCATAACAGAATTATGATGGTGTGGACGCAAAAAAAAAAAGAAATAAATTCATTGGGTTGCCTCCCAACAAGCGCTATTGTTTAACGCCCTTAGCTAGGCATAAGGCGACAGAATCACGTATCGTCGTCTTTGGTGCTCAAACCATAAGTGGCCCTCATCATGGATTCATAAGGCAATATTATTTTATTTCTAGGAAAGTTCTCCATGCCCTTCTTTAAAGGAAATTGAAATCTAATATTCCCTTCCTTCATATCGATGATAGCACCGATAGTCCTTAGGAAAGGTCTACCAAGATAATAGGGCATGTAGGATTGCAATCAATGTCAAGCACAATGAAATCCACGGGTACATAGTTCCTATTTGCAATCATAATAACATCATTGATCCTTCCCACGGGTTTCTTGACAGTAGAATCCGCAAGATGCAAATTAAGAGAACACTCTTCAATCTCAATTAAACCCAGAACATCACATAACGACTTTGGAATCGCGGAAACACTAGCACCCAAATCACACAAAGCATTGCATTCATAGTTTTTTATTTTTGTTTTGATAGTAGGTTCCCACTCATCATGAAGCTTTCTAGGGATAGAGACTTTCAAGTTTCTCTTCAAGAGATTTTATCATGGCTTCGATGATATGATCGGTAAAGGCCTTGTTTTGGCTATAAGCGTGTGGGGAGTTTAGCATGGATTGCATCAAGGAAATGCATTCAATCAAGGAGCAACTATCATAATTTAATTCCTTGAAACCCAAAGTAGTAACTTCATTACTACTCAAAGTTTTAATATCTTCTACTCCACTTTCAATGCTTTTAGCATCAAGATAGATGGACTCTGAATCATTGAGGCGTCTTTCAACCAAAGTGGATTCATATCCAGCCCCATCATCATTGGGTTTGACACAAGAAAACAAAGATTCAATGGGAGTCACACCAAGCACTTTAAGATCTTCGTGATTCTTATCACGAGAACACGCCTTTTTAAGCCATTCATGTCTAGCATGAATGTGGGTGGTTCTTTCTTTGCTCTCAATCATGGAAACACGCATAGCTTTCAAAGTTTCATCCATATTGATCTTGGGAAGAGCACATCTAACTTTCAAAGCATCAATATCACTAGACATTCTATCAACGCTCTTAGCCAAATCGTTAATTTTGAGTAGTTTTTCCTCTATGGACGCATTAAAAATCTTTTGCGAGTTGATAAACTCTTTGATATTACTCTCTAGATCAGAGGGTAATCTATTATAATTTCCATGAGTATTGTTGTAGGAGTTGCTAAAGTTATTAGAGGGGTTACTAGGAAAAGGCCTAGGAACATAGTTTCCTCTAAAAGCATTGTTGTTGCCAAAATTATTCCTACCAACGAAATTAACGTCCAAGCTAGCGTTGCTACTCTCAATCAAAGAAGACAAGGGCATATCATTAGGATCTACAGGAGCATTTCTACTAGCAACCAAATTCATTAACTCATCCATCTTAGCACTCAACGAGTTAATTTCTTCTCTAGCGTGTACCTTCTTACTAGTAGGTGACCTTTCAGTGTGCCACTGAGAGTAGTTCGTCATGATATTGTCTAGGAGTTTCGTGGCTTCTCCTAACGTGATTTCCATGAATGTTCCACCTGAGGCGGAGTCCGAGATATTTCTAGAAGAGAAATTCAAGCCAGCGTAGAAGATTTGTATAATCATCCAAAGACTCAAGCCATGAGCGGGACAATTTCTAATCATCAATTTCATTCTCTCCCAAGATTGCGCAACATGTTCATGATCAAGTTGCTTAAAATTCATGATATCATTACGGAGAGAGATAATCTTAGCCGGCGAAAAATACTTGGATATATAAGCATCTTTGAACTTATCCCAAGAATCGATACTATTTTTGGGCAAAGACGAAAACCAAGTTTTTGCTCGATCTCGCAACGAGAAAGGAAAAAAGCTTCAATTTAATCACATCATTATCCACATCTTTCTTATTTTGCATATCGCAAAGCTCAATGAAGGTATTAAGATGGGATGCGGCATCTTCACTAGGAAGGCCGGAAAATTGCTCT
The DNA here is from genome assembly GCF_904849725.1 of Hordeum vulgare subsp. vulgare. Lineage (NCBI taxonomy): Eukaryota > Viridiplantae > Streptophyta > Magnoliopsida > Poales > Poaceae > Hordeum > Hordeum vulgare. The sequence continues at coordinate 111,277,416 of NC_058520.1, forward strand.
TTCATAACAAGATTCAGCAAAGCGGCATTGATTTCGTACGACTCCGCACTAGTGGCGGGAGCAATCGGAGTACTAATAAAATCATTATTATTAGTATTCGAGAAGTCACAAAGTTTGGTGTTTTCAGTCATGGTGACTTCGGCAAGCAAGCAAGCACACAAGCAAACAAAGAGCAAGCGAGAAAAAGGGCAAACGAAAAGGGCGAACGAAAAGGCAAACAAAAAAGGCAAAGATTTGTGAAGTGGGGGAGAGGAAAACGAGAGGCAACTGGCAAACAAAGTAAATGCAAGAGATGAGTTTGCGACACTTACTTGGATGAGTTCTTGACTTGATCCTCCCCGGCAACGGTGCCAGAAATTCTTCTGCTACGGCAAACAAAAGTCCTTCCCCGGCAATGGCGCGAGAAATCTTTCTGTCGTCTCTTGAGCTTGCGTTGGTTTTCCCTTGAAGAGGAAAGGGTGATGCAGCATAGGAGCAGTAAGTATTTCCCTCAGTTTGAGAACCAAGGTATCAATCTAGTAGGAGAATCTCGTCAAGTCCAGAGTACCTGCACAAACACAAAAAGCTTGCACCCAACGCTATAAAGGGGTTGTCAATCCCTTCAAGATTGATTGCAAAGTGAGATCTGAAGGCGGGAAGTGCAACGAAGTAAAAGAGTAAGGCTGAAAATATGGTGTGGAGTAGACCCGAGGGCCATAGTGTTCACTAGAGGCTTCTCTCAAAATAGCAAATATTACGGTGGGTGAACAAATTACTATCGAGCAATTGATAGAACCGCGCAAAGTCATGACGATATCTAAGGCAATGATCATACATATAGGCATCACGTCCGAGACAAGTAGACCGATACTTTCTGCATCTACTACTATTACTCCACACATCGACCGTTATCCAGCATGCATCTAGTGTATTGAGTTAATGACGAACAGAGTAACACCTTAAGCAAGATGACATGATGTAGAGGGATAAACTCAAATCAGTGATGAAAACCCCATCTTTTTACCCTTGATGGCAACAACACGATGCGTGCCTCGCTACCCCTTCTATCACTGGGTGAGGTCACCGCACGGTATGAACCCAAAACTAAGCACTTCTCCCATTTCAAGAATCATAGATCTAGTTGGCCAAACAAAACCCACAACTCGAAGAGAATTACAAGGATATGAAATCATGCATAAGAGAGATCAAAAGAAACTCAAATAAGATTCATAGATAATCTGATCATAAATCCACAATTCATCGGATCTCGACAAACACACTGCAAAATAAGATTACATCGGATAGATATCCATGAACATCATGGAGAACTTTGTATTGAAGATCCAAGAGAGAGAAGACGCCATCTAGTTACTAGCTATGGACCCGTAGGTCTATGGTGAACTACTCACGCATCATCGGAGAGGTCATGGTGTTTATGAAGAAGCCCTCCGTATCCGAATCCCCCCTCCGGCAGGGCACCAGAACATGCCCCAGATAGGATCTTGCGGAGACAGAAGCTTGTGGCGGCAGAAAAGTACTTTTGATGATCTCCTGATTTTTTCTGGGATTTTAGGGAATTTATAGGCGAAAGACCTAGGACAGAGCAGGCCCAGGGAGCCCACAAGCCTGGGAGGCGCGGGCCACCCGGTCGTGGCTAGGGGGCTTGTGGGGTCCCTGGTGGCCCCCTGTCCTGATTCTCAGGCTTCCCGATCTTTTTATGTTTCGGAAAAAAAACTTTTTGGCAGTTTTGTTCCGTTTTGACTCCGTTTAAAATCCTCCTCTGAAAGGGGTCAAAAACATGGAAAAAACAGGAACTGGCACTTGGCACTGAGTTAATAAGCTAGTCTCAAAAAATATATAAAAGGCATACAAAACATCCAAAGTTTGACAAGATAATAGCATGAAACCATCAAAAATTATAGATACGTTGGAGACGTATCAAACCCCACCATGGACAGCAGCCATCGGGGTCTTCAGCCCTGCCACCGATGCCGTGGGGCTCCACCGCCGGGGATGGGACGTCGTTGACCTCCTACCGCCTCCCCTCGTCCGGATCTGAGTGTTTTGCCGCTGTCCCGTCGTCATCCTCACTGGTGTGCCCTTCGCTGCTCCACAACCCAGCCCGATCTGGCCCGAGGTGAGCCTCCAACCTCATCATCTATTCTTCACCCAATGCCGCGTTTTGCCTCAACCTCCATTCTAGTCCAAGTGGCAGCCGAGCGAGATGCTCATCGAGGGATCTCGGGTTCGAATCTCAGACACACCCCTTTTGGCCTTTATTTTTTATTTTGGTCATCGGTTCCCTTGTTTGTTGTAGGTTCAGATTTGTTTAACTAGATAGATTATCCTCTAACCCTATTGCATCACGAGCAGCACTAGTAGCCGAGGTGGCTAGCATGTGTGGTTGTTATGTGAGGGGTTATGTGTTCGATTCCCAGTTGCCCCATGTTTTGCCTGAAATATTTCACAGGCACGCACACTCAGCCTCTTGCGCCGATTCCAATCCTAGCCGCTGCACTATGTTGCAATTCGGCCTATATTTATTTATTTTCCTGCGATTTTAGCTACCTACTAGGTATTTCAGAAAAAACATTGATTTTAAAACGCCTGTAACTTTCAAACCGTGCGTCGGATCGAAACAAGTTATATATGTAAAATGTGTAGAATTTCGTGGAGAGATTAACATTTTCCAACTCTCATGCATATTTAAAACTCTTAACCTTGATGTTTGCCTCGTTTTGCGTGATGCCATGCTAAATCGGTTTAATTCGTAACTCGATAACCGTAGCTCCGTTAGAGATGAGCCATATATGTAAATTGACTAAAATGACATGTCGAATCATGTGAATCACTTTATTCTGTTATTTAACAAATAGAAAATGTGTTTAGGTGACATTTGGGTAGATTTCAAAGTTAACACATGGAGTCGTCTCAGAAATGCTATATGTCGTTTCCGACCTCACTTAAAATGCCTAGATAGGTAGTTTATTTGTGCTTCACCTCTTGCCATGTTTAACAACATTTAATATTGTCGTGTACCAAAATGAGAGTGAACTAAATGTTTTAATGTGGAGTTACGTCAATATGATACTCATTGCATATTGAGTTTCACTTAATGTGTAGTGCTTGATTGTTGTGAATTGACATGCCATGCCTTGCATAATTGAACTGATCATGCATCATATGTGTTGTGCATCATATCGTGCATGTGCTGTGGTGTCGTGTTATTGTGTGTTGATTGTTGTTCTGGTTGCTTCTTCTCGATAGAGTTCCGATCCGCTTCGGAGTGTGAGAATCCATTCAACAACGTCGGTTCGTCTGCTTTACAGATTCGTTCTTCTTCCAAGCGGGGTCATAGGCAAGATGAACATTTCCCTAGATGCCATTACTATCATTGCCATGATGCCTACCACCTGTTAAATGTCAGCCTCCCAACATTGCCATGAAAACATCTAACCTTTTTCACAACCCAGTAAACCACTGTTTGGCTATATTATCGCTTGCTCAGCATTCTTATAGCATTGCTAGTTGCAGGTGCAGTTGCTTCCATGTGAAAACATGGGTTCCTTGTTATATCACCATATTACTGCTAATTAATTAATGCACCTATATACTTGGTAAAGGTGGAAGGCTTGGCCTTCTAGCCTAGTGTTTTGTTCCATCTTTGTCGCCTTAGTTTCGATAACCGGTGTTATGTTCCATAAATGCTCGCTCCTAACATGGTTGGGGTTGTCATGGGACCCCCTAGATTTTCGTTTTGGGATAAAACTCATCTGGCAAGGCCCAAGATTGGTACTAAATTTGCCCAACATAATAATACTGAAAAACATAGTGCCGCATGAACCCCAAGAGTAATTCAACATAATACAGGGAGGGCCAGTGCTAATGGTGCTGGTCCTAAACAGAGCCACTTGCGGGGCCACCCGGGGTAACTCGGGGATTTCTATTCGGCCACCGTACGTAGTGCTCATCTGTTGTGTCATGAGAACAAGATACACGGCTCCTATCGGGATCGTCGATACGTCGGGCGGCCTTGCTAGACTTGTTTTACCTTTCTCGAGCGTCTTGTGCGTGGGATTCCGAGGATACTTTGGGCTATCTCGAGGTTGAGGTTTTCCAACAGGAACCCAAGGAGATGATGGGTTTTCCCTGATCGAGGTTATTCCGACACAACGTGTGGTTGTTTGTGATGGACTAGTTGGAGCACCCGTGCTTGGTTAAATCTTTCGGAAAGTCGTGCCCACTATTATGTGGCAAACTTGGAAACTTTATTTAACATCCGATTCTAGATGACTTGAAGTAAACTTAATTAAAACTTGCCAACTGTATGCATAACCGTGACTGTCTCTTCTCGTGAGTTCTTATCGGGAAGAGGACACGGTGGGGTTATGTCTGACGTAAGTAGGTGTTCAAGATCATTCATTTGATCATCAGTAGTTCACGTCCGTTTATGCGTAGATCATCCCCCTATTTATTCTTGTACTCGTAAGTTAGCCACCTCAAATAAATGCTTAGTCGCTTGCTGCAGCCTCACCACTTAACCATACCTTACCCCTAAGCTTTGCTAGTCTTGATACCTTTGGGATTGAGATTGTTGAGTCCCTGTGGCTCACAGTTTACTAAAATAATAGTTGCAGGTACAGGTAAAGCAATACTTTGACATGAGCGCGATGACTGTTCTATTTGGAGTTTCTTCTTCTTCATCGTCATCGATCTAGGATGGGTTCCACGCCGGCAGCTTGGGATAGCAAGGATTGGTGTCGTTCTTTTATCGTTTGTTTTCGTCCGTAGTCGGGCCCTGCTCATCTACATGGTGATTGAATAGGTTGATGTATTGATGTGATCTTGATGTAGCTTGTGGCGAGTGTAAGCCAATTCCATATACTCATCTCTTCAGTACATGTACTTGTAACGATATCCATTCTTATAAAACGACGAGATGTGTTTCTATCCCTGTCGAAGCCATTGCACCAAAATAAGGATAGGATCGCACTTGGGCGTTACAAGTTGGTATCAGAGCAGTACCGACCTAGGAGCCCCCTTGATTGATCGAACTTGGCCGAATCGAGTCTAGTGAAAAACTGCTTTGAGTCTAGTTATATATCGGAGAGTAGGATTCTTTTTTTTCTCCTCTTCTATGCTCTCATCAGGAATCTTGACGTAAAAATTTTAATTATACTCCTCTTATCACTCAAAAAAAATTAGGATCACGCGGGTATTTTGGAATCTATATGATGTCGATGTGATGGAGTTCTGCCTTGGTGTCTCCTGTCTGACTTGATTTCTTCTGGGGAGTTGAGCTCCAGGGGATTCTTGAGCACATCGTTATCATTCAGATTTCTTAGTATCTCAAGACGAAGGATGTTCAAAATTGCTTCAATACTAGTAGTGGCGAGAGGACTCCGGCATTCCCAGTACTGGTGCAAAGAGTCCGGATGTACTTCCATACTTGGTATCGTTGTGATTATGAGGATATGAGGTAGATGAGTTTCCGAGATCTCTGGTTATGTGTTGACGGATGTGATACACTGGACGGGTAGTGTTATTGCTAGGAGTTGAGTGATTGATTTTACTCCTTGTATCCGTGGACCCGATTGCATGACTAGAAAATTCCGAAAGTACTTAGGTGGGAATTCAAGTAGTTACCTATAGGACAATCTTCCAATAGATGCATGATGTGAGGTTGGGGTTCGACATCTAGTGGATTCGTTTGTTCTCGGTCATCTTACATCTATTCTTGTTGTGTATTAAAGAGTCCTTGTAGCTTGCTACGACTCGGGTACGCTTGTATGACATGTGCACTTCCTAGTACATGATGGCTACTATATGATAGAGCCCGTGCGAACCTTACCACGAAAATATCCGATGAAATCTTTGTCATGAATTTGTTCTCGCTTGTTTCGTATGCCGCATCCTTTGTTTTATTGGAGTATGGTAATTCATGTGGCTTCGATGTCAAGTGGTGATTCCATATCTTTCCCAAGTGGTGTTCACATATTAATATGTGAGTGCTAATCATTTTGATCAATCAAATTGCCTTATCAATTCTTTTCAAACCGGAGTTGTCATGTCAAATTCTTTCAACCGGTGTGCTTCTCTTCAAGATAATTATATCTTCCCCAATTTTTGCAAGATCAATCCCTCATTTCTTTCCAGAGTTTGTATCATGTGTGCCAAGTTGTATTTTTTTCCCTCCCTCCCTCCCTTTTCTTCAATAATTCAATTATCATCCAAGTGCCTTTCTTTTCATTTTGCTTCCACTATCTTCTCTTCGGTGTTGTATCCGGCGACTCATTGTGAATATGCTTAGTGTTAAGCCAATCATTTCTTATTTCTTGTTCTTCTCTCCGGTGGATTCAATTCAAGCTTTCGGTGTTTATCATATCCTCTTCTTCCTCTAATGATTCTGTGTTGGAAATTCCCATTCAAGCCTCTCTTGTTATTCATCCATCTCTCTCTTATCCAGAGTGTTGAAGATGTCTCGGAAGATTTGTGTTTTCATTCAATCCTTTCAATTATTTCAAGGCTCACACCTCATCAAGTTTTCTTTGCACCGGTGGAATCTCTCTTGTCTAATCAATTTTTTCAAGGGTGGTTTCTTTTGAGTGGGTCCATAACCCATAGGTTCTTTCCCAGGATCTTATCTGGCTCTTGTAATCTTTCGAGGAGATCTCTAATTCTTTACAAGTGTGACGTAAGTATGGATTTCATCACTCATATCCCTTCTCAAAGATCTCTAAATCAGTTTCATTTGTTGGCTCAGCCTTTCTTTATTATTTATTTTGGAGTGTCTCAGTAATTCCTGATGGTGCTTCTTGCCATCATTCTGTGCATTGAAGACGGAAGAAGTGGTTCCACTTAATCTTTCTCCGTTCTTTTGATCAATTGCCATCTTAGCTTGGTGTCGTTCTTTCTAATTGTTGTTGATCATGAGTAATTCCTTCCATATCTAACTGGTGCATTTCGGTGTTGTTTTCATTTCTTGATCCTCCGAAGGCCATCATTTCAGAAGATTTCTTCGTTCTCATCTTTCATCTTTCATTCTCAAATTCTTCTCAATTGTCGTCTCTTCGTTCATATCTCAATTGTTCCGGTGTCGTGTTCAAGTGCTCTCTCAGGTGGATTGTGATCTCTTCATTCACATGCATCTCCATTCATTCTTGGCATCCCCATTTGTTTGTGAAATTCTTAACGGTGTCTTGTTCAAGCATTCTCTAATTGAATCATGTTCTCTTTCTCCTCATGTAGCCCAGTTCATTTGTATTATCCTCTTTCATTCCAAATTTTCACCGATGTTTCTTCCAAGAATTCTACAAGTGTGTGCCTTATTTATCGCTCTTTTGTCTTTTTAAGAAGAATAAGTGGTGTGCTAAATCCGTTGCTTGCCATCAATTTAACTTGATGAAGGATGTGCATAACAAAATTCTTATTCTTGTTTCATCAATGTGATTTCAATTCTTCTTCTGAAGTGGCTCATGATATCAATTTTCTATTCTATGTTGTTCATCTTCTTTTTCCAGAGTTCCAATTTTTTCAAGCATCTCTTTGTGAAGCTTCATCTAAATTTGTCCAAGGTCATAATCTTATTCTTTCAACCTTCATTCTTCTCATCATCCTTTCATTCGAGTGTTCTTCAAGTGGTTCTTCATGGTGGTTTGTTAAGTATTTAATTCATTCTCAAGGTGTTCTTCAATATTCTTGTCGGAGAACCTCAAGTATTCTTTCTCTTGTATTTCAAAGTGCATTTCTTTCTTCCTTGTTTTTAAAATTGTATTATAACATTCTTGATTCATGGAGTCTCCAAGAGAATTTATTTCAAGAATGAGATAATTAAATCCACCAATGCTTTGATCATGAGATATTTTCATCCCATGATTTCTTCATTGAAGTATCTTGGTTTGGAGTTCACCTAAAGCTTTTCCTAAGGATTGCAGCTATTATGGTGATTATCATTGATTCAAGTTATCAATGTATCCTATTGGTGAAATAAGTTTTGCATATCTTGTTGTTCTTAAGCAATCCTTGTCTCCTTTAGTGGCTGGTTGTCACCTCATTATTTTGAAATGGTTTCCATAAGCCCACAACAAGCTTGTTCTTTTCATTGTTGGTTTTCCAACAACTTCGTTCAATTCTTCTTGCAAGGATGCTTGCCAAATTCAATTGTGGTGGAAGTTTTTATTTTCTTCTCCATTCTTTCTTCCCACTGATCCAGTTTCTATTTTCTTGTTCCGGAGTTGTTGTGGTGTTGCTCTCTTTTATGCATTATCTAGTTTTATCAAGATCATGTTCTTTCCTTTCTTATTCATTTAACCGGAGTGTTGTGTCTTCTTTCATGTTCTTTCCTTGCATGTCAATTTAGTTGGTTCATTGTGAATCTTGTCAAGATCTATCCATCTTATCAAATTTCGCCTCAATTTCCTACCGAAGTGCTGCCGAAATTTTGTTTAAATTCTTTCTTGTTCTTCGTGTCATTCTTCATCTCTTTGCAACCTTCAAGGATCATTGGTTTCACTCGTTTGTCAAAGAAGCAACTAAGTTTTACCTCATTTGTCTCTCTTCCTTTTCCCCCTTCCATTCTTGGATCTCGGGTCGAGAACTCTTGTTAGTGTAAGAGAGTTGTAACAGCCCGAGACCGACGCTCCAGAAGATTCCCCTTTTATTCCATTGTTGTCGTGTTAATTATTTGTTTGTCGCATTCATCATCGCATCATGCGCATCATCTGCATAGCAGCAGCACCCCATTGCCGCCAGTTTTCGAAACTTGCATCCTTTATTAGTTGTCAGTTCTCTTTGTTTTGTCATTGACTGCTTTGAGACCAACCACACACGCGCGCGCCCGCAGCATTGGTAAAATATTGCTTTAAAAATGTGTATAAATATTCTCAGATTGGGTTGAAAGTTGGCATGCGGTCATATTTTAATGTAGGTAGGCCGCCTGCCAAATTTCGTCGCAATCGAAGTCCGTTTGATACTCGAACGGTCGACCGTAGCAGCACCATCATCGGTTTATTATCGGACATTTTTTTGGTGTTTTAAAACGTGTGTCACGGGCCACAATCTCCCTCTCATCTTAGCCCAACACCCCCTCTACACAGCCACTAAGCCCACCCAGCCATTCCTGCGATCGGGGTCTTCCGATCCCGATGGGAGGGTCCAAAAATGGGCTAAAATCCCCTAACCCTAGCCCCATTCCTATTTAACCACCTCCACTGCCTATTTTTAACCTAACCCCATTTCCTTCTCGCTGCCGCCGCCTCCCACCTCAATTTTCGCGCCGACTGAACATCTAGCGCGCCACCTAGACACACAGTCGCTGTCGTCGCCCGTAGCCAGACGGGGGCCGCCACGTCGCCTCCCCCAGCGTCCCCGCCACCGCGGCCCGCTCTGGCCTACAACCGGCCCGCCAGGGCACGAACCCCCCGCTCGCCCACAGTAGCCAGGGAGCCACCCCGCTATGCCTCCTGATTTGGATTGGGAGGTGCTCATGCTCCTGTGCGTCGTCGACCTCGCCGGAGTTCCCGCAGTTGTGCCTCGCCGGAGCACCCGCCGATGTGCCTCGCCGGAGCACCACCAAGCCGACCTCCTCTCCCTCCTTATCCCGTTCTCTCTTCTCTCCCTCACTTCTCCCTATCTCTGTTCTTTATCTGCAGGAACAACCCCGCCATGGACAGTAGCCGCCGGGGTCTTCAGCCCTGCCACTGACACCACGGGGCTCCACCGCCGGGGATGGGACGTCGTTGACCTCCTACCGCCTCCCCTCGTCCGGATCTTAACGTTTCACCACCATCCCGTAGTCATCCTCGCTCGTCTGCCCTTCGCAGCTCCACCAACCGGCCCAATCTGGTCCGAGGTGAGCCTCCGACCCTGTCATCTCTTCTTCAGCCGATGCCGCATTTTGCCACATCCTCCGTTCTAGTCCGAGTGGCAGCCAAGCGAGATGCTCATCGAGGGGTCTGGTGTTCGAATCCCTAACACACCCCTAAACCATTATTTTTTATTTTGGTCATCGATGCCCTTGTTTGTTGTAGGTTCAGATCTGTTTAACTAAATAGATTATCCTCTGACCCTATTGCATCACGAGCAACCCTAGTAGTCGAGGTGGCTAGCGCGTGTGGTTGTTATCTGAGGGGTTCTCGGTTCGATTCCCAGTTGCCCCATGTTTTGCCTGAAATTTTGCACATGCACGCCCACTCAGCCTCTTCGGCCGATTCCAGCCCCGCCCGCTGCACTATGTTGCAATTCGGTCTATGTTTATTTTTCTTTCCTCCTGTGATTTTAGCTAACTACGACTGATTTCACAAAAACCATTGATTTTAAAACGCCAGTAACTTTTAAACCGTGCGTCGGATCGAAACAAGTTATCTATGTAAAATGTGTAGAATTTCGTGTAGATTGATATTTTCCAACTCTCGTGCATATTTAAACAATTAACCTTGCAACTTGTCTCATTTTGCGTGATGCCATGCTAAATCAGCTTAATTCGTAGCTAGGTAACCGTAGCTCCGTTAGAGATGAGCTATATATGTAAATCGTCTAGAATGACATGTAGAATCACGTGAACCACTTTATTTTGCTGTTTAACAAACATTAAATGTGTTTAGGTGACATATGGGCATATTTCCAAGTTAACACATGCGGTCGTTTCGGAAATGCTATACTTTGTTTTCGACCTCATTTAAAATGCCTAGATAGGTAATTTATTTGTGCTTCACCTCTTGCCATGTTTAACGACATTTAATATTGTCGTGTACCTAAATGAGAGTGAACTAAATATTTTAATGTGGAGTTACGTCAATATGCAACTCGTTGCATATTGAGCTTCACTTAATGTGTAGTGTTTGATTGTTGTGAATTGCCATGCCATGCCTTGCATAATTGAACCGATCATGCATCATATGTGTTGTGCATCATATCTTGCATGTGTTGTGGTGTTATCGTTGTTGATTTTTGTTCTGGTTGATTCTTCTTGATAGAGTTCCGATCCGCTTCAAAGTGTGATTCCGTTCGACAACGTCGGTTCGACTGCTTCACGGATTCGTTCTTCTTCCAAGCGAGATCACACGCAAGATGACCATTTCCCTAGATACCATTACTAGCATTGCCATGCTGGTTGTCTCGTTTCTTTCGATATGTCTTGCTTCCTACCACGTGTTAAATGTCAGCCTCCCAACATTGCCATGAAAACCTCTAACCTTTTTCACAACCCAGCAAACCACTGTTTGGCTATGTTACCGCTTTCTCAGCCTTCTTATAGCATTGCTAGTTGCAGGTGTAGTTTCTTCCATGTGAAAACATGGAGTCTTGTTATATCACCATATTATTGCTAATTAATTAATGCACCTATATACTTGGTAAAGGTGGGAGGCTTGGCCTTCTATCCTGGTGTTTTGTTCCATCTTTGCCGCCTTAGTTTCGGCGATCCACCGATTTGTTTGCCTTCCCTGAGTTTCGTCGATACGTTTCGAGTCGCCGAGCATTGATCGATCGAATCGATCAGCTTGCTCACGTGCGTACGCGTCCAAGTATTGGCTAGGCCACGTACTGGATCAATCAACCTACTAGCTTGCTAGCTAGCTTGTACATTGCGGGTACAACTTTGGTGGTGATTTGATCTATGGTTTGAAAACCAACAATTGGTATCTAGAGCCTCGACGATCTACGATCTACGATCTATGATGACGGACAGCTACGTTGAGTCGGTCAAGTACGGCAACGGCGGTTCCAAGGTGAACAAGAACGGCGGCAAGGTGAACAAGGGCAGCAAGTCAGCAACCAGTGGTGGAGGAACGGGCGGCACCAACGTCCTGGCGCATCACAACATCCCCATCTAGTACCCGATGCTCACCAATGCCAACTACGGCATGTGCGCGGTGAAGATGAAGATTATTCTTCGATCCCTTCGAGTGTGGGAGGCCATCACGGACGACGACATCGACAAAGAGCGCGACGGAGGTGCCATGGCCACCATAGCCAAGTCCGTGCTGGATTCCGTGCTGATGGCATTGGCCGAGTTCGAGGCGGAAAGATACGCATGGAACACACTCAAGGAGATGAGGATTGGAGAAGTCCACATCATCAAGGCTCAGGCACAAGTTTTGAAGCACCAATTTCACAAGTTGCAGATGGAGGAAACGAAATCTGTGAACAACTATGCCATGTGTCTTACTACTTTGGCGGGAGAGATCCGTGTGCTTGGTGCAAAGCTTGAGGAGACCGAGATTGTGAAGAAATTTTTCAGTTCGGTGACTAATAAATTCGCGTACATCATCGGCACACTCAAGAAGCTTTACGACATCGACGACATGACTATAATAGAGGTGATCGAACGCTTGCGGACATGGGAAGAGAATGCCCGTGGGTGTCGGAAAGGCAAAGGAGGAGGTAGTGACCAACTCATGTAGTCGCGCGCAGATTGGGAGGCCCCAAGTAGCAAAGGACGGCATGACGGTGGCGAAGGCTCAAGCAACACGAAGCGCGACGGACAAACCAGAAAAGGCAAAGGAAAAAGGCAAACCACAATGTCGTGGTAAGGCGGACCAATCTAAATAGCGGAAGCCACCGTACTTGGACTTGTTCGAGGTCAAGTGCTATAACTGCAACGAGATGGGTCACTTTGCGAAGGATTGTCCGAAGCCTAACAAGCGGGAGATCAAGGCAAATTTTGCAAAGCAGGAAGGCGAAGGTCCAGGTCTTCTGATGGCTGAAGTTTGTGATCTCGCTGAAACGGTGGTTGTGAAACCAAGCCGAAAGGTGCTACTTCATGAGAAAAAAGTGACACCGAAGCTATCTGGTGATCACAATGTGTCGTGGTATCTCGACACGGGTGCCAGTAACCGCATGACGGGGTGCAAGGAGAAATTCCTTGAGCTGGAATACGATGTTGAAGGCTCAGCCAAGTTTGGTGACGATTCAGCTATGGAGATTTGCGGGCAAGGATATGTCCTCTTCGAGGGTCTCACACGCCAACATTGCATACTCACCGGAGTGTACTACATCCCACAGATTCGCAACAACATCATCTCTATTGGGAAGCTTGACGAGAATGCATGCAAGGTGGATATCGAGAATGGAGTGATGACGATCTTTGACAACCTCTGAAACGTGCTAGCTCATGTTATCGCACACGGAACAGGCTCTATATCGTCAACCTTGATCAATCTCAACCAGCGTGTTGGCTCGCCAAGAGTGATGATGATGCGTGGTTATGGCATGCTAGATTTGGACACGTTAACTTCTACGCCTTGAAGAAGATGTCAAAGATGGAGATGGTATCTGGGATGCCATTTATAAACCATGTTGATTGAGTATGTGACGGGTGCTTGGTTGGAAAACAGCACCACAAACCCTTCCCTACTCAGTCTACCTACCCTGCAAAAGATGCACCCGAGCTGCTCCATGGTGATCTATGTGGCCCTATCACCCCGGCAACTCACGCGGGAAAGGAGTATTTCTTCCTTGTGGTAGATGACTACTCGAGATATATGTGGGTCATTCTCCTATGATCTAAAGATGAGGCGTTTGAACCGTTCAAGAAGCTGAAGGTTGCAACGGAGATGGAACACAAGCTGAAGGTTCGCGCTCTACGGACAGATCATGGCGGAGAGTTTGCGTCGAATGATTTCAACGACTACTGCGAGAAGATTGGCATAAAAATGTTCCTCACAACACCTTATACGCCACAGCAGAACGGGGTAGTTGAAAGGCGTAATCGAACCATCATTGACATGGCAAGGAGTTTACTCAAGAACAAGAACCTGTCGGGGACTTTTTGGGAAGAAGTTGTCTCGACAGCGGTCTATCTTCTCAACCGGGCTCCAACGAAGGCGGTGATCGGCAAGACTCCGTATGAAGCAATTTACGGACGTAAGCTGAATGTGTCTCATCTACGGACGTTCGAGTGCGTGGCATGTGTGAAGACGGCAGATCCGCATCCCTCAAAGCTTGCCGATCATAGCACCAAGATGGTGTTCATCAGATAGGAGAGGAGTTCCGGCACCAAGGCATACCGCTTCTACGATCCACAAACCAAGCGTCTACAGGTTTCACGTGACGTCATGTTTGAAGAAAACCAAGCGTGGAATTGGAACACCGCAGCCAACGATGATCCAAACAGTAAGATGTTCACCGTTGAATTTCCAACTGACGGTGATGCAGGAGAGGACGTCCAGGTGGTTGGCAAGATGCCCAACCAAGGTGACCACAATGGGAGTGATCATCATGGTGCCGACACCGACGACAACGCGCATAGGTCAGAAGGAGATAGCGACAACGACGCGCATGACATGGGCGGAGATCTCGACAACGAGGCGCATAGTGAAAATGAAAATCAAGATGATGGTCACGGTCACGACGACTACGCTGACGATGCGGATGTCGATGACACGCCGGGACTCGGTCGTCTTCCTCAAGTGCATCAACACCGACACAATTTGTGTCGCCTCCTTCGCAAGCCACAACGGACTTCTGAGGGCCTCGTCACTACAAGACCCTAAAGAAAGTCTACAAGTACACAAAGCCAGTTACACTCGAGTACTCCGGACTCTGTCTTCTCGGAGTTGAGTAGACGGCGAACTTCGTAGAGGCGAGCAAAGTCCTAGATAGGCGCATGCCATGGATGAGGAAGGAAATGAAGGCCATTGAGAGCAATGGCATGTGGACTTTGGTAACCCGACCTCCGAACCAAAAGGCAATTGGTTTGAAGTGGGTTTACAAGTTAAAGAAGGACACAAAGGGTGCCATTATGAAGTACAAGGCAAGACTCGTTGCAAAGGGCTACGTACAACTTTAAGGAGTTGACTATGATGAGGTGTTTGCACCGGTTGCTCGACTCGAGACGATGGAAATGCTCCTAGCTTTGGCAATACAAGAGGATTGGAAGGTTCATCATATGGATGTTAAATTCATTTTCTTCAACGATGATCTCACAGAAGAAGTGCACGTGGAACAACCCCTCGGCTACGAGAAGAAAGGCGAAGAAGGGAAAGTTTACAAGTTTAAGAAGGCACTTTACGGGCTGATGCAAGCGCCAAGAGCTTGGAATTTAAAGTTATACCAAAGTATGGTCATGCTCGGGTTCAAAAGATGTGCCCTCGATGATCCGAAGGATAGTCTACAAAGCACCAAAGAAGAGGTGAAGATTGAAGACGCGACCAAAAAGGAGTGTTGTAGTCGAGCTACGGACGAGCCGACAACAGTAAAGACGCTCCATAAAATGCTGCAAGGGACGGCAAAGGCAATGCCGGTGATAACAGTTATGAGAAGGAGCAATCGTGTTTGGGATCCAGGTCGAAAGTAAGGACATCGTGATTAGGGGGAGAATGTGAGTTAATCCCGTGTCCATGTGTGTATGGGTATCCATGTAAGGTATCAATTCCTACTCGGTTTGGGTTAGGTCCAGCCTAGTAGTATATATATACTTACCCCGTGTAATCTTTATACCAACGAAAGAAAAGAGAAGTAATAAAGCAAGGCTCTATACGAGCCTTTGACGATCCATCGATGTGTTTGCCTTCGCTGAGTTTCGTCGATACGTTTCGATCGACCGAGCATTGATCGATCGAATTGATCAGCTAGCTCACGTACGTATGCGTGCAAGTATTGGCTAGGCCACGTACTGGATCAATCAACCTACTAGCTTGCTAGCTTGCTTGTACACTGTGTATATAACTTTGATGGTGATTTGATGTACGGTTTAAAAACATGGCCCTTGATCGATCCCTTGCATGCTTTGTGTCTACAAGGATTGCCTGCATCATCGTCGTCTCATCCCTGTAGTCCATCAAGGGAGGGGGTACGGTTGAGAGAGACGAAATGGAAGACAAAGAAATCAATCGGTAAATAAAAACAACTACTCACACCTCAAAAGAAAACGGCTAGTCAGGAACTCACCGTATAAGTCTTTTAGACATAATTGACTGCTTATTCCAGTAGCACGGCCCCTTAAACCCAGTTCTAGGGGTTCGGGTTCACTCCTCAAGTTGGAGGTGCCCTTCAACGACATTGTTTCCTGATTTTGGTTCTCTATATTCATGATCGTGGCCGTTGTGTGGCCAAGAGGAGATGCAGGGCTATCTCAGTCAAACGGTGACTTCTTCTCTACATCATCTCGCGCGTCGAATCTCCTTTCTACTAATCCAACAATGTTAGTTTCCACGCATCTTAGTCTGCCTAGTGATGATGAGTGCTAAATTTGATGATTGCCTGTCATAGCTCGTTTCTGGGCCGTAGCTCATTTCTGGTTGAAAAAAGTCCATTTTAAACCCTGAACTCGTAGAGGTTCGACGAAATGAACCCCAAACTCGAAATCCCTGTCGATTGCACCCTAAACTACGAATCCTGAGACTGTTTGTCAAACTAGGATTGCAAAGAATGGCCGCGGGATTGTTTTATTTCAGACATTTTAAATAGTTCATGGAAATAAAAAAAATGTTCATGAATTTGGCAAAAAAAAATATGCATTTGAACAAATTAACGAATTTTGGAAAAACGTGACGAAATTGTGAGAGAAAATCATGAGTAGTTTAAAAAAATCGTTCAATGCATATTCAAAAATTGTTCAACACATTTAAAAAAAACGTGACGAAATTGTGAGAAAAAATCACGAGTAGTTTAAAAAAAGTGTTCAATGCATATTCAAAAATTGTTCAACACATTTGTCTTTTGAAAAAAAACGTGACGAAATTGTGAGAAAAAATCACGAGCAGTTTAAATAAATTGTTCAATGAATATTCAAAAAATGTACACTTTAAAAAAGCACACTTTTTTTAAACAAAAAATATCGCTGCAGTAACTTATTCTAGTTCGCTATATTAAGTGATTCATATTCGCTGCAGTAGAGCGGCTAGGTTTAAAAATCATGAGTAGTTTAGAAAAATTGTTCAATGCATATTAATAAAAAATCCTTTCATTTTTATTTCTTTGTTTTCTTTTTTTTTCTGGTCGTTTGTGTCCGCGTTGTCCACCTGGGATCAATATGCAAACAAATACCCGATGCTTGATAGAATGGGGCGTAAAACCTCCTTCATTATGCTCCTCATGTCATCCTTCATTATCGTCATCGCTACTATCATAGTGATAGTCTGACAATCCCCTAATCAGAAAAATAAACAACATCTCACATGCCAAAAAAACCCTCATTTGGAAGAGCCAACTCTCATCTATGATATCTTCAACTACTTCATGTCAAGATCCCAACTCTATCTGGTCCAAAATTTCTTGGGAAAACACTATTTAAAAAAAGCGGTGTGTTTCATAGGTCTTGACTTGATCTACAACATCTTGAGTTAGTTCAAACAAAAAATCGAGCTCCAAATGCTCCAAAATGCTTCCAAAGTAGTAATCTACTTCCTAAAACAGTACTAGAACATCTAATCGAAATCACGGCAGATAGCATGGCCGCAAAAATAATACCAGGCATATTGTAGCTCTTGTCTTGATCTATCTTTTCTTCCACTGCTACTACTCGTGAATCGGCCTCCTAATACTAAAAATCGAGCTCAAAAGCTGCGAAGTGTTATTCTTCTACTTCTTCTCCCGGATGTAGAGAGGGTGGGGGAGAAGAGACAGGCGCAGCGGATAAGAGGGGAAGAGGTCGGCACCGTCCCCGCTCTCCCGTTGTCATGTCCCTTTAAAGCGCAGATGAGAGCTGACGGCCTATGACCTGCCGCTGCTCCCCATGGCCGCAGGTTGCCGGGAGCACCAGCAGACCTCGGGGCCTTGGGAAGTGGGAATACATCGCTAGTTGCAGCTCAGATGAGTGCAAAACCTGTAACAGATCCAGGAACAAAGTGTGCACAGATTTCGCGAGCTTGCCGACAGCATCGTCCGCGGCGTCGATCTCGTTGCTGGTCGCTGATTTGGCGACGCGCACGACGGCGGTGAGCTGATGGCCGCGCCCACTGTGGGTCGATGAATGGGATGGAAGGGAGCGTCGGTAGGGCAGGGGAGGAAGAGACGGCCCCCTCACCGTGGCCGTCGCGGTAGACGAGCATGGCGCACGTGCGGCTGAGGGAGGACGGGGACGGGGGCGAGGACGAGACGAGGTGGGGCACGAGGGCGAGAGAGGAGGCGGCGGCGACGGAGGCGATCAACGCGGGCAGCGATGGTGTTGCAGGCGTCGAGGAGCGCGGCCCAACAAATTTTAAATGAAAAAAAACTAAAGTGGGCCAGCCCATAAGATGAATCCCGGTTGAAATTTGCTAGGGTTCGATTTAGACCGGGATTACATAGTTCAGGGTACGATCGACCGGGATTTCGACTTGGGGGTTCATTCCGCCCGACCATTATAAATTCAAGGTTTAAAATGGACTTTTTCCTTTCTGGTTCTCTCCTTGTGCGTGTCGGGTGCTACTTTCTGTAGCCGTTGCCTTTGTTCACCTTTTGTCTTCCAAAATGGGAAGTGCTAGGAATCAGACTACTGATTTCCTCCATATATCAGACCACTCGCTGGCCATTGGATTAGGTTAGTCCCTTTGTAACGGACTGCTTTTATTATATGCTTCCAGTTGTAACTGCTACCGAAATACACGCATGTAGTAATTAAGTTCGTTCTTGCTGATGTTCCCTCTGCCAGAATGACGTACTAAGTTCGTTCTTGCTGATGCTTCCATCGACCACAATGTCTCATGAGGCTAAAAATCCATGCTTGCTTATTTTGAAAACAATATTCAACGAATACTTTTTTCTTCTAATGCTAAAGAAATTGCATCAGGTGTAACATTTTATTTTGTCTCTACCGTAACAAAAAATTGCATCGAGTGACGAGACAATTTGCTTGTGTTGCAATCAAAGTTTGGCTTCCCCTAAGAAAAATATAGCTCCAAGAAGTTTGCTTTAGTGTAAGAGAATTTTGCATCCAAGAATTCCACATGGGAAATTTTGAGCCCCATGAACCTTTTTTATTATGTTTGCAACACAAGAAATTTTTTCTTTCATCCACTACAAAAGTGCTTCCATCGGAAAACTAATTTGCTCCCAACGATACATATGTTTGTTTCTGTGCTTCGTTTGTTCATACAACATCTCATTGCTACAAATTTGCTTCCTTCAAGCTGGCAATAGTACAATGCTTTTGTATCACAATATTGGTTCCACCAATCAAAGTATTGCTTCCAGCGCTATATATTTGTTTCCATCCAAATCACAATTACTTTCACTTCCATACACATGCTTCAACAGAATTGAGAATATGCATCTAGAGAAATAAATTTTTCTCCTAAGTTGAATCTGGCTCCACAAAAAAAACTCAAATCACAGTCACATTTTTGTGTGGTAAAACTGGCAGTAGCAAATATTTCCATTGATTTTGGCACATGCTTCCCTCTAGCTTCATGTTTGTTTCGATCAACGCTAGAAATGCAGCCGTGTTGCTTCCTATCTCCAAGCGACACATGCTTCCTGCTTGCTATCTATTTGCTCTTTGAAGCTTGGCAATGTGGTTATGTCGCATGATACTTTCAAGTGTTAGGAAGCAACCAACCCTAGTGCGAGCAAGGTTATCATCATTCCAGAGGTATCTATCACCACTCGACTTTTTTCCACCAGTTTCCATTGCCAACTCGTTTGTTTGCATTCATGACTTGTATGAAGGCCATCGGTGTTCCTCATCCTCAAGCTTCTCTACCCTGCCACTACTTTTCTGCACCTTTGAAACATAAAATATTTAGGCATGATGCATAACAATATAATGTAACAAGCAACAACTAGTACTACAAAAGAAGCTTCAAAATACACGTTCATGAAGCATAGGATGTTTAAGGATGGATACTTCGAAGCACCATTTTATTGCATAAACCATCTGAACTGAAGAAACACAAACATGGTACTTAGGAGCATGGATTTTCTTAAGCATAAATTTAATGCTATGTCTACATAAGTCATACCTAGTGAAAACAACTAGAAATTAGCAATACTTGCCACCAACATGTGCATCATATTGTGACCTGCAAAGCAATTTCACAAAAAATGATTAGCTCTCCTAGTTTACATGCAAAAAGTACAAATTGCTGGCCAGCAAAGGGTTGGATGTTTTGACTCACCAACATTTAGATCTGTATTACTATTTTTGGCACTTGGATGGAAAACAAATACAATGCAGAAGCAGCTGTATAGTGGAAACAGATCTAAGTAGATGGAATCAACCAAATTCTGAAATCAAGTCGAACACAAAGATTATCCCCAATAGTGGGAATTGGAAATCTGATTGTTGTGATATGTAGAAGAAAGTAACAAACATTCATAGATGACACAATGCTCTATTACGCATCGGATATAACATAGATGCACTCAACAAAATTCATCCAAGCAAGCATTGCATCCAAAAATGATTCAAAGATGAGATGAACCCTAGTCTGGGTGAGTACATATCAATGGAGCGACCCATGTGATGCGTGTGCGGCTTCTTTGCCGTCTTGAAACGGCACACCATTGTAGGAGCAGGATGGTGACGGAGCAGGGTCAGGCAGGGGGGGGGGGGGGAGGGGAGGGTCGGGGCGGCGATTGAGATTACCACTCCAGTGATGAGAGCCATGCTTGGTGCGGCGGATAGGGGCGGGACGCAGCAACGAAGTCGCCGTAGTTCTATCCATGACGGGGCTGGTGGTACGGGGCAAGGAGGTGGTGGAGGTAGCTGCGGCTATGCGCGAGCTCGACGAGATCAAGGATGTGCTCGCTTGTGCGTTGGGAGACAGAGTGGGGGGCAGCTGGGAAGGTGGGTTGCGGAGGCGAGATTTACTCGCCACGGGCAACACGCGAGTTTCGAGGGAGATTTTACTAGGAAAGGATTAAGTCATGCTATTTAATGGGATCGGTTGAAAATATACGCAGTTGGATTAAATGAGAACCAACGGCACAGGACGAGTCTGACGAAATAATCCCAGCAAACTACTGACACAAAGCGTTTCCCTTCCAAAATTGAGAATAAACATGTTCAGGCTGGCTTTTGCCAGCAGTAGCTGCTTGAAAGAAAAAAGTACAACATGCTCTGGAGGTGGAGTTGTATTAAAAGATAGATGAACAACACGTCAGTTGAAACAATAGTTCAGTATGCAAAACGCTACAGACCTACAGTTCTCTGCAAGCCAGAGGATACAACAACCCATGGTACCATACTGCACGGTTTCATTTCAGGTGTCCCAGAAACTCCACACACAAAATTCTGTAAATCTCTAATATATCTGTGAACCATAGGCTCGGGCATGCTGAAGGCTGAAGCGTCTACCATTTCTAGATTCCAGAAGTACACTACAGAAATGGAACAGAAGTGATGAAAGAATGATAACCTATGCTTTCTATTTACACTGAAACAAGTCCAAGGTACCCTGCCAACACAGTTAAGAAGCATGTCATGATGTATGCACCCGCCACGATATACGGCTCCTTTATGCCCCACAGTCTGAGATAGTAATGTGAGGGAAGAATTCGCTGGAAAGATCTGCTTGTCCCATGGATGTGCTTCAGAGTCATGCTTACAGGAACCTGAGAAAGAAATGGAATGTGACGATACATTATGATCGTATCAGCTGAAATGCCACCATCAGACAAAGAAATGGAGTGCACCTTGCACTATTTTGTGTTCTTACAAGGCTGAAGAATGAAAAAGATCAGCAGACATATAGACACAATGCGCCGTAGAAATGATTAATAACTGAAGCTTCTTTAGAAATGTGAATAAACTAGGATAATCAGTAAAGGGTCCTGAACCAAAAGATATGTTCAGCTAAATATGTTTCTATGCGATGTCTCATTGCTCACAAACTGATAGTTAAGTGACAGAGTTTTTTTTTTTTTTTTGAGATAATTAAGTGACAGAGTTATGCATGCCAATTGCCAATAATACCAAAAGGGCTTCAGAGGAGGTACTTGTTCAGTACTTCTCATTTTGTTTTCACTCAATGAACTAGCACATAGGGTTCAAGATTCTGGGCCAGAGAGATATAGAGGATAATACGAACTAGAGGATTTAGCGCTGCAGAATCAGAGCAAATGCTGATTATGATTAGATACAGGTTCACGATAAAAGGTGTGACGCATATTCACACAATTGACAGAGAGAATGATCCAGTGATCAACTGCTTGATGTTTAACCAGTATCCACTGGAAAGCAAATAAATATCATAATTCAACTCATGCAGTTCATTGCACATGCAAATGCCGTATAACAGTAAGTCAGTAACTTAAGGGTGTCAACAATAGGCATATATCATAATTATTGGGGTAAAACAATAAATACAAACTGTACTATACCTGTAATATTACCACAAGCAGCTCAAGAAAGAAGAGGCTGCATGCAATTAGCATCGGAATGAACATTCCACTGCATGCTGTAATTGTAGCAAGTGCTCCTCCAAGTGCAAAAGATCCAACTCGACCCATCACTATCGAGGCCCTATATCTGTTGTGTAAAAGAAAGCCAGTGCAAGCACCTGACATGGATGCTCCAAAAACACTCAGCTCTGCAACAATTGTGAATAGTTGATTCAAACAAGATCTCATTAGAATCAACACAAAGTAGAAGATCATGAAGATGAATTCGAAAAATTCAACAGGGTGGTATCCATTTAGGCGACCTCTTTGCATCATACTATGGAGAAATTTAGTTCTGATACACAATCTATCCTGACTAGTGACTACACATAATATTTTTTCCGAACTTCAAAGACACTGCACTGAACCCTTTTCAGCAAATGGAGCATAGATCCATCTAAAGCTCCAGAAGAAATTGAATGGGTAGAATAGACCATTACATGTGTCATGAGTTAACTGGGCTCGTTATGATGACAGGAGCAAAAGCTAGTGTGCTATAAGGAATTAGTTACAATGTGGGATTATAATTCTAAGAAAAAACGTTAATAGGAAGAAATAACAAAGTACCCGAGCAAATCGGAAGAGCGGCAACAGACAATCCAACGAGTGCCAAAGCAGAAACACCACCAGCCAAACCATCAAGACCATCAACCAATGTTACTCCAGTACCCATGGAAAGGGAACATATTGTAGCCAGAACCAAATAAAATTTTCCCATGAATGCCAGACCAAATGGCGGAGGTAGAGGAACAATAAATTTCCTTCATGAACAAATTCGAATCAGTAAAGTTGAGACAATCAGCCTGAGTATTAAACTGTGACATCAGAGAATTAAGGGTCATATGATGTGCTCAGTATACCAAGATATGAAGCAGGATTTAGACATATTCGAAGCATAATACCATCCACTTTAAAACTAGCATGTAAACATTGTGACTAGTTACCGGCGTGAGTTCAAAACCAATACTAGTTGTGTAAGTATGTGCTAATATAAAGTGAGAGCCCACAGAAAAGAAATGGTGTATGGTCCTTGGGCTGTAACAATCATTTAGGCAATTAAGAAATAGTTTGCTTTTCTACGAACACCAACTCGAAAGCCAGCCACAATCACAAGAAAGCGAAACTGATCAAGCACTAAACCAAACTGACCTAGCTTCAAGGCATGTGTCAGTTGCAATAATGCTTACATTTTGTATGGCGTTGAAATATTTGCAGAACCCAACCAGATAAAGAAGTAGATCCCAGCACCAGTCTGCAAGGTATACAGGATTACTTCTATATTGCATTTAATGTAACATGTAAAGGCATCCTATCATCTACTTTGAGAAAGCATCACTTACCTGAACCAAAAATCTTATCCACTGAGGTATTTTACGATTGCGATCTGCAACTAGGTTTGAAATATCATCAAGTAACCCAACTACTGCAAATACGAGAGTTATTATAGCTGCTCCATTCACTCCACTTGAGTTAGAACCAGCATGTCTTCTTGCAACCAAAATACCAATCGGAATGAAGAACAGTCCTCCCATTGCTGGGGTTGGTTTCCCATTGGATGGAAATATAGGCTTCCCTCTCCTCCGGAAATGATGAATCTTCAGTCTATCAGCAATGGGTGCAAAAATAAACCCAGCTAATGCGGATAGAACTGCTGATATTAAAAAAGGTCGCGTCAAATAAAATGAGTCCAGAGGTAGCCTAATAATCCACCACGAACACCAGTCGACAAACAAAAGTAGCACTGCTAGGAAAGCAATCAGCCCAACATTATTCATCAGCCCTTGTTGAGTTCTGGGAATTGATGTAAGAAACTTTAGTCAGAAACTAGCAAACACATTTCTAAAAGCCTATCTGTTCTTATTGATTCCATAGCCTTTGTGTTCAGTTGACCATGAAAAAATCGAATTATACATAACTTTTCTAGCGCAATATTAATCTGGACGGTCATCGCCTATGCTCTTAATGTAGTACAGTTACTCTATATTCTCTAAGTGTGTATTATTCCCAGAAAATTACACACTATACTATAAAACTGCATATTCGTTAAGTGTGTGCTATTCGCCAGAAAATTACACAATATACCATGCAACTCGTGTAATACAATTCTGACACCTAGCCATATTCTTATGATGGTATATGACTTATGGCTATCCACTTGTTTGTATTCCACTTGTGATCTGAAAAGCTAGATAGTTTACCTGCTCTTCCTTTGCCCTTTCCCAATGGTGGCGAGCCTATGGGCAGCAATAGTTATCGCACCCTCTGCCCCCTTGAAACGCCTCTCGGTCATCATCGTTGGCAGCTCAACATCCCCAATTTGAGTTAACACAACCTCATCGTCGCTCCAATCACTCTCACTTGAATACAAAACAACACCAAATGCATCATCCTCGTCGTCATGATGCACTAGCGAGAAATCCCCCAGATCCTACACCAAAGTAACTGCAACTAGAAAAATAATCCAATTCGTGGCGTAGCACTGCTATTTGAAGAAGAGAAACTGCACAATACATCATCAAATGATTTGGCGATTTGAATGGAACCACGCCTGCGTGTGGGTCTCGATGAGATGCTTCCGAACTGGCACTCCTGCAGAAGGGTCATAGCAGAGAGATCAGTTCCCCCACACGGCCACATGTCCATCTGCTGAATCGTTTGAAGTTTGAACTGAAACGCACAGCGGTATTAGTTCTTTAGTATACGACTACCGGCTACTGTAACAACCAACGGCCTGACTATTTGGAACTAAAAATCTGAATAAAATGGCAGCTGGTGGATTAGCTCAAGCATGCGAGAGATCACTTGTCGCCACCCAGGTGGTACTACGCTTCGATGAATACGGCGGCAATAACGAGGCGAAAAACTAGCTCAACGAGGAACGGGGCGGAGCGAGAGATCTAGCAACTCACCTGCACAGCGGGGGGTCGGCTGGAGGACGGCGTCGAGGAGAGACGCACCCGCGGGAGAGGCGGCTGCCGGAGGGATCGCCGGAAGCGCGGGTGGTGGGGTGCGGGGCACGAGTAGTAGGAGCAGGAGGCGGCGGAGGAGGAGGAGGAGGGAGATGCCATGCCTGGTACTTCGTCGGCGGGGAACCCGGGGGTTGGGGGGTCGGGGGTAATGGCCGGAGATCAAGGAGTATTTTCTGACGGCGACCGGAGGACAGCGACGACTGTTCTTGGAATGCGTCGTTGCGAGGTGGGTGTTTGCTGGATCCTTCTCTTTTTGGAGGCCTCGTCCAACCTCCCGGCAAATGTTTCTCCCTTGGGAACGTCGAAACACGAAACAAAGTAAAAAAATTCAAGAAAAATAATTTTTCTAATATATTACTATGATCAAACTATAGAGTTGTGAGGCACTTGTGCTTGCATTAGTCCAACTCCAACACATGATCCTAAATGATTCGGCTGCGTCCGTTGGGGTAAACGGATAGAACCGGCCGTCCAATGCGCGGGAACAAAGGACCATTGTCCGTTTTCAGTCCGTTTTCAATTCATTCTCGGTCCAATTTTGGGCTATGTTTGCATCCGAATTTCCTTTAATTTTGGATTGGTAGATGGGCAGGACACGACCGCCTCAATTCCCTTCAATTTCGCCCATAACTCTCTCGCGCCCTCTTTCCCCTCTCCCCCTCCACCATGGGCGGTGACCCGACGAATGGGATGACCCGGTCACGGGCGCGCACCCCGCGGCGAAGAAGAACGCTTCCAAGAGGCCACGATCGGAGCTCACGCCGGCAGAGCTCGCCAAGCTCAACGCCGAATCGGCCAAAAGGTGACAGAGAAGAAGGTCGTTGCGGACTACGCCGTCAAGGCGGCCGCGTTGCGTGCCTCGCAACCAAGGCCGACGTCGACGACAAGGAGTCCATTATTGCCAAGGCGCACACCCTCCTCATGTTAGGGTTGTGCCGCACCCGTCATGCATTCTCCCGGTCGTTGCCATGGCCGCGGCCAGCACAGGCTCGTCGCCCGTCCGTCCTCCGCAACAATGGTGGAGCTTGGTGGGAGGGCAACCTGGGCCATGGCCTCGAGCTCAAAATAAATCAAGCCTCTATACCTTTGTATTAGGCTTATTTTTCACTAAAATCAGTTGAAAATAATTATGTTTGCCCCCCTCAAGCTCATTGCCCCTCCATGTTTTTGACTCAAGCTTCGCCACTGCTCCGCAAGACCGTTTCCACAGCTCATCCGTCACGCTCGAGGCGTATCGCGCCGCCGCTCCATTGACATGGGCAGACAAGGTTCTCCACGTCGCCGGACTACGGCATGGTCACTCCGGCCATGCCCGCGGGGGTCATCGTCCTTAACGTCACATTGAGATACAATAGCGTTGGCCGGCCATCTATCGAGACGCAAAGGAAGTAGCCCCGGTCGTTCCCTTTGGCGAACATGGTCGGTGCTCTGATACGTCTCCAACGTATCTTTAAATTTTGGTTGTTCCATGCTATTATATTATCAATCTTGGATGCTTTGTATGCATTTATATGATGTTTTATATCATTTTTGAGAACTAACCTATTAACCCAGTGCCGAATGACAGTTGTCGTTTTCTGCGTGCTTTTGGCTTTTTAGGAATCTGTACCAAACAGAGTCCAAATGCAACAAAACTTTTTGATGATTTTTTTTGACAAAAATAAGACCTAGAAGCTTCGAAGGGAGACCTGACGCCGCATGGGGTGGTTCCAAGCCAACAAGACGCGCCCAGGGGGGTGGTCGCACCCTGATGGCTTGGGGCCACCTCCCAACACCTCTTGCACTATCTCCATTCCTATAAATCCAAATATATTGGGGAAACACCAAATTGTCACCAAAAATACTTTTTTCGCCGCCACAAGTCTCTGTTCCGCCGTGATCCCATTTGGAGCCTTGTCCTGGTGCCCTGTTGGAGGGGGGGTCAATCATGGAGGGCCTCTACATCAACCTTGCTACTCCCATGGTTATGTGTGAGTAGTCTACCACAGACCTATGGGTCCGTAGTTAGTACCTAGATCTCTCTCTCTCTCTCTCTCTCTCTCTATATATATATATATATATATATATATATATATATATATATATATATATATATATTTGTGTGTGTGTGTGTGTTTGTGTGTTCTTCAATGCAAAGATCATCGTGTTTCCCGTAGTGGTCTATCTTTTGTCATCCTCTTTGCGGTATGTTTGTTGGGATCCTATGAATTATGGGTTTATGTTCAAATTATACATGAAAATTATTTGGGTCATCTCTAAATTCTTATATGCATGATTATGATAGCTTCTCATTGCTCTTCGATCTATCGGTTTAGTTTGGCCAACTAGATTGGTTTGTCTTCAGCGAAAGTGGTGCGTTGTGATGAGTTCAATCTTGTTGTGCTTAACCCCAGTGATAGAAAGGGACATGACACGTATTGTATTGTTGCCATAAGGATAAAACGAAGGGGTTCATTCATATTAGTTGAGTTTACTTTGTCTACATCTTGCCACTTTGCCCCAAGCATTACTTTGTTTTACTTAATACCCTAGATGCATGCTCAATAGCGGTCGATGAGTGGAGTAATAGAGTAGATGCAGGAAGGAGTCGGTCTACTTGCTTATGGACGTGATGCCTATATATGTGATCATTGCCATGAATAAATATTACATAACTATGCGCTTTTATATCAATTGCCCAACAGTAATTTGTTTACCCACCGTATGATATCTTTGAGAGAGATGTCACTAGCAAAAACTATGGCCCTGGGTCTTAACAAGTATAATACTAAAATACAAAAATACCTCATTGCCTTTATTTATTTACATTTACATTTTATATTTTATATATTTATATTATCTATCTATCACTACTTATCACTTGCAATTAACAAGTTGAAGGGGCTTGACAACCCTCTTGCTCGTGTTTGGTGCAAGTATTTGCTATTTTGTTGTGTAGGTGCTGAAGACAGACATTTGTGTGGTCCTTCTATTGGTTAGATAACTTTGGTTCTCACTGAGGGAAATACTTATCTCACTGTGTTACATGTCCCCTCCTCTTTGGGGGAAATCCCAACGCAATTTACAAGTAGCACGCCTCCAGGTTGTTCGACGAAATGCCACAGTCGGCGCCGACAACCGATGACCCTGACTACGCGGCGTTCATGGAGAACACCATCTTTAAGGGCCGTGGTGAAGCCTTCCACGTCGACGGCCAAGGCCAAGGTTTTGATCCTGACGTGACCCAAGGCCAGGGCGGTCGCGACAACTATGAAGACACTCAATTCACCGGCCATGATGAAGACGAGGACGACCATGGTAACTCTTGGCATGAAGATGATGACTTGTACTGTGAAGATGAGGAAGAAGAGGTCGACATTTCGGTGGAGCCATTGGTATATATCAAGGAGCTTGGATGACCATTCTGTAGGTTGCTCGCTTTGTTGCCCGTTGGCATGAACTCGCGAGAACGCGATCGTTGGCATGAACTATCGCCGTTGCATTTAGCTACATCCTTTGTTCTTTTCATATTTGCATGCACAACGGGCGAGATGTGACCGCACATTGGGCACATGACCGACGCCAAATCCGAGTGGACATGGACCCATTGCCACTCCCAAACAGACGAAAAGCACACAAAATGGACATCCATTTGGGGTCGTGCGTTGGAGTTGGCCTTAGGGGCACGCGGAAAGAAATTGGTCTGTTTGGTTGGTTGGGTCGCATCCAAAAACTGACCGATACAAATCTTAAGCACCTCAGGGCCTAGCTCTGGGGGAACGTCTAAATCGGTCGTTGTTCACAGCCAGGTCCGGGTGATGCAACCCAAGACATGTGGGCATGGGCGGTTGTTTCCTGAAGCCGCGACATAAATTACCACCACCTTCCCACATGCTCTCTCTTCCCTCTTGCCACTCTCAAATCTGTTGTTGCGAGCAGTGAAGCGGCAGACTATAATTGATCCTAGGTGTTGAGCAGAGGACTCACTGGCACATCGGTAGGACATCAGCAATGACAGTAATCCCTTACCCTCTCTCTTGATTTAATGCATTTGATTTGCAGTTGGATTGTATTTCTGAACACGATCTGAGGTTGGGGATGGATTTGCACACTCGGTTTGTCATATAATTGTGGATTCTAGGGCTCATACAGTCATTTTTTAGTAATGAGTACTATATGATGAGGTATGTGTTTCATGATAATCATACTTTTGATGAAAATGCCAAGAACGAAGTTCCTCCTATTCAAATTATCTAACAAGTTATCGATGCTATTAATAAACAATATTTTTGGATAGTGAGAGAGAATATAGAAGATTTTGAGGAAAGTAGCATTGAGAATGCTAAAATATTGCTAGATGATGTGTTTCCTATTGTATTTGAAAAGCTCCCTGATGAACACACACCCCAAGAGGCAAATGTTAAGGATGACATCAATTGAAACTGTGCATTCTGCCTAAATAGGGGCATAAAACGATAGCACTTGTTCGGAGGCAACCCAATAGTTATCTTATTTTTTGCGTTCTACTTTTTGTAATTTTATTATTTTGTGTTCACGTTATTATTTTTATTGTATTGTGTTTCTATGTTTAAATTAGTCTTGTGCCAAGTAAAACCTTTGGAATGATTTGGATGATAGTAGATTGGTCCTGTGCAAGAATAGAAACTTTACGTCGAGTGCAGAATTTATTTGATTCTACTGGAAAGTCTTTTTGATCTGATGTTTTTACACGGTATTGATATACGAATTCCTCAGGTTGTCCTAATGTTTTACAATTTTTAGAGTTCAAGAAGTATGGTTTTAGTGTTGATATTTATAGATTGTTATCTTTTAGATAGATTCTATTTTTTTCTTCCATAGTTTGATTGTTTTGATGATGGTATAGATTATATCCGGGGGTATAAGCCATGAAGAAGTTAGAATACAGTACCTTATGCAATAATGAAATACAAATAAATTTATAACATCACCTAAAGTTTAGGTTTACCTATTGTATTAAAGGATCTTGCGAAGTTTCTATTGAGTTTTGTGTGCTAAAGTTTTCAAGTTTTGGTTGCGGTCACGATGAATGAAGGAATAAGGAGTAGAAAGACCCTAATCTTGGGGATGCAAAGGCACCCCCAAGATAATATTCTAGGAAGACTCAAGTGTTTAAGCCTGGGGATGCCCCGAAAGGCATCCCCTCTTTCGTTTCCATTCCATCGGTATGTAAATTGGAGCTATATTTTTATTCATCACATGATATATGTTTTGCTTGGTGTGTTGTGTGTTATAGTTTGACTTTGTTTTAGTTTGACACAATCGTTGTTTGCTGTACACACCTATTTGAGAGAGATACATGTTCATCATGATTTATTAGAATACTATATGTGCTTCACTTACATGTTTTGAGCTAAGCAGTTGCTCTAGTGCTTCGCTTATATCTTTTTGAGCATGGTGGCTGCAGATTTTATAGAAATAATTGCAACGTCGTTCTTCACTTATATTTGTTTGAGAGTCTAATAGGGGAAATAGTAATTTGCATGGGCTATAAGACTACTCCAAAAAGGATAGGTATTCAAGGCTAATATAATAATAACTTTCATGTAGCACATAAAAGAGAAATTGCGGGTTAATTCTATTGATTCGGTAATATGAAAGGGCCTGAGTACATGGTTGTTGGTTAGTATAAATATCAGTAGTTAAAGGTCGTTAACTTGTTGTTATGGCATGGTGATGGTGTGTGAGCATTTTTATTCCTTGTTGAAATCACAGCGATGTTCATGTCGGGGGCGCGCGATGGTTAACTCTTGCCAATCTCCTCCCTAGGGGCATGCGAGTAGTACTTTGCTCAGAGAGAGCTAACAAAGCTTTGAAATAAGTATATGAGTTCTCCAACGATCTATCCGTTTAGTTTGGCCAGCTAGATTGGTTTGTCATCAGCGAGAGTTGTGTGTTGTGATGGGTTCAATCTTGTGGTGCTCAATCCGAGTGACTGAAGGGGACATGACACGTATTGTATTGTTGCCATTAAGGATAAAATTGGGGTTAATTCACTGTAGTTGAGTTTAATTTATCTACATCATGTCACTTTGTCGCAAGCATTATTTTGTTCTTACTTAATACTCTAGATGCATGATGGATAGTAGTCGATGAGTGGAGTAATAGGAGTACATGCAGGCAGGAGTTGGTCTACTTGCTTATGGATGTGATGCCTATATGTGTAATCATTTCCGTGAATAAGTATTATATAACTATGCACTTTTGTGTCAATTGCCCAATAGTAATTTGTTTACCCACTCTATGCTATCTTCAAGGCAGACACCACTAGCGAAAACTATGTCCCCCAGGTCTTTACAAATATAATACAAAAAAAAAATACATTGGTGCCTTTATTTATTGGCATTTAATTTTTATATTTTATATATTTATATTATCTATCTATCACTACTTATCGTTTGCAAGTAATAAGTTCAAGGGGCTTGACAACCCTCTTGCCGGCGTTGGGTGCAAGTGTTTACTATTTTGTTGTGTAGGTGCTGAAGACGGGCATTTGTGTGGTCCTCCTATTGGTTCGATAACCTTGGGTCTCACTTAGGGAAATACTTAGCTCTACTATGCTGCATCTCCCCTCCTCTTCGCGGAAAATCCCAACGCCGTTTACAAGTAGCACGCTTGTAGGTTGTTCGACGAAATGCCACCATCGATGCCGACGGTCGACGACCCTGGCTACGCGACATTCATGGAGAATGTCGTCTTTGAGGGCCGTGCTGAGGCCTTCCATGTTGACGGCCAAGGCCAAGATTTTTTTCCCGACGTGACCCAAAGCTAGGATGGCCATGACCACTATGAAGACACTCATTTCGTTGGCCATGATGAAGATGAGGACGACAATGGCAACTCTTGCCATGAAGATAATGCATTGTATTGTGTAGATGAGGAAGAAGAGGTCGACAATTCGGGGGATCCATTGGTCTTTATCAAGGAGCTTGGGTGACCATTCTGTAGGCAACTAGATTTGTTGCCCGCTAGCATGAACTGGCGAGAACACGGCCGTTGGCGTGAACTATCGTCGCTGCATGTAGCTACATCCTTTGTTCTTTTTGTATTTTGCATGCATGGCGGACTGTTGAGGCATAGTTTATGCCTAAGTAATTTTGGTGATTGATGACAGTACCGTACAGGACTAATCGTGCGTGTCAAGGTTTCAGGTAACACTCGTCAACGGCACAAGACGACACGTCTCCTCCCTTCTGGAACGGAAGCACGGAACGGCGCTCTCTACGATTCTCTTTATTTGAGTCATAGGAAAGCCGTACTATTAAGAGGGGATCCGTGGTGGAAAGGTTTGGGTGGAATCTATCTTTACACACGCACACTTCACATTCTCCCTTTCCTTATCTTTTGGAGCGGCCCTCGCCTATTCGTCTCGATTATCTCTGCAAAATGGTCCCCAGCGGTAGTACCGCTGGTGCCAGCGGTAGTACCGCTGGACTGCTAGCGGTAGTACCGCTGCATCCAGCGGTAGTACCGCTAGCCAGCGGTAGTACCGCCCCTGGTCAGCGGTAGTACCGCTCCAGGTGTTTTGTTCCACCTACCTAGCGGTAGTTTGTGGACGGACCCTTTTGCGAAGACTTTCCCGGCGGTAGTAGTGCTTGTGCACTACCAAGGGACCAGCGGTAGTACCGCTGGTGTCAGCGGTAGTACCGCTGGAGGCCCAGCGGTAGTACCGCGGCGGCCAGCGGTAGTACCACCAGGCAGCGGTAGTACCGCTCCGGCACAGCGGTAGTACCGCTGGTACTCGGGCAGAGAGTGGGAAAACGGTCTGATTTCCCCCCCCCCCACTACATAAAGGGTTCTTCTAGCTGAGGAACCCTATCTCTTACCTCTCTAAGCTCCATTGTTGCTCCACAAGCTCTAAAGTGCCCGATCTCTCTCCCTAGCCAATCAAACTTGTTGATTCTTTAGGGATTGGTTGAGAAGGCCTAGATCCACACTTCCACCAAGAGAAAAGTTGATTCCCCCACCAATCCCTTGCGGATCTTGTTACTCTTGGGTGTTTGAGCATCCTAGACGGTTGAGGTCACCTCGAAGCCATATTCCATTGTGGTGAAGCTTCGTGGTTAAGTTGGGAGCCTCCAAGCTTTGTGTGGAGTTGCCCCAACCTTGTTTGTAAAGGTTCGGTCGCCGCCTTCAAGGGCACCTATAGTGGAATCACGGTACCTTGCATCGTGCGAGGGCGTGAGGAGAATACGGTGGCCTTAGTGGCTTTTTGGGGAGCATTGTGCCTCCACACCGCTCCAACGGAGACGTACTTCCTGTCAAAGGGAAGGAACTTCGGTAACACATCCTCGTCTCCATCGGTTCCACTTGTGGTTATCTCTAACCTTTACTTTGTATTTGCTTATGCTTGTGACTATATCTTACTTGTCTTCATAGCTCTTGTTGTTAGCTTCTATAGGGTTCACCTCATTGTCATATTATTTGTGAACCCGTATAGTGTTTACCTTAACTTGTTAAGATTAATTAAAAAGTGGTCGTTGTCTATTCACCCCCCCTCTAGCCAACCATATCGATCCTTTCAATTGGTATCAGAGCCACGTCTCTTTATTAAGGGTTTAACCACCGGAAGAGTATGGAAGGCGGAGAGGAAGTCAACCGTGGGCAAGCCGAGGACATGGACTTGACTTAGGTCACAAGGGACGACTTGAATACGGCTATGGCAGCCCTCAAGACGTCCTTGAAGTGCGAAGTCAAAACCATGCTTAAAGAATTAATTGATGGTCTTAAAAGTTCACCCGAACCGGCTTTAGTGGTTAAACCCACCATTTCCGATTCGGAGGCCAACTCCTCTAAGGAAGCGGCTAAAGGTATGCAACCTGCTTCACCTCACGAAAAGGATGGGACTGGAACATATGCTTCGGTTCCACCTCCCATGACATATGGAGGAACCGTTCTCGCACCCTGTCTTAATCCTGTTGGTCCTCCTCCTAAACTTGTGAAAGGTGACTTTGCTAACTGGGTATTTTCTATTAAGTCTCATTTGAATCACAGCTCAACAAACTTGTGGAGAACTATCGAGCAAGGATATTATCCCCATGACCCAAGCAACCTCACTCCAAAAGAAGATGCAGACAATCAATATAATCACTCTGCGTTGTTTATTCTCCAGTCTGCTGTGCCACCTGAAGATCTTCCCCACTTGCGTCCCTTCACATTGGCCAAGGATTGTTGGGAGCATATTATGGTACTGTACAAGGGAAGATCAAGTATTCAACGATCCAACTATGAAGTGATACTTGATAAGTCCGATGAGTTTGTGATGAAGGAAGACGAGGACCCTCGTGATCTCTATCGGAGGGTGACTGCTATTGCTGTGGCACTAAAGGATCATGGGAGTAAGGATGTGGATGATACATGGGTCAAGCGCAAGTTTCTCAAAGCCATCATGCCTTTCAATAAAGCCATGTCATCTGTCATTCGTCAGCGGCCAGACTTCCACTCCTTGTCTTCCAGTGAAGTGTTGGATGAGTTCATTGCAATGTCAATCATGAACGAAACAGCCGACAATGCACTTGCTCGTGTCCGATCAAAAACCACTTCACCCAACCTTGCGTTGAAAGCAAGAGCAATGCTTGAAGAAGAAGAAGAAGATGAGGAAGAGGAGAGCTACCCTGAAGACACAAAGTATGCTTATCATGAGCACATGGCTCTTGCATCAAGGCAATTCTGGGGAAATAAAAGGAACTCAAGACCCACCTTCAACAAGAACAACTCGAGTGGATTCAGACCCAAACAACGAGTGAGGACATGTTATAAGTGTGGCAATGTGAGTCACTTCGTGGCAGAATGTCCCTATGAGAAGAGGGAAGACAACGGAGGCAAGCTCATTCGCAAAGACAAAACCAAATCATTTCCAATCAAGAACAACTTTGTGAAGAAACCTCACCCAAAAGGGATGGTGGCCCTGGAGGAGTATCCTTCTGATGATGATGGCGATGATGATGATACAGTGGCAACGGCAACTGTTGCTATCGCCACTACCTCTTCCCAGAAGGTGTCTCTCTTCAACGCCCCCAACGAGAACCACATCACCAAGTGCCTCATGGCAAAAGGTACCAATCAGGTAACTCCCATCATTAAGACCAACATTACTTCTGCTCCTTCATTGTTAAATTGTGTAGAAGATAGTGATGTTGGAGAACTTAATGAGCATGATCTTGATAAGTTTCTATGCACTATTAAGGGAGAACCCAAGAAGCACTTTGTTGCTCTCTTGGAACAACTGGGTGAGGCCACTGACCTCATTGAGTCTCATGAGGAGACCATCTCCGAGCTTCAGGGACATAGCCGTGACTATGCCGATGAAATTGCCGAATTATCTAGTGCTCTAGAAGAAGAGCGCACTCTTCGTTTGGCTCTTGAGGACTCATATAACGATGACTGCGCTAAAATGCAAAAGAAACTAGATCATGATGTTGTTCTTACTCGCATGCTTAAATCTGAAAAGTATGCTCTTGAAGTTGGCCGTGACAGACTCAAGGAAGAGTTTGACATACTTGACAAGGCCCACAAAGCCTTGAAAGGTGTTCATTTCTCTCTGAAAGAGTCTCATGATCAACTCCAAGCAAAGCTTACCAAGGAGACCTCTACTTGTCCTCCCTTTGTGTTAATTGATAATACTTGTGCAACTAACCCTTGTTGTGAGCATGTTCATCTTGTGGAGGAAAATGCCAAGTTAAAGGAGAAACTTGAGAAGGGCCTTGGGGCATGCAGACAAGGTGACAAGAGTCTGAACGATCTTTTGAGCACTCAAAAGGGTGTTGTAGGAAAGGAAGGACTTGGACTTACCTCCAAGTCAAAAGGTAAAAGGAAGAACAAGGAAAAACGATCTCTCACCCTCATGGACATCTTTGTCAAAGAGGGTGAGGGGACTCAGAAGGTGAACAGGAACAAGGTGGACTATGGGAACCCCAAGAAGGGCTAAACCGCTCCTACTAACACAGCCGGCAAACTCAATTCCTCTTATGTGTTATGTTGTGCTAGTGATGGGCATGTTTATGCCAAATTTGTTGGTTCCTACGATGAAGATTTTGAATGGGCTATCTGGGTTCCTAAGACCCTTGTCTCTAACATGAAAGGACCCATTAAAAAATGGGTACCGAAAACCAAGCCTTGATCTATTGTAGGAGTTTGCTTCCGGTGGGGTGTCATGGTTGCTCGATAGTGGAGCAACAAATCATATGACCGGAAGCAAGGACTTAGTGGTGGATGTGCATCCTTCTCCATCTATGCCCACCCATGTCCAATTCGTCGATGCATCCTCGTCAAAGGTATTGGGATTTGGTAAGGTGGTCGTCTCTCAAGATTTATCTATTGAGAAGGTCATGCTTGTTGAGTCACTTGCCTACAATTTACTGTCGGTTCATCAACTTGCAATCATGGGTTTTTCCACATTCTTTAATATCGACACTGTGGTCCTCCTAAGGAGCAAGACTCTTAAAGTAGCCTATGTTGGACATGTCGAAAATGGTCTCTATGTGGTGAACTTCTCGAAGCGACCCACTAAGACTGCGACATGTTTAATGGCTAAAGTTGACGTGGGCTGGCTTTGGCATCGCCGTTTAGCTCATGTCAATATGAGATCTTTGCAAAGTCTTCTGACAGGGGACCATGTTCGTGGACTAACAAATGTGAGCTTTGCTAAAGATCGTGTTTGCAGTGCTTGCATTGAAGGAAAGATTCATGAAACTGCTCATCGTCCAATGACTCTTATCTACACTAAGAGGCCATTGGAACTTCTCCATATGGATCTGTTTGGTCCTCCAACATTTGATAGTCTTGGAGGCAGAAAATATTGCTTAGTGATTGTTGACGACTACTCAAGATATACCTGGGTATATTTCTTCAAAAGGAAGAGTGAAACTCAACAAATGGTCATCAACTTTGCTAATGAAGCGCAACGTCAACATGAAGCAAAGATCTTGATGATTAGGAGTGACAACGGCACCGAGTTCAAGAACTACACCCTAGATGAGTTTCTAGGTGATGAGGGAATAAAGCACCAATATTCTGCACCATATACCCCTCAGCAAAACGGCGTGGCAGAAAGGAAGAACCGGACCTTGATAGACGCTGCAAGAACAATGATGGCAGAATTCAAATCTCCATACAACTTCTGGGCATAGGCCATCAACACAGCATGTCATGCGTCCAATCGGCTCTACATCCGCAAAGGCTTGAACAAGACTCCGTATGAGATTCTAACTGGAAACAAACCCAATCTCAAGTACTTCCGGGTATTCGGTTGTAAGTGTTCCATTCTTAAAAAGGGAGCTCGGTTAGCTAAATTTGATTCTAGAGCACATGAGGGTATCTTTGTTGGTTATGCTACAAACTCTCATGCTTACCGTGTCCTCAACAAGTCCACCAGACTAATTGAGGAGACGTGTAACGTAGAGTTTGACGAAAATAATGGCTCCCAAGTGGAGCAAAGTGGTCTTTGTGATATAGGTGATGAAATTCCTCCCGAAGCCATAAGAAGAATGGGGATTGGTCAAATACTCCCCATTGAGGAACCCCTTGTGGCCGAAGGAGAAGGACAATGCTCTATTCAAGTAGAGCCATCACCCCCACAAGCCCCACACGCTTCCGATGAACAAAGAGAAGACTCTCAACAAGTTGATCAAGCTCACGGTCAAGATCAATTGCCTAACAATGGTGATATGCCCCATGATATTCAAGCACCACTACAAGACCCTGAACCAGCACAAGATCAAGATCAAGAGAAACCACTAATACAAGATCAAACTAGTGAACCTGCTCAAGTCGAAGGACAAGATGATCAGGAGACTGTCTCACAATTCCCGTCTGGAGCTCCAACAACCGGCTCAAGACGCAAGGGCAAACAAAAGATACAAGTCGATGCTCCTCCGTTATCTAATGAAGAACTCTTGGAGCGTTGAGCAGCCAAGAATGCGAACAAGCTAAGAGCCAAGTCACATCTTATGAAGAATGTTCTTGGTAGTTTAAAAAGGGGAGTATCTACCCGTCAACAGCTTTGGAATTATTGTGAGCATCACGCGTTTGTCTCGTATTGTGAACCTCAACAGGTACAGGAAGCGCTCGATGATGAGGATTGGCTTATGGCCATGCACGAAGAACTTAACAACTTCGAGCGCAACCAAGTCTGGGATTTAGTACCTCGACCAACGAAGGAACATAATGTCATTGGGACCAAATGGATATTTAAGAACAAGCAATATGCAAATGGAATTGTGATTCGAAACAAGGCAATATTGGTGGCTCAAGGCTACTCCCAAGTCGAGGGTATCGACTACAGTGAAACCTTTGCCCCTGTTGCTCGTCTAGAATCTATTCGCATGTTACTTGCTTTTGCTTCTCATCATAACTTCAAATTACAGCAAATGGATGTGAAAAGTGCATTTCTTAATGGTCCTTTGAATGAGTTGGTATATGTCAAACAACCCCCGGGATTCGAACATCCCAAGCTCCCCAATCATGTGTACAAACTCAATAAGGCACTCTATGGCCTTAAACAAGCCCCACGCGCGTGGTATGAGTACCTTACTGAGTTGTTACAAGATCGTGGGTTTGAAATTGGGAAGATTGATCCCACTCTTTTTACTAAGAGGGTTAAAGGGGATTTGTTCATATGCCAACTATATGTTGATGATATTATCTTTGGCTCTCCTAACATTTCATTCAATGAAGAATTTGCTGCGCTAATGACTGAGAAGTTTGAGATGTCCATCATGGGAGAGTTGAAGTTTTTCCTCGGGTTCGAGATTAAACAAGGTCTAGAAGGGACATTCATCAAACAAGCCAAGTACACTCAAGACATGCTCAAATGGTTCGAGCTCGAAGATGTCAAACCGGTCAAGTTCCCCATGCCAACCAGATGCAAGCTTGACAGTGATCCCAATGGTAAAGCAGTGGATCAAAAGGTATACCGCTCCATGATTGGATCCCTCCTTTACCTCTGTGCATCTAGACCGGATATTATGTTGAGTGTAGGGATATGTGCACGGTTTCAATCCGCACCAAAAGAAAGTCATTACATGGCTGTCAAACGAATCTTTCGATATTTGGCTCATACCCCAAACTTTGGCCTCTGGTATCCCAAAGGAGCAAACTTCAATCTAGTTGGCTATTCTGACTCAGATTGGGCTGGAGATTGTGTGGAGAGGAAGTCAACATCTGGAGGGTGCCAATTCCTTGGTCGCTCTTTGGTAAGTTGGTCTTCAAAGAAGCAGAATTGTGTCTCCTTATCATCCACCGAAGCTGAGTATGTGGCAGCTACAAGTTGTTGTGCACAATTGCTATGGATGAGGCAAACTTTAAAGGATTATGGTGTCACTTGTGACAAAGTGCCTCTTCTATGTGACAATCAAAGCGCCATCAAGATTTCCCTCAACCCAGTGCAACATAGCAAAACCAAACATATTGATATTCGTCATCACTTCATCCGTGAACATATCAAGCTAGGTGATATTGAGGTTCACTTCATCCACACTGAAGAGCAACTTGCAGATATTTTCACCAAGCCACTAGATGAAGCAAGGTTCCGGGAGTTAAGGCATGAGCTAAATATCATTGATTCAAGTAATGTGGATTGAAACTAGGCATGTTGCACCTCACTTTACATTTCATCTTGGTCTAGATGTAGGCATGGACATAGGGGGAGTGTTGTTCTCTCAATGAACTCTTCCTCCCCCCATTATGCGTAAATCAATCTAGTCTTTCACTTTAGCCATTGTCAAATGGCACTTGTGCTTCAAAGACGAGCATTGGTCATGAACCCAAGGATAATTCTTCGCGGTGTCATACCATTGTCTCAAACATAGGTGGCCTCGGCCACCGCCCCTCCATCCTCTCTTGCGTATAAAGGAGAGGATATACAATGACAAGTCAGTACTTTTTCTTGGATGTCATCCCTGTTTACTCACTTGTCATGTGTCCAAGTTTCCCTTTTTCCTTAGCCGTGTTGAAACATGTACAGCGGTACTACCGCCAGGGTAGCGGTACTACCGCCAGGATTCAAAATCTAACACAACCAGCTAGAAAATTTCTAGGGTTTCAAGGGGGAGCGGTACTACCGCCAGGGGGAGCGGTACTACCGCCGGGACCCCAGCGGTACTACCGCTGCACCTGGCGGTACTACCGCCGGGGCCACAGCGGTACTACCGCTGGCCCGTACCCCTTGGGCTATATAAAGGGAGGGGGAGCCCGATTTTTGCATCTGTTTCTTCTTCCTCGCGGTTCCTCCCTCCCCTAGCCCGAAAACCCCCTGTTTGGATCTCACTTCGTGGAGCTCCTTCTCCCCGTTGGTGTGGAAGGGTTGCTTCATCTCTTCTTCCTACTCCAAGAGCCATGAATCCCGGTAAAGCTCCTCCCTTCTTCTATTTGGTTGTTCTTCGTGTTCTAGGGTTAGGAGCATTGGGGATTGGATTCATCTTGTTGATCCTATGGCTAGTTATTGGATGGCATGAAGGGAATATTTGAGGGGAGTATAGGTCCGATGGTTTGTTGTTGTGATTGCTGCCATGCTCTAGGATTTCATCGTCTTAGATCGAATACTTGAACTTTTGGATTAGATCTAAAACGTGCTCTCTCTTGCCTAGGCATGTTTGTACCTCTTGTTACTATGTGTTCCTCATGACAGTAGGGCTGGGGTGTACGTCTTAGTGTTCATATTCAGTCCATGCCCTCGAAAACGAGTTTTATATGTCAGATCTGAAAGTCAAACCCCCCAGCGGTACTACCGCCAGGGGGTAGCGGTACTACCGCTAGGACCCCAGCGGTACTACCGCCAGGGGTAGCGGTACTACCGCTATGACCCCGAGCGGTACTACCGCCAGGACTGGCGGTACTACCGCTAGGCCCCAGCGGTACTACCGCCAGGGGTGGCGGTACTACCGCCAGGAGCATTCACGGTGTATTTTTTTTTGTGTTTTATGCTCAGCAATGCATGTTTACTTTTTCTGCGTTTTCAAGATTCATTGCCTTGACTTTTCTTGTCGCCTCTTTTTCGCTTTGTGGTCTGTGTCACAGGTGGCTCTGCTCGCCGTTCGACCCCCCCACGGGACACGGCGTCCAAACAGTTTCACAACACAGAGGCGCCCGAGGGGTCTGCCACGTCTGGTCTGCCTCCCAAGAAGAAGTCCTTCAAGAAGGTCGCTCACAAGGACAAGAGGGTCAATATTCGTACAATGTCCCCCAAGGACTTTCTGCACTTTCGCACCAAGAACCCCTATCTCAAGGAGAGGGAAGTGATCGATGGGGTTGAAAATGTCTGGGCAAGGGACCAGTGCAGGATCTATCGGGATGTGATTGCTTCCTTCAAGAAGAACCATGTCTCTGTTCAGTGGATTGATCTGGCACATCTTCAGCGGAACATGGACTACTTTGGTGATGCCCTCTCTCTGGTTGACAAACTGGGTATCAAAGACATCATCACCTTCAAGACAGACTTTGATCCCACTGCAGTGGCTCAGTTTTATGTCACAGTCCATTTCTCTCCTGATGCACAGCGTTCCATGATCTGGATGACTGGGTCGAAGAAGATGACCGGTTCCTGGACTGAGTTCATGCAGTTCCTTCACATTGACTTTCAGGGTGCTGACACTCCTCTTGGGCTGCGTCCTCATGCTGCAGCCCCCACCGATAGGGCCCCCGCAAAGGACAGACTGCAGTCACTGTATCTGAGGAAGGGGGTGCTTCCCAAGCACCTGGACATCATGCATCGGATCTTTCGCAACACCCTCTTCCCTCGGAGTGGTAACTTTGATGAGGTCCATGGATACTTGGCTGAGATGTTGTTACTGTGCGAGGAGGCTATGTCTCAGGAGTCTGCTCAGCTGGATATTTCAGATGTGATGTTCACAGAGCTCTGGAACTGCATCATCAATCGTAAGGTTCCTATATACGGGCCTTACCTGTTCGCATACATTTGCCATAAGTGGGAACAGGATTTTCCGGATGAGGTGCTCTACGCACAGTCTGATTACATTGTGCATGACCCGATCAGGCTTCGCGTCAAGGACAAGTGGGCCAACCCATCTACATCCTCTCAGCACATGGATACAGATACAGAGACCGCTGCTGACAGAGGAACTGCCTCTCAGTCCCGCTCGTCTGCCATGCCATCTTGGGCGATCAAGCTGCAGGACAAGATGAAGACACTTTTCTGTATGCAGGCCAAGGGTCAGTACCAGACACATGTGGCTCAGAAGCAGAGCCGCCAGAGGCATAAGCGTGTTCTCAGGACCTTGGATGTGGACATCTCCAGCGGCTCAGAGGACGACATCACTCCTGAGGCCACTTGGATGCAGGCTCAGGGGTACCAGTGGTCTGGCGATGAGGCAGAAGAGGAGGAGCAGACCGACCAGGAGGGGACAGACGAGTCTGGTGATCCTGAAGACGAGGAGTAGTTACCTGTGGCATTAGGTGTGCCCTTTTTGGTGTCTTGTGCCAAAGGGGGAGAGAGTCTAGGATTTGCTTTCATTTCGAACTTTGCATTGCTTTGCTTTATCTCGTATGGTTTGCTTCGAACTTGGTTTGATTCTCGTTTGCTATCTTTTGTGAGACATGATCTTATGTGAGATTTATTTCCATCATATGCTGTGAGTCATATGTCCCGTATTGTCATATATCTCTATCTTTTTGTTCTCATATTATTCTCTGTGCAAATCCGGTATTGTCATCAATCCACCAAAAAGGGGGAGATTGTTGAGGCATAGTTTATGCCTAAGTAATTTTGGTGATTGATGACAGTACCGTACAGGACTAATCGTGTGTGTCAAGGTTTCAGGTAACACTCGTCAACGGCACAAGACGACACGTCTCCTCTCTTCTGGAACGGAAGCACGGAACGGCGCTCTCTACGATTCTCTTTATTTGAGTCATAGGAAAGCCAT
Source organism: Hordeum vulgare subsp. vulgare (assembly GCF_904849725.1). Classification (NCBI taxonomy): domain Eukaryota; kingdom Viridiplantae; phylum Streptophyta; class Magnoliopsida; order Poales; family Poaceae; genus Hordeum; species Hordeum vulgare. The sequence continues at coordinate 111,320,563 of NC_058520.1, forward strand.
ACTATTAAGAGGGGATCCGTAGTGGAAAGGTTTGGGTGGAATCTATCTTTACACACGCACACTTCACATTCTCCCTTTCCTTATCTTTTGGAGCGGCCCTCGCCTATTCATCTCGATTATCTCTGCAAAATGGTCCCCAGTGGTAGTACCGCTGGTGCCAGCGGTAGTACCGCTGGACTGCGAGCGGTAGTACCGCTGCATCCAGCGGTAGTACCGCTGGACTGCGAGCGGTAGTACCGCTGCATCCAGCGGTAGTACCGCTAGCCAGCGGTAGTACCACCCCTGGTCAGCGGTAGTACCGCTCCAGGTGTTTTGTTCCACCTACCTAGCGGTAGTTCGTGGACGGATCCTTTTGCAAAGACTTTCCCGGCGGTAGTAGTGCTTGTGCACTACCAAGGGACCAGCGGTAGTACCGCTGGTGTCAGCGGTAGTACCGCTGGAGGCCCAGCGGTAGTACCGCGGCAGCCAGCGGTAGTACCGCCAGGCAGCGGTAGTACCGCTCCGGCACAGCGGTAGTACCACTGGTACTCGGGCAAAGAGTGGGAAAACGGTCTGATTTCCCCCTCACTATATAAAGGGTTTTTCTAGCTGAGGAACCCTATCTCTTACCTCTCTAAGCTCCATTGTTGCTCCACAAGCTCTAAAGTGCCCGATCTCTCTCCCTAGCCAATCAAACTTGTTGATTCTTTAGGGATTGGTTGAGAAGGCCTAGATCCACACTTCCACCAAGAGAAAAGTTGATTCCCCCACCAATCCCTTGCGGATCTTGTTACTCTTGGGTGTTTGAGCATGCTAGACGGTTGAGGTCACCTCGAAGCCATATTCCATTGTGGTGAAGCTTTGTGGTTTAGTTGGGAGCCTCCAAGCTTTGTGTGGAGTTGCCCCAACCTTGTTTGTAAAGGTTCGGTCGCCGCCTTCAAGGGCACCTATAGTGGAATCACGGTACCTTGCATCGTGCGAGGGCGTGAGGAGAATACGGTGGCCTTAGTGGCTTTTTGGGGAGCATTGTGCCTCCACACCGCTCCAACGGAGACGTACTTCCTGTCAAAGGGAAGGAACTTCGGTAACACATCCTCGTCTCCATCGGTTCCACTTGTGGTTATCTCTAACCTTTACTTTGTATTTGCTTATGCTTGTGACTATATCTTACTTGTCTTAATAGCTCTTGTTGTTAGCTTCTATAGGGTTCAGCTCATTGTCATATTATTTGTGAACCCGTATAGTGTTTACCTTAACTTGTTAAGATTAATTAAAAAGTGGTCGTTGTCTATTCACCCCCCCTCTAGCCAACCATATCGATCCTTTCACGGACGAGATGCGACCGAAATGCAACCGTGTGTTGGTCGCACGGCCGATGCATCCACAAATCCGAGCTTACATGACCCCATTGCCACTCCCAAACAGACAAAAAGCGGACAAAACACACGTTCGTTTTGGGTCGTGGGTTGGAGTTGGCCTAGGGGGCGCGCGGAACGAAATTGGTCCGTTTGGTTGGTGGGTCACATCCAAAAGTTGGCGAGTACAAATCTTGAAGCACCTCTTGTCCTAGCTCTGGGGGAACGACATAATCATCTGTTGTTTACAACCAGAGCCAGTTGATGCAGCCCGAGGGAGGTGGGCGTGTGCGGTTGTTTCCTAGAGTCGCAACATAAATTAACATCACCTTTGCTCACCACTCTCTCTTCCCTCTTCCCACTCTCACATCAGTTGCGGAAAGCAGCAGATCAACAGACTGTAATTGATCCTAGGTGTTGAGCACCGGATTCATCGGCACACCGGCAAAACATTGACAATGATGGTAAGCCCTTACCCTCTCTCTTGATTTACTGCATTCGACTCGCAGTTTGATTGGATTTCTAAACACAATCCTAGGTTGGGGGGTTGGATTTGTGCACTCGGTTCATCATATAACTGTGGATTCTACGGCTCATACGATCATTTTTAGTATAACGGGGTTGGGGAACAGGGTAAATCTACTTTACAAGCACCTATCCTAGTTAGAGTGACCTTGGAGGCACTTCAAGCGACTATGGCGAGGGTAGAATTATCCTTGTCTTCCACCACTGCCTCCATGGCACCATCCACAATCTCATCTACTCCCTCCGTCACGGTTTAGAAGGCATGTTTGGAAAATCTCTAGGACCAAGGTAGTCACCGATTGGTTGTGAGATGTAGTAGGTGTAGATGCTAATGCGCCTAATCAACCGAGAAAATACTAGTACTAATGCGTGAGCAGCAAATTAGGAGGGCGCATGCATGAATAATACTAGTACTAATTAATAGAAGTAATTGCTTTCGCGCCTTAAACCTTGTCTATTTTGAAAACGCACGCAAGTTTAACTATGCCTTCTAAACCGTGACGGAGGGAGTAGTTGTGTTTTCCCTAGAATGATGGGTCTTGAACGACCGCCTCAAGTGTCACCCTGAACACCATCAACACCGCATCATGGTCGCCCTCCGGCACCACCAATGTCATAGTCTAGAACGTGTGGCATGCTTGTCATGAGGAGCCATGTACCCGTTGTACTTAGCCTATCTTACTATCCGACCACCATCGCCGGAATCGACCTGATCCATGACCCAACATAGTATGTCCATTAACATGGCACCTTTCGCTGGGTCGGGAACCAACGCCTTCAACTCCTCCGGCATCGCCTTCTTTACCACAACGTCTCGCTCCTTATGCAACTCTTTCGTCGTTGCTGGAATCGGCATGATCCATGGCACAACACAATTCCATGGTGTTCTCAAACTTGGTGCAGTCACCAAGCAAGTAGTCAAGGAAGAAAGCCTTCCATCCAATGCCCCAGGGGAAGGGTTGGTTATGGGGTTCGTGGCGGTGGAGAGGTGGTTAAACTAAGGTGTCAAATAGGAGTGACAATGAGAGACATACAGGGTTTGCGTATGGTGGTGGGTAAGTAGGTTGCCTCGGGCGAATAAACATAGGAGCTTTGGACGATAGGAATGAATGTTGGACTTTGAACTTTATGTTGTTCATAATGTAGATAGACACCCAGAACACAAGGGCAAGGAGGTGGTGGAGGACAGATATAAGGCCAAGGATGTGGTGCCGCCCTTGGACAAGGGCATGGAGGTTGTGCCTCCATGAGGAGGTAGGGCCAACCAAGTTGGAGTGTGTGCCTATGCCTCTTGACTTCACGAATCACTTCCCTGACGCCCTTGAGGAGTTCAAGGTGAAGACGAGCACCGGCTATGCATGGAGGGCGAGCAACGCTATGGCCATGCTTGATCGGGATTGAGCCCCCTTCACCGGTGTTCACTAGATCATGATGATTTACATGGTTGCCTTGATGATGTCGACTCCCGATACCCTGAAGGTGATCGTCTTCAACGATGACGACATTGAAGTGGTGACAAAGTGCAAGAAGCATGACGACGCCTTCGTCGTGGATGTCTAGAGAGCTCTTTGTTGCCTGATTGCGAGTGTTGGTTTGGTTTTAAGACTATTATGTGGTGCTATTTTGGCTTAAAACTGCTTTTACTATGTTAAACTTGTTGTTATACTATCTATCTGTATTGCTGGTTTGTTCAACCTTCTCTAGTTTGTCCTTGTGTTATCTATGTGTGTCTGTCGTAGCCTCACCACATCGACAAGGAGGTAACCACACAACATGTGTTGCATATAATCAAACAATCATACTTGTGGTTCCCCCAAAACAAGCCCGCAACCAAACAACTTATCTTTCGTTTTGTCACATGTAGGTTAGAGGGGATGCATGCAGCCAATCAACATGTAGATGATGGTTTTTACCCTGCATATTCTCAATCCGTCCCAACTGGGACAAGTACACAAATGGACAAAAAATGATGCGAGCAACCAAACTCGTTGTTGGTGTTTGTATGTCCTTATTTTAGTTTTCATTAGAGCATCTACAGTTGGACCCCTCAAATCCCCCTACATGCCCGGGCACACTCCCCGCACACTCGCACCCTAAACACACCTCTCCAATTGGACGTATATGTATGGGTTGTCCGGCACCCTCCAAACCCATACCATATATATATGGGTGAACCGGAAATACACGAATGTGTCCGCCATGTCAGATCGACCCGTGCTGGACCACCATGTGACCACATATAGCATATGCTCCCACAATTGAATCTATCACACATGTCATGATAAATGTGTCATATTTTCTAAGTGTTACGAGCAGGTACAACAACGATCTGGGAAGGGATAATTGGGCAATAGTTAAACATATTCTAAAATACCTTAATAGGACTAAGGAAATGTTTCTACTGTATGGAGGTGATGAAGAGCTCACTTTAAAGGGCTACACCGATGCTAGGTTTATGGATGATGTGTACAACTTTGGATCTCAATCAAGCTTTGTTTTTACACTCGATGGTGGCGAAGTGAGATGAAAAAGTTCTAAGGAGAGCATTGTGACATATTATATAATGGAGGTAAAATATATGGCTCCTTTATAAGCTTCAAATGAGGGTTATTTGAATAATAAGTTTTTTAGTGAGCCTGGTGTGGTTTCAAGTACTCTCAGTTATATGGAGCTCTATTGTGATAATAGTAGCATCGTAGCCTAGGCTAAAGAATCAGGATCCTGCCAGAAGTCTAAACATATTGAACATCAATTCCATACAAGTTGAGATTTTGTGAAGTGTGATGAATAAAATTATGCGAGATTCATATGGACCTGAATGTGTTAGATCAACTAAGCAAACCTCTAGAATGATAAAAGCATGAGCAACACCAAAATGTCATAGGTGTCAAGAACTTATGCAATAACAAGATTATTGAGTCTAGTGTAAGTGAAGACTATTGGAAATATACCCTAGAGGCAATAATAAAGGTGTTATTATTCTATGCTCATGTTCATAATTAAATTTATATTTCTATATTATGATTGCAGTGGTTTTTGAATATGATATTTGAAGGAAAATTTAGTTGCATGTGTGAAAACATAAACACCAAACATATTCCTGATCAGGCCTCTACCACTAGCTCATGTATTGTTGATGATCATGTTTTCTTGATCGTGGGCATTATAACTGTGACAAGGATGTCGATAACAATGATAACACATTGCTAGGAGAACATTACTATAACATAGACCCAACTTATGAAATCTACGAGATCACATTGTCTAATTATTTTTAGTATTTTTCATATAAATTGTTAACATCTTATCATGCCCTTAGAACTTGAAAATATCGTAGAACTGGATACCATATGATTTTTTTGGGGTTGCCAAATGTCAAACCGCAACTGGGTGATCATAAAGGTAACTTACGTGTACACGGGAAAAAGTATGTCATGGTGCTATATAACTTAAAACAAGGATTTGCACCTCCGCAAATGAAGAGATATACTCTGGGCTCACTGGGTATTATGACATCCATCACCGTCTGGCCACACAAAGTGATTGAGATCACAAGGATACCAAAATAAGAAAATGAGAAAATAGAACTAAATCGGTAACGAGGATAACAAGGTATATCAATCAAAGTTTCGGTCATGGAGATACCAATAAAAGTCCCACCTTGGGTTTGTAAATGTATCATGCACCAAATGAAATTATGTGATAACTAAAGGTTCGCTCGATAATCATGAATATGTGGGAACTAGTAATGGCGATTAGATCCCGCTAATAGTTATTGACCGGAAGGTGTTTTGAGTCATGTTCATAAGTTTTTGAACCTATACGTACATTCACACACTTAAATGAACATTGATTTTTAAGAGAACTAGGAGATAAATTAGAATGAGAGAGTGTACACTCGAAATGTTTCCAAAGGTCCCAATAATGTCATGGTGATGCCGACAGTATTACGGAAGTGCCCGAAAAGGTCCAGGAAGGCCTTACAAGCTTCTAGAAGGATTCAAAACTTGATAGATAAATCCAAAGGGTCCCTAGTGGGATGTTACCGTGTTTGGCACAAGGGGCAAGTCCTACAAGGGCCCTAGATCAGCACACCAAAGATCCGCCTTGGGACCAAGCCGCAAACACCACAATCCACATTGTTTTGGTTAGGGAGGGAAACACCATGGTGTGGCGATCCTGGCACACCGCAATTTTTGGCATTTATGGACGAGTCCTATGAGGACCCCCCTTCCCACGTTTACTGAATCAAAGGTAGAACTTCTCCCCAAGTCGGTGCACCCCCTTGGATCCAACCTATAAATATGTCATGGGGCACCCCCTAGAAACACATCAAACCCTTGGAGGTTGCCTCCCTCTACCATGCGCCCTAGTTTTCTACCCATCTAGTTTGATCTAGACGAGATGTTGCTTGGCTACCTTTCTCCTCTCTAGTTTTCTCGGTGGTTCTTTGTACTGGTCCATAGAGTGTTGCCGAACCTCTAGATACGTACGTGTTGGTACCTCATAGGTACCTTCTACTTCAATACTAGACCGGCAAATCATCTTGGTGAAATTCTCACGTCTGGGAGGTATAACCTAGCCACAGGAACCGGTTAATATTTGCCAACATTTACTATGCTTCCTATACATTCTAGTAGTGAGTTGATCATAATCTACACCTTCATAGTGTTCTAGGGTGAGATCGTTTACGGTAATATTTTTTTTGTGTAGCACATTCCTCTAGATGTGAAGTGTTTTATCCCACACATGATTGGATCTAGATTTGGTAGGTTATCATCTAACGCTTCACCGTATCAAGGAAATGGTGAAAGCGAGAGTAAAGTTTGAGTTTGAGTTGGTCAGAGGTTCCCATGTTTCAATTATTTGTGTTTCAATATTCTTCTTCAACAATACAAAAAAAATTCATTCAATAATTTTTCTTTCAAGGGTGTGTCTCGGGTCACAACGCCTTGAGCAATCTTAGGTCTCTTACTGATGGATGCTCATGGAGATTTTCCAAATCTGGATGTTTACCCCAAGTTGTATAGATTTGGTTGTCTATAGTATTTTCACTCAAGGCACAAGAAAATGTCAAGATATGAAAAACATTCAGGCCGTTGGCAAGGAATTCATAGAATGTTAATTTTTATTTTAAAAAATACACTAAAAAGCATCTTATATGTCATAATTATCAAGGGAACAATACCTAGTATAATTAAAAAAGGTAATCAAACCACAGAATGTTATACGATCTCTAGAGTAGCAAGTAACATAAACTAGTACCAATGCAGAGTATAAGGCACTACTACTCCCTCTCGTCACAAATATAAGATGCTTCAGATATTTCAGTATGAACTATTACACCTAAACATGCCTATATATATCCGATTCAAAACAAAGTTCGGACATCTTATATTTGTGAATGGAGAGAGTATCATATTATCACCTCATTAATTCATCTGTAAAGTCCCAAGATAAATTGTGTGGCTATGATTTATTTCTTGTTAATGTTACTTGCTTGATGTGTTATGATATAATATCATAATATGATACAAGATCTCTCTCTCTCTCTCACACACACACATCATATTTTTTTTACTTCGGTGGCAATACATGACAATCTTATGATATTTCCAGTTTGAGAGGACTAAGGCTACTCATACTCATAGTGAGGAGTAACTTACACTAGTGTCATGCATATGACACTAGTCTATATTCCTGTCTTCATAGGGCAAAATATCATGGATAGTGGCATTTATTAGGTTAGAGAATCTTTTATCTTGGGAAGCATAATATGTTACCACCATCATCTCTTTTCTCATTTTAATACTATGACATATCATCAAAATGCTTATTTGGCATTGCATGAGGATGGACACTCATAATATTAGGATCTTTTAGTAGGTTTCATAGGAAAAGTGCCGAGGTGGCATAGTAATTAAAGAAGAGACAGATAGAGAGAGAGATAAATAGATGCATAGATAGAGAGAGGAGAGTTGTATGTGAGTGGAGGACAACTCCTAAATGTTTCCCTACACAATGAATTTAATTTCTTTGATCCAACGTGTCCACTCTCCCAAATTTTCTCTTTGTTTGTTCTCTCCACTATTCATAATGTGAGATGCAAATGTGCATGACCCCAAAATTAAATAAATGCAACATTACTTACATACAACATCCAACATTGAGTATATAAGACCATGTAAGAAGACCATATGAGTTTAAATACTATATTTTGCTAAGCTGGAGGAGAGAGAAGAGAAACGAGTTATAGATTAAGAGTCAATTGCACGAGTTCTGAGAAACTTTGTTAGATCATGAGGTAAGCTAGATATTAATAAAGTAGTACATATTTATAACTAACTACTTTATACGTCTCCAACATATTTATAATTTTAATTATTTCATGTTGTTATTTTATCAATCTTGGATACTTTATATACAATTTCATATCATTTTTGGGACTAACCTGTTAACTCAGTGCACAGTGCGAGTTGCTGTTTTTTCCTATTTTATTGTTTTTTCCAGAAAAATAATAGTAAACGGAGTCCAAACCTCATGATTTTTTGACGATTTTTTTGGACCAAAAGACACCCTAGAAGCTTCGGCGAAGAACAAGAAGAACTATCAGGATATGTGATGACCCACAAGTATAGGGGATCAATCATAGTCCTTTCAATAAGTATGAGTCTCGTACCCAACGAGGAGCAGAAGGAAGTGATAAGTAGTTTTCAGTATGGTATTCTCTACAAGTGCTATAAGTAACAACGGTAGATAGGTTTGTAGCAAGATAATTTGTAACAAGTGATAAGTAACGGTAGTAGGAAGTGTGCCTCAAGATAGTCTACTCATTTTTGTAGCAAAGGACAAGCCTTAAAGTACTCCTATATGAAGCAAGCGCTCTTGAGGACACATGGGAATTTTCGTCTAGTCATGTTCATCAAGTTGAGTTGATTCACGTTCGTTACTTTTTGATAATTTGATATGTGGGTGGAACGAAGCTAAGGTGTTGTTCTTACTTGAACAAGCAACCCACTTATGATTACCCCCTGTCGCAAGCATCCACAACTACGAAATAAGAATTAAGATAAATCGAACCATAGCACGAAACGTGTGGATCCAAATCAGCCCCTTATGAAATAACACATAAACTAGGGTTTCCGCTTCTCTCACTCTAGCAACCCATCATCTAATTATTACTACACAATGCCTTCCCTTAGGCCCATAACATGGTGAAGTGTTGTGTAATCGACGTTCACACGACAACACTAAGAGAAGCAACAACATACATATCATCAAAATATCGAATGAATACCAACTTCACATGATTACTTATAACATGACTTCTCCCATGTCCTCAGGAACAAAAGTAACTACTCACAAATCATCACCATGTTCAAGATCAGAGGTGTAATAATTATGAATAAGGATGTGAACATATTATCTTTCACCAAATAAATCAAGTAGCATCAACTACAAGATGTAATGAACACTACTAGCAACCCACAGGTACCGATATGAGGTTTTGAGACAAAGATTGAATACAAGAGATGAACTAGGGTTTGAGATGAGATGATGCTGGTGAAGATGTTGATGAATATTGATCCTCCCACGAAGGAGGAAGCATTAGTGATGATGATGGCTTTGATTTCTGCTACTTCTTGAACTTGCGTTGGTTTTCCCTTGAAGAGAAAAGGGTGATGCAGCAAAGTAGATAAGTATTTCCCACAGTTTGTTGAGAACCAAGGTATCAATCCAGTAGGAGGAACAAGAAAGGCTCCAATATTAGCACCTACACAAACAATCAAACACTTGCATCCAACACAACAAAGGGGCTGTCAATCCCTTCACGGTTATTTGCAAGGATGAGATCTGATAGAGACAGGTATAAAAGATTGCGGAAACGAAATGTAGAACAAAAGTAAATAAATGGGAGCAATATATTTTTGGTACTTTTGGTTTATTGATCTGAAAATATAATACGGAAAAATAGATCCGGGGGCCATAGGTTTCACTAGAGGCTTCTCTCATGAAGGGAAATAATACGGTGGGTGAACAAATTACTGTCGAGCAATTGATAGAAAAGCAAATAATTATGAACATTTCTAAGGCAATGATTATGCATATAGGCATCACGTCTGTGTCAAGTAGACCGAAACGATTCTGCATCTACTACTATTACTCCACGCATCGACCGACTCGTGCCTGCATCTAGAGTATTAAGTTCATGAAGAACAAAGTAACACATTAGGTAAGATGACATGATGTAGAGGGATAAACTCAAGCAATATGATGAAAACCCCAACTTTTTATCCTCGATGGCAACAATGCAATACGTGCCTCGCTACCCCTACTTTGTCACTGGGTGAGGACACCGCAAGATTGAATCCAAAACTAAGCACTTCTCCCGTTGCAAGAATTACCAATCTAGTTGGCCAAACCAAACCAATAAGTCGAAGAGACTTGCTAAGATATGAAATCATGCATATAAGAATTCAGAGAAGATTTGAATAATATTCATAGATAATCTGAAAATAAACCCACAATTCATCGGATCTCGAAAAATACACCACAAAAGAGTATTACATCGGATAGATCTCCATGAAGATCATGAAGAACATGGTATTGAAGAACAAAGAGAGAGAAGAAGTCATCTAGCTACTAGCTATGGACCCGTAGGTTTGTGGTGAACTACTCAGAAACATCGGAGGGGCAATGGAGTTGATGTAGATGCTCTCCATGATCAATTCCCTCTCCGGCAGATTACCGAAAAAGGCTCCCAGATTGGATCTCACGGGAACAGAGGCTCCTGGCGGCGGAAAAGTATTTTTGTGTCTGGTTCTGGTATTGGGGGAGATTTCGGAATTTATAGGCCAAGGATTAGGGTTAGAAGAGCTGCAGGTGGCCCACAAGCCAAGGGGCACCCCACCTAGGGCACGCCCTGTAGGCTTGTCGCCTCCTGGCAGGTCTCCTGCCCCCTTCTCCAAGTCTGGCACGTGTCTTCTGGTCCAAGAAAAATCATTCCGGAGATTTTATTCCATTTGGACTCCGTTTAATATTCCTTATCTACAGTACTAAAAAACATGGAAAAACAGAAACTGGCACTAGGCTCTAGATTAATAGGTTAGTCCCAAAAAAATATAAAATAGCATAATAATGCATATAAAACATCCAAAACAAATAATATAACAGCATGGAACAATAAAAAATTATAGATACGTTGGAGACGTATCGAGCTTCCCCAAGCTTAATTCCTGCTCGTCCTCGAGTAGGTAAATGATAAAAACAGAATTTTTGATGTGGAATGCTACCTAACATATTTATCCATGTAATATTCTTTATTGTGGCATTAATATTCAGATCCACAAGATTCAAAACAAAAGTCTAATATTGACACAAAAACAATAATACTTCAAGCATACTAACAAGGCAATTGCTTCCTTTCGAAATAACATGGTCTTAGAAAGTTATCCCTACAAAATCATATGGTCTGGCCATGCTTCATATTTACCACACAAAGTATCTAAATCATGCACAACCCCGATGAAAGTCAAGCAATTGTTTAACACTTTTTATGTTCTCAAACCTTTTCAACTCTCACACAATACATGAGCATGACCCATGAAAATAGAATATGGTGGAGGTTGCAAAAAGAAAGGGGAGAAGATAGTCTCACATCAACTAGCCGTATCCATGGGCTATGGCGATGCCCATCAATAGATATCAATGTGAGTGTGGCACCCCGATAGAGGGACGACGCACATCCGTCCCCAGGATAAGACCGGACGAACGTCAAAGACATGATACAGAAATTCCAGGCAAAAATGGCTTGATTAATATAATGGAGTATTACAATACTGTTGCATACAACAATATTAGATGACTCCAAAGCTAACTAAATGGCAGCAGAGGTCCTGATACAGCAGCAACGACATCCCTAGCTGGGATCCATAACTTGCACGACTGGCTGGGCTACGATCTAGCACGATGAGTCTTCTCCTGTAACTGGCCACGTGCAAGGCCAGGTGAGTACTTTGAATGTACTCGCAAGACAACCAAATACATAGCATCCAAACAGCAAATAACAAAGCAAGCATAATAATTATATAATAGCTATTCTAAGCATGGCATGGAATTAACAGGAAAATATCAATCAAGCGTAGCATAACATGGATTAAACATGTAATCTACCTAACTAGCATGGCAAAGATCACGACAAGTGCTTAACCAGCTTACTGTCATCGAATACCAACTTACTCTCTTCTGGGTTGTCCCACCACCCTCAACATACACATAATCTAATTTGATCGGATCCAAATCCCATCACATGGTCATTTGACCATTCATCATATAGGCTTATCTTGGCCAACACATCATGTTATCAACATCCTCTGATGTTCACATGAGACGAGTTCTACCATCATTACTAACACTGATATGGTTGACCGTCTACTGAGGTCTGGTCGGGTTGTCCAATACCGTGGACTCGGCTATTCGAATAGGTTTGACACTCTGCAGAGGTTGCACACTTTACCCACACTATGACATCCTCGACTTTTGCTACAGTAAATATTGTAATTAAGCTATAGTGATCCCGCGCTAATGATGCCACGTCATTGTGGATTATATCAATGTTGTCATGTTGGTTGAAACCAAATCAAAATCCGAGCTTTGAGATTAAGTCAAACGAGAAAAGAATTCGTTTGTTGAAATAATAACTTGGGGAGTTATAAAGATTTCCTCGCGGATTATTATATCAAATCGGGCACTTCAGGAATTATCGGTAAACGCTATATGTTTAAAAGTGGGGCTTTGAATAAAATAAATAAAATAAATATAGTAAATAGAAAATAAATGAATAAAAGAAAGTAAACAAAAAGACCGATGAAAAGAAATAGTAATAATAAAAAAAGGAAAGTATTAAAAAAAAGAAAAAAAGAAAAAAGGAACCCCCTGGCCTAACTGGGCCTAGTGGCCCAACCGGCCAGGCCACCAGCCCACCGCGCCAAACCCTAGCGAGCGAGGCATCGGCTCCCGTCGCTACCCCCGGCCCGCCGCCGCCAGGGCTCCCACCCATCGATCCCTCCTGCCCCCCCACCGAAACCCACCGCCACCCCATGTGCCGCCCCACCTTTCCCCACCGATCGAGAGGAACCCACCCTCACCTCTCAGTCTCCTCTCTCGTCTCCCCTCGCCACGACAGAGCCCCCCCCACGACCGAGAACCCCCAGATCTCGCACCTCCCCACCTCTCGTTCTCTCCCCACCGAGGCCTCCTCTCCACCTCGCCCCCACCCCGGCCGGCGAGCCCCACTTCCTCCCTCACCACCGGCGAGCCCCTCCCCCACCGAGCCCCTCCCCTACATCCCCATCCCTCGGCCAGCCCTCCACTCAGCCGCACCCGGAACCCGCCGGCGACCCTCTCGGATCCTCCCTGTCGGCCTCCTGCGGCAACACCGCTCCCTGGTCGACCGACCCAGGCCAGGGGCCTTCCCCCCCGTCGCGCCGCCCCTACCTCCCGCTCGGTCCAGGAGGGACCGGGCAGGGAGACACCTCACCTCGGCCGGCCTCCTCCTTCAACGCCGCCCCCCTCCGGGAGGGTCTCTTCCTCACCGGGTCCCCTCTCGGCACGATCTCGCCGTCACGTGCTCACCGGCACCACCGTCATCACCGCGCCATCACCACTGTCGCCTCCGCCTTCCCGCGAACTCCGGCTTCACCGGGCCGTCTCATCAACGTTGGTGAGCCCCTCCTCGGGCTCCTCCCACCATCGCGTTCCCGTCAACGTCCCGGTTCCGTTCCGGCAAACGGGGCTCTGATCCGTCGACGTTTGACTCCAGTAGGAGGAGATGAAGTTGGCTCTCTTCTATGTTGAGGAGGTTAACACAGACTCTGTGTTGTGTTCTCTGTTGTGTGTTAACAGAGAGAGATGAGAGTGTGAGAGTTAAATAAAAAAAAACAAATGATGTATTCCGTATATATGAATGTATGTATGTATGAGATGCGATGTATGTATTGCGTATATAGGTATTTGGAGGAATACGATAATTGCATGATTATGTATCTGTGAATAAAATTGGGTATATGGCCTAAGGTCACTTACCGGTGGGGCCAACGCACCCGCTGTCTATGACACGGAGGCCCCACGCGATAATTAAAATAAATAAAAATAATGTTTTTATTAAATAAATAAATAGATATATTAGTTAAAATAATTAATTGGATAATTAGAATAGTATGACACGTGGGTCCCCCACTAAATTAATCTGATTAATTAATAATTAATCTTAATTAAAACTTGTGCCTATGACGTTCGGGACCCGCTGGTCAGTTGACCAGTCAACTGTTGATGTCAGCATGCCATCATGCTGATGTCATAATAGCTTTTTATTAAATTGTTTAAATCTGTTTTTAATTCCTAATTATTGAATAAAACTTTAAAAATTAATATTAAATAATCCGTAAGTCAGATCAAAATATTATCAACATGAAAGTTGATCAGCAGAATGAGACGAACCCGGATACACGGTCCATTCGTCTATCACGCGTCCCTAGCATAGCAAACATGGAATATTTCCATCGTTTCCAGTATGACCGGTAGTAGCCTGAGACCGGAAAAATATCGTCAGATATTCTTCCGACCCATCGATGACGGATGTTGCTGCGTTAGCTCATGTCTAGCCTGCATCTTGCCATGTCATGCTTTGTGTTGCACCGTTGCTATTATTTATTGTTTCTTCCCCCTCTTCTTACCGGTAGACCCCAAGACTGACGCTGCTGCCGGGTACAACTACGACCCTGCCGATCAGTCCTTTGCCGCAGAGCAGCAAGGCAAGCAAACTCCCCTTGATCATTCCTATATCGCCTATGTCTTTCTTCCTACTGCTTGCATTAGTATTTTGCTACTGTTGTAGTTAGCTCCTATATCTGATGCATAGCCTATTTTTGATGATCTGCTACTTTCAGTCCTGTACTTTAAATCTGCTTACTATAGGTGGAGCAGTCATCCCCTTTGACCCCGTAGTCCAGTTGCCCCGCTTGTTTTCAAATCTCAATCCCTGATCGACGAGCCAGACCCGACACAGCACATACACCCCCTTCGTTGTACGAGCTACAGAGATACTATTGGGTACCGAGGGTGACACCTCACTAAGTACTCCTGATGATATCTTTGTAGTATAGCTAGTCGGTCGTGGTTATCAAGGGTGATTCCTCTTTCACCATTCCCGATGATGCCTCTGTCGTGCAACCCCTCAAGTGTGGGACCCCCGGGGGTGATTCCTCTAAGCCCACCTTGACGGGTACATCATTCGAAATCCAACGAGGGTCATACCTCGGATTCCCCCCGATGTTACAACCACACAGTTACTCGACCATGTTACTGGGATCATATGACTCTATATGAATGCCCCCGGTGGTGTACCAGGATGTGCAATGATTAGCATAGCAATGACATAAAAAAACGAACAAGCCATGAAAACATCATGCTAGCTATCTTACAATCATGCAAAGCAATATGACAATAATGATACATGTCATAAAAAATGGAACGGTGGTGTTGCATGGCAATATATTTCAGAATGGCTATGAGAATGCCATAATAGGTAAGTATGGTGTCTATTTTGAGGAAAGTATATATGGTGGCTGTTTTGAGGAAGGTGGGCTTAATGTACCGACGAAAGTTGCACGGTACTAGAGAGGCTAGCAAAGGTGGAAGGGTGAGAGTGCGTATAATGCATGAACTCAACATTAGTCATAAAGAACTCACATACTTATTGCAAAAGCCTATTAGTTATCGAACCAAAGTATTATACGCATTCTCCTAGGAGAAGGGTTGGTAGGAGTTAACCATCACGCGATCCCGACTTCCACACAAAGGTTGACAATCATTAAACAAATCATGCTCCAACTTCATGAGTAAACGGTTCACCATACGTGCATGCTACGGGAATAAAAAGCTTTAACACAAGTATTTCTTACAATTCACAATTACTTACTAGCATGACTCTCATATTACCATCTTCATATCTCAAAACTATATGCAAGGAATCAAACTTCTCATCATAGTCAATGCATTTAATATGAAAGTTTTTATTATATCCCTCTTGGATGCCCATTATATTAGGACTAAATTCATAACCTTATCCAATTACCATGCTATTTAAAGACTCTCAAAATAATATAAGTGAGGTATGATAGCTTAATAATTTCTATAAAATAAAACACCACCGTGCTCTAAAAGATATAAATGAAGCACTAGAGCAGCATTGCCTAGCTCAAAAGATATAAGTGAAGCACATAGAGTATTCTAATAAATTCACGGTTCAACGTGTCTCTCCCAAAAGATGTGTGCAAAAAGGATGATTGTGGTAAACTAAAAATTAAAGACTCATATTAAGTTGGTAATAATGTGTGCAACACTCAAAAACACATATCATACAAGATGCTCCAAGAAAAACACATATCATGTGGTGAATAATGTGTGCAACACTCAAAAACTGAAGCAAAAACATACACAGGAAAATAAAATTGGGTTGCCTCCCAACAAGCGCTATTGTTTAATGCCCCTAGCTAGGCGTAATGCAATAGATCTAGGTATTGTCATCTTAGGTATGAAAATCCTAAATTGTACACTTGTGAACCCTAGGATATCCTTTGGTTTTATCAAAAATCAAACTCCTATGCGAGAAATCCATAAATTCACTTGTAGTAATAAGTTCCCTAATAATGAAGCTAGGGTGAATGCTTATCATATTAAGATCCTCATCACATTTTCTAGAGGATTCACCCTTATTATTAGGAACATAAACAAACTAGGTAGTCTTAGGAGGAGTACATTTTGGAGTGGTTTAATATAGGCAAATGTGTAACCCAAGTTGGTAAAAATGTCCTCTAGCTTTCCAATTCTAGAAGAATCTTGATCCAGTTTTTCATTAACTATGGGTTCCTTTTCCCTAAGATTTTTTAAAGTAACTCCTACCTTGGATCCATATTGAGTAATATGATTATGAATATTTTTTCCAAGTTTTCAATGAGCTCAATGGTAGCAACTTTATCAATAGTATCAAGGCTTCGTATCACATGTTCCAAAGTTAAGATTGTTTCATTAACCATGAGTGGGGGTGAACCTACCAAATTCGTCATAGCATTATAAGAATCAAAGGTATGGCTAACCAAGAAGTTTCCTCCCATAACGGTATCCAAAACATATCTATTCCAAGGAGAAACATCCACATAAAAATTGCGAAGGAGAATAATAGTAGATTGCTTACGAATAGATCTATTTTGAGCATTGCAAATTCTATACCAAGCATCTTTTAAGTTCTCTCCCTCCCTTTGCTTAAAATTAAGAACTTCATTCTCATGAAAACTAGCGATAGTAGCAAGGATAGCCCTGAGTTTAAGCGATCTAACACCCAAAAAAACGAAAGGCAAACGAAAAGGCGAACAGAAGAAGGGTGAATAAAAAGGCAAATCTTTTTTGTATTTTCTTAACATATTTTTTAGAAGCGGGGGAGAGGAAAACGAAAGGCAAGTGGAAAATAAAGTAAATGGAAGCGATGAGTTTGTAATGGGTACTTGGTAAGCTTGATCTTGCTATGTATCCTCCCTGGGAATGGCGCCAGAAATCCTTCTTGCTACTTCTTGAGATTGCGTTGGTTTTCCCTTGAAGAGGAAACGGTGATGCAACAAAGTAGATAAGTATTTCCCTCAGTTTGTTGAGAACCAAGGTATCAATCCAGTAGGAGGAACAAGCAAGGCTCCAATATTAGCACCTACACAAACAATCAAACACTTGCACCCAACGCATCAAATGGGTTGTCAATCCCTTCATGGTTATTTGTGTTGGGGAACATTGCATGGGAAACAAAAAATTTCCTACGCACACGAAGACCTATCATGGTGATGTCCACCTACGAGAGGAGATGAGATATACATACCCTTGTAGATCGCTAAGCGAGAAGCGTTAAGAAAAGCGGTTGATGTAGTGGTACAACTTCGTGATTCAAATCACCGTCGTCCTACGATCCGTTCTGATCTAGAGCCAAACGGACGGCACCTCTGCGTTCCGCGCACGTATAGCTCGATGACGATCTCGGCCTTCTTGATCCAGCAAGCAATACAGAGAAGTAGATGAGTTCTCTGGCAGCATGACGGCGCTCCGGTGGTGGTGATGATCTACTCCTGCAGGGCTCCGCCCGAGCTACGCAGAAATCCGATCTAGAGGCAAAACTATGTGGACTAGGCTTGAGTTGCACGTGGCAAAGTTGTGTCTCAAAAATCCCTAAACCACCAATATATATAGGAGGAGGGGAGGGGATATCCTTGGGACACAAGGGCCCCAAGGGTGCGCCGACCGAAGGTGGAGGAGGACTCCTCCTCCAATTCGGTTTGGGAAGGAGGAGTCCTCCTCTTCCTTCCCACTTCCCTCTTTCCTTTTTCTTTCTTTCTTTCCTTCGGTTTTTTCACATGTGGCGCCCTAGCCTTCTAGGGCTGATTGCACCAGCCCACTAAGGGCTGGTGCGCCACCCTAAGGCCATGGGCTCACTCCCGTGTGGGTGGGCCCCTACCGGTGAACACCCGGAACCCATTCGTCACTCCCGGTACACTGCCGGAATTGCCCAAAACTTTCTGGTAACCAAATGAAACCATCCTATATATCAATCTTTGTTTCTGGACCATTCTAGAAACCCTCGTGTCATCTGTGATCTCATCCAGGACTCCGAACATGTCGGGACCCCGATCCTAAGTCATAGGAATCCAGCCTGTAACACATCGCATCTCTTTGCGGTCTCACGCACGGTTAACTCCACGGCTGCAGCCTTACCTTAGACGGGACCGTTTGCGTCTTTTGACTCACGTATGCAATAGTGTCGCTAGCATTCCAATGTCAAAGAACACGGATCGACAAGTCTAGTCACAAACCAAAGTGGCAGTACCGCACAAGGACAGACATACATGACCCAACAAAGCAGGTGTCGGTCACCAGCGAGTGTAGACGAGTCGTAGCAAGCTACAAGGACTCCATTACATCGCATGACATTTCCCCAAAGGGGACAGACACAGCAGCTAAGAAGGACACATGCCGGTCAACCAATGTGTCCGGAGCAGTAGCGAACTACCAAGGCTCGTTGGATCACAAAGGGGCATTTCCTTGTAAGGAGTGCTACTAAAGTTCACGACTAGGTAATCGAACCCCATACATATCAAGTATGACACACGTACGCATGGCATACCGATATGTATAGATACATCGATGACATCACAACATAACCATAAACATACAAGCTTTATTTAAGAGGCTCGGAAGAGCCACACACATAACATTACATATTAAGGGTCTCATGACCCATGATAGCAGTCATTCAGTTACAAGCCAGCGGAAGAGTTTAAACTGTCTGAGTACAGACAGGTGCAACTAAAGGGGCACATGGCCTGACTATACTACAGATCCAACGTAGGGCCAGATCGTAGCTGGGACACCAGCTACTCGTCGTCGTCGATGTCTACGAAGAACCCTCCATTAGGGTCATTAGCAACCTCTGCAATATTTATTAAGCAAACATGAGTACGAAGGTACTCAGCAAGACTTTAGGATATCTAAATACTCATGCAAGGTATCAAAAGAGTATTGTGGGGTTTCATGCGGAAAGCCAACATCTGACTCGCGGCTAAACAACTTGCATTTTTAAATAATTTTGACAACTTGATTTCTCGCACACGAGTCCACTAACACCACAACAATACACTATCGTGGAATCATTCCGTCTCCATACGGAATTGCCGTCCACGACACTCACGCTTATCTTGAAAATTTTATGAGTAGCCATTGAAGTTATCTATGAACAACATATGTCTCCAATTAGTCCATATCCGCGGACGCGGCTAGTCAAATAGATCATAACCCTGCAGGGGTGTACTTCGTCACACACGCTCTCGCCACTTATCGCCATGTGCACGTCATGTACCTCGGCAACCTTCAAGCGGAAGCCCATCGTGGGAGTCGGGCACGACCGTTAACCACACTAGTACCTAGTCCAGGTTTATCGCCTATCTGAGAGTAACCCGTACGGAAGTCTGGCCGAGGTTTCCGCCACGGCCTCAAACGATGTGCGCAGGGTTCCCAAGCCCACCATCTGGGTGCCACTTGGTACACCGTGCCACTGCCTACCGCATCACAGCCCACCTCTCAGGTCAGCACCATGCACGGCCTCCAGCATTACTATAAACACCAGAAACTACTTGCAACTCCTGGACAGAGTACTAAGCGATTAATAGGCCGAGCGGGGTCATATTTCAGGGTCGAGCATGTGGTAGTATCTAGTCTTGGATTACATACACGGAACTCAGTTCCTAAGGACGGTTCCAATGAAACAACCCGCCATGTACTCCTACACAGCCTTTCACCGGTACCTTTACCAAATCAGGTTCAACACACAACCTTTGCTTACCGAACACATTCTCACAATTCTGTTCATCTCCCATATGATAGACCATACACAACTCTAAGCATAGCATGCATAGCAGGATAAGGCACAACATGGCTCAAGAAACTACCAGGTATGCTAGGTTGCAAGGTTCGGCTATTTACTGTGACAAGGTTAGGTCATGCAAAGGAAGTGGGTTCAACTAACGTGGCAAAAGCATTTGAAGCATTTGATCCTAATGCAATAAATAAGTGTAGGAGCAAGAACATGGGATTTATTGGGATGATCAAAATGGTTGCTTGCCTTGTTGCTCAGAGGAGGGACAATATCCGTCAGACGGATATTCGGTGGAATCCGGGGGTGCGGAGCCTACCGAAATGAATGGCAACAATCAATAACAATCATATGCAAACAAGATGATGCATGAGCATGGCATGAGAATGCAAGGTGATAAACTAATATAATCAACATGTATTAGGTTTGAAGTTGATTTGAATCACATTCAAATATCAATTCAAACGAGGTATTCTCGGATACCGATTTAATTGATTCGACCTGATGCTCAGATCAACTTGATGTTAGCATGCATGAGATGTCATGTTAAGGTACTGGTTTGTTATTAGAACAATGTTTGATCATGTCAAACAAAAAGAAATTTAAATACTTTTCATATTCCATTTATAAAGTAATTATAATAATTGACTTATTCATTAATCTACATGTTTGGGTTCTGTAACTTTTTCAAACATGAATGGAAATATCATATTCAGATTCCTTGAATTTTTCTGATACTTTTTCATATATAAATTATTTTCATTGGAGTTACAGATTAATTTCTATGAATTTTTGAAGTTTTAAACATTTTTGGAATTATTTTTATACTGGAAAATACTTTTACTGCATCAGCATGACATCAGCAGGTCCATCTGGCCGTTGAAAGTCAAACCTGACCAGTGGGACCCACTTGTCAGTGTCTCTGGTCAGTTTTAGATTAAGATTAAACTTAATTAGCTGACTAATCTTACTGGACCCACATGTCAGTGTCTTATTAATTTATCTGATTTATTTTTATTATTTCTAAACTATCCAGAGGCTGGCCCCACCCGTCAGTGTCTTAGGCCAGCTGAGATGCACCGGTGGCGAGGTCGTCCTCGCCGGCGGGGAGCCTCTGGCGAGCACCAGAACGTCGGGGGGCATCGTAAATGGCGCACAGAGGGCCAAACTCGGCCCGGAGAGCACCAGAGGAACGGCCACTCGATGGCGCGCACGATGGGACAAGCCCCAGGGGCTGGGGTGGACGGAATCAACGCCGGCGACGAGCTTGGAGGCGACCAAGTTCGGCCATCGTCGAAGCCATCGAATACGGGGCCAAAACGCGGGGGGCTGGGCACCTAGCGCATCTACATGATGTCCTGAGGTTGTTGGTGGCCTCAGGCGGACCAACCCGTCACCGGAGGGCTACCGGCGACGAGCCGCAGCGGCGGTCCTCGTCGGGCTCCGATGGAACTAAGCCTAGAGGAGGGGATCGACGGGGAGAGCTTAGGGGAAATGACCGCATGCTCACGGGGAGTGCAGAGGTGGCGCTAGTTTGCTCGGGGACGGCCTGGAGAGGGAGAACATCGGCGGCGATCTTCGGTGACCCGAGGAAGAAGATGACAGCTGCTCGTCGTTTCAGTGCACCTCAGCGTCGGGCTCGGGGCTAGGAAGCTTCAGAGAGGTGCGGCGGACCTACTGCGTGGCTCAGGAGGGTGAAGGGTCGGCTAGATCAACGGCGAGCTCGAGCTCTGCTCGGGCTCCAATGGCGGCAGAAGGAGGGAGGAGAGATCCGAGAGGAGGGGGGGATCTGGCGCTGGGAATGGATAGCCACGGGCTCGGGGAGCTTATCCCCGGGCTTGCCAGCGCGAGACGGCGGCCAGGCAGGCGCACAGGTGCGTGGCCGCGCCGGAGTACGCGGCGGCCACCTCCTGCTGCCCACTCGCGGGGGAGGAAGACGACAGGAATTGCTGGGCCGGGCCAGGTTAGGCGAGAGGTAAGGATTTTTCATTTTCTTTCTGTTTTTGTTTCTGTTTTTCTATTTCACTAATTTTCTATTTATTTCAACTCCCAAATAAATTGAAAAAACTATGTTGAGCACCCTAGAATATTTGTTGGAATATTTCCAACCATTTCCAAAGTTTTCAACATTTTTGAAAATTTAAAGTTTCTGATTTCAAATTTCAAACTTGAAACGAGTAGCTTTTTGCATTTATTTAAAATGATTAAAGTTTCAAGAAAATGGTGTTCTTTATTGCTCATTTACTTTCACGATTTATCAGAAAGTTTGAACTTTTCTTGAGGCCATTTTGGGTTCATTGATTTTAACTAGTTTTGAGATTTCCTTTATTTGAAGAAGTGGCTAGGGTTCGAATTTTTCCTTCACCTCTTTCTTTGTTCTTGTTGAAGATTTTTCCTTCACCTCTTGCAAAGAAGACATGAGCACAAGACTAACTTGCTTAAAGTGTCAGGGATGTGACAACTCACCCCCACTCAAAGAAATCTCGTCCCGAGATTTAGAAGTCGTCGGGAATAATGCAGGATACTCAAGTCGGAGACGATCCTCTCTTTCCCAAGTTGCCTCCTTTTCAGAGTGATTTGACCATTGAACTTTAAGAAACTTGAGGTTTCGACGTCGAGTGGTACGCTCAGCTTGATCAAGAATACGCACGGGGTATTCTCGATATGAAAGGTTATCTTGGAGATCAAGCGTTTCGTGGTCCACTTCACGGATAGGATCCGAAAAGCAACGTCTGAGTTGCGAGACGTGGAAAACATCATGAACCTTGGAAAGATGCGGAGGAAGTTTCAACTCGTAGGCAACTTCTCCTCGTTTGGCAAGAATGCGAAAAGGACCAATGTAACGAGGAGCCAACTTGCCCTTGATACCGAATCGATGGGTACCCTTCAAAGGTGTAACCTGAAGGTAAGCCTTCTCGTCAACTTCAAAGGTCACAGCCTTATGATGACGATCATATTGGCTCTTTTGACGAGACTAGGCTGTTTTCAACTTTTCACGAATAATGCGAACCTGTTGTTCTGCATCCTGGATCATGTCCGGGCCAAAGAGTTGCCTCTCTCCGGTTTCTGACCAATTAAGAGGTGTTCGACATCTCCGTCCATAGAGAACTTCAAAAGGGGCTTTGCCCAAGCTTGATTGATAACAATTGTTATAAGCGAATTCGGCGAATGGAAGGCACTTCTCCCAATTCATACCGAACGATATAACACAAGCTCGAAGCATATCTTCTAGGATTTGATTCACTCTTTCTACTTGACCACTTGATTGGGGATGGAAAGCAGTACTAAAAGATAAGTGAGTCCGCATGGCATTCTGAAAAGTTTCCAAGAAGCGAGAAGTAAAGATACTCCCATGGTCCGAGTTAATCTCCAGGGGAACACCATGAAGAGACACTATTCGGGAGATATATAACTCTGCTAGCTGGCTAGCTGTTATACTCTCACGAACGGGAAGAAAATGAGCCACTTTGGAAAGACGGTCAATGACCACAAAGATAGCATTATTTCCTTTCTTGGTCTTGGGAAATCCGGTAATGAAGTCCATGCTAACTTTATCCCATTTCCATTCAGGAATAGCTAGAGGTTGAAGGGTGCCAGCAGGCCTTTGTTGTTCTGCCTTAACTCGGCGACAAACGTCGCAGTTAGCAACGAACTCAGCAATTTCTCTCTTCATCCTAGTCCACCAGAACCTCTGGCGTAGGTCCTGATACATCTTAGTACTACCGGGATGAATGGTGAGAGGAAAATCATGAGCCTCCTTAAGGATTAACTGCCTAAGATGTGGGTTCTTAGGAACCACTAGACGATTCTGGAAGAACACAACACCTTGATCGTTCATGGAAAATTCTTTAGCATTTCCGCTAAAAATATTCTCCTTGATCCGTGATATACCCTTGTCACGCTTTTGGCCAGCTATAATTTGATCCTTGAGAGTAGGCTTCGCCACCAGGGTAGAAAGGAATCCTTGAGGAACAATATGAAGATTCAACTTCCGAAAGTCCTCATGGAGATGTGGTTGACCTTGTTGTAGCAGCAAATTGTTACAATAAGATTTACGACTTAGTGCATCGGCCATAACATTGGCCTTCCCCGCGGTGTAAGTTATCCCTAAGTCGTAATCCGAGATCAACTCAACCCACCGTCTTTGCCTGAGATTCAAATCCTGTTGGGTGAAGATATATTTCAAACTTTGGTGATCAGTGAATATTTCACAACCATTACCCAGAAGGTAATGTCGCCAGGTTTTTAGTGCATGGACCACAACTGCAAGCTCAAGGTCATGTGTGGGATAATTATCCTCATGTGGACGCAACTGTCGAGATGCGTATGCGATCACATGACGATCTTGCATGAGAATGCAACCTAATCGTTGTCGGAGGCGTCACAATAGATAACAAAGTCCTTAGAAAAATCTGGTGGTAGCAACACAGGTGCGGAAGTCAGGCGTCTTTTCAGTTCCTGAAAACTATGCTCACACTGTGGTGTCCACTCGAACTTTTTATCCTTCTTGAGGAGTTCAGTTAGAGGCTTTGCAACCTTGGAGAAATTCTCGACAAAGCGGCGACAATAGCTCGCTAGACCAAGAAAACTCCTAACTTGCTTAACCGATTCAGGTTGAGTCCAATCAAGGACAGCTTGAACTCTCTCGGGATTGACAGCAATACCCTTACCAGAGATTACGTGTCCTAGACAGGTCACTTCTGGTAACCAGAATTCACATTTTGAAAACTTGGCATAAAGGCGATGCTCTCGAAGTTTCATCAATACCAGCCTTAGATGCTCGACATGTTCTTGTTCGTTCTTCGAGTAAATGAGAATATCATCGAGGTATACCACGACGAATTTATCCAAATACTCCATGAAGATTGAATTCATCAGACGAGAGAAAGTGGCTGGGGCATTGGTTAAACCGAAGGACATGACGGTGTACTCGTATTGGCCATAACGAGTAACAAAAGCCGTTTTTGGAATGTCCCCGTTCTTAATCTTGATTTGATGGTATCCCAACCTCAAATCCATTTTTGAGAAGACTGAGGATCCAGCGAGCTGATCGTACAGATCGTTGATCCTGGGGAGCGGATACTTGTTCTTTATGGTGACCAGATTACCTGGTCGGTAATCTACAACCATCCGATCCGTTCCGTCTTTCTTCTTGACGAAGAGGACGGGACAAGCCCAAGGAGAAGAGCTAGGACGAATGAAACCTTTGTTCAAGGCCTCATCTAGTTGCTTCTTAAGTTCGGCTAGCTCCAGGGGTGCCATCTTATAAGGTCTTCTGGCTATTGGGACAGTTCCCGGAACAAGATCTATCACAAACTCCACATCTCTGTCAGGTGGAATTCCTGGCAGTTCCTCTGGAAAAACATCCGGGAAGTCACGGACTACCGGAATGTCTTCAAGTTCCGGAAGAGGGTTGGCATTTAGGGAATAGAGTTGGCATTTGGCAACTCGAGTAGAGACATTTACTATCTCCCCCGAGGGATGGGTAAGCTGGACATTTCTAGAATGGGTATCAATCTTGGCATAGTGAGCTGACATCCAGTCCATGCCCAAGATGATATTAATATCCGAAGATTTCAATGCTATCAATGAGGCTAGAAAAACTAGCCTGTCTACTAGAATTTCATTGTCATAGGTTATCCTAGAGGTTTGCCATTTACTACCAGGAGTTTGGACAACCAATGGGATTGGCATATCACAAAAAGACATGTTATGCAACTGTGCATAACTTTCTTAAATGAAGGAATGAGAAGACCCAGTGTCAAAGAGAACGGACGCTGGGTGATGATTAACAAGAAGTGTACCCAGCATGACGTCGGGATCCTCTGCAGCTTCTTCTGCTGACACATAGTTCACACGGCCACGTGCAGGAGTTGGCTTCACATAGTAAGATTTGCCCGACTTGGCTTGCCCGACGGACTTTCCGGGTTGCTTGGCACCCACATTCTGAGGACACTCACGGGAATAGTGCCCCGGTTCTCCACACTTGTAGCATATCACTTGATTGGCACGTGGTGCAGCATTGCTAGCTGGACCACCATAAGCTTTTGCTAGAGGGTTGGACTGATTCGTCTGAGGCGCCACGTAGGATGCCCTCGGAGTGTATCTTGGCGGTAGAGAACTGTTTGGAACCCACAACCTGCGTTTTGGAAATGCGGAACCAGAAAACGAGCCAAAGTCACGGGAGTGCTTCCTTGTGGCTTCGAAGTCAGTATGACCAGTCTCGGCACTGATCGCTTTGTTGACCAGGGCTTGAAAGCTTGCACACTCATGGAGGCGCAGATCATGACGGAGCTCAGGGCTCAGACCCTTACGGAACCTTGCTTGCTTCTTGGCGTCAGTAGACACCTCCTCTGTTGCATAGCGGGCGAGATTACCGAACTCGCGGCTATAGGCATCCACAGTCAACTTGCCCTGAATGAAGGCACATAACTCCTCTCTCTTTCTGTCCATCAGGCCCTCTGGAATATGGTGCAGACGAAAAGCTGCACTGAAGTCTGCCCATGTGGCTACTGGTTCAGCGGGACGCATGGCTTCAAAGTTCTCCCACCATAGATTGGCGGGTCCTTCCAGGAAATACGCCGCAAAGGTTACCTTGTTGGCCTCAGACACATTCGCAGAGCGAATCTTGCGTGAGATGCTGCACAGCCAGTCATCAGCGTCGAGGGGATCGACGGAATGATGAAACTTTGGAGGATTCAGCTTCACAAAGTCATTGAGGGACAATGCAGCATTCCTAGGCTGTCGAGCCGTATTCTGCTCAATACGCTCTAACAGTCGGTTGGTCTCCCTTTTGTTTCTCTCTGCCTCAAGCATCACTTCCGCCAGAGAAGGCGGGTCAGGCAGGTCTTCCTGCGACGCTTGACTACCCTCGCCTTGCTCACGAGCAGGAGCACGGTTCAACCTGGTGAACACCATCCTGACAAACAAACTCACAACTTAGACCAATATCATATCAATACTAGCTATGGATTAAGAATGTACTGAACACACAGAATGCGGAAATGAATATCCAAACAGCATGGTAACAAGAAACTGCTATATATACACCATGGTACATACACACCCTTACATAGTTCAGTACAACCTTAACCGAAGAGCAAACTACTGAAATTATGAAACTACTCATCAAAGGCTTACAAGCTTCCTATACATTATTTATCCAGGCCTCCGGAATTCATTTCACATTACAGGCATACTTCACAAGTCACGCAGGACTGTGAACGTACGGCTACTACCATACTATCCTTCCGCTCACAGCTCAGGCATCCGCATAGAACATCTCATAGAGATTACCTCCATGACCTGGAAGCTCAACCTGCGGATCAGGAAACACTCTAGCCTGAGATCCCTGGGATCCATAAGGACACGGATGTGGCCTTGGTCCCCTGACTGGTGGTAAGAGGGGTCCCCGAAGAGGTGTGACTCCTCCTATAGCTGGGCAGTCAACGTGAGCCGGAAGATGGGTCCTAACAGGGTTCAGCATCTCCATCTCTCCGTACCCTGTCTGGACTACCGGTGCCAGCTGCGTAAAAGCCGTCCACAGACGGGCACGGGTAGCATAAAGCTCCATGCGGAGAGCACGAGCATCCCTGTCTCTGTTCTCTAGCATCTCAACAGTGGACTGCAATAGGGGATCCTCCATAGAAGAATCAAAATAGAATCCACTGAGGTATCCCTCTTCACCAGTCTAAGAGGCCGGAACATAGCAGAACTCTGAATTCTGCAGCAGTGCATGTCTCGCTCTCATAATGGTCAGCATTGAATAGGCAGCATCTTGTACTGCCATGTCGACAGTGACTCCCAACCCATAGGACCAATGGATTGGCTCCTCAGCTCCACGGTAGTCTGGAAATACCCTAACAGTGCAGATGTACTAGCTCTGATTGAAGTCTCGGTACTGTTCCTCCACTGTGTACTCGGGGTACCAGCGGTATCCGCACACCGACATCACCCTGACCAGCATGGCCGTATGACCCGACACATCAATGCACCTGGTCAGACGTACCACCTGATGAGAAGGACGGCCAGGCATATGTAAATAGAGAGTAATGCAAAAAGCATTAGAGCTCCGAATGCAAAATTGGGCAGCATAACGACTGTAAATGCTCAAAAACAAATTTTGAGACAATCCAAAATGGAATAGCGTAACCACTCAACTATCAAGTTCAACTCTCTGATCATCAAACTTACTTCCTTTTTCCTAGGAATGAAAGAAACCCAATTATCTCTTGACCCTAGTCCTATAATCTACCGCTCAGAAACACGAGCCTAGAAGAAGATGAGTAACCTAGTCCTTAATTCCCGCAGAAAAGACGAGGATGACCAGAATAGAATAAATTGAGAAGAGAACAAGAGTCTTACGTTCCCTTCCACAAACAATTCCCTTATATATAACTAAAGCAATTCTAGACTCAACTTCGACCAGTTTGGCTTAGTAATCCTACAATCAGTCAGGCTCTGATACCAACACTATCGGGACCCCGATCTTAAGTCATAGGAATCCAGCGTGTAACACATCGCATCTCTTTGCGGTCTCACGCACGGTTAACTCCACGGCTGCAGCCTTACCTTAGCCGGGACCGTTTGCGTCTTTTGACTCACGTATGCAATAGTGTCGCTAGCATTCCAATGTCAAAGAACCCGGATCGACAAGTCTAGTCACAAACCAAAGTGGCAGTACCGCACAAGGACAGACATACATGACCCAACAAAGCAGGTGTCGGTCACCAACAAGTGTAGACGAGTCGTAGCAAGCTACAAGGACTCCATTACATCGCGTGACATTTCCCCAAAGGGGACAGACACAACAGCTAAGAAGGACACATGCCGGTCAACCAATGTGTCCGGAGCAGTAGCGAACTACCAAGGCTCGTTGGATCACAAAGGGGCATTTCCTTGTAAGGAGTGCTACTAAAGTTCACGACTAGGTAATCGAACCCCATACATATCAAGTACGACACACGTACGCATGGCATACCGATATGTATAGATACATCGATGGCATCACAACATAACCATAAACATACAAGCTTTATTTAAGAGGCTCGGAAGAGCCACACACATAACATTACACATTAAGGGTCTCACGACCCATGATAGCAGTCATTCAGTTACAAGCCAGCGGAAGAGTTTAAACTGTCTGAGTACAGACAGGTGCAACTAAAGGGGCACATGGCCTGACTGTACTACAGATCCAACATAGGGCCAGATTGTAGCTGGGACACCAGCTACTCATCGTTGTCGATGTCTACGAAGAACCCTCCATTAGGGTCATTAGCAACCTCTGCAACATTTATTAAGCAAACATGAGTACGAAGGTACTCATCAAGACTTTAGGATATCTAACTACTCATGCAAGGTATCAAAAGAGTATTGCGGGGTTTCAGGCGGAAAGCCAGCATCTGACTCGTGGCTAAACAACTTGCATTTTTAAATAATTTTGACAACTTGATTTCTCGCACACGAGTCCACTAACACCACAACAATACACTATCGTGGAATCATTCCGTCTCCATACGGAATTGCCGTCCATGACACTCACGCTTATCTTGACAATTTTATGAGTAGCCATTGAAGTTATCTATGAACAACATATGTCTCCAATTAGTCCATATTCGCGGACGCGGTTATTCGAATAGATCATAACCCTCCAGGGGTGTACTTCGTCACACACGCTCTCGCCACTTATCGCCATGTGCACGTCATGCACCTCGGCAACCTTCAAGCGGAAGCCCAACGAGGGAGTCGGCCACGACCGTTAACCACACTAGTACCTAGTCCAGGTTTATCACCTATCTGAGAGTAACCCGTACGGAAATCTGGCCGAGGTTTCCGCCACGGCCTCAAACGATGTGCGCAGGGTTCCCAAGCCCACCATCCGGGTGCCACTTGGTACACCGTGCCACTGCCTACCGCATCACGGCCCACCTCTCAGGTCAGCACCATGCACGGCCTCCAGCATTACTATAAACACCAGAAACTACTTGCAACTCCTGCACAGAGTACTGCGCGATTAATAGGCCGAGCAGGGTCATATTTCAGGGCCCATCATGTGGTAGTATCTAGTCTTGGATTACATACACGGAACTCAGTTCCTAAGGACGGTTCCAATGAAACAACCCGCCATGTACTCCTACACAGCCTTTCACCGGTACCTTTACCAAATTAGGTTCAACACACAACCTTTGCTTACCGAACACATTCTCACAATTCTGTTCATCTCCCAGATGACAGACCATACACAACTCTAAGCATAGCATGCATAGCAGGATAAGGCACAACATGGCTCAAGCAACTACCAGGTATGCTAGGTTGCAAGGTTCGGCTATTTACTGTGACAAGGTTTGGTCATGCAAAGGAAGTGGGTTCAACTAACGTGGCAAAAGCATTTGAAGCATTTGATCCTAATGCAATAAATAAGTGCAGGAGCAAGAACATGGGATTTATCGGGATGATCAAAATGGTTGCTTCCATGTTGCTCAGAGGAGGGACAATATCCGTCGGACGGATATTCGATGGAATCCGGGGGTGCGGAGCCTACCAAAATGAATGGCAACAATCAATAGCAATCATATGCAAACAAGATGATGCATGAGCATGGCATGAGAATGCAAGGTGATAAACTAATATAATCAACATGTATTAGGTTTGAAGTTGATTTGAATCACATTAAAATATCAATTCAAACGAGGTATTCTCGGATACCGATTTAATTGATTCGACCTGATGCTCAGATCAACTTGATGTTAGCATGCACGAGTTGTCATGTTAAGGTACTGGTTTGTTATTAGAACAATGTTTGATCATGTCAAACAAAAAGAAATTTAAATACTTTTCATATTCCATTTATAAAGTAATTATAAGAATTGATTTATTCATTAATCTACATGTTTGGGTTCTGTAACTTTTTCAAACATGAATGAAAATAGCATATTCAGATTCTTTGAATTTTTCTGATACTTTTTCATATATAAATTATTTTCATTGGAGTTACAGATTAATTTCTATGAATTTTTGAAGTTTTAAACATTTCTGGAATTATTTTTATATTGGAAAATACTTTTACTGCATCAGCATGACATCAGCAGGTCCATCTGGCCGTTGAAAGTCAAACCTGACAAGTGGGGCCCACTGGTCAGTGTCTCTGGTCAGTTTTAGATTAAGATTAAACATAATTAGCTGATTAATCTTACTGGACCCACATGTGAGTGTCTTATTAATTTATCTGATTTATTTTTATTATTTCTAAACTATCCAGAGGCTGGCCCCACCCGTCAGTGGCTCAGGCCAGCTGAGATGCACCGGCGGCGAGGTCGTCCTCGTCGGCGGGGAGCCTCCGGCGAGCACCAGAACGTCGGGGGGCATCGGAAATGGCGCACAGAGGGCCAAACTCGGCGCGGAGAGCACCAGAGGAACGGCCACTCGATGGCGCGCACGATGGGACAGGCCCCAGGGGCTAGGGTGGACGGAATCAACGCCGACGACGAGCTTGGCGGCGACCAAGTTCGGCCATCGTCGAAGCCATCGAATACGGGGCCAAAACGGGCGGGGCTGGGCACCTAGCGCATCTACATGATGTCCTGAGGCTGTTGGTGGCCTCACGCGGACCAACCCGTCACCGGAGGGCTACCGGCGACGAGCCGCAGCGGCGGTCCTCGTCGGGCTCCGATGGAACTAAGCTTAGAGGAGGGGATAGACGGGGAGAGCTTAGGGGAAATGACCGCATGCTCACGGGGAGTGCAGAGGTGGCGCTAGTTTGCTCGGGGACGACCTGGAGAGGGAGAACGTCGGCGGCGATCTTCGGTGACTCGAGGAAGAAGACGACAGCTGCTCGTCGTTTCACTGCACCTCAGCGTCGGGCTCGGGGCTAGGAAGCTTCAGAGAGGTGCGGCGGACCTACTGCATGCCTCAGGAGGGAGAAGGGTCGGCTAGATCGACGGCGAGCTCGAGCTCTGCTCGGGCTCCAATGGCGGCAGAAGGAGGGAGGAGAGATCCGAGAGGAGGGGGGGATCTGGCGCTGGGAATAGATAGCCACGGGCTCGGGGAGCTTATCCCCGGGCTTGCCAGCGCGAGACGGCGGCCAGGCAGGCGCACAGGTGCATGGCCGCGCCGGAGTACGCGGCGGCCACCTCCTGCTGCCCACTGGCGGGGGAGGAAGACGACAGGAATTGCTGGGCCGGGCCAGGTTAGGCGACAGGTAAGGATTTTTCATTTTCTTTCTGTTTTTGTTTCTGTTTTGCTATTTCACTGATTTTCTATTTATTTCAACTCCCAAATAAATTGAAAGAACTATGTTGAGCACCCTAGAATATTTGTTGGAATATTTCCAACCATTTCCAAAGTTTTCAACATTTTTGAAAATTTAAAGTTTCTGATTTCAAATTTAAAACTTGAAACCAATAGCTTTTTGCATTTATTTAAAATGCTTATAGTGTCAAGAAAATGGTGTTCTTTATTGCTCATTTACTTTCATGATTTATCAGAAAGTTTGAACTTTTCTTGAGGCCATTTTGGGTTCATTGATTTTAACTAGTTTTGAGATTTCCTTTATTTGAAGAAGTGGCTAGGGTTTGAGTTTTTCCTTCACCTCTTTCTTTGTTCTTGTTGAAGATTTCTTAGATGCAATGCAAAGAAGACATGAGCACAAGACTAACTTGGTTAAAGTGTCAGGGATGTGACAGAACAACATTCGGTAACCACACATATAACTCAACTATACTAAAACATCATCGAACCTTAAGTGTGCAGACCTAGCGGGTTCGAGGACTATGTAGACCTGACCCGAGACACTCCTTGGTCAACATCCAATAGCGGGACCTGGATGCCCATATTGGATCCTACATATTCTCAAAAGACCTTATCAGTTGAACCTTAGTGCCAGGGATTCATATAATCACGTATGTCATTCCCTTTGTCCTTTGGTATGTTACTTGCCCGAGATTTGATCGTCGGTATCCGCATACCTATTTCAATCTCGTTACCGGTAAGTCTATTTACTCGTTCCGTAATATAAGATCCCGTGACTTACACTTAGTCACATTGCTTGCAAGGCTTGTGTGTGATGTTGTATTACCGAGTGGGCTACGAAATACCTCTCTGTCACACGGAGTGACAAATCCCAGTCTTGATCCATACTAACTCAATGGACACCTTCGGAGATACCTGTAGCGTACCTTTATAGTCACCCAGTTATGTTGCGACGTTTGATACACATAAGGTATTCCTCCGGTGCCAGTGAGTTATATGATCTCATGGTCATAGGAATAAATACTTGACACACAGAAAACAATAGCAATAAAATGACACGATCACATGCTACGTTCATAGTATTGGGTCTAGTCCATGACATGATTCTCCTAATGATGTGATCTAGTTATCAAGTGACAACACTTGCATACAGTGAGAAAACCTTGACTATCCTTGATCATTTGGCTAGCCAACTAGAGGCTTGCTAGGGACATTGTTTTGTCTATGTATGCACACATGTATCTATGTTTTCATTCAATACAATTAGAACATGGATAATAAACGATTATCTTGAAACAAGAAATATAATAATAACTATTTATCATTGCCTCTAGGGTATATTTCCAACAGTCTCCCACTTGCACTAGAGTCAATAATCTAGTCCTCACATCGCCATGCGATTTACATTGTAATAAATCTAACACCCATACAGTTCTGGTGTTGATCATGTTTTGCCCGTGTAAGAGGTTTAGTCAGTGAGTCTGCTACATTCAGATCCATGTGCACTTTGCAAATATTGACGTCCTCTCCTTCGACGTAGTCGCGGATGAGGTTGAAGCATCGTTTGATGTGCCTGGTCTTCTTGTGAAACCTTGGTTCCTTTGCTAAAGCAATGGCACCAGTGTTGTCACATAATAGAGTTATTGGATTTAGTGCCCTCGGCACAACTCAAAGATCCATCATGAATTGCTTCATCCAGACACCCTCCTTTGCTGCCTCCGAGGCAACCATGTACTCCGCTTCACATGTAGAATCTGCTACGACGGTTTGCTTGGAACTGCACCAGCTTACCGCACCCCCATTAAGAATAAATACGTATCCGGTTTGAGACTTAGAGTCATCCGGATCAGTGTCAAAGCTTGCGTTGATGTAACCTTTTACGACGAGCTCTTCGTCACCTGCATAAACGAGAAACATTTCCTTAGTCCTTTTCAGGTACTTGAGAATATTCTTGACCACCTTCCAGTGATCAACTCCTGGATTACTTTGAAACCTGTCTGCCATACTGTCTCGTCTAGTGCACAACATTGCATACATGATAGAACCTATGGCTGAAGCACAGGGGACGAAACTCATTTGTTCTCTATCTTTCGCAGTTGTTGGGCACTCAGTCTTACTCAATTTTATACCTTGTAACACTGGCAAGAACCCTTTCTTGGACTGTTACGTTTTGAACTTCTTCAAACCTTTATCAAGGTATGTGCTTTGTGAAAGTCCTATCAGGCGTCTCGATCTATCCCTATAGATCTTAATGCCTAGAATGTAAGCAGCTTCTCCTAGGTCCTTCATAGAGAAACTTTTATTCAAGTAATCCTTTACGCTCTCCAAAAACTCCATGTTGTTTCCAATCAGCAATATGTCATCCACATATAATATTAGAAAAGCCACAGAGCTCCCACTCACTTTCTTGTAAATACAAGATTCTCCAACCACTTGTATAAACCCAAATGCTTTGATCACCTCATCAAAGCGCTTATTCCAACTCCGAGATGCTTGCACCAGTCCATAAATGGATCGCTGGAGCTTGCATACTTTGTAAGCATTCTTTGGATCGACAAAACCTTCGGGTTGCATCATATACAACTCTTCCTTAAGAAAACCGTGAAGGAACGCCGTTTTGACATCCATCTGCTAGATTTCATAATAGAAAAATGCAGCTATTGCTAACATGATTCAGACGGACTTAAGCATCGCTATCGGTGAGAATGTCTCATCGTAGTCAACTCCTTGAACTCGTGAAAAACCCTTTGCCACAAGTCGAGCTTTATAAACGGTCACATTACCGTCTGCGTCCTTCTTCTTCTTAAAGATCCATTTGTTCTGAATAGCCTTGCGGCCTTCAGGTAATACTTCCAAAGTCCACACTTGTTTTCATACATAGATCCTATCTCGGACTTCATGGACTCGAGCCATTTGTTGGAATCTGGTCCCACCATTGCTTCTTCATAATTCGCAGGTTCATTGTTGTCTAACAACATGATTGATAAGACAGGATTACCGTACCACTCAGGAGTAGTATGTGATCTTGTCGACCTGCGAGGTCCGATAGGAACTTGATCCGAAGTTTCATGATCATCATCATTAACTTCCTCCTCAACCGGCATCGCTTCGACAGAGGTTTCCCCCTGCCCTACGCCACCATCTAGAGGGATTAGAGGTTCGACAACCTCATCAAGTTCTATCTTCCTCCCACTCAATTCTTTCGAGAGAAACTCCTTCTCAAGAAAAGCTCTGTTCTTACCAACAAACACTTTGCCCTCGGATTTGAGATAGAAGGTGTACCCAACTGTCTCCTTTGAGTAACCTATGAAGACACACTTTTCCGCTTTGGGTTCCAGCTTTTCAGGCTGAATCTTTTTGACATAAGCATGACATCCCCAAACTTTAAGAAACGACAACTTCGGTCTGTTGCCATACCATAATTCGTATGGTGTCGTCTCAACGGATTTTGATGGTGCCCTATTTATAGTGAATGCAGCTGTCTCTAATGCATAACCCCAAAACTATAACGGCAAATCGGTAAGGGACATCATAGATCGCACCATTTCTAACGAAGTACGATTACGATGTTCGGACGCACCATTACGCTGTGGTGTTCCAGGCGGTGTCAACTGTGAAACAATTCCACATTGTCTTAAGTGAGCACCAAACTCGAAACTCAGATACTCACCCCCACTATCAGAACGTAGGAACTTGATCTTCTTGTTAGGATGATTTTCAACTTCACTCTGAAATTGCTTGAACTTCTCAAACATTTCAGACTTGTGCTTCATCAAGTAGATATATCCATACCTACGAAAATCGTTCGTGAAGGTGAGAAAATAACGATATCCGCCGCGCGCCTCCACACTCGTCGGACCGCACACATCGGTATGTATGATCTCCAACAAGTCACTTGCATGCTCCATTGTTTCGGAGAACGGAATCTTAGCCATCTTTCCCATGAGGCATGGTTCGCACGTGTCAAGTGATTCAAAATCAAGCGACTCCAAAAGCCCATAGGAATGGAGTTTCTTCATACGCTTTATACCAGTATGACCTAAGCGGCAGTGCCATAAAAACATGGCGCTATCATTGTTAACTCTACATCTTTTGGTCTCAATGTTATGTATATGTGTATCATTGCTATCAAGATTCAATATGAACAATCCTCTCACATTGGGTGCATGACCATAAAAGATATTACTCATAGAAATAGAACAACCATTATTCTCTGATTTAAACGAGTAACTGTCTCGCAATAAACAAGATCCAGATATAATGTTCATGCTTAACGCATGCACTAAATAACAATTATTTAAGTTCATAACTAATCCTGATGGTAACTGAAGTGAGACTGTGCCGACGACGATTGCGTCAACCTTGGAACCATTTCCCACGCGCATCATCACTTCATCCTTCGCCAGCCTTCGTTTATTACGCAGTTCCTGCTTCGAGTTGCAAATATGAGCAACAAAACCGGTATCAAATACCGAGGCACTACTACAAGAGTTGGTTAAGTACACATCAATAACATGTATATCAAATATACCTGATTTTTCCTTGGCCGCCTTCTTATCAGCCATATACTTGGGGCAGTTGTGCTTCGAGTGACCCAGTCCCTTGCAATAATAACAATCTGTTTCAGGG
Source organism: Hordeum vulgare subsp. vulgare (assembly GCF_904849725.1). NCBI lineage: Eukaryota > Viridiplantae > Streptophyta > Magnoliopsida > Poales > Poaceae > Hordeum > Hordeum vulgare. The sequence continues at coordinate 111,357,763 of NC_058520.1, forward strand.
TTAGGTCCAACCTTGGGTTTCTTCGTCAGATTGGCAACAGGCTTGCCGCTCTTCTTGGAGTTACCATTCTTGCATTTGCCGTTTCTCTTGAAACTAGTGGTCTTATTGACCATCAACGCTTGATGCTCTTTCCGGAGTTCTGATTCTATGAATTTAAGCATCGCGAATAACTCGCCGGGTGACTTGTTCATCCCTTGCATGTTATAGTTCAACACAAAGCTCTTATAGCTAGGTGGTAGTGATTGAAGAATTCTGTCAGTGATAGCCTCGTGCGGGAGTCCAATCCCCACCTCATCTAGAAGGTTTGAGTACCCAGACATTTTGAGCACAAGTTCACTGACAGACGAATTATCCTCCATCTAGGAAGCATATAATTTATCGGAGGTCTCATACCTCTTGATCCAGGCATTCTTCTGAAAGATAAACTTCAACTCATGGGACATCTCATATGCTCCATGACACTCAAAGCGACGTTGAAGTACCGACTCTAAGCCATACAAGACTGCACGTTGAACTACTGAGTAGTCCTCCTTACGTGTTAACCAGGCATACAAAACATCTTGGCTAGACGTAGCGGGTGGTTCATCTCCTAGCGCAGCATTAAAGACATAATCCTTCTTCCCAACTTGCAGGAGCAGCTTTAAATTACAAGCCCAGTCTACAAAGTTGCTTCCAACATCTTTCAACTTAGCTTTCTCTAGGAACGTATTAAAATGCAGGGTGACTATTGCCTGAGCCATTGATCTACAACACAAATATTGCAAATTGGACTTAGACTATCTTTAAGATAGTTAGAGTTCAACTAATCAAATTACTCATAAACTCCCACTCAAAAAGTACATCTCTCTAGTCATTTGAGTGGTTGCAAAGACCTCGATGACGCCTAGAGGGGGGGTGAATAGGCTATTTAAAAACTTCTCCAGATTTGGCTTGAACCTAATGCGGAAATAAACTAAGAGGGTACTTGTCAAGCACAAATCCTAAATGCACTAGGCATTGCAACGTGTATCAACAACACGATCTACCAAGATGGACACAATGCAGTTACTAACAAGCACAAGTAAGTTACACAAACTTACTTGAGCTATATCACACGACAAGTAGGTGAACAACACAAGATACTAGATCACACTATATCACACGATATATCAAGGGCTGCAAGTATGTATGTGTGGATATAGAGGGTATGCTTGAATGATTAATCTTGTACAAGAAATAGCCAACACAATATAATGAGCACAAACAATATGCAATGTATGTATGCTCAAGTAACACAAGTAAACCACAAGTAAGGAGTTAGGGTTAAGGATAACCAAGGTCACTGAGACGAAGATGTATCCCGATGTTCACTTCCTTGGAGGGAAGCTAGTCACCGTTAGAGAGGTGGATGTTACCACAAAGGCACACCAACGCCACGAAGGCTCACCCTATTCTCCCTTTGAGATAACACCACGAAGGCGTTTCTCAACCACTAGTGGTAAGCCTTTGAGGTGGCTTCCAAACCCTCACAAACTTTTCCGGGGGAAATCACACGGATTGATTCCTCTCCGAAGAACTCCTACCGCCTAGGAGTCTCCAACCTCCAAGAGTAACAAGATCACGGGGAATTCTCAAAACTTGCTCAAATCACAAATAGGTTGGGTTGAGAGAAGGAGAGGGAGACGATCTATCTTTTGATTGGAACAACTCTCAAAGGGGCTCACAAATGCTCTTGGGATCTAAGATTTGGAGTGATCAAATGTGTGTGAGGTGGAAATGTGTTCTTATGAGGATAAGGCTGTGTTAGGCAACCCTCTCACAAAGTGGGAGGGGGGTATTTATAGAGGGGAGAGAAAAAGAGCCGTTAAGGACACTTTAAGTCACACAGGGTCCGCACGTCCGGCAGTTGTCGGAAGTCCGGGCGTCCGCGAGGGGTCGGACGTCCGACGAGGGTCGGTCGTCCGAGGCCTGTAGATACGACTGAAACTATTTTGAATTAAACAGCGACCGGACGTCCGGAGAGGACCGGAAATCCAAGTTATACAGCTCAACTTCTACTGGTGGTAGGTTCCGGATTTCCGACGGGTGTCGGATGTCCGGCGCTCGGACGTCCGGAGGGAGCCGGATTTCCGAGATATAGAACTCAACTTCTACTGGTGCAGGTTTCCGGATTTCCGGGTCTTGGCCGGACATCCGGGCCTCGGACGTCCGGAGGAAGCCGGAAGTCCGAGTTATGTGGCTCTGATTTTTCTGGTATAGGATTCCGGATTTCCGAACTAGTCGGTCGTCCGGTCCTCGGACGTCCGGAGAAAGTCGGATGTCCGAGGCACTGGTTCTGTTTTCAGATAACAACAAAGCAGTGGAGATGTGGTCTGAGCAGAAAGTGATGATGTAGTTTGAGCAAGTTCATCGCAAAACCTGTGATCCCCTCTTAATAATGCGGGATCCCTAAGGACTCAAGAATCGTAAAAGAGTACTGATGATCCATACTTGAGTGTATACTTTTATTCGCTGATCATCACTCCGCACAACTAACGTCAAAGGAACTGATACCTTTGAGTTAGCCCTTTCACCTGAGCTTGATGTTGTTGTTCCTTCTTGGCTCAAGTTGAAAGCAAGACATGATGAAGTCTTCAAGTAGCTTTCCCATACACAATGCGGAAAGCCTAGCTTATGTATTCATCTTCATTTGTCCACCATGTGAACATCCACAAGAATCAAGCATGTAGTTCTCAGGAATGCTTATCTTGATCTTGTCCTTGTTAGCACATGAGGTTGTCCTTATCAACATCCTTGTTAGCTTATGTTTCAATGATATATTCGTGCTGATCCACTTGAACTTGCACACCACAATCTTGATGACGATCACCACTTGATGTCATCCTTCATGGGTTGTATGAGATCTTCCTTTTGACGCAAGCCCAATGAAAGCACACCTAACCCCCACACAGGAGTCTCACAAAGACCATGGGTTAGTACACAAACACGTAATGGACAATTCTTACCATACCATGGGATCACTTGATCCCTCTCGGTACATCTTATACGCTTTGTGTGTTGATCATCTTGATTTACTCTTTGTGTGAGATCTTGATCAACCTAGTGTTTCTATGACCATTCTTTGGATAATACCTTGAATAATATCTTGGTCATCATATAAACTCCTTGAACCCAACAGATGGACTTCAAGAAGTGCCTATGGACAAATCCTATAAATATAACTTAAGGCAACCATTAGTCCATAGGAATTGTCATCAATTACCAAAACCACATATGGAGATATATGCTCTAACAATCTCCCCCATTTTGGTAATTGAAGACAACCACTTCAAGAGAGTTTATGTAAAGAAATAAGCATAACCAAGCGCACACATACAAGGTAATAATGCATGTGTGCAAGATGTAAATGCTTACGCAATAAAAGCAAAACCCTCTAAACATATCCAAAGTAAACTCTCTAAACTTCTCCCCCGTTGGCATCGATTGCCAAAATGGACGACAAGTTTAGAAAGCCAAAATAGTAGGTGGTCCTCCAAAAAGTGTGTACTTCTCAGCAAATGAGTGGAGAAAAATACACAAATACAATGATAAGTAGTTGGAGGAAAACAAACTATATTGAGGACCCAAAGATTGCAAATAAAAGGATCGTATGCCACAAAGACATACAAAGATGGAGGCAAGCAATCAAAGAATTCCAGATGTAACAAACAATCATATGGTCCTTCGAACCACATGAATAAAAGATATTATGATAGAAGCAAGCAATCAAAGAATTCCAGATGGAACAAACAATCATATGGTCCTTCGAACTACATGAATAAAAGATATTATGATAGAGGCAACATAGTGCTTTATCAAAAACTAGAGAAGCTCCCCATGATTTGTGCACTAATATGAGATTTTTGTATTTGACACAGGTGCACAAAATAGGATCGTTGCTCCCCCAGAATTAATAGAAACACACAACGAGTGCAAGAAGATATATGAGACAATAGGCATATAAATTGCACAAAACTAATGGTTGAGCAACATGTAAAGGAAGCAACTTAAGAATAAGCTCAACCAAAGTAATGTGTGTGAGTCATGGCAAAGCACTTGAGAAGACTTAAGATAAGGATGAGCATTGCTCATCAACATAGTCTTGATGAATATGAGATACAAAGTGCAAGACATATCATTCCCACACACACATACTAGAAAATGGGTTTACAAGCTTACTAATAAACAAAATAAGAATTAACGCTTGTGACAACCCATTGTGAAGATAGGAAGTAAGAATCTTGTCAAGAGGAGGGATACTAATTGAAAATGGCAAAACCCTCATCAAGACAAGCATGAGGAAAAATAATCTTCACGACCAAAGAGTGCACCAAGATATAGAAAAATAAGATACGCACTGAAAACAAATCCTTTCACGTTGCCACCAAAAACCGAAAAAGGAAATGCAGTGATGTACGTGAAAGAAAAGAGGATATCAATTAGAGATGTAACTTCTCTCATGTGACCAAGATTCTAAGTAGAAGACAATCATGATGATATATATATCCACAAAGAAGGATGTACACATGAAATGGTTACAAGAAGGAAGAATACTAGATATCCAAAAAGGGAAGTCATAAATATATCAATGAGATCTTTCCCTTGGAAGCATAGCACATGGCCTAATATTTTCTTATTGTATAATATGAACTTCCAACATACGAACATCAAAGATATCCCAACTAGTAGTAAGACATCATCGTTCGGATGCTTTGAGAAAGCAAACAAGTACTACGAGAACAAATCAAGAGATTCATGCCATGATGCAACCTGGAAAAGAAAAGACAGGTTGGGTCCTTTGCAAGAAAAGAATGCATGAAGTGGATACTTGTTACCGAGACAACATTGGATTGATGTATTAGATAGTTGTTCTTTGATCATCCTAACTTGGCTCCAATAATCACATGGTCTCAACATCTTCCTTATAGGTGAGCCGAGCATGCAATGCATCTCCAGTTGTTCCTGGAACAACAAAAACAAACAAAATGGTGCCCAAACTCATTGGGACCAAAGAGTTAGAAAACCAGCAATACATAGGACAAACTCCACACACATATGTGCATATAGATATTAATTTGAATTTTATGCACACCTTAGCCAATTTATGACAGGGTGGAGTTTCCCTTATATATTGGGTCAAAAGAGGAAAGCAAGCAAAAGAAGTTGTATATAGTAGCTAGATACGCATGCTCAAGACTCTCAAGAATCAACTCAACACAAAGTTGATAAGTCATCAAAAGACAAGGTATCAAGTGATAATAAGATCCTAAAACAAAAGAACTATCATTTGAAGGATATCAATTAAAAGATACATCAAGGAATGAGATATCCATTGACACATGCCAAATAGAAGGCAACAAGAAACCAATTGAAGGAAAACAAACACGAGGTATCTAGTTTCCAAGAGAGAGCTAGGTTCCAACAAACAAAGCCCTCTACAAATTTTCATGATGGCACAAAGCATCATAAAGAGCAAGACTTGCCTCCCATCAACACACACTTGATGGGGATCAAATGATTTTATGATGGGTGAATAAAGAGAGTGTTTTTAAAGAGAATAGGATAGCTCCCCCAAGGGACGTGCATTATATAGAATTTGCATTTGAATACAAAACGCACACGATGGGATCATCACTTTCTCTATATCTATAACCACACTAGACATGTTAAAAATAGATTCATAAGAGGCAAGAAAGACAAACGAAACACAAAATCCAATGTAAAGATGATTAGCAATTCCAATCACATGATGGGAATACCAATTGTCAAGGACAAGAAGTATTTTCGAAATGATACTCATTGGTGGATCACAAATATATCCAAGATCATCTTTACCCATAAAACGCAAGCAAATGACACTTGTAGAGCTAACATGCCACCTAGGAACAAGATAATTTACAATATCAACATTAAGTGGCAATACGTCAAATGTACACATTTTCTAGGTTTGTAATATGCACATAGCATATTACTCCCCCATAATGTGATAAACCAATAACATTAACAAGTGGCAAATTAAAACCAACAAGAGATACTTAATGGACCATGTAGAATTTTAATTTCTCATGGGTAAGACATACCACATAGACACTAGATAATCTTGAAGCATCAAAACTAAGTGGTATTCCCCATGTATACACATTTATAGGATTGTGAGGTGTGCAAAGCACATCACTCCCCCACAATGGGATAGTCCATTAATCTCTCACAAGAGCCAACAAAAATACAGACAAGATGCAAATAGGCTCAATACAAGACTCACATGTACATGATGTGCAAACCAACATACACATACTCGATTACTCAAGATAAGCAAGTTGGAAGCACAACATATACAAACGCATGCAAGGTACAAAACCACAACATGCAAAGGGGCAAGCACCTAACAATGTAAACAGTTTAAGTATAAGTTACCGTAAGGAGGCACATTGGATATAAGATAGAGACTCGATAATCCAAATGACTTGGCTTGAGATAATATGAATGATGAAGACCCCTTAATTCTTCATTATGTATCCAAGTCTCTAATGTACTCCAAGGTCACCTATTGATCAAGTTTGAGCTTGTTGGTCCCCAACTACATTGGGTCCTAAGAGGTTAATCACAATAGGCTTGGCAACCCAAATGGTTCTTTTCTTGACACCATTTTGAGTACCAACAAACTTGGCAAACACATTGCCAACCTTATCCTTCCCAAGGGAATAGGTATCATCAATAGTGATTGGGTTGGATAAGTTACCTCTCGTGCAAGATGAAGCGATGTGACCCTTCTCACGACATAAGTAGCAACATCTACCCTTTGTTTTCTTCCCAGTTGATTTCTCACCTTGGGGAGTGTTGGCTTGGGTCTTATTGCGAAGAGGCCTTCCTTCAACTTGTAGTTGAATATGTGATTGAGTTTGTGGCCGCTTCCCTTGTTACTTGTGACTTTGAGACTTCGTCTTCAAAGGGCAAGATCTAACATGGTGCCCTTTAACTTTGCACTTGAAGCAAATGATTTTGGCCGAATTATTGACTTGTTCTAGGCCCCTCTTGTTCTTGTTTGAGTTTACTCCAACATGATTTTTGTCATTCGGAGATGTTTGCTCACACAGGACGTTGTTGAGTGTGGACATCCCTTCATGACACTGTTCCAAGTCTTTCTTCAAAGAAGTGACTTGGGCCTTGAGCTCTTCGATTTCCTCTGCACGGTTAGTATCAATGCAAGTACTAGAGGAAGTGTAAGCTTCAATGTTAGAGCAACAAGGCAAGGAAAGTAATTCATCACACGAGGTAGCAACATTATGAGTAGACGAATTACGAGGACTAGCACATTGAAATATAGTACTTTGACTAGAAGTAGTGCCATTGTCCACATGAGGCTCACTTGATGTTACCTTGGTGATGATAGCCTCATGAGCTAACTTTTGCACATTATGGGATGTTAGAAGATCGGCATGAGAGCTTGTGAGCATTACATGGTTTTCTTCCAACTTCCTATAATTGCTAGTTATTAAATCAAGTTGAGCACGTAGCTCAATATTCTCCTTCAATGTTGATACTTCAAATGAGGCAGAGTTAGATGTACAAGTATCATCAACAATATGAGAGGAGTAAGTAGCAAATAGAGACTTCTCATGAGTAGATTGAAGCTCCTCATAGATCTTAGAGGTTTTGATGAGCTCTCCCTGGATATTATTGCATTCAAGGAGAAGGACCTCAAAATCCTTTTTAAGTTTATCATGAGCAACTTCAATCTCTCCTTTTGAAGATCTTAAGTCTCTACATGCTTGATTACTCTTCTCAAGTTCATGTTCAAGTTGTTCATTTTTAGCTTGTTCATGATTAAGTGAATCATTACAATTTTCAAAGTAAGCAAGAACATCTTGGAATCTTTGAAGAGCTTTATTTTTAGCTTTATGAAGAATTTTACTGATCACATAGATATTTTCGGTCAAATCATCATCATCATCCTCATCGCAAATATCATCGTTATTGCATAGGGAAGATGATACCTCATTATTACCTCTTGCCATGAGGCACATGTGAACTGGAGGAGTTGATGATGATTCTTTTGGTGAATCAGATTCTTCATTAGTCAAAGGTACTTCATATTTCTTGATTTCCCCTAAATGATTAGTCATAGAGCAACTAGGGAGAAACGAGATGTTTTGATCAAGAGGACACGAGGAAGCAGACATATCACCACAGACATTTGTCGAGGGATCTTTAGGTGAAATGCATGACCTATCAGCACAATAATTTACACTATGTGTGGTGCTAGATATGCTCGTGTCCATAGAGGCTATGACATTTTCATCAACATATATTTCTTCACTCACCATGTCATTACCTTGTGAGATTGAAGATGCTGAGGTGTGCAAGCAATCGGATATGGAAGTAGTGGTGGACTATTTAAGATCGAAAAGAGTGAAGAGCTCATGCACCAACTCCTTCATCATAATTCCGTCTTCATCAAGATTGGACCCACCATATATATCTTCAAGTTTAGTCCAAACTTCATGAGCTGACTTGCAAGTCGAGATAGACTTAAACACTTCAGGACTTATGGTTCGATGAATGGCAAGAAAAGCCTCACAATCAAGATACATCTCATTAGTAGATGAAGATGCATCATCCTTTTTGTCGGCAATCCCTAGAAGAACAATTCGTAAAGTATTTGGGCCCATGGCCCGAAAATGATGAAGCATACGAATTCTCCATAGGGTATAATTTGTGCCATCAAAGTCAAAGATGCTATTGTGCACTAAACCAATAGTCGACATCGATACTCTCTAGGTCGTGAAACCTAATTAAAGAGAGACCTAGCTCTGATAACAATTGAAAAGACCTCGATGATGCCTAGAGGGGGGTTGAATAGGCTATTTAAAAACTTCTTCAGATTTCGCTTGAACCTAATGCGGAAATAAACTAAGAGGGTACTTGTCAAGCACAAATCCTAAATGCACTAGGCACTGCAACGTGTATCAACAACACGATCTACCAAGATGGACACAATGCAGTTACTAACAAGCACAAGTAAGTTACAGAAACTTACTTGAGCTATATCACACGACAAGTAGGTGAACAACACAAGATACTAGATCACACTATATCACACGATATATCAAGGGCTGCAAGTATGTATGTGTGGATATAGAGGGTATGCTTGAATGATTAATCTTGTACAAGAAATAGCCAACACAATATAATGAGCACAAACAATATGCAATGTATGTATGCTCAAGTAACACAAGTAAACCACAAGTAAGGAGTTAGGGTTAAGGATAACCAAGGTCACTGAGACGAAGATGTATCCCGATGTTCACTTCCTTGGAGGGAAGCTAGTCACCGTTAGAGAGGTGGATGTTACCACGAAGGCACACCAACGCCACGAAGGTTCACCCTATTCTCCCTTTGAGATAACACCACGAAGGCGTTTCTCAACCACTAGTGGTAAGCCTTTGAGGTGGCTTCCAAAACCTCACAAACTTTTCCGGGGGAAATCACACGGATTGATTCCTCTCCGAAGAACTCCTACCGCCTAGGAGTCTCCAACCTCCAAGAGTAACAAGATCACGGGGAATGCTCAAAACTTGCTCAAATCACAAATAGGTTGGGTTGAGAGAAGGAGAGGGAGACGATCTATCTTTTGATTGGAACAACTCTCAAAGGGGCTCACAAATGCTCTTGGGATCTAAGATTTGGAGTGAGCAAATGTGTGTGAGGTGGAAATGTGTTCTTATGAGGATAAGGCTGTGTTAGGCAACCCTCTCACAAAGTGGGAGGGGGGGTATTTATAGAGGGGAGAGAAAAAGAGCCGTTGAGGACACTTTAAGTCACATAGGGTCCGGACGTCCGGCAGTTGTCGGAAGTCCGGGCGTCCGCGAGGGGTCGGACGTCCGACGGGGGTCGGTCGTCCGAGGCCTGTAGATACGACTGAAACTATTTTGAATTAAACAGCGACCGGACGTCCGGAGAGGACCGGAAATCCGAGTTATACAGCTCAACTTCTACTGGTGGTAGGTTCCGGATTTCCGACGGGTGTCGGACGTCCGGCGCTCGGACGTTCGGAGGGAGCCGGATTTCCGACATATAGAACTCAACTTCTACTGGTGCACGCTTCCGGAATTCCGGGTCTTGGCCGGACATCCGGGCCTCGGACGTCCGGAGGAAGCCGGAAGTCCGAGTTATATGGCTCTGATTTCTCTGGTATAGGATTCCGGATTTCCGAACTAGTCGGTCATCCGGTCCTCGGACGTCCGGTGAAAGCCGGATGTCCGAGGCACTGGTTCTGTTTTCAGATAACAAGAAAGCTGTAGAGATGTGGTCTGAGCAGAAAGTGATGATGTAGTTTGAGGAAGTTCATCGCAAAACCTGTGATCCCCTCTTAATAGTGCGGGATCCCTAAGGACTCAAGAATCATAAAAGAGTACTGATGATCCATACTTGAGTGTATAATTTTATTCGCTGATCATCACTCCGCACAACTAACGTCAAAGGAACTGATACCTTTGAGTTAGCCCTTTCACCTGAGCTTGATGTTGTTGTTCCTTCTTGGCTCAAGTTGAAAGCAAGACATGATGAAGTCTTCAAGTAGCTTTCCCATACACAATGCGGAAAGCCTAGCTTATGTATTCATCTTCATTTGTCCACCATGTGAACATCCACAAGAATCAAGCATGTAGTTCTCAGGAATGCTTATCTTGATCTTGTCCTTGTTAGCACATGAGGTTGTCCTTATCAACATCCTTGTTAGCTTATGTTTCAATGATATATTCGTGCTGATCCACTTGAACTTGCACACCACAATCTTGATGACGATCACCACTTGATGTCATCCTTCATGGGTTGTATGAGATCTTCCTTTTGACGCAAGCCCAATGAAAGCACACCTAACCCCCACACAGGAGTCTCACAAAGACCATGGGTTAGTACACAAACATGTAATGGACAATTCTTACCATACCATGGGATCACTTGATCCCTCTCGGTACATCTTATACGCTTTGTGTGTTGATCATCTTGATTTACTCTTTGTGTGAGATCTTGATCAACCTAGTGTTTCTATGACCATTCTTTGGATAATACCTTGAATAACATCTTGGTCATCATATAAACTCCTTGAACCCAACAGATGGACTTCAAGAAGTGCCTATGGACAAATCCTATAAATATAACTTAAGGCAACCATTAGTCCATAGGAATTGTCATCAATTACCAAAACCACATATGGAGATATATGCTCTAACAGTGGTACATGATCCAAATTCACTAACTCAAGTCTAATCATCACGTGAGTTGAGAATAGTTTCAGTGGTAAGCATCTCTATGCTAATCATATCAACTATACGATTCATGCTCGACCTTTCGGTCTCATGTGTTCCGAGGCCATGTCTGCACATGCTAGGCTCGTCAAGTTTAACCCGAGTGTTCCGTGTGTGCGACTGTTTTGCACCCGTTATATGTGAACGTTTGAGTCTATCACACCCGATCATCACGTGGTGTCTCGAAATGACGAACTGTCACAACGGTGCATAGTCGGGGAGAACACAATTTCATCTTGAAATTTCAGTGAGAGATCACCTTATAATGCTACCGCCGTTCTAAGCAAAATAAGGTGCATAAAAGGATTAACATCACATGCAATTCATAAGTGACATGATATGGCCATGATCTTGTGCTTCTTGATATCCATCACCAAAGCACCGGCATGATCTTCTTGTCACCAGCGCTACACCATGATCTCCATCATCATGATTTCCATCATCGTGTCGCCATCTAGGTTGTCATGCTATCTATGCTATTAATACTAAAGCTACGACTTAGCAATATATTAAACGCATCTGCAAGCACAAACGTTAGTTTAAAGACAACCCTATGGCTCCTGCCGGTCGCCGTAGCATCGACGTGCAAGTCGATATTAACTATTACAAGATGATCATCTCATACATCCAATATATCACATCACGTCATTGGCCATATAATATCACAAGCATACCATGCAAAAACAAGTTAGACGTCCTCTAATTTGTCATTGCATGTTTTACGTGGCTGCTATGGGTTTCTAGTATGATCGCTTCTTACTTACGCAAAAACGACAACGGAGATGTGCAAATTGCTATTTAACCTCTCTCCAAGGACCGCCTTGGTTAAAACCAATTCAAATAAAGTTGAAGAAACCGACACCCGCCAGTCATCTTTATGCAACGAGTTGCATGTCGGTCGATGAAACCAGTCTCTCGTAAGCGTACGAGTAATGTCGGTCTCGGCCGCTTCAATCCAACAATACCGTTGAATCGAGAAAAGACTAACGAGGGCAGCAAATCAAACATCAACGTCCACAAAACCTTTTGTGTTCTACTCGAGATAACATCTACGCATGAACCTAGCTCATGATGCCACTGTTGGGGAATGTTGCATGGGAAACAAAAAATTTCCTACGCACACGAAAAACTATCATGGTCATGTCCATCTACAAGAGGAGATTAGATCTACGTACCCATGTAGATCGCTAAGCGGGAATCGTTAAGAAACCCGGTTGATGTAGTGGTACAGCTTCGTGATTGAAATCACCATCGTCCCACGATCCGTTCCGATCTAGCGCGGAACGGACGTCACCTCCGCGTTCACCACACGTACAAATCGATGACGATATCGGCCTTCTTGATCCAGAAAGCAAGACGAAGACGTAGATGAGTTCTCTGGTAGCATGACGGCGCTCCGGTGGTGGTGATAATCTACTCCTGCAGGGCTCCGCCCGAGCTACGCAGAAATCCGATCTAGAGGCAAAACTATGTGGAATAGGCTTGAGTTGCACATGGCAAAGTTGTGTCTAAAAAAGCCCTAAACCACCCATATATATAGGAGGAGGGGAGGGGCTAGCCTTGGGGCACAAGGGCCCCAAGGGTGTGTTGGCCGAAGATGGAGGAGGACTCCTCCTCCAATTCGGTTTGGAAGGAGGAGTCCTCCTCTTCCTTCCCACTTCCCTCTTTCCTTTTTTTCTTTCTTTCCTTTGTTTTTTTCACATGTGGCGCCCAAGCCTTCTTGGGATGACTCCACCAGCCCACTAAGGGCTGGTGCGCAACCCTAAGGCCATGGGCTCACTTCCGGGTGGGTGGGCCCATCCCGGTGAACACCCGGAACCCATCCGTCACTCCGAGTACAGTGCCGGAATTGCCCGAAACTATCCGATAACCAAATGAAAGCATCCTATATATCAATCTTTGTTTCCGGACCATTCCGGAAACCCTCGTGACGTCCGTGATATCATCCGGGACTCCGGACAACATTCGGTAACCACACATATAACTCAACTATACTAAAACATCATCGAACCTTAAGTGTGCAGACCCTGCGGGTTCGAGAACTATGTAGACATGACCCGAGACACGCCTCGGTCAATATCCAATAGCGGGACCTGCATGCCCATATTGGATCCTACATATTCTCCGAAGACCTTATTGGTCGAACCTCAGTGCCAAGGATTCATATAATCCCGTATGTCATTCCCTTTGTCCTTCGATATGTTACTTGCCCGAGATATGATCGTCGGTATCCGCATACCTATTTCAATCTCGTTACCGGTAAGTCTCTTTACTCATTCCGTAATACAAGATCACGTGACTTACACTTAGTCACATTGCTTGCAAGGCTTGTGTGTGATGTTGTATTACTGAGTGGGCCCCGAGATTCCTCTCCGTCACACGGAGTGACAAATCCCAGTCTTGATCCATACTAACTCAACGGACACCTTCGGAGATACCTGTAGAGTACCTTTACAGTCACCCAGTTACGTTGCGATGTTTCATACACACAAGGTATTCCTCCGGTGCCAGTGAGTTATATGATCTCATGGTCATAGGAATAAATACTTGACACGCAGAAAACAATAGCAATAAAATGACACGATCACATGCTACGCTCATAGTTTGGGTCTAGTCCATCACATGATTCTCCTAATGATGTGATCCAGTTATCAAGTGACAACACTTGCATATAGTCAGAAAACCTTGACTATCCTTGTTTTGTCTATGTATCCACACATGTATCTATGTTTTCATTCAATACAATTATAGCATGGATAATAAACAATTATATTTAAACAGGAAATATAATAATAACTATTTATCATTACCTCTAGGGCATATTTCCAACAATTTTCAAGGATGAGATCTGACAGAGATAGGTATAAAAGATTGCGGAAACGAAAAGTAGAACAAAAGTAAATAAATGGCAGAAATATATTTTTGGTACTTTTGGTTTATAGATCTGAAAATATAATACGGAAAATAGACCCGGGGGCCATAGGATGCACTAGAGGCTTCTTTCATGAAGGAAAATAATACGATGGGTGAACAAATTACTGTCGAGCAATTGATAGAAAAGCGAATAATTATGAAGATATCTAAGGCAATGATTGTGCATATAGGCATCATGTCCGTGTCAAGTAGACTGAAACGATTTTGCATGTACTACTATTACTCCACACATCGACCAGCTCGTGCATGCATCTAGAGTATTAAGTTCATGAAGAACAAAGTAACACATTAGGTAGGATGACATGATGTAGAGGGATAAACTCAAGCAATATGATGAAAACCCCATCTTTTTATCCTGGATGGCAACAATGCAATACGTGCCTCACTACCCCTACTTTGTCACTGGGTGAGGACACCGCAAGATTGAACCCAAAACTAAGCACTTCTCCCGTTGCAAGAATTACCAATCTAGTTGGCCAAACCAAACAAATAACTCGAAGAGACTTGCTAAGATATGAAATCATGCATATAAGAATTCAGAGAAGATTCATATAATATTCATAGATAATCTGAACATAAACCCACAATTCATCGGATCTCGACTTACACACCGTAAAAGAGTATTACATTGGATAGATCTCCATGAAGATCATGAAGAACATGGTATTGAAGAACAAAGAGAGAGAGAACAAGCCATCTAGCTACTAGCTATGGACCCGTAGGTCTGTGGTGAACTACTCACGCATCATCGGAGGGGCGATAGAGTTTATGTAGATGCTCTCCGTGATTAGTTCCCTCTCTGGCAGATTACCAGAAAAAGACTCCCAGATTGGATCTCACGGGAACAGAGGCTCCCGGTGGCGGAAAAGTATTTTTGTGGTTCGTTCTGGTATTGGGGGAATATTTGGGAATTTATAGTCCGAGGTTTAGGGTTACGAGAGCTGTAGGGGCCCCACAAGCCAGGCTCCCTAGGGGCGTCCTGCAGGCTTGTCGCCTCCCGGCAGGTCTCCTGCCCCCTTCTTTAAGTCTGGCATGTGTCTTCTGGTCGAAGAAAAATCATTCCGGAGATTTTATTCTGTTTGGACTCTGTTTATTATTCGTTATCTGCAATACTCAGAAACATGGAAAAACAGAAACTGGCTCTAGGCTCTAGATTAATAGGTTAGTCCCAAAAACAATATAAAATAGCATAATAATGCATGTAAAACATCCAAAACATATAATATAATAGCATGGAACAATCAAAAATTATAGAGACGCTGGAGACGTATCAATTTCCCCCTCCTAGAGGGAAGTTTCCCGGCAGAATCGCTCCACCGAAGAGCAAAAGGACCCCTCAGGTTTCAGCCTTGAGAAGACGACGCTTCATCTCGAAAATAACTTCTTATTTTTTCTAGGTCAAAATCCATATCATGTGAAACATGGTACCTCTGGGTTCTATCTTTGTCCCGAAAACAAGATTGGGTAAATAATATTAATGTCATTGAGCCAATTGCCACAATCCCCGTTGGAGGGTTCAAGTTTCCTTTTCCTACTGCCAAGAAGAAATATGATATTGTTATTGTTGGGGATATGCAAATCCCCATTGAGGTAACTTAGTGTTATATGAAAATTCTTCGGTTCCATGCAGTAAAAAACGGATATTAATATCACTTTGTCAACCTTATTAATGGTTCCTTTTTGAAAGACATGTGGTTGATAAATTTAGCAAGCACAACTTTCTATATCATTAGTTTACTCTCTAATATTCTTAGTTTAGTAATAAAATTCCATGATTATCCTATTTTCTGAGTTTTCCGTGCAATACAAATGACCCATAAATAAAAGTCTTCGAATGCCACAAAATTTTAAAATGATTTTTTTGCAATATTTTTTTAAAAAATTATGAAAACAAATCAGAGGGTGCACATATGGGCCACAAGCCAACAGAGCGCACCTACCGTGTGCGCACGCCCTGATAGCTTGTGGGGCCCACAAGGACCCCCTGTCTTATCCATTCAGCCCATGGCTTCTCCTACCTCTAACAAAAATTCTTAGTCACTCTCTCTCTCCCACTCTCGTGTTCTTGCTCCCAAACCTGATATTTTAGATCTCTTTGCTCGGTACTCCATTTCTGAAACTGTTTTGAGAGATTGATCGTTGGTATGTGAGTCTCTCGTTCCTCCAATTAGTTTTTTATCTAGTGCTTTATATTTTTGTTTTTTCTGCTGCACTTGGTGCTACTAAAAATGAGCTTGCATGTTGAATTTTTTGAGTTCCAAGTTGAATGAATGCTTGATATGGCCTCTAGGCATCTATATGAGTATTCACCACCAACCTTGCAAAGTTTAATTGTCTTAATTTTGTAGCCCAAAAAATTCAGAGATTTGTTCATAGGAAAATGAGTTACTTTAGGAGGAGCTCTTCGAGGAGACGTAATTCCGGTGAGTCGTCCAGCGGGAGCTCTATACGACAGGCTGATACGTCCATTTTGCATCATGTTTTCATGTTGTTATTTATTGCTTCTTTTGCTGTTATTTCACTTCAGGGTACTATTCTTATGCCTTTTCTCTCTTATTTTGCAAGGTTTACATGAAGAGGGAGAATACCGGCAATTGGACTTCTGGCCTGAAAGTGGAGCAAAGTTGAGATACCTATTCTGTGCAACTCCAAACGCCGTGAAAATCAATGGAGATTTTTTCCCAATTTATAAAAAATAATGGTCCGAAGAAGTGCCGAAGGGGCACCACGGGGTGCCCACAAGTCTGCACGGCGCGGCCACCCCCCAGGCCGCGCCATGGGGGCTTGTGGGCAGCCAACTGCCCACTGGCCCCCCTCTTTTGCTATATCGAGGGTTTCATCCAAGAAAAAATCAGGAGGGAGCTTTTTCGTGGTTTCGCCGCCGCCACAAGGCGAAACTTGAGCATAACCAATCTAGAGCTCCGAGAGGACGATCCTGCCAGGGAAACTTCCCTTCCGGAGGGGAAAATCGTCGCCATCGTCATCACCAACACTCCTCTCATCAGAGAGGACTCGTCACCATCAACATCTTCATCAGCACCATCTCATCTCCAAACCCTAGTTCATCACTTGTAACCAATATCCGTCTCGCGACTCCGATTGGTACTTGTAAGGTTGCTAGTAGTGTTGATTAATCTTTGTAGTTGATGCTAGTTAGATTATTCAGTGGAAGAGTTTATGTTCAGATCCTTGATGCTACTCATTACTCCTCTGATCATGATTACGATTATGCTTTGTGAGTAGTTACTTTTGTTCCTGAGGACATGGGATAAGTCATGCTAATAATAGTCTAGAGCTCCGAGAGGACGATCCTGCCAGGGAAACTTCCCTTCCGGAGGGGAAAATCGTCGCCATCGTCATCACCAACACTCCTCTCATCAGAGAGGACTCGTCACCATCAACATCTTCATCAGCACCATCTCATCTCCAAACCCTAGTTCATCACTTGTAACCAATATCCGTCTCGCGACTCCGATTGGTACTTGTAAGGTTGCTAGTAGTGTTGATTAATCTTTGTAGTTGATGCTAGTTAGATTATTCAGTGGAAGAGTTTATGTTCAGATCCTTGATGCTACTCATTACTCCTCTGATCATGATTACGATTATGCTTTGTGAGTAGTTACTTTTGTTCCTGAGGACATGGGATAAGTCATGCTAATAATAGTCATGTGAATTTGGTATTCGTTTGGTATTTTGATATGTTGTATGTTGTTTTTCCTCTAGTGGGGTTATGTGAACGTCGACTACATAACACTTCACCATTATTTGGGCCTATAGGAAGGCATTGGGAAGTAGTAAGTAGATTATGGGTTGCTAGAGTGACAGAAGCTTAAACCCTAGTTTATGGGTTGCTACGTAAGGGGCTGATTTGGATCCACTAGTTTAATGCTATGGTTAGACTTTGTCTTAATTCTTCTTTCGTAGTTGCGGATGCTTGAGAGAGGGGTTAATCATAATTGGGATGCTTGTCCAAGTAAGGGCAGTACCCAAGCGCCAGTCCACCCACATATCAAACTATCAAAGTAACGAACGTGAATCATATGAACATGATGAAACTAGCATGACAAAAATTCCCGTGTGTCCTTGGGAGCGTTTTTCCTCCTATAAGACTTTGTCCAGGCTTGTCCCTTGCTACAAAAGGGATTGTGCCACTTTGCTGCACCGTTTCTACTTTTTTTAGTTGTTGCTTGCTACGAATCATCTCACCACACAATCACTTGTTACCGACAATTTCAGTGCTTGCAGATTTTTCCTTGCTGAAAACCACTTGTCAGATCCTTCTGCTCCTCGTTGGGTTCGACACTCTTACTTATCGAAAGGACTACGATTGATCCCCTATACTTGTGGGTCATCAAGACTCTTTTCTGGCGCTGTTGCCGGGGAGTGAAGCGCCTTTGGTAAGTGGAACTTGGTAAGGAAACATTCATATAGTGTGCTGAAATTTGTTGTTACTTGTCACTATGGATACTAATCCTTTGAGGGGCATGTTCGGGGTATCTTCACCTCGAACGGAAGCATGAATGGTTTCTTCTCAACCTGCTGCACCTACTAAAAATATTTGCTTTGAATTTCCTTTGGGTATGCTTGAGAAACTGCTGGCTAATCCTTTTACAGGAGATGGAACATCACATCCAGACTTGCATCTAATCTATGTAGATGAAGTTTGTGGTTTATTTAAGCTTGCAGGTGTGCCCGAGGATGAGGTCAAGAAGAAGGTCTTTCCTTTATCTTTGAAGGATAAGGTGTTGACATGGTATAGGCTATGTGATGATACTGGATCATGGGACTACAATCGGTTGAATATGGAATTTCATCAAAAGTTTTATCCTATGCATTTAGTACATCGTGATCAAAATTATATTTACAATTTTTGGCCTCGTGACAGAGAAAGCATCGCTCAAGCTTGGGGGAGGCTTAAATCAATGCTATATTCATGCCCCAATCATGAGCTCTTGAGAGAAATTATCATTCAGAACTTCTATGCTCGGCTTTCTCATGATGATCGCACCATGCTTGACTCTTCTTATACCGGTCCTTTTATGAAGAGAGATATTGACTTCAAATGGAATTTATTGGATAGAATGAAACGCAACTCTGAAGATTGGGAGCTTGAAGAAGGTAAGGAGTCATGTATGAATTTCACGTTTGATTGCGTTAACTCCTTTGTTGAGACAAATACCTTTAGTGATTTTAGCGCTAAGTATGGACTTGACTCTGAGATAGTAGCTTCATTGTGTGAATCCTTTGCTGCTCATATTTATCTCCCCAAAGAGAAGTGGTTTAAATATCATCCTCTGTTAGAAGTCAATGTAGTTAAACCCACTCTAGTTGAAGAGAAAGTCATTGCCTATAATGATCCTGTTGTTCCCAGTGCTTACATTGAGAAACCACCTTTCCCTGTTAGGATAAAGGATCATTCCAAAGGTTCAACTGTCATACGTAGAGGCTACATTAGAACACCTACACCCCGTGAGCAAATTTGAGTTGAACCTAGCATTGCTATTATCACAGATCTTCTGTCTGAAGAAGTAGAGGGACATAATATTCACTTCTGTGAAGAAGCTGCTAGAATTTTCTAAACCTCACGCTAGAGACAAACATAGGCCTGTTGTTGGCATGCCTGTGGTTTCTGTTAAGATAGGAGATCATTGTTATCATGGTTTATGTGACTTGGGTGCTAGTGTTAGTGCAGTACCTCAATCCTTATACGATGAAATCAAAGATGAGATTGCACCTGTTGAGATAGAGCCTATTGATGTCACTATTCAGCTTGCCAATAGAGATATTATCTGCCCTGTGGGAATTGTTAGGGATGTTGAAGTCTTGTGTGGTAAAAAGAAGTATCCTGCTGATTTCCTCGTTCTTGCTACCGCTCAAGATAGCTTTTGTCCCATCATATTTGGCAGACCTTTTCTCAATACCGTCAATGCTCATATTGACTGTGAGAAGCAAACTGTCACTGTTAGCTTTGAAGGTGTGTCACATGAGTTCAATTTCTCTAAGTTTGGTAGACAACCTCATGAAAAGGAGTTGCCTAGTAGGGATGAAACCATTGCCTTAGCCTCTATTGCCGTGCCTCCTACTGATTCCTTAGAGCAATACTTGCTTGAGCATGAAAATGATATGCATATGGATGAAAGGGATGATATAGATAGAGTTGTCTTAGAACAATATCCTATTCTTAAGAATAACAGCCTATTGAACTGCTTGGGGATCCACCCCACCAAAGGGTGATCCTGTGTTCGAGCTTAAATAGTTGCTTGATACTCTTAAGTATGCCTATCTTGATGAAAAGGAGATATATCCTGTCATTATTAGTGCTAGCCTCTCAGAGCATGAAGAAAAGAAGTTACTAAAAACTCTGAGGAAGCACCGTGGTGCTATTGGGTATTCTCTTGATGATCTTAAGGGCATTAGTCCTACTCTATGTTAGCACAAGATTAAAACTGATCCTGATTTCAAACCAGTTGCTGATTATCAAAGGAGATTGAATCCTAAGATGAAAGAAGTAGTGAGAAAAGAAATACTAAAGCTCCTGTTAGTAGGTATCGTTTATCCTGTTGCTCATAGTGATTGGGTGAGTCAGGTGCATTGCGTCCCTAAGAAGGGAGGCATTACCGTTGTCCCTAATGATAAGGATGAATTGATCCCACAGAGGATTATTACTGGCTATAGGATGGTGATCGATTTTAGGAAATTGAATAAAGCCACTAGGAAAGATCATTACCCTTTGCCTTTTATCGACCAAATGCTAGAAAGGTTGTCCAAACACAGACACTTCTGCTTTCTAGATGGTTATTCTGGTTTCTCCCAAATACCAGTTGCACAATCTGATCAAGAGAATACCACCTTCACCTGCCCTTTCGGTACCTTTGCTTATAGACGTATGCGTTTTGGCTTATGTAATGCACCTGCCACCTTTCAAAGATGTATGATGGCTATATTCTCTGACTTTTGTGAAAAGATTGTTGAGGTTTTCATG
Source organism: Hordeum vulgare subsp. vulgare (assembly GCF_904849725.1). NCBI lineage: Eukaryota > Viridiplantae > Streptophyta > Magnoliopsida > Poales > Poaceae > Hordeum > Hordeum vulgare. Next base: position 111,379,003 of record NC_058520.1, read on the forward strand.
GATGACTTCTCCGTTTACGAGTCTTCCTTTGACGATTGCCTCAGCAACCTTGATCGAGTCTTACAGAGATGTAAAGACACCAATCTTGTCTTAAATTGGGAGAAGTGCCACTTTATGGTTAATGAAGGCATCGTCTTAGGACATAAAATTTCTAAAAGAGGTATTGAAGTCGATAAGGCTAAGGTTGATGCAATCGAGAAAATGCCATACCCCATAGATATCAAGGGGATAAGAAGTTTCCTTGGTCATGCTGGTTTCTATAGAAGGTTCATCAAAGACTTCTCTAAGATTTCTAGGCCTCTTACCAATCTGTTGCAAAAGGATATTCCTTTTGTCTTTGATGATGATTGTGAGGAAGCCTTCAAAATACTTAAGAGGGCTTTGATAACTGCACCTATTGTTCAACCACCTGATTGGAACCTACCCTTTGAAATCATGTGTGACGCTAGCGATTATGCCGTTGGTGCTGTTCTAGGGAAAAGAGTCGATAAGAAGTTGAATGTTATTCACTATGCCAGTAAAACCCTAGACAGTGCCCAGAGAAACTATGCTACTACGGAGAAGGAATTTTTAGCAGTCGTGTTTGCATGTGAGAAGTTCAGGTCTTACATAGTTGATTCCAAGGTCACTACTCACACTGATCATGCTGCTATTAAGTACCTTATGGAGAAGAAGGACGCTAAACCTAGACTTATCAGATGGGTTCTCTTGCTACATGAATTTGATTTGCACGTTGTTGACAGAAAGGGTGTTGATAACCCTGTAGCAGATAACTTGTCTAGGTTGGAGAACGTTCTTGATGACCCACAATCTATTGATGATAGCTTTCCCGATGAGCAACTGAATGTCATCAATGCTTCACGTAGTGCACCGTGGTATGCTGATTATGCAAACTATATCGTTGCCAAATACATACCACCTAGTTTCATGTACCAACAAAAGAAGAAATTCTTCTTCGACTTGAGACACTACTTTTGGGATGATCTTCACATTTATAAGGAAGGAGTAGATGGTGTTATTAGATGTTGTGTACCTGAACATGAACAGGGACAGATCCTACAGAAGTGTCACTCTGAGGCCTACGGAGGACACCATGCGGGAGACAGAACTGCACACAAGGTATTGCAATCAGGTTTCTATTGGCCCACTCTCTTCAAGGATGCCCGTAAGTTTGTCTTGTCTTGTGACGAATGTCAAAGAATAGGTAATATTAGCAAACGTCAGGAAATGCCTATGAACTATTCACTTGTCATTGAACCATTTGATGTTTGGGGCTTTGATTATATGGTACCTTTTCCAAAATCCAACGGGTATACTCACATCTTAGTTGCTGTTGATTACGTCACTAAGTGGGTAGAAGCTATCCCCACTAGTAGTGCTGATCACAACACCTCTATCAAGATGCTGAAAGAAGTTATCTTCCCTATATTTGGAGTCCCTAGATATCTAATGACCGACGGTGGTTCACACTTCATTCATGGTGCTTTCCGTAAAATGCTTGCTAAGTATGATGTCAACCATAGAATTGCGTCTCCCTATCACCCCCAGTCCAGTGGTCAAGTAGAGCTAAGCAACAGAGAGATTAAACTGATTCTGCAAAAGACATTCAACAAGTCTAGAAAGAATTGGTCTAAGAAGCTCGATGATGGATTGTGGGCTTATAGAACTGCCTATAAGAATCCTATGGGCATGTCTCTGTACAAAATGGTGTATGGGAAAGCATGTCACTTACCTCTTGAGCTAGAGCATAAAGCTTATTGGGCAATCAAAGAGCTCAACTTTGATTTCAAACTTGCCGGTGAGAAGAGGTTATTTGATATTAGCTTGCTTGATGAGTGGAGAACTCAAGCATATGAGAATGCCAAGCTTTTCAAAGAGAAGGTTAAGAGGTGGCATGATAAGAGGATACAAAAGTGTGAGTTCAATGTAGGTGATTATGTCTTGCTATATAACTATCATTTAAGATTCTTTGCAGGCAAGCTTCTCTCTAAATGGGAAGGTCCCTATGTTGTTGAGGAAGTATATCGTTCTGGTGCTATCAAGAGCAACAACACGTAAGGTAATTGTCCGAGAGTGGTAAATGGGCAGAGAATCAAGCATTATATCTCAGGTACTCCCATAATTGTTGAAAGCAATATCATCAATACCATAACTCCGGAAGAATACCTAAGGGACATTTATCAGCCTGTTTCATACTCCGAAAACGAAGAGGTATGTGATTTGGTAAGAAAACAGAGTCCAAAACTTTCCCAATAGGAATTTTTCTCCGTTTTGGAATATTTGAAAAAATACAAAAAATGGAAGTAGTTTGGAAAGTGCGCGAGGAGGCGACAAGCCTGCACGGCGCGGGCCCACCCCCTGGCCGCGCCGTGAGGGCTTCTGGCCACCTCGTGCGCCTCCCGGACTCCGTTTTAGTGCGGGGTACTCCTTCTGGTCTGGAAAAAATCATTATATATATTTCCGTTTGGTCTGACCCCTGCATCACGCAGATTTCCTGTGTCAGATCTAGATCGCCATGACTTCCCCAAAAGCTCCAAAGGACAAGATCTTCGAGAAGGTCATCAATCCCTACCTCACAGAAGTGCTGCAACACCCTCAATCTATCGAGATGTGTGAGGGGATGTTGCACATCCGTGATGTTGAGGGGCCTAAGAAGACCGGAAGCATGGAGACGAGGCTCGAAGCAATGGAGCAACAAGTCTTCAAGTGCCAAGGGATGGTGGAGTGTGGACTCAACGCTAACCACATGATGATCACGGAGTTCACCAACAAGCACAGGATTGATGCCAATGACATTGTGAAGCACCTCTCCAGGCTCTATGACAGGGTTGATCAACTCCAAGGCCAGATCTATGATCTGCAGAACCAAAACTATGAGTATGAGTATAGATTTAAATCAATAAGGTTGGCTGCAGATTTGAGGATTCCGGAGACTCGTTCATCTTTCCATGGTGGAGCACTTATGCCTTGGAAGACGGAGGATCAAACTCATGTTGCAACAACTCCACCACCATCACCACCAAAGGAAGACAACTGAGCATTGGTATGGGCAATCCCCTTGGCTTGTGCCAAGCTTGGGGGAGTTGCCCCAGTGTCGTATCACCATCACATCTTTTGCCTTTACCTTTGTTTTAGTTTTCCTTTTTAGTTTTCTTTTTCTCTAGTAGTTTAAAAGTCTTAGTGTTTTAGTTTTGAGTTTTGCTTTGTGTCACCCCCGTTGTATTCTTGCTCGTGAGCCATATAATAAAGAGTGTCTTAGTTGAAGGGCTTTGCCTCTTGCCATGATCAAAAGAGTGAGAATAGAACAAAAGCATGAAAGATCATGTAATGATCTTATGGGAAGTGATGGCTTCACATATAAAAAGAATGAGGATTGAAACTTGTTGAGGGTAGGCAAACGTAGACCTTGGTCATTGTTGCAATTAATAGGAAGTGATAAAGAAGGAGAGGTTCGCATATAAATATATCATCTCTGACACCATCTATGATTGTGAACACTCACTAAACTATTGCATGCCTAGAAGTAGATGTTGGACAAGGAAGACAACGTAATGAATTGTGTTTGCTTTGCTCTCAACAATGTTATATGATTAGAGATCCCTTAGCATGTGACGAATGCTTCCACCTCATATTAGCCAAAACTCTCGCACCAAGTAGAGATACTACTTGTGCATCCATAAAACTTCAAATCAGTTTTGCCATGAGTGTCCACCATACCTACCTATGGATTGAATAAGATCCCTCAAGTAAGTTGTCATCGGTGCAAGCAATAAAAAATGCCCTCTAATATGTATGATCTATTAGTGTGTGGAAAATAAGCTTTATACGAACCTGTGATGAGGAAGACATAAAAGCGACAGACTGCATAATAAAGTTCTTTATCACAAGAGGCAATATAAAGTGACGTTCCTCCGCACTAAGAGGACACACATCCAAACCTCAAAAGGGCATGACAACCTCTGCTTCCCTCTATGAAGGGCCTATCTTGTACCTTTACTTTTTGCCCTTGAAAGAGTCATGGTGATCTTCACCAATTCCTTGTTTCGCCTTTATCTTGGCTAACGTCATATGCTTGGGAAAGATCTATATTCATATGTCAACTTGGAGGTAAGTATCCATGAATTATTATTGTTGACGTTATCCTTGAGGTAAGCAATTGGAGGCAAATATAAGCCCCTATCTTTCTCTGTGTTCAGCTGAAACTTTGATCTCATGAGTACCATGTGAGTTGTAGCAATTGTAGAGAACGAAAGAATGATTGAGTATGTGGATTTGCTTTACAAGCTCTTATTTGACTCTTTCTGATGTTGTGATAAATTGCAATTGCTTCAGTGACTAAAGGCTACCGGTTGTTACTTCTCGGTAAGGTTCTTGATCCATGCTTTACTTTGTGAAGGAATTAACACTCTACCATGAGAGATTATATGTTGGTATTGTTGTTCTGAGCTTGATCATGATGCATGCATGTTCGTATCTTGTTATGTCGACACCTCTCTCCCTAAACATGTGGACATATTTATGGAGCTAGGCTTTCGCTTGAGGACAAGCGAGGTCTAAGCTTGGGGGAGTTGATACGTCCATTTTGCATCATGTTTTCATGTTGTTATTTATCGCTTCTTTTGCTATTATTTCAGTTCACGGTACTATTCTTATGCCTTTTCTCTCTTATTTTGCAAGGTTTACATGAAGAGGGAGAATACCGGCAACTGGAATTCTGGCCGGAAAGTAGAGCAAAGTTGAGATACCTATTCTGCGCAACTCCAAACATCGTGAAAATCAACGGAGATTTTTTGCCAATTCATAAAAAATACTAGGCCAAAGAAGTGCCGGAGGGGCACCAGGGGGTGCCCACAAGCCTGCACGGCGCGGCCACCCCCAGGCCGCACCATGGGGGCTTGTGGGGAGCCCACTGGCCCACTGGCCCCCCTCTTTTGCGATATCGAGGGTTTCGTCGAGGAAAAAAATCAGGAGGGAGGTTTTTCGTGATTTCGCCGCCGCCACGAGGCGGAACTTGAGCAGAACCAATCTAGAGCTCCGGCAAGACGATCCTGCCGGGGAAACTTCCCTCCCGGAGGGGGAAATATTCGCCATCGTCATCACCAACACTCCTCTCATCGGAGGGGACTCGTCACCATCAACATCTTCATCAACACCATCTCATCTGCAAACCCTAGTTCATCACTTGTAACCAATATCCGTCTCGCGACTCCGATTGGTACTTGTAAGGTTGCTAGCAGTGTTGATTACTCTTTGTAGTTGATGCTAGTTGGATTATTCGGTGGAAGAGATTATGTTCAGATCCTTGATGCTACTCATTACACCTCTGATCATGATTATGATTATGCTTTGTGAGTAGTTACTTTTGTTCCTCGGGACATGGGATAAGTCATGCTAATAATAGTCATGTGAATTTTGTATTCGTTTGGTATTTTGATATGTTGTATGTTGTTTTTCCTCTAGTGGTGTTATGTGAACGTCGACTACATAACACTTCACCATTATTTGGGCCTAGAGGAAGGCATTGGGAAGTAGTAAGTAGATGATGGGTTGCTAGAGTGACAGAAGCTTAAACCCTAGTTTATGCGTTGCTTCGTAAGGGGCTGATTTGGACCCACTAGTTTAATGCTATGGTTAGACTTTGTCTTAATTCTTCTTTCGTAGTTACGGATGCTTGCGAGAGGGGTTAATCATAAGTGGGATGCTTGTCCAAGTAAGGGCAGTACCCAAGCGCCAGTCCACCCACATATCAAACTATCAAAGTAACGAACGCGAATCATATGAACATGATGAAACTAGCATGACATAAATTCTCGTGTGTCCTCGGGAGCGTTTTTCCTCCTATAAGACTTTGTCCAGGCTTGTCCCTTGCTACAAAAGGGATTGGGCCACTTTGCTGCACCGTTGCTACTTTTGTTACTTGTTGCTTGCTATGAATCATCTCACCACACAATCACTTGTTACCGACAATTTCAGTGCTTGCAGATTTTTCCTTGCTGAAAACCACTTGTCAGATCCTTCTGCTCCTCGTTGGGTTCGACACTCTTGCTTATCGAAAGGACTACGATTGATCCCCTATACTTGTGGGTCATCACAGGCATATGTTGAACCTAGGGCAAGTTTGATAATCATGGACAATGCCAAATCATGTCGTTGGCCGTGTGATGAGTTCAAGAGAGGTGCAGCTATTAAGGAGGAATTTGATCAATACTTTTATAATACCAACCTCACGAACTTCCTCACAAATAAGTGCATCCAACACTATGAGCTTACACGTTCATCCACACTTGTTTCTAGAGTGTTACTCGAGCGTTTCAATATCATTCTCACTGTTGTGTAATCTTTATGATAACTCTTTCAGTATGACTCTAGAAAATTTGTGTGATGCATGCAAACTTCCAAATTGGGGCTCACTTGAAAAACACTAAAATCTGATTATAATATGTTCCTGGAGAGCCTTTGCGGGAAAGGATAGAGGAGTGATGCAAGCTAGAATAAAGAGTATCCAATTTCCCTCTATCCGCTACTTTGCATTATTTAATGGGAAATATATTGTGGGCAAGCAAGATTGTAGTGCATTGTGTTCCCCTGACCTAAGCACAATTTACATTGTGGTAACGGGTATTAAACAATATAAATTGGGGCAATTGTTGCCCGAAGATTGCATCTTAACGCGGGTAAAGGTGACTTGTATGGACGATTTTATGCTTCCCATGTAGGTGCAAAATTAGGAGTTGTACCTTGATTTAATGACCCGATGCTGTCTGGAAGATATTTAGATTTTGAAGCCATGTGACGTCATGATTTTATTGAGGACGGTGCCCATGGTTATGACTATAACTTAATATTTGATAAATATAACCCTAACTATGTTACTTTACCTGCACCTACTCTCTTTGATTTTCAAAACAAACGGAGATATTATGTTCATGAGAGCAAAGTGCACGAGCACAATTTAGGTGTGGAGGTTGCTCCCTTGGCTGAGGAGGCGACACATAATGCCTCTACAAGTTATCACTTTGATTATTACCCACACCAGTAATGGTGATCAGCAAGCTAGGTAAAAGCCTAGGCTTGGGGGAGTACGTATTTCTCACCGATATTATATTCATTGTTCACACTTCATATGAATTGTCGGTGTTCATCCTCTTTCATTGTATATCCATGTTAGCTTTATCTTCCGCCTTCTTCTTGTGTGTTTGAAAAACTTGGAAAACCCAAAAATATTTATTGCTTCTTTTCAGTTTTTATTTCTTGTTTAGTTAGCCTACAGTTTTGAAAGAAAACCCCAAAAGATTTCCTTTGCATGTTGGGAGCTATCCCTTGTAAATTATTTTTCTCGTTTTTGTCTTCCTTTGTTTATTTGCTTCCTTCATAAAAACCAAAAACTTCAAAAATATTTCAGTGTGTTTCTCTGAATTTCTTTTCTTTTGTTGAGTCATTGAAGGGAGGAGACCACGATGAAAATGTTGAGTGGTTGTCATGTGCACTAATGTTGATCTAATAAAGAGCCAATATTATCATGTCTTCTCCTTTGCATAAATTATTTCACAGATTACAACTTAGTCCACGACGCACTTGCATTATTATTATTATCACATAGTTCAGTCATGCAAGTGAAAGGTAATAATGATGATATTTTCTGAATTGATTATGGTAAAGGAAGCTAGTAGGAACTCTTCTTCTTCTCCGTTTTTGTAAATATGTTTAGCCCGTTCGATCTTGATTCAACATATTATGAGTAAACTTGTTTATGATGGCAATTAGAGATTATAATTGCTCATGCCATGCTTAAATAGGTAGTAGTGGATAATGATTTATCTTATGTTTCAACATGCACAAAAATGGTTATGACGTGGTATGGTAGTATGGTATTTTCCTGTGAGTAATTCAAGCGGTTTGACTTGGCCCATGTGCAAACATGTAGTTGATTCAAAACCAATGCAACCTTCATAATATTTAAGTTCAGAGTGTCCATGTCCTACTCATGCTAATATTCAATGTTAATTATTCTGAATGCATGATTATGACCATTTTCGCTCTCTAGCTGGTCGCTTCTCAATCTATTGCTAGCCTTCACTTGTACTAAGATGGAATACTGCTTGTGCATCTAAAATCCTAAACCCAAGTTATGCCAAATGAGTCCACCATACCTAACTATATGCGTTATTACCTTGCCATTCCAAGTAAATTTGCACGTGTCACCTCTAAACATTCGAATAAACATCAGTTTTGTGTGCTCGTACAACTCATGGAGCGATGGGACGATTGGTATCTTCCATGCTAAGCGGGTTATTATCAAGCTAGGTGTTTATTCACCTATCATTGCACGAGAGAAGCTAGTAAAAATGATGCCCAATCCTGCATAATAAAAATTAAAATAAAAAAACTATTGGGATAGTTGATATGTTGGAGGTCACCCGTGGATTTGGTCAGCCATGGCTTGTGTATGGATGGTGTATAGGAGTAAACTTGTGATACTTGTGATCTGCATTGGGTTTTCCGTGAAGACTAACGGGTGATGCAACACAATATAGGTAAGTATTTCCCTCAGTAGAGAACGAAGTTTTATCGGACCAATAGGAGTAACAACCAGCCCCCGTCTTCAGCAACTATACACAAAGAAGCAAACACTTGCACCCAACACGTGCAAGACGGTTGCCAATCCCCTTGGACTCGTTATTTGCAAGCAAGTAAAGTGTGTAGATGAAAGTTGATAATTGCAAAGTAAATGAAAAGTAAATAAAGGTAGCAAGGTAGTTGTAGCATTTGTAAACTTATAGAATAGACCCGGGGTCGTAGTTTTCCCTAATGGCATCTCTCATGTAGTAGGCATATGGTGGGTAAACAAATTACTGTTGGCCAATTGATAGAAAAGCGCTTAGTTATGTGATATTCACGGCAATGATCATGTATATATAGGCATCACATCCATAAGCAAATAGAACGACTCCTACATGCACCTATTGATGGGGAAAGTTGCATGGGAAATACATTTTTTCCGACGCACACATAAGATCTATCCATGGTGATGACCATCTACGAGAGGAGAGATTGTATCTACATACCCTTGTAGATCGCTAAGAGGAAGTGTATATAAAATGGCTGATGTAGTCGAACATCTTCGCGATCCAAATCGCAGTTCGTCCCGCGATCTCATCACGACCCATCCCGCGATCCCATTACTTTCCATCCCGATCTAGTGCCGAACTGACGACACCTCCACGTTCAACACATGTACAGCTCAATAACGATCTCCGCCTTCTTGATCCAGCAAGAGGGGCAGAGAGGTAGATGAGTTCTCCGACAGCCTAATGACGTGGCAACGATGCTGGCGGAGCTGATCCGTCAGGGCTTCGTCGTGCACTACCGAACCTAATCTAGAGGAAGAATGAACTAGAGGGAGGGAGAGGTGCTACGCCTTGAATTATGTGTTGGCTGCCCTCTCTCCCCTCTAGTATATATAGGAGGTAGTGTGAAGGGGCAGCTCCCTAGGGGTTTCCCCTTGGGTTGGCCTGGCCGAGCCCAAAGAGGAGGAATCCTTATCAACCAAGGGAGATGGAGTCCTACTCCTAGTAGGATTCCCTCCTCACTTGGTCTCCTCCCACCTGCTTGGTGCAAGGGCCTTTAGGGGCTGGCTGCCCAGCCCACTAAGGGCTGGTGCGCCAACTCGTAGGTTGATGTGGCCCCTGGGGTGGGTGGACTTCTCCCGATGAACCCTCGAAACCCATTCGCCATTCCCGGTACACTACCGGAAATGCCAAAAACCATTCCGGAGCCCAAATACCCTCTTCCTATATATCAATCTTCGTATTCGAACCATTCCAGAACTCCTCGTGACGTCGAGGATCTCATCCGGGACTCCGAACAACCTTCAGTCACCAACATACATAACTCAACTATACCAAAGCATTACCGAACCTTAACTGTGCAGACCCTGCGGGTTCGAGAACTATGCAGACATGACCGAGACACTCTTTGGTCAATAACCAATAGCGGGACCTCGATGCCCATATTAGTTAGTACATATTCTACAAAGATCTTTATCCGTCGAACCTGTGCATCAAGAATTCAGTTAATCCCGTATACTATTCCCTTTGTCTATCGGTATATTACTTGCCCGAGATTCGATCATGGTATCTCCATACCTAGTTCAATATCGTTATCGGCAAGTCTCTTTACTCACTCTGTAATACAAAATCCCATGACTAACTCCTTAGTCACGTTGCTTGCAGAGCTTGTTGTGATGTTGTATTACCGAGTGGGCCCTAGAGACACCTCTCCATCATACTGAGCGACAAATCCCAGTCTTTATCCATGCCAACCCAACACACACCTTCGGAGATACCTGTAGAGCGCCTTTATAGTCCGCCAGTTAAGTTGTGACATTTGATACACATAAGGCATTCCTCCGGTGCCCGGGAGTTGCATGATCTCATGGTCATAGGAACAGATACTTGACATGCACAAAATAGTAGTAATAAACTCACATGATCACATGCTATGTTCATAGTTTGGGTCTTGTCCATCACATCATTCTCCTAATGATGTGATCCTGTTATCAAATGACAACTCATGTCTATGGCCAGGAAACCTTGGCCATCTTTGATCAACGAGCTAGTCCTTAGAGGCTCACTAGGAACAGTGTGTTGTCTATATACCCACACATGTATTTGAGTTTCCAATCACTTCAATTATAGGATGGATAATAAACGATTATCATGAACAAGGAAATATAATAACTAATTTATTATTTCCTCTAGGGCACATTTCCAAAAGTCTCCCACTTGCACTAGAGTCAATAATCTAGTTCACATCACTTTGTGATTCATACCCAATAAGTTCTGGGGTTTATCATGTTTTGCTTGTGAGAGAGGTTTCAGTCAACGGGTCTGAACCTTTCAGATCCGTGTGTGCTTTACAAATCTCTATGTTATCCTGTATATGTTACTACCACGCTCCATTTGGAACTATTCCAAATGAGTGCTCCATTATATGAATTCGGTTTGCTACTCATAGTCATCCGAATTGGTTTTAAAGATTGCATCGACGTAACCCTTTACGACGATCTCTTTTATCACCTCCATTATCAAGAAACATTTCCTTTGTACTCAAGTTATTAAGGATAATTTTGACCGTTTTCCACTAATCCATTCCTGGATCACTCTTGTACCCCTTGACAGATTCATGGTAAGGCACACATCAGGTGCGGTACACATCATAACATACTATAGAGCCTACGGCTAAAGCATAAGGGAAGACTATCATCCTTTCTCTTTCTTCTACTGTGGTCAATCTTTTAGTCTTACTCAAATTCACACCTTACAACACAACCAAGAACTCCTTCTTTGACAGATCTATTTTGAACTCCTTCAAAATCTTGTCATGTTATGTATTCATTGAAAGTTTTATCAAGCATTTTGATATATATCTATAGATCTTGATGCTTAGTGTTCAAGTAGCTTAATCCAAGTTTTTGTTTGAAAAACACTTTTCAAACAACCCTATATACTTTACAGAAATCCCACATCATTTCCGATCAACAATATGTCAACCACATAGACTTATCAAAATTCTATAGTGCTCCCACTCACTTTCTTGGAAATACAAGCTTCTCATAAAATTTGTATAAACCAAAAAAGCTTTGATCATCTCATCAAAGAGCATATTCCAACTCTGAGATGCTTGCTCCAGTCTATAGAAGGATCGTTGGAGCTTGCGTACATTATTAGCATCCGTAGGATCGGCAAAATCTTCTGGTTGTATCACATACACCATTTCCTCAAGGAAACCGTCGAGGAAACAATGTTTTGACATCCATCTGCAATATTTCATAATCGAAAAAATACAACAACTGCCAACATAATTCCAACAGACCTTAGCATTGCTATGGGTGAGAAAGTCTCATCGTAGTCAACTCCTTGAACTTGTCAGAAACCTCTTTGCAACAAGTTGAGCTTTATAAATGGTGAAATTAATCATCATTGTCTGTCTTCCTTCTAAAGATCAACTTCTACTTAACAGCCTTACAACCCGCAAGTAGTTCTTCCAAAGCCTACACTTTGTTTTCATACATGGATCCTATCTCGGATTTTATGGTGTCCAGCCATTTGTCAGAATCCAGGCCCACCATCGCTTCTCCATAGCTCGTAGGTTCATTGTTGTCTAACAACATGACCTACAAGACAGGATTACCGTACCACTCTAGTGTACTGTGTGTCCTTGTCAACCTACGAGGTTTGGTAGTAACTTGATCTGAAGCTTCATGATCATCATCATTGGCTTCCTCTTCAATTTGGTGTAGGCGCCACAGGAACAACTTCCCGCTCCCTACTACACTCTGTTAGAAGTGATGTTTCAATAACCTCATCAAGTTCCACCATCCTCCCACTCAATCTTTCGAGAGAAACTCTTTCTTGAGAAAGGACCCGTTTTCGGTAACAAACACTTTGCTTTTGGATCTGAGATAGAGGCATACCCAACAGTTTTGCGTATCCTATGAAGATGCATTTATCCTCTTTGGGTTTGAGCTGATCTGGTTGAAGCCTTTTTTCATAAGCATCGTAGCCCCCCAAACATTAAGAAACGACAACTTAGGTTTCTCAAAACCATAGTTCATACGCTTTCATCTCAATGGAATTAAATGCTGCCCTATTTAAAGTGAATATGGTTGTCTCTAATGCATAACCCCAAAACGATAGTGGTAATTCGATAAGAGACATCATAGTATGCACCATCCATATCTAATAGGGCACGACTACGATGTTCGGAGACACCATCACACTAAGATGTTCGAGGTGGCATGAGTTGTGAAACAATTTCCACATTGTCTTGAATGTATACCAAACTCACAACTCAGATATTCATCTCTATGATCACATCTTTGTTACGACGATCTTCAACTTCACTCTGAAATTACTTGAACTTTTCAATAATTCAGACTCGTGATTCACCAACTAAATACACTTCTATCTACTCAAATTATATGTGAAGTAAGATCACAACGATATCCACTGCATGCCTTAGGACTCATTGGACTGCATACATCAAAATGTATTATTTCAATAAGTTACTTGCTTGTTCCATCACTGGAAAATGAGGTCTTCAGTCATCTTGCCCATGTGGCATGATTTGCATGTCTCAAGTGATTCAAAATCAAGTGAGTCCAAATGATCCATCTGCATGGAGTTTCTTCATGCGTTTACACCAATAGGCATGGTTCACATGTCTCAAACAATTAAAAAACGAGTGAGTCCAAAGATCCATCAGCATGGACCTTCTTCATGCGTTTCATATCAATATGACTCAAGCGGCAGCGCCCCAAGTAAGTGGTACTATCATTAGTACTTTGTATCTTTTGGCATTAATATTATGAACATGTGTATCACACGATCGAGATTCAATAAACCATTCATATTAGGTGCATGACTATTGAAGGTTTTATTCAAGTAAACAAAGTAACCATTATTCTCTTTAAATGAATAACCTTATTGCAATAAACACGATCCAATCATGTTCATGCTCAATGCAAACACCAATAAATATTTATGTTTAACACTAATCCTGAAGGTAGAGGGAGCGTGCGATGGTGATCACATCAACCTTGGTAACACTTCCAACACACATCATCACCTCGCCTTTAGTTAGTCTACATTTATTCCGTAGCTATTATTTTGAGTTACTAACATTTAGCAACTGAACTGGTATCTAATACCCATGTGCTACTTGGATTACTAGTAAAGTACACATCAATAACATGTATATCCAATATACTTTTGTTGACATTGCCAGCCTTCCTATCTACCAAGTGTCTAGGGCAGTTCCGCCTTAGTGATCACTCCCCTCATCATAGAAGCACTTAGTCTCGGGTTTGGGTTCAACCTTGGATTTCTTCATTGGAGTGACAAGTTACTTGTCCTTCTCGAAGTTTCCCTTCATTCCCTTTGCCCTTCTTGAAACTAGTGGTTTTACTAACCATCAACACTTGATGCTCCTCCTTGATTTCTACCTTTGCGGTGTCAAACATCGCGAATAGCTCACGGATCATCATCTCTATCCCTAATATGTTATAGTTCATCATGAAGCTCGGTAGCTTGGTGGTAGTCACTTTGGAGAACTATGTCAATCACTATCTTATCTTGGAAGATCAACTCCCACTCGATTCAAGCGACTGTAGCACCCAAACAATCTGAGGACATGCTCAACGTTTGAGATTTTCTCCCTTACTTTGCAGGCAAAGAATCTTGTCGAAGGTCTCATACCTCTCAACACGAGAAAAAGACTGAAATCCTAATTTCAGCTCTTGGAACATCTCATATGTTCCGTGACGTTCAAAAACTTCTTGGGCGCCTAAATTTTTAAGCCATAAAGCATGACACACTGAACTATCATGTAGTCATCAAAAACATGTATGTCAGATGTTCGCAACATCCACATATGACACTCGAGGGGGGGGGGGGGGGGGTGGGGGTAGCACACCGAGCGGTGCATTAAGGACATAAGCCTTCTGTGCAGCAATGAGGATAATCCTTAGTTTATGGACCCAATCCGCATAATTGCTACTATCATCTTTCAACATAGTTTTCTCTAGGAACATATCAAAAATAGGGGAGCTACAACGCTATCTAATCTGCAACATAATTTGCAAAGACATTTTGACTATGTTCATGATAATGAGTTCAATTAATCATATTACTTAACAACTCCCAATCAAATTTACATCCTCTGGTCATTCGACTCGTACATGATCCAAATCCACCAACCCAAGTCCGATCATCACGTGACATGAGCTGGTTTCAATGGTGAACATCTTCATGTCGATCATATCAACTATATGACTCATGCTCGACCATTCGGTCTCTTGTGTTCGGAGGCCATGTCTGTACATGCTAGGCTCATCAAGTTTAACCCGAGTGTTCCGCGTGTGCAACTGTTTTTGCACCCGTTGTATGTGAACGTAGAGTCTATCACAACCGATCATCATGTGGTGTCTCAAAACGACGAACTGTTGTAATGGCGCACACTCGGGGAGAACACAATTTTATCTTGAAATTTTAGTGAGGGATCACCTTATAATGCTACCATCGTCGTAAGCAAAACAAGGAGCATAAAAAGGATTAACATCACATGCAAATCATAAGTGAGATGATATGGCCATGAACTTGTGCTTTTTGATCTCCATCTTCAAAGCACCGGCATGATCTCCATCGTCACTAGCGCCACACCATGATCTCCATCATTGTGTTCCCATCGAGGTTGTTGTTCTATCTATGCTGTTACTACTAAAGCTACTGAACTATCGATAAAGTAAAGCATCACCAAGCGCCAAAATAAATTAAAGACAACCCTACGCCTCCTGCCGGTTTCCGTAGCATCGACATGCAAGTCGATATTTAACTATTAAAACATGATCATCTTGTTGGGGAACGTAGCATGGGAAACAAAAAATTTCCTACGCACACGAAGACCTATCATGGTGATGTTCATCTACGAGAGGAGATTAAATCCACATACCCTTGTAGATCGCTAAGCGGGAAGCGTTAAGAAACACAGTTGATGTAGTGGTACAACTTCGTGAATCAAATCACCGTCGTCCCACGATACATTCTGATTTAGCGCCGAACGAACGACACCTCCGTGTTCAGCACACGTAAAGCTCGATGATGATCTCGGCCTTCTTGATCCAGTAAGAGAGACACAGAAGTAGATGAGTTCTCCAGCAGCATGACGACGCGCCGGTGGTGGTGATGATCTACTCCTATAGGGCTCCGCCCGAGCTCCGCAGAAATCCGATCTAGAGGAAGAACTACGTGGTATAGGTTTGACTTACACGTGGCAAAGTTGTGTCTCAAAACCCCTAAAACCACCAATATATATAGGAGGAGGGGAGCGTCTAGCCTTCAGGCTCAAGGGAGCCTCAAGGGCGCCGGCCAAGGAAGAGGAGGTGGACTCCCACCCCAATTCGGTTTGGGGGAAGGAGTCCACTCCTTCCTTCCCACCTCCCTCTTTCCTTGTTTTCCTTTTTTCCTTTGGTATTTTTCTCTTGTGGCGCCATAGCCCTCTTGGGCTGGCCTCATCAGCCCACTAAGACCTGGTGCACCACCCTAGGGTTACTGGGCTCACTCCCGGGTGGGTGGTCCCCTCCCGGTGAATACCTAGAACCCATTCGTCACTCCCGGTACACCGTCGGTAATGCCCGAAATATTTCCGGTGACCAAATGAAACCATCCAATATATCGATCTTCGTTTCCGGACCATTCCGTAAACTCTCGTGACGTCCACGATCTCATTCGGGACTCCGAACAACCTTCGGTCACCAACACATCTAACTCAACTATACTAAAACATCATCGAACCTTAAGTGTGCAGACCCTACGTGTTCGAGAACTATGTAGACATGAATCGAGACACTCCTCGGTCAATATCCAATAGCGGGACCTGGATGTCCATATTGGATCCTACATATTCTACGAAGATCTTATCGGTTGAACCTATGTGCCAAGGATTCATATAACCCCGTATCATTCCCTTTGTCCTTCGGTATGTTACTTGCCCGAGATTTGATCATCGGTATCCCTATACCTATTTCAATCTCGTTACCGGCAAGTCTCTTTACTCATTCCATAATAAAAGATCTCGTGACTTACACTTGAGTCACATTGCTTGCAAGTCTTGTGTGAGATGTTGTATTACCGAGTGGGCCCCAAGATACCGCTCCGTCACACGGAGTGACAAATCCAAGTCTTGATCCCTGCTAACTCAACGGACACTTTCAGAGATACCTGTAGAGCACCTTTATAGTCACCCAGTAAAGTTGTGACATTTGATACACACAAGGTATTACTCTGGTGTCAGTGAGTTACATGATCTCATGGTCATAGGAATGAATACTTGACACGCAGAAAACAACAGCAACAAAATGACACGATCACATTCTACGTTTATAATTTGGGTCTTGTCCATCACATGATCCTCCTAATGATGTGATCCCGTTATCAAGTGACAACACTTGTCTAGGTCAGGAAACCTTGACCATCTTTGATCAACGAGCTAGTCAACTAGAGGCTTACTAGGGACAGTGTTTTGTCTATGTATCCACACATGTATTTGTGTTTCCAATCAATACAATTATTACATGGATAATAAATGATTATCATGAACAAAAGAAATATAATAATAAATAATTTATTATTGCCTCTAGGGCATATTTCCAACAGTCTCCCACATGCACTAGAGTCAATAATCTAGTTCACATCACTATGTGATTTTAACGAATCCAACACCCATACAGTTCTGGGGTTCGATTACGTCTTGCTTGTGAGAGAGGTTTTGAGTCAACGGTTCTGAATCTTTCAGATCAGTGTGTGCTTTACTACGTGCTATTAGAAATATTGCAAATGACTACTCTACTATACGAATCCGTTTTACTACTCATAGTCATTCGGATTAGTGTCAAAGCTTCCATCGACGTAACCCTTTACGATGAACTCTTTAACCACCTGCATAATCGAGAAAAATTCCTTAGTCCATTAGTTACTAAGGATAACTTTGACCTCTGTTCAGTGATTCAATCCTGGATCACTCTCTATACCTCTTAACAGACTTGTGGCAAGGCACACATCAGGTGCGGTACACAGCATGGCATACTGCAGAGTCTATGGCTAAGGCATAGGGGATGACCTTCATCCTTTCTCTTTCTTTTCCCGTGGTCGGGCTTTTGAGTCTTTCTCATATTCACACCTTACAACATAACCAAGAACTCTTTCTTTGCTGATCTATTTTGAACTCCTTCAAAAACTTGTCAAGGCATGCATTTCATTTGAAAGTTATGTTTAGCATTTTGATCTATCTCCATAGATCTTGATGCTCAATGTTCAAGTAGCTCTATCCAGGCCTTCCTTTGAAAAACCCCTTTCAAACAACCTTTATGCTTTACAAAAATTCTACATTACTTCTGATCAACAATATGTCAACCACATATACTTATCAGAAATTCTATAGTGTTCCCACTCACTTCTTTGGAAATACAAGTTTCTCATAAACCTTGCACAAACCCAAAAGCTTTGATCATCTCATCAAAGCGTATATTCCAACTCCGAGATGCTTGCACCAGTCCATAAAAGGATCGCTGGAGCTTGCATACTTGTTAGTATCCTTAGGACCGACAAAACCTTCTGATTGTATCACATACAATCTTTCCTCAAGGAAAGTGTCGAGGAAACAATGTTTTGTCTTCCTATGTGCAATATTTCACAAATAATGCAGCAACTACTAACATAATTCCAACAGACTTTTAGCATCGCTATGAGTGAGGAAGTCACATCATAGTCAACTCTTTGTTCTTGTTGAAAACATCTTTCCGACAAGTCGAGCTTTTCTTAAGAGTGACTTATCACCATCATCATCTGCCTTCCCTTTTAAAGATCCATATTTACTTAATAGTCTTACTACCATCAAGTAGTTCTTCCAAATTCTACACTTTGTTTTCATACATGGATCATCTCTCAGATTTCATGGCCTCCAGCCATTTGCCGGAATTCGGGCCCACCATCGCTTCTCCATAGCTCGTAGGTTCATTGTTGTTCAACAACATAACCTCCAAGACAGGGTTACTGTACCACTCTGTTAGTAGTACGCGGCCTTGTCGATCTACGACGTTTGTAGTAACTTGATCCGAAGCTAAATGATCACCATCATCAGTTTCCAGTTCAATTGGTGTAGGTGCCATAGGAACAACTTCCCGCGCCCTGGTACACACTGGTTGAAGTGATGGTTCAGTAACCTTATCAAGTTCCACCACCCTCCCACTCAATTCTTTCGAGAGAAACCTTTCCTCAAGAAAGGACCCGTTTCTAGAAATAAACACTTTGCTTCCGGATCTGAGATAGGAGATGTATCCAACTGTTTTGGATATCATATGAAGATGCGTTTATCCACTTTGGGTTCGAGCTTATCGGACTCAAACTTTTTCACATAAGCGTCGCAGCCCCAAACTTTGAAGAAACGACAACTTAGGTTTCTCCAAACCATAGACTATACTGTGTCATCTCAACGGAAATACGCGGTGCCCTATTTAAAGTGAATGCGGTTGTCTCTAATGCATAACCCATAAAGATAGTGGTAATTTGATAAGAGACATCATAGTATGTACCATATCACATAGGGCGCGGCTATGACGTTCACACACACCATCACACTATGGTGTTCTAGGTGGCATGATTTGCAAAACAATTTCCACATTGTCTTAAACGTGTACCAAAACTCGCAACTCAGATATTCATTTCTATGATCATATCGTAGGCAGTTTACCCGCTTGTCACGACGATCTTTCACTCTAAAATAGCCTTGAACTTTTCAATATTTCAGACTTGTGATTCATCAAGTAAATACTCCTGTATCTACTCAATTCGTCAGTGAAGTAAGAACATAACGATATCCACTACGTGCTTTAGCACTCATTGGACTGCACACATAAAAAATGTATTACTTCCAACAAGTTACTATCTTGTTGCATGTGGTATGTTTTGGATGTCTCAAGTGATTCAAAATCAAGTGAGTCCAAACGATCCATCTGCATGGAGTTTCTTCATGCGTTTATACCAACAGGTATGGTTTGCATGTCTCAAACGTTTCCAAAATGAGTGAGTACAATGATCCATCAGCCTGGAGCTTCTTCATGCATTTTACACCAACATGACTCAAGTGGCAGTGCCACAAGTAAGTGGTACTATCATTATTACTTTGTATGTTTTGGCACCAATATTATGAACATGTGTAGCACTACGATCGAGATTCAATAAACCATTGAAGGTAATTATTCAAGCAAAAAAGAATAACCATTATTCTCTTTAAATGAATAATCGTATTGCAATAAACATGATCCAATTATGTTCATGCTCAACGCAAACACCAAATAACAATTATTTAGGTTTAACACCAATCCCGATGGTAGAGGGAGCGTGCGATGTTTTGATCACATCAACCTTGGAAACACTTCCAACACGTATTGTCACCTTGCCTTTAGCTAGTCTCCGTTTATTCTGTAGCTTTTATTTCGAGTTATTAATCACTTAGAAATCGAACCGGTATCTAATACCCTCATGCTATTAGGAGTACTAGTAAAGTACACATCAATATCATGTATATCAAATATACTTTTGTCGACTTTGCGAGCCTTCTCATCTACCAAGTATCTAGGGTAGCTCCGCCTCAGTGACCGTTCCCCTCATAACAGAAGCACTTAGTCTCGGGTTTGGGTTCAATCTTGGGTTTCTTCATTAGAGTAGCAATTGGTTTTCCATTTCATGAAGTATCCCTTCTAGCCCTTGCCCTTCTTGAAACTAGTGGTTTTACTAACCATCAACAATTGATGCTCCTTCTTGATTTCTACTTTCGTAGTATCAAACATTGCGAATCGCTCAAGGATCATCATATCTATCCTTGATATGTTATAGTTCATCATGAAGCTCTAGCAGCTTGGTGGCAGTGGCTTTTAGAGAACCATCAATATCTCATCTGGAAGATTAACTCCCACTTGATTCAAGCAATTGTTGTACTCAGACAATCTGAGCACATGCTAAACGATTGAGCTTTTCTCCTTTACTTTATAGACAAATAATCTTGTCGGAGGTCTCATACCTCTCAACAATGGCACGAGCATGAAATCTCAATTTCATCTCTTAGAACATCTCTTATGTTCCGTGACGTTTCAAAACGTCTTCGTTGCCTTGCTTCTAAGCCATGAAGTATTACGCACTGAACTATCACGTAGTCATCAAAAACGTGTATGTCAGATGTTCGCAAAATCCACAGACGATGCTGGAGGTGCAGCACACCGAGTGGTGCATTAAGGACATAAGCCTTATGCGCAACAATGAGGACAATCCTTAGTTTTACGGACTCAGTTTGCAAAGTTGCTACAATCATCTTTCAACTAAATTTTTCTAGGGACATATAAAAAACAGTAGAGCTATAGCGCAAGATACATCATAATTCACAAAGACCTTTTGACAATGTTCATGATAATTAGTTCAATTAATCATATTACTTAAGAACTCCCACTCAAAAAATACATCCCTCTAGTCATTTGAGTTGCGCATGATCCAAATCCACTAACTCAAGTCCAATCATCACTTGAGTTGAGTATAGTTTTAGTGGTAAACATCTCTATGCTAATCATATCAACTATACGATTCGTGCTCAACCTTTCGGTCTCTTGTGTTCCGAGGCCATGTATGCACATGCTAGGCTCGTCAAGTTTAACCCGAGCGTTCTGCGTGTGCAACTGTTTTGCACCCGTTGTATGTGAACGTTGAGTCTATCACACCCGATCATCACGTGGTGTCTCGAAACGACGAACTGTCGCAACGGTGCACAGTCGGGGAGAACACAACTTTATCTTGATGTTTTAGTGAGGGATCACCTTATAATGCTACCTCGTTGTAAGCAAGATAAGGTGCATTAAAGGATTAACATCACATGCAATTCATAAGTGACATGATATGGCCATGATCTTGTGCTTCTTGATATCCATCACCAAAGCACCGGCATGATCTTCATTGTCACCGGTGCCACACCATGATCTCCATCATCATGATCTCCATCATCGTGTCGCCATTGAGGTTGTCGTGCTATCTATGCTATTACTACTAAAGCTACAACCTAGCAATATGTAAACGCATCTACAAACACAAACGTTAGTTTAAAGACAACCCTATGGCTCCTGCCGGTTGCCGTAGCATCGACGTGCAAGTCAATATTAACTATTACAACATGATCATCTCATACATCCAATATATCACATCATCTCATTGGCCATATCATATCACAAGGATACCCTGCAAAAACAAGTTAGACGTCCTCTAATTTGTTGTTGCAAGTTTTACGTGGCTGCTATGGGTATCTATTATGATCGCATTTTACTTACGCAAAAACCACAACGGAGATGTGCAAATTGCTATTTAACCTCTCTCCAAGGACCGCCTCGGTCAAATCCAATTCAACTAAAGTTAAAGAAACCGACACCCGCCAGCCATCTTTATGCAACGAGTTGCATGTTGGTCGATGAAACCAGTCTCTCGTAAGTGTACGAGTAATGTCGGTCCGGGCCGCTTCAATCCAACAGTACCGCCGAATCGAGAAAAACTAAGGATGGCAGCAAATCGAACATCAACGCCCACAAAAACTTTTGTATTCTACTCGAGATAACATCTACGCATGAACCTAGCTCATGAGGCCACTGTTGGGGAATGTTGCATGGGAAACAAAAAATTTCCTACGCACACGAAGACCTATCATGGTGATGTTCATCTATGAGAGGATATTAGATCCACATACCCTTGTAGAACACTAAGCGGGAAGCATTAAGAAACGTGGTTGATGTAGTGGTACAACTTCGTGATTCAAATCACCGTCGTCCCACGATCCGCCCACGATCCGTTCCGATCTAGCGCCGAACGGATGGCAGCTCCGCGTTCAGCACATGTACATCTCGATGACGATCTCAACATTCTTGATCCAGAAAGAGAGACGGAGAAGTAAATGAGTTCTCCGGTAGCATGACGACGTGCCAGTGGTGGTGATGAACTGCTCATGCAGGGCTCCACCCGAGGTCCACAGAAATCCGATCTAGAGGAAGCACTACGCAGTATAGGTTTGAGTTGCACGTGGAAAGTTGTGTCTCAAAAACCCTAAAACCACCAATATAAGTAGGAGGAGGGGAGGGGCTAGCCTTGAGGCTCAAGGGAGCCTCAAGGGTGCCGGCCAAGGAGGAGGAGGTGGACTCCCACCCCAATTCGGTTTGGGGGAAGGAGCCCACTCCTTCCTTCCCACCTCCCTCTTTCCTTGTTTTTCTTTTTTTCCTTTGGTATTTTTCTCTTGTGGCGCCATAGCCCTATTGGGATGGCCTCACCATCCCACTAAGGGCTGGTGCGCCACCCTAGGTACACTGCCGGTAATTCCTGAAATCTTTCCGATGACAAAATGAAACCATCCTATATACCAATCTTCGTTTCTAGACCATTCCGGAAACCCTCGTGACGTCTCTGATCTCATCCGGGACTCCGAACAAACTTCGGTCACCAACACATATAACTCAACTGTACTAAAACATCATCGAACCTTAAGTGTGTAGACCGAGAACTATGTAGACATGACCCGAGACACTCCTCGGTCAATATCCAATAGCGGGACTTGGATGTCCATATTGGATCCTACATATTCTACGAAGATCTTATCGGTTGAACCTCTATGCCAAGGATTCATATAATCCCATATATCATTCCCTTTGTCCTTCGGTTTGTTACTTGCCCGAGATTTGATCGTCGGTATCCCTATACCTATTTCAATATAGTTACCGGCAAGTCTCTTTAATTGTTCCGTAATACAAGATCCTGTGACTTACACTTGAGTCACATTGCTTGCAAGGCTTGTATGTGATGTTGTATTACCGAGTGGGCCCCGAGATACCTCTCCGTCACACGGAGTGACAAATCCCAGTCTTGATCCATGCTAACTCAACGGACACCTTCGGAGATACCTATAGAGCACCTTTATAGTCACCCAGTAACGTTGTGACGTTTGATACACACAAGGTATTCCTCCGGTGTCAGTGAGTTACATGATCTCATGGTCATAGGAATGAATACTTGACATGCAGAAAACAATAACAACAAAATGACACGATCACATGCTACGTTTATAATTTGGGTCTTGTGCATCACATGATTCTCCTAATGATGTGATCCCATTATCAACTGACAACACTTGTCTATGGTCTGGAAACCTTGACCATCTTGGATCAACGAGCTAGTCAACTAGAGGTTTACTAGGGACAATATTTTGTCTATGTATCCACACATGTATTTGTGTTTCCAAACAATACAATTATAGCATGGATTATAAACGATTATCATGAACAAAGAAATATAATAATAACTAATTTATTATTGCCTCTAGGGCATATTTCCAACACATCTCATACATCAAATATATCACATCATGTCATTGGCATATCACATCACATGCATACTGTGTAAAAACAAGTTAGGCGTCGTCTAATTTGTTGTTGCATGTTTTACGTGGCTACTATGGGTATCTAGCAAGAACGATTCTTACCTACGCAAAATCACAAGGTGATACACAAGTTGCTATTTAACCTTCTCCAAGGACTGCCCTTGTCAAACCCGATTCAACTAAAGTAGGAGAAACAGACACCCCCAGCCATCTTTATGCAACAAGTTGCATGTCACTCGATGGAACCGGTCTCTCATAAGCGTAGGAGTAAGGTTGGGCCGGGCCACTTCATCCAACAATACCAATGAATCAAGAAAATACTAAGGAGCGAAGCAATCTGAATATCAACGCCCACAAACTCCTTTGTGCTCTACTCGAGATGTCATCTACACATAGACCTGGCTCATGATGCCCCTCATGGGAAACGTTGATGAGAAACAAAAAATTTCCTACGCACACATAAGATCTATCCATGGTGATGACCATCTATGAGAGGAGAGATTATATCTACACACCCTTGTAGATCGCTAAGCGGAAGCGTACATAATGCGGTTGATGTAGTCGAACATCTTCGCGATCCACATTGCATTCTGTCCCACGATCTAATCACGATCCGCCCCACGATCCCAGCACGATCCATCCCGATCTAGTGCCGAACGGACAACACCTCCATGTTCAGCACACGTACAGCTCGATGGCGATCTCCGCCTTCTTGATCATGCAAGAGGGGGTAGAGAGGTAGATGATTTCTTCGACAGCCTAACGACATGGAGGCGATGGTGGTGGAGCTGATCCAACAGGGCATCACCGTGCACTACCGAACCTAATCTAGAGGAAGAACGAACTAGAGGGAGGGACAGGGGCTGTGCCTTCAATTGCGTGTTGGCTGCCCTTACTCCCCTCTAGTATACATAGGAGGGAGGGTGAAGGGGTGGTGCCCTAGGGTTTCCCCTAGGGTTGGCCGGCCGAGCCCAAAGAGGAGGAATCCTTCTCCACCAAGGGAGGTGGAGTCCTACTCCTAGTAGGAATACCTCCCCACTTGGCCTCCTCCCACCTCCTTGGTGCAAGGGCCTTCAGGGGCTGGCTGCCCAGCCCACTAAGGGCTGGTGCGCCACCTCTTAGGCCCATGTGCCCCCTGGGGTGGGTGGACTTTTGCCGATGGACCACCGGAACCCATTCGCCATTCCTGGTACACTACTAGAAATGCCCGAAACCATTCTGGAGCCCAAATACCCTCTTCCTAGATATCAATA
This sequence comes from Hordeum vulgare subsp. vulgare, assembly GCF_904849725.1. Classification (NCBI taxonomy): domain Eukaryota; kingdom Viridiplantae; phylum Streptophyta; class Magnoliopsida; order Poales; family Poaceae; genus Hordeum; species Hordeum vulgare. Next base: position 111,404,265 of record NC_058520.1, read on the forward strand.
TTCGTCTTAGAACCATTTCAGAACTCCTCGTGACGTCCAAGATCTCATCTGTAACTCCGAACAACCTTCGGTCACCAACATACATAACTAAACTATACCGAAACGTTACCGAGCCTTAAGTGTGCAGACTCCGTGGGTTCGAGAAATATGCAGACATGACCGAGACACTCTCGAGTCAGTAACCAATAGCGGGACCTGGATGCCCATATTGGTTCCTACATATTCTACGATGATCTTTATCAGTTGAACCTCTATGTAAAGGATTCAGTTAATCCCGTATACTATTCCCTTTGTCTATCAGTATGTTACTTGCCCGAGATTCGATCGTCGATATCTCCATACCTAGTTCAATCTCGTTACTGACAAGTCTCTTTTCTTGTTCTGTAATATAAAATCCCGTGACTAACTCCTTAGTCACATTGGTTGCAAGGCTTCTTGTGATGTTGTATTACCGAGTGGGCCCTAGACATACCTCTCCGTCATACGGAGTGACAAATCCCAGTCTTGATCCGTGCCAACCGAATAGACACCTTCGGAGATACCTGTAGAGCACCTTTATAGTCACCCAGTTATGTTCTGACGTTTGGTACACAAAAGGCATTCCTCTGGTGCCCGGGAGTTGCATGATCTCATGGTCGTAGAAACAAATACTTGACATGTAGAAAATAGTAGCAATTAACTGACACGATCACATGCTACATTCATAGTTTGGGTCTTGTCCATCACATCATTCTACTAATGATGTGATCCCATTATCAAATGACAACTCATGTCTACGGCCAGGAAACCTTGACCATCTTCGATCAACGAGCTAGTCCTTAGAGGCTCACTAGGGATAGTGTGTTGTATATATACCCACACATGTATTTGAGTTCCCAATTAATACAACAATATCATCGATAATAAACGATCCTATTACAATTACTCCACCCATCGACCACTATCCATCATGCATCTAGAGTATTAAGTAAAAGAGAGTAATGCTTGGAGAACAATGACATGATGTAGACAGAGAGAATTCAATAAATATGAATTAACCCCATATTTTTATTCTTATTGACAACAATACAAAGACGTGTCCTTGTCCTTTCTATCACTAGGATATATGACACCGCCAGACTGAACCCACTACAATGCACCCCTCTCACTGAAGAAATATCAATCTAGTTGGCCAAACTATTTCAATAGATCAGAGAGATTTATGAAGCTATGATAATCATGCAAATAAGAATCATAATCAAATTCAAATAAGACTCAAATCTTTATCGTGAATAATTCGAACATAAACCCACAATTCATTGGATCCCAACAAACGCACCGCACAAAAGGATTACATCGGATAAATGAAAGTGAAGATGCGATGATCATTGTGTTGAAGATCAAGAGAGAGAGAGAGAGAGAGAGATATAGATTGCCATCTACGTAAAACTACGAGCCCATAAGTCTGTGGTAAAGTACTCACACATCACCATGGGAGCAGCAAGGTTGATGTAGAGGTCCTCCGTGAAAGTTCCATGCTGATATATTACCCTTCTAGTATGTTTTTGGGGTATTTATTTACCATTTTATATTATTTTTGGTCACTACCGTATTGACCCAGTGCCCAGTTCTAGCTATTGTTTTCTATGTGTTTTTTACTTTGCTTGTTTTCCATACCTAACGAGGTCCAATTGCCCTAAAACTTTTTGGTGAATTTTCTGGACCAAAAGAAGACCAACGAGCATCGAAAGAAGGCAGGAAGCCTCACAAGGGGCTCACAAGCTAACAACGCGCGACCTGAGGGGGCTACCTGATAGCTTGTTCCTCCCTCGCGGCCCCCCGGCTCCGTTCTTTGGCTTATTCGTTCTCATCTACCCTAAAAACAACAGAGGGAGTCCCTAAACACTTTTTACACCGCACAAGTCTCTGTTCCGATGGGAGGCCATCTAGAGCTCTGTTCTGTCACTGTTCCAGAGGGCCTCTTCATTAACCTTGCTGCCCTCACGATGATATGTGAGTAGTTCACCATATACCTACGGGTCCATAGTTAGTACCTAGATGGCAATCTCTTTCTCTTTGATCTTCAATACAATGATCATCACATCTTCGCTTTGATCCATATGATGTAGTTCCTTTTGTTTTGCGCGTTTGTTGGGATCCGATGAATTGTGGGTTCATGTTCAGATTATTCATGATAAATATTTGTGTCACCTATGAGTACTTATATGATTATTATGTGCATGATTATGATAGCTTCGTAATTCTCTCCGATCTATTGAAATAATTTGGCCAACTAGATCGATATTTCTTTGGTGAGAGAGGTGCTTTGTGGTAGCTTCAACCTTTCGAATTTATATATCCCAGTGATTGAAGGGGATAAGATGCATCATTTTGCTGTTGTTACTAAGGATCAAACAACATGGTTTATTCATATTGCTTGAGTTTAGTTTGTCTACATCATGTCATTGTTCTCCATGCTTTACTCTGTTTTACTTAATACTCTAGATGCGTGCTAGATAACGATCGATGAGTGGAGTAATAGTAATAGGTGCAGGAAGGATTCAGCCTATTTGTTTATGGAGTTAATGCCTATATACACATGATCATTGTCGTGAATATCATATAACTATCTGCTTTTCTATTAATTGCCCAACAGTAATTTGTTTACCCAACGTATGCTATTTTTCCATGAGAGATGCCATTAGGAAAAGTTATGGCCGAGGGCCTATTCACAACATATTGATAAAACCTTCATTACCTTGTTGTTATTTACTTGGTTTTATTTTATCTTGCTATCTACAATTATCTGCACACCTCACTTGCTTGCAAATAAAAAGACAAGAGGATTGACAACCCTCTTGCCCGTGTTGGGTGAAAGTCATTTATTCTTTTGTGTGAAACCCCTGAAGACGGTTGTGGTTGATATTCCTATTGGATTCTTGTTGGTTCGATAAACCTTTGTTTCATAACTGAGGGAAATACTTACCCACTTTGTGCTGCGATAACCCGTTCCTCTTCACGAAAAACCCAACGCAGATCACGAGTGTCACGAAGGATTTCCGGTGCCGTTGCCGAGGAATATCATCAACAACTACCAAGTAGCTCCACGCGAAATTCACTTGTTCCTCTTTTTAATTGCTAGTACATTTAGTTTGTCTCATATAATAAAAAAAATACCTTTGCTTGCTTAGCCTGTCACTAGATTGCGTCTTCCCTCTCTAATTTGCTTGTCTTGTTTGTTACTTTGCTTGTTTGGTCATCATGTCCCAAGATACTACTAAGTTTTGTGACTTCTCAAATACTAATAACAACTATTTTATTAGTACTCCTATACCACCCGCCACTAGTGCAGATGCTTTTGATATTAATGCTGCATTCATGAATCTTGTCATGAAAGAGCAATTTTTGGGAAGTCCTAATTAGAATCCCGCTTCACATATCAATACCTTTGTTGAACTTTGTGATATGTAAAATAAAATGGACATGGATAATGATATTTTGAAAATAAATTTGTTTCCTTTTTCACTAAGAGAGAAACATATATCTTGGTTTTCATCTTTACCACGTAATAGTATTGGAACATGGGATAAGTGTAAAGATGCTTTTATTGCCAAGTATTTTCCTCCTGCTAAGATCATCTCCCTTACAAATCAAATGATGAATTTTAAATAGGAAGATCATGAACATGTTGCACAAGCTTGGGAGAGGATGAAATTGATGATAAGAAATTGTCCAACTCATGGCTTAAACTTGTGGATGAGTGTCCAAAATTTCTATGCTGGATTAAAGTTTGTGTCTAGAAATCTTCTAGATTGTGCCGCAGGTGGTACCTTCATGGAGGTAACCTTAGGAGAGGCCACCAAACTTCTGGAAAACATCATGCCAACTATTCTCAATGGCATACCAAGAGAGCTCCAACTGGTAAGAAGGTAAATTCTATTGATGAATCGCTACCTTGAGTGAAAAAGTGGATGCTCTTATGAGTTTGGTTGCTAATAAAAATACTCATGTTGATTCTAATGGTATACCCTTGTCTACCTTGATTGAAAAAAATAATGATTCTATTGATGTGGACCTTGTCTCGCGAAATAATTTCAAAAACAATGCGTGTGTTGGAAATATGCCCTAGAAGCAATAATAGAATAGTTATTATTATATTTCCTGTTTCAAGATAATCGTTTAATATCCATGCTATAATTGTATTGAATGGAAACATAAATACATGTGTGGATACATAGACAAAATACTGTCCCTAGTAAGCCTCTAGTTGACTAGCTCGTTGATCAAAGATGGTTAAGGTTTCCTAGCCATAGACAAGTGTTGTCGCTTGATAACAAGATCACATCATTAGGAGAATGATGTGATGGACAAGACCCAAACTATAAACGTAGCATGTGATCGTGTTATTTTGTTTCTATTATTTTCTTCATTACAAGTATACATTCCTATGACCATGAGATCATGTAACTCACTGACACCATAGGAATGCCTTGTGTGTATCAAACGTCGCAACGTTACTAGGTGACTATAAAGGTGCTCTACAGGTATCTCCAAAGGTGTCCATTGAGTTAGCTGTAACATCCCAAATTTCCTAATTTGGAATGTTTTACAATTGTAGCTAAGAATCTATGCATATTGAATGGCAATAAAGATTTGCATTTGAATTCTTCCAATTTTTGCTTATGCTTTTCTAATTTTCTTCACACGTGAAATGCCGGGAAATAACTCTTGCAAGCAAGAAAGAGAGGAGGAATATGACCCTCCAAAATCAGGGGCAGTTTTGAAAATATTTGAGCCAAGAAAAAAAACCAAAGTTTTATGGAGAAAATAATTGCAAAAAGAAAATAAAGCCTTAGGGGTTTTTTTGAAAAGAACATTTTTAAAAAGTTTTTATTTTGGTCTTGGAAAAATGATAAACGAGTACGAATTTTTTTTCTCAAAATTTTGGTATATAATACCGCTATATTTGGTATTTATTTAATTTCCTTTTTATTTTTATTACTTTCCGTTTTTGAAAAAAATAAAAAAATCGGGAAGTATATTTTTTTAATAAGAAAGCGCCCCGGGCGCATTATAACCTGCCAGCCCACTCCCCTTCTGGCCTGGGACCGAATCCCGTAGGATCCGGTCGACCGACTGACCGCGTGCGCCCTTCTCTCTATGCCCGGTGGGACCCGCCCGACCGACCCCTGAACGAGCCGGTCACCCCCCTCCTCCTTCCTTTCTTCTCTCCCTCCCCTTCCTTTTCTCTCAGCCGACCGGGCCACTCTCGCCGGAGTTGCCCTCCTTGCCCCGATCTCCTTCCCTCTGGAGCCCCCCTCTCTCCCTATATAACCCGCCCCCGGCCTCTCCTCGCCCAGTTTCCCCTCGCCTTTCCCCTGCCCGAGCCCCGCCGCCTCCGCCCGCCACCCTCGCCGGAGTCGTCTTGAGCCGAAGCTCCCCGGTGCCCTGCAGCCTTTCCCCGGCCCCAAGCTGCCTCGTCGTCGCCGCCATCCGTCTGAGGAGCCACGCCGCCATCCGCTGGTGCCCTCGACCTCGCCGGAGACCCGCCGGAGCCGCGTCCCCGTCGACCACCACCACCCTGCTCGCCGGAGTCTCGCCGGAGCTCCTGCCGCTGTGAGTAACTCCCATCTCCCGCCTATAGCCGTTAGATCTTTAATCAACGTCCCAGATTAGAAATTTGCTACCCCTTCGGTTTTAGTTAAGAACCGAGCCGGTTTTACTTCACTTACTATTTAGCCAAGAGGTTTTACTTACATACCGGCCGTTTGCTGGTTATCCTCGCAACACACACCCCCTAAGCGAATCAGGAGCTGACACGTACCCCCTCCCGTTCACTAGTTAGCTTATTCTGTTTTTCAGTTTTAATTCAAAAACAGAGAGAGTTCCAATTTTGTTTACTCCATAACTTTTGATCCAGAACTCCAATGGAGTTGAATCTTTTCCTAGTAGATCACAATTATTATTTAGTTTTCGAAAACATATTATTTTGCTATGTTTGAAATTTCAAAAATTGAATTAGATCAGATTTAGTTTAAATCTTGTTTTGCCTATTCCAGGAGTTTAAAAATAGCATTTAATTTGATTCTTTTTTGGTACTGCTTCCTAGTGATCATATCTTTCTGTAGTTTAAGTTTCAATTTTTTTAAATATTTTTAGTTTGGGTTTTATCAAAAACAGATTCTGTTTTGCTTATGTTAAGTGATTTTCTTCACTTTATGCAATAGTAGTTTTATGATATTGATGTTATTTTGCTTGTTAACGATTGTAGTGCTTATGGTGTGTATTTGTTTGTATCGATAGATCACCCGGAGTGCGAAGCATGCTACTTAGAAGCGCTCGATAACGGCAACTATCCGCAAGGCAAGTCATTTGATCATGTCTTACCTATGTTTTATGCATTGTAGTTCTACCCTTCAAACACCCTATTGCATGCTGAGTAGGTACTTGGAAATATTAGTTACTTGTTGTAGTATCATGTGGTAGACACCCATCACCCCGTTACTTGGCCCGGGACGACAAATTTTATATTGCTATGCTTGTGTAGACGGGGTTCTGGTTGAGAGTTTATCACGAGTTATGCGAGAATAATTTAATAACCAAGAACGGTTAAGACAAGACTTTTCAAGACCTCGTGAAGCAAATGCAACTCTGGGTGAAGGAAGATTTTGATGGGCTCCCTGGAGAAACCAGTGGACGACCCGGGATGCATGGAGAAGTGCCATGACATCTTGCGGAAAGCTTCACCCAGGCTCGAACAGATGGATGGAGGCTTCAAGACCCAAGGCTTACCTGCACAGCCACAAGTCATTATGGGCTCTGGCTTGGTTGGACAACGCGGTGACTCTGGGCAGGCGGTGCTAGCAGATGTAGAAGAACGGTAGGATTGGATGGGCACCGATAGGGGATCAGAGGGACCCGTTGAAAGACCATGTTTTGATCATCCGGTCTTCAAACACCCTGAAGTGCGAGGACATACCCGGAGGCGATCAAATCTTGTGGGGAACGTGTGCAAAACTCTGCAGAGTACCCAAACCTAATCGATTAGCCGTGTCCACGGTCATGGACAACTTGAGCCGGAGGAATTGAATTTATCCAGAACTCTCAACACAAATCTAATAAGGATGTGGGTGTTATTGACAACTCGGGTACGAGAATTTGGTTGGTGGAACCATCTCGTTAACAACCAACCATGTAGTAATGTTTTGCTTTTAGCCCCTCTTGTTGTAGGAGAAAATTTGCTTTACGCTGAAAACTTATAGCCCCACCTGCCATATACGCATGTAGAATAGATGATTATTATTTCACCCCTTCTCTTTGATGACTTGCCGGCATATTCTATATGCTGACCTACAAGGCTGCAAGGTATCATGTTCCAGAGTATTTTTCCGACCAGGAGTGAGGCTACGATCTACGCTCAGTGAGATGCCCTGGAGTCGGATGGACTCGTCTACCTTTGAAGCTTCCGCTAATCTTCGTTAGTTATCTCATGAGATGGCCTTCAACCACTTTATTGTAATCCATTATTGTAATAAAGTACTCGATATGAGATTTTGATTAATAAAGCTATGTGATTGAACTCTTGATATATACATTGATGTACTGTGTGTGTACCAGCATGATCTTGGGATGGTACGGAAACACCAGAGACTTGGCCGTTTCAGGTCGGGTCGCTACAGATATGGTATCAGAGCACACGCTGACCGTAGGACGTAACCTCTAGGAATGGAAAAGCCTTAGGAAGAAAACTATTTTTCTTATGTCTATAAATCTTCTATTTCCTCTTCTGCTCATTTCTGACTTGTCTCCGATTTTCCAATGTTTTAGATGGCCACCTTCATCCCCGTTAAGTTCACGGAGTTTTGCCGGCCTGACTCCACTATGCCTTTCGGAAAGGAGCTAATGCAGATCACCAAGGACTTGAGGATTGCTCTGCCAACTATCACAGGGAAGCCTACTTCGTCTTACCCGGAGGATTCACGCTACACGACTTAGGTGCACGTCCCCGGAAGGACATTCGAGCCGCGCACTCAGCCTGTGGACTTCAAGTTCATCGCACCCAACTGGATTCTCGGAAGGGACATGGCGGTCCATTGTGCACTCGGACGTATCAAGGAAGCGTACACAGGCTCCCCTATTTCACCGGACCTATTCACGGTATCCCGTAGAGGAGATGGAGAAATCATCTCAATCAAGACCAAGGATGCTCTCCTGTCCTATGCCCAGACCTTGGAGAAGCACAGCGGTGCTCTGGAGCATCGTGTGGTCAAGGACGCCAGGAAGATCAAGCAATTGTCGCTCCGCGAACTCTAACTCGAAGAAGCAGCCCGGGAAGCCCACTATGAGCACGAATTGGAGGTGAAGGACGTCTTGGAGAGGATCGAGAAGCTGAAGGCTCGTGTCGCATATCTGGAGGAAGAAATGGACATGGGCGAGAACCTTCATCCTAAAGGAGACGTAGCCCCCTTGATCAGCAATGAGGAGGACTACGAAGCAAGCTCAACCGAAGGACCCACCACCATGCTTTTCTAAGGAGGACACTTAGACTAGTCCACCAATTTATCTTATCGTTAAACGCTTAGGCCGATGTTTAGGTTATCGAAACTTGGATCCCTGTGTGTGAACCTTTTGTGATGGTATTGAATAAAATGTGTGCTGTGATACTTGTTTGTTGCATTTTCATATGGGTAGTGTAATTACTCTTTAGACCATTGTTCTATGCTAATGCCACCCCTCTACAAACATCAGATGCCTCCGAGACGTGACCCTGCTTCCAACTTCCCGCCGGAACTCACACAGTTGATTCAGCAACAGAATACCCTGATGCAGCTGATCATTCAGAACCAGAACAATAACAACAACCATCATCCACCCCAGGCCGACAATCTCACCCATTTCCTGAGGTTGAACCCTCCGACTTTCTCCAGCAGCATTGAGCCCATTGTGGCAGATGATTGGCTCCGCAAGATGGAGTGGGAACTAATAACTGCTGGTTGTACTAAAGCTGAGAAGGTGCACTTTGCCGCGCATCAACTTGAAGGCCCTGCAGTTGCATGGTGGGAGAACTACACCACCACATACCCCATTGCTGGAGTCACTTGGGAGCAGTTCAAGCAAGCCTTCCGCACCGCTCATGTCTCAGCTGGGGCCGTGAGTCTGAAGAAGCGTGAGTTTCGCAACTTACGCCAGGGAAATCGGTCTGTGGCTCAGCATGTTGATGAATTCAGCATGCTCGCCCGTTATGCACCTGGAGATGTGGCCGATGATGCGGCCAAGCAGGAAAAGTTCTTGGAGGGACTCAATGATGAGATGAGCATTCAGCTGACTATAGCCAACTTCAACAACTACCAGGAGCTGGTATATAAGGCCCTCATCTTGGAGGGGAAACATCAGCAGATGGAGAACTGCAAGCGGAAGTATGGCAATGGGAAGTTCAACTCCGGCACTCAGCAGAAGCCTCGCTACACCCCCTATTCAGGGAATACCGGGACTGGATCCGGTAAGTTTGGAGGACACGTCCAACATAACCACCCAGTGCACAACCATGGAGGAAATGGGAACCACCGCAACAACAACAACTTCAAGAATGGCGGTACCGGCACTCAGCATCATTCCTCTCCAGCTCAGAAGGACCTGCCTCATATCACCTGCTTCAAGTGTCAGAAGACGGGACACTATGTCACTGAATGTCCCCAGAACAAGAAGGGAAATGGAAACGATAATATCAACTCAGCAACAAAGAAGCCCAACCCTTTTCCTCGAGCTCAGGTGAATCACATTGATGCTGAAGAGGTCTATGATCACCCCGATACTGTGGTTGGTAAGTTTTTGCTAAATTCACGTCCAATATTGGTACTTTTTGATTCTGGTGCAACACATTCATTCATATCAAGGGCAGTTGTGGAAAAGTATAGTTTACCAACTAGAACCCTCAGCCAACCTATTAAGGTCAGTTCCCCAGCAGGCATGATGACAGCCGGGATAGGATGCCATGCTTTGAGTCTCAACATCGGGAACCATAAGTTTCCCACCGACCTCATCGTATTAGAGTCTCAGGGATTGGATGTAATCCTAGGCATGGATTGGTTGGCCAAGTACGAATGGAATATTGATTGTGCCCTTAAGTCTATTTTGCTCACCACCCCCAAGCAAAAGCAGATTAAGTACGCATCCCAGCGCCCAACACGGAGTAATCAGGTAATCTCTCTCACGGGAGTAGTCCGGGAGGAAGTACCGATTGTGCAAGAATACCCAGATGTATTTCTGGAGGAATTGCCGGGCATGCCACCAGATAGAGAGATTGAGTTCCTGATTGAGCTATTACCCGGAATTGCCCCGATATCCAAGAGACCCTATCGGATGCCGGCAAATGATTTAGTAGAAATCAAGAAGCAAATTAAGGAGTTGTTGGACAAAGGGTATATTCACCCAAGTTCTTCACCTTGGGGAGCCCAAATGCTCTTGGTTGAAAAGAAGGATAAGTCCTTGAGAATGGTTGTCGATTATCGTGCATTGAACGGGGCGACCATCAAGAACAAGTATCCCTTGCCGATGATCAATGATCTGTTTGACCAGTTAGTTGGAGCCCGAGTGTTCTCCAAGATCGATCTTCGATCTGGGTATCATCAGCTGAAATTTCGTGAACAAGATATACCCAAGACAGCCTTCAGCACCCGGTATGGTCTGTATGAGTACACGGCATGTCATTTGGACTGACTAATGCTCCGGCATATTTTATGAATCTGATGAACAAGGTACTTATGGAATACTTGGACAAGTTTGTCGTGGTGTTCATCGATGACATACTGATATTCTCCAAGAATGAGGAGGAACACAAGGAACACTTACGTCTGGTTTTGGAGAAACTCCGAGAGCATCAGCTGTATGCGAAGTTCAGCAAATGTGAATTTTGGTTGAAGGAAGTCGAATTCCTCGGACAGGTCATTTCAAGAGAAGGAATAGCAGCGGACCCTGTCAAGGTCGCAGCAGTCACCGAATGGGTAGCACCCACTTCAGTTAAGGAGATCCGCAGTTTCCTCGGACTTGACGGATATTACCGGAGGTTTATTCAGAACTTCTCAAAGATCGCAAAGCCCATGACAGAGCTGTTGAAGAAGGAGTCAAAGTATGTTTGGACCGAGGAATGTGAAGCCAGTTTTCAAGAATTGAAGAAACTTCTGGTTACAGCCCGAGTGCTGATATTGCCGAACATTCGGAAGGATTTCCAGGTTTACTGTGACGCTTCTCGTCAAGGACTTGGAGGAGTGCTCATGCAAGAAGGTAAAGTTGTAGCCTATGCATTCAGACAGCTCAGGCCCCATGAGCTGAATTATGCCACGCATGACTTGGAACTAGCAGCCGTAGTGCACACTCTCAAGACCTTGAGACATTTCCTGATCGGAAATAGTTGTGATATTTACACTGATCACAAGAGCCTGAAATATATCTTCACACAGAAGGAGTTGAACCTCAGACAGAGGAGATGGCTAGAATTGATCAAGGACTATGACATGAGATTGCATTATCACCCAGGCAAGGCAAATGTTGTAGCCGATGCCTTGAGCCGCAAGAGTTATGTGAACACACTCATAGCGGGAGGATTACCCCAGGAGTTAGCCGATGATCTCAGAGAGATCAAATTGGAGATAGTTCCAAGAAGATTTGTAGCAACACTGGAAATTGAGTCCACCTTGACTGAAAAGATCCGCGAAGCACAGAAGTCAGACAAGGAGATAGATGAGATAAAGCAGAGAATGAATGACGGGAAGGCTAAAGGTTTTCGTGAGGATGAACACATAACTGTATGGTTTGAGGACCGTATCTATGTTCCCAATGATCCTGAACTCAGGAAGTTGATACTTCAGGAGGCCCACGATTCCCCGTATTCGATACATCCAGGCAACACCAAGATGTATCTGGACTTGAAAGAAAGTTTCTGGTGGACAGGAATGAAGAAGGACATTGCCGAGTTTGTAGCTATATGCGATGTTTGTCAGCGAGTAAAGGTCGAGCATCAGAAGCCAGCAGGATTACTTCAACCATTGCCGATACCCGAGTGGAAATGGGAGAAGCTTGGTATGGACTTCATCACAGGATTACCCAGGACCCGTTCTGGTTATCATTCTATTTGGGTTGTGGTCGATCGTTTGACCAAGGTACCTCACTTCATTCCCGTGAAGACTACTTACACGAGTGCCAAGCTGGCCAAGATATATATGACCAGGATTGTATGTCTGCATGGAGTAACGAAGAGTATTGTGTCAGATAGAGGGACTCAATTCACATCAAAATTTTGGCACCAACTGCACGAAACCTGCGGAACGAGATTGGAGTTCAGTACAACTTTTCACCCATAGACCGATGGACAGACCGAGAGAGTCAATCAGATTCTGGAGGACATGTTGAGAGCTTGCGCACTAGACTATGGGTCTAGCTGGGATGACAATTTTCCTTATGCCGGGTTCTCATATAACAACAGCTATCAGACCAGTCTGAAGATGGCCCCTTTCGAAGCTCTATACGGAAGGAGGTGCAGAACACCGTTGATGCGGGATGGTGTTGGAGACCGACAACTTTTTGGTCCCGACCTTATCCGAGATTCTGAAGAGAAGGTCAAACTGATTCGTGACCGGCTCAAGATAGCTCAGTCCAGGCAGAAAAGTTATGCTAACAGCAAATGCAAGGAAGTAACGTATGAAGTGGGAGACCGAGCATATCTTCGGGTGTCTCCACTTCGAGGAATCAAGAGATTTGGTGTGAAAGGAAAGTTAGCACCCCGATTCATTGGCCCCTACAAAATCCTTGAACGTAGAGGCGAAGTTGCCTATAAACTGGAATTGCTGAAAGGATTGTCCGGAGTTTATGATGTCTTCCATGTTTCCCAGTTGAAGAAATGCCACGCTGAGATGGCTGAAGTTCCGTTGAGAGATACAGTGGCCCTAGAGGCCATACAGCTTGACAGTGATCTGACGTATGAGGAGAAACCCGTCAGGATTCTCGAGACTGCCAACCGAGTTACCCGCAACAAGATCATCAAGTTCTGTAAGGTGTTGTGGAGCCACCACACCGAGGAATAAGCCACCGGGGAACGAGAAGAGGATCTTCGACGAGACCACCCACACCTATTTGCTAGCCAACCCGAATCTCGAGGGCAAGATTCATCTTAAGGTGGGTAGGTTTGTAACATCCGAAATTTCCTAATTTGGAATGTTTTACAATTGTAGATAAGCATCTATGCATATTGAATGATAATAAAGATTTGCATTTGAATTCTTTCAATTTTTGCTTTTGCTTTTCTAATTTTCTTCACACGTGAAATGCCGGGAAATAACTCTTGCAAGCAAGAAAGAGAGGAGGAATATGACCCTCCAAAATCAGGGGCACTTTTGAAAATATTTGAGCCAAGAAAAAAACCCAAGTTTCATGGAGAAAATAATTGCAAAAGAAAATAAAGCCTTAGGGTTTTTCTGAAAAAACATTTTTAAAAAGTTTTTATTTTGGTCTTGGAAAAATGATAAACGAGTAGGAATTTTTTTCTGAAAATTTGGTACATAATACCCCTATATTTGGTATTTTTTTATTTCCTTTTTATTTTTATTACTTTGTGTTTTTGAAAAAAATAAAAAAAATCGAGAAGTATATTTTTTTAATAGGAAAGCGCCCCGGGCGCATTATAACCTCCCTACCCACTCCCCTTCTGGCCCGGGACCGAATCCCGTAGGATCTGGTCGACCAACCGACCGCCCGCGCCCTTCTCTCTTTGCCCGGTGGGACCCACCCGACCGACCCCTGCCCGAGCCGGTCACCCCCCTCCTCCTTCCTTTCTTCTCTCCCTCCCCTTCCTTTTCTCTCAGCCGACTCTCGCCGATCTCCTTCCCACCACCATATAAGCCGGAGTTTCCCTCCTCGCCCCGATCTCCTTCCCTGTGGAGCCCCCCTCTCTCCCTATATAAGCCGCCCCCCGGCCTCTCCTCGCCCCGTTTCCCCTCGCCTTTCCCCTGCCCGAGCCCCGCCGCCTCCGCCCGCCACCCTCGCCGGAGTCGGCTTGAGCCGAAGCTCCCCGACGCCCTGCAGCCTTTCCCGGGTCCCGAGGTGCCTCGCCGTCGCCGCCATCCGTCAGAGGAGCCCCGCCGCCATCCGCTCGTGCCCTCGGCCTCGCCGGAGCCCCGTCCCCGTCGACCACCACCACCCTGCTCGCTGGAGTCTCGCCGGAGCTCCTGCCGCTGTGAGTAACTCCCATCTCCCGCCTGTAGCCGTTATATCTTTAATCAACGTCCCAGATTAGAAATTTGATACCCCTTCGGTTTTAGTTAAGAACCGAGCCGGTTTTACTTCACCTACTATTTAGCCGAGAGGTTTTACTTACATACCGACCGTTTGATGGTTATCCCCGCAACACACACCCCCTTAGCGAATCAGGAGCTGACACATACCCCCTCCCGTTCACTAGTTAGCTTATTCTATTTTTCAGTTTTAATTCAAAAACAGAGAGAGTTCCAATTTTGTTTCCTCCATCACTTTTGATCCAAAACTCCAATGGAGTTGAATCTTTTTCCAGTAGATCACAATTATTCTGTAGTTTTCGAAAACATATTATTTTCCTATGTTTGAAATTTCAAAAATTGAATTAGATCAGATTTAGTTTAAATCTTGTTTTGTCTATTCCAGGAGTTTAAAAATAGATTTTAATTTGATTATTTTTGGTACTGCTTCCTAGTGATCATATCTTTCTGTAGTTGAAGTTTCAATTTTTTTTAAATATTTTTAGTTGGGGTTTTATCAAAAACAGATTCTGTTTTGCTTATGTTAAGTGATTTTCTTCACTTTATGCAATAGTAGTTTTATGCTAGTGATGTTATTTTGCTTGTTAACGATTGTAGTGCTTATGGTGTGTATTTGTTTGTATTGATAGATCACCCAGAGTGCGAAGTGTGCTACTTAGAAGCGCTCGATAACGACAACTATCAGCAAGGCAAGTAATTTGATCATGTATTACCTATGTTTTATGCATTGTAGTTCTACCCTTCAAACACCCTATTGCATGCTGAGTAGGTACTTGGAAATATTGGTTACTTGTTGTAGTATCATGTGGTAGACACCCAACAACCCCGTTACTTGGCCCGGGACGACAAATTTTATATTGCTATGCTTGTGTAGACGGGGTTCTAGTTGAGAGTTTATCACGAGTGATGCGAGAATAATTTAATAACCAAGACCGGTTAAGACAAGACTTTTCAAGACCTCGTGAAGCAAAGGCAACTCTTGGTGAAGGACGGTTTTGATGGGCTCCCTGGAGAAACTAGTGGACGACCCGGGATGCATGGAGAAGTGACATGACATCTTGCGGAAGCTTCACCCAGGCTCGAAGAGATGGATGGAGGCTTCAAGACCCAAGGCTTACCTGCACAGCCACAAGTCATTATGGGCTCTGGCTTGGTTGGACAACGCGACGACTCTGGGCAAGCGGTGCTAGCAGATGTAGAAGAATGGTAGGATTCGATGGGCACCGATAGGGGATTAGAGGGACCCGTTGAAAGACCATGTTTTGATCATCCGGTCTTCAAACACCCTGAAGTGCGAGGACATACCCGGAGGCGATCAAATCTTGTGGGGCACGTGTGCAAAACTCTTCAGAGTACCCAAACCTAATCGATTAGCCGTGTCCACGGTCATGGACAACTTGAGCCGGAGGAATTTAGTTTATCCAGAACTCTCAACACAAATCTAATAAGGATGTGGGTGTTATTGACAACTCGGGTACAAGAATTTGGTT
The DNA here is from genome assembly GCF_904849725.1 of Hordeum vulgare subsp. vulgare. Lineage (NCBI taxonomy): Eukaryota > Viridiplantae > Streptophyta > Magnoliopsida > Poales > Poaceae > Hordeum > Hordeum vulgare. The sequence continues at coordinate 111,420,016 of NC_058520.1, forward strand.
GGCGGAACCATCTCGTTAACAACCAACCATGTAGTAATGTTTTGCTTTTAGCCCCTCTTTTTGTAGGAGAAAATTTGCTTTACGCTGAAAACTTATAGCCCCACCTGCCATATATGCATGTAGAATAGATGATTATTTTTTCACCCCCTCTCTTTGATGACTTGCCGGCATATTCTGTATGCTGACCTACACGGCTGCAACGTATCATGTTGCAGAGTATTTTTCCGTCCACGAGCGAGGCTACGATCTACGCTCCGTGAGATGCCCTAGAGTCGGATGGACTCGTCTACCTTTGAAGCTTCCGCTAGTCTTCGTTAGTTATCTCATGATATGGCCTTCAGCCACTTTATTGCAATCCATTATTGTAATGAAGTACTCAATATGAGATTTCGATTAATAAAGCTGTGTGACTGAACTCTTGATATATACATTGATGTACTGTGTGTGTACCACCATGATCTTGGGATGGTGCGGAAACACCAGAGACTTGGCCATTTCAGGTCGGGTCGCTACATTAGCATGGATCAAGAGTGGGATTTGTAACTTCGTGTGACGGAGAGGTATCTCAGGGCCCACTCGGTAATACAAGATCACAAACAAGCCTTGCAACCAATGTGACTAAAGAGTTAGCCACGGGATCTTGTATTATGGAACGAGTAAAGAGACTTGCGGGTAACGAGATTTTAATAGGTATGGGGTAACTGACGATCGAATCTCGGGCAAGTAACATACTGAAGGGTAAAGGGAATGATATACATGATTGTATGAATCCTTGACATAGAGGTTCAACCGATAAGATCTTCGTAGAATATGTATGATCAGCTATTGGATATAGACCAATATTGGATGATCAGCTATTGGATATAGACCAGAGAGTGTCTCGGTCATGTCTACATAGATCTCGAACCCGTAGGGTCTGCACACTTAAGGTTCGATGACGTTTTAGGTATAGTTGATTTATTGATGTTGCTAACTGAATGTTGTTCGAAGTCCCGGATGAGATCCCGGACGTCATGAGGGTCTCCGGACGAATGGTCCGGAAATGAAGATTGATAGAGAGGATTGTTGCATTTGGCTTTCGGAAAGATTTCGAGCATTACCGGTAAAGTACCGGGAGTGACGCATGGGTTCCGGGGTTTTACCGGGAGGGGCCACCTACCCGGGAGAGGATCTAATAGGCCCATGGGTGGTGCACCAGCCCTTAAGAAGGAAAAAATGCAACAATCCTATTAGATCCTCTCCATGGTGGATCTAATAGACCGGTTTCATCGAGTAACATGCAACTTGTTGCATAAAGACGACTGGGGTGTCTGTTTGTCCAACTTTAGTTGAATCAGATTTGACCGAGGTGGTCCTTGGACAAGGTTAAATAGCAACTTGCATATCACCATTGTGGTTTTGCATAAGTATGATGCAATCATACTACATAACGTAGCAGCCACATAAAACATGCAAGAACAAATTAGAGGATGTCTAACTTGTTTTTGCACAGTATGTTGTGATGTGATATGGCCAAAGACATGATATGGTATATTGGATGTATGGGATGATCATAATGTAATAGTTAAATATCGACTTGCACGTCGATGCTACGGCAACCAACAGGATCCATAGGGTTGTTTTTAATTACTTTTGCGCTTGGTGATGATTTACTTTATCGCTAGTAGTAGATTTAGTAGTAACATCATAGTTAGCATGAAAACCTCGATGACAACTAAATGATGGAGATCATGGTGTGGCGATGGTAATGATGGAGATCATGCCAGTGCTTTGGTGATGGAGATCGAGAAGCACAAGTTCATGGCCATATCATGTCACTTTTGATTTGCATGTGATGTTAATCCTTTTATGCACCTTATTTTGCTTAGGATGATGGTTGCATTATAAGGTGATCCCTCACTAAAATTTCAAGATAAAATTGTGTTGTCCCCGACTGTGCAATGTTGCGACAGTTCGTCGTTTCGAGACACCACGTGATGATAGGGTTTGATAGACTCAACGTTCACATACAACGGGTGCAAAACAGTTGCACACGCGGAACACGGGGGTTAAACTAGACGAGCCTAGCATGTACAGACATGGCCTCGGAACGCAAGAGATCGAAAGGTCGAGCATGAATCATATAGTTGATACGATCAACATGGAGATGTTCACCATTAAATTAAGCTCAACTCACATGATGATTGGACTTGAGTTAGTGGATTTGGATCATGCGCCACTCGAATGATTAGAGGGATGTCTATTTGAGTGGGAGTTTATTAGTAATATGATTAGCTAAACTCAATTATCTTGAACAGAGTCTAAGTAATCTTTGCAAAATTTTATGTTGTAGATAAATGGCTCGCTCGGTAAGAACCCTGAATTTTAATGCGTTCCTAGAGAAAGCTAAGTTGAAAGATGATGGAAGCGAATTTGTTGACTGGGTCCGTAATCTAAGGCTCATCCTTCAGGCTGCCCAAAAGTCATATGTCCTTGATGAACCGCTAGGTGATGAACTACCGAAACCTGCATTGCCTGAAGTTATGAACGTCTGGCAGGCGCGCAAGGATGACCACTTGTTACTTCAATGTGTAGTTTCGTATGGCTTTGAACGTCATGTAGCATATGAGATGTTCCAGGATTTGAAGTTTATCTTTGAGAAGAATGCCCGGATCGAGAGGTATGAGACCTCCGATAAGTTCTATGCTTGCAAAATGGAGGAGAACGGGTCTGTGAGTGAGCATGTGCTCAGAATGTCTGGGTACTCTAACCGTCTGGCGGAGCTGGGAATATCTGTCCCACCAGAGGTTATCACTAACAGAGTTCTTCAGTCACTGCCGCCAAGCTACAAACGCTTTGTGTTGAACTATAACTTGCAAGGGATGAATAAGTCACTCGCCGAGCTGTTTGCGATGCTGAAAGTCGCAGAGTCGAAAATCCAGCAGGAGCATCAACTGTTGATGGTCAATAAGACCACTAGTTTCAAGAAAAACGGCATGGGGAAGAAGGGTAACTCCAAGAAGAGTGACAAAGCTATTGCCCCTCCGACGAAGAAACCCAAGTCCGGACCCAAGCCGAAAACTGAGTGCTACCATTGCAAGGGGCTGGTCACTCAAAGCGGAACTGCCCCAAGTATTTGGACGATAAGAAGGCGACCAACGCCAACAAGGTATATTTGATATACATGTTATTGATGTGTACCTCACCAGCTCTCGTAGTAGTGCATGGCTATTTGATACCAGCTCTGTTGCTCACATTTGCAACATGAAATAGAAACTGCGGAATAAACGAAGGGTCGTGAAGGATGAAGTGACGATGCGTGTGGGAAATGCTTCCAAGGTTGATGCGATCGCCGTCGGCACAATCTCAGTTCACCTACCATCGGGATTAGTGATGAACTTAAATAATTGTTATTTTGTTCCTGCATTGAGCATGAACATTATATCTGGTTCTTGTTTATTGCGAGACGGTTACTCATTTAAGTCAGAGAATAATGGTTGTTCTATTTATATGAGTAATATCTTTTATGGTCATGCACCCAATATGAAGGGTTTGTTCATATTGAATCTTGATAGTGATGACACTCATGTCCTTAACATTGAGACCAAAAGATGTAGAGTTAATAATGATAGTTCCACTTTCTTGTGGCACTTCCTCTTAGGTCATATTGGTGTAAAATGCATGAAGAAACTCCATGCTGATGGACTTTTGGAGTCACTTGATTTTGAATCACTTGACACATGCGAACCATGTCTCATGGGCAAGATAACTAAGACTCCGTTCTCCAAACAATGGAGCATGGAAGTGACTTGTTGGGGATCATGCATACTGATGTGTGCGGACCGATGAGCATAGAGGTGTGCGGTGGATATTGTTATTTTCTCACCTTCACTGACAATTTGAGTAGGTATGGTTATATCTACTTGATGAAGCACAAGTCTGAAATGTTTGAAAAGTTCAAGTAATTTCAGAGTGAAGTTGAAAATCATCGTAACAAGAAGATGAAGTTCCTATGATCTGATCGAGGAGGTGAGTATCTGAGTTACGAGTTTGGTGCTCACTTAAGACAATGTGGAATTGTTTGACAGTTGACACCGCCTGGAACACCAGAACGCAATGGTGTGTCTGAACGTCATAATCGTACTTTATTAGATATGGTGAGTTCTATGATGTCTCTTACCGATTTGCCGTTATCATTTTGGGGCTATGCATCGGAGACAGCTGCATTCACTTTAAATAGGGCACCATCAAAATCCATTGAGACAACACCATATGAGCTGTGGTATGGCAAGAAGCCAAAGTTGTCATTTCTTAAAGTTTGAGGATGTGATGCTTATGTCAAAAAGCTTCAGCCTGAAAAGTCGGAACCCAAAGCAGAAAGGTGCGTCTCCATAGGTTACCCAAAAGAGACAGTTGGGTATACCTTCTATCTAAAATCCGAGGGCAAAGTGTTTGTCGCTAAGAACGGAGATTTTCTTGAGATAGAGTTTCTCTCGAAAGAATTGAGTGGGAGGAAGATAGAACTTGATGAGGTTGTAGAACCTCTACTTCAACAAGATGGTGGTGCAGGGAAGAAAGAAATTTCTGTCGAGGCAACACTAGTTGAAGAGGAAGCTAATGATGGTGATCATGAAGCTTCAGATCAAGTTTCTATCAAACCTCGCACGTCGACAAGGGCACGTACTGCTCCTGAGGTGTACGGGAATCCTGTCTTGTCAATCATGTTGTTAGACAACAATGAGCCTGCGATTTATGGAGAAGCAATGGTAGGCCTAGATTCCAACAGATATTTATGGAGAAGCAATAGTGGGCCCAGATTCCAACAAATGGTTAGAGGCCATGAAATCGAAGATAGGATCTATGTATGAAAACAAAGTATGGACTTTGGAAGTATTACCGTAAGGCCAAAAGGCTATTCAGAACAAATGGATCTTTAAGAAGAAGACAAACACAGACGGTAATGTGACCGTTTATAAAGCTCGACTTGTGGCAAAGGATTTTTCACAAGTTCAAGGAGTTGACTACGATGAGACATTCTCACCCGTAGCGATGCTTAAGTCTGTCCGAATCATGCTAGCAATAGCTGCATTTTTCGATTATGAAATTTAGCAGATGGATGTCAAAACGGCGTTCCTTAAAAGGTTTCTTAAGGAAGATTGTATATGATGCAACCCAAAAGTTTTGTCGATCCAGATAATGCTAACAAAGTATGCAAGCTCCATTGATCCATTTATGGACTGGTGCAAGCATCTCGGAGTTGGAATCAACGTTTTGATGAGGTGATCAAAGTGTTCAGGTTTATATAAGTTTTTGGAGAAGCTTGTATTTACAAGAAAGTGGGTGGGAGCTCTATAATGTTTCTGATATTATATGTGGATGACATATTGCTGATTGGAAACAATATAGAATTTTTGGGGAGCACGAAGGATTACTTGAATAAGAGTTTTTCAATGAAGGACCTGGGAGAAGCTGCTTACATATTAGGCATAAAGATCTATAGAGGTATATCAAGGCGCTTAATAGGACTTTCACAAAGCACATACCTTGACAAAGTTTTGAAGAAGTTCAAAATGGAACAATCCAAGAAGGGGTTCTTGCCTGTGTTACAAGGTATAAAGTTGAGTAAGACTCAATGCCCAGTAACTGCAGAAGATAGAGAAATGATGAGTATCATCCCCTATGCTTCAGCCATAGGGTCTATCATGTATGCAATGTTGTTTACAAGATTGGATGTCAGGCTGCCATAAGTATGGCAGACATGTTTCAAAGTGATCCAGGAGTAGAACACTGGACAGTGGTCAAGAACATTCTAAAGTACCTGAAAAGGACTAAGGAAATGTTTCTCGTTTATGGAGGTGACAAAGAGCTCGTCGTAATGGGTTACGTCGATGCAAGCTTCGACATTGATCCGGATGACTCTATGTCACAAACCGGATACACATTTATTCTAAATGGGGGTGCGATAAGCTGGTGCAGTTCCAAGCAAAGTGTCGTAGCTGATTCTACATGTGAAGCGGAGTACAAAGCTGCCTCAGAGGCGGCTAAGGAGGGTGTCTGGATGAAGCAGTTCATGACAAATCTTGGAGTTCTGCCGAGCGCACTAGATCCAATAAATCTGTTCTTTGACAACACTGGTGCCATTGTTCTAGCCAAGGAACCAAGGTTTCACAAGAGGACCAGACACATAAAACAATGCTTCAATGCCATCCGCGAGTACATCAAGGAGGAGGACATAAATATTTGCAAAGTGCACATGGATCTGAATGTTGCAGACCCGCTGACTAAGCCTCTTCCATGAGCTAAACATGACCAACACCAAAATTGCATGGGTGTTAAATTTGTTACATTGTAAATCACATAGAGATGTCATACTAGATTGTTGACTCTAGTGCAAGTGGGAGACTGTTGGAAATATGCCCTAGAGGTAATAATAAAATAGTTATTATTATATTTCCTATTTAAAGATAAATGTTTATTATCCGTGCTATAACTGTATTGAATGAAAGCATAAATACATGTGTGGATACATAGACCAAATATTGTCCCTAGTAAGCCTCCAGTTGACTAGCTTGTTGATCAAAGATGATTAAGGTTTCCTAGCCATGGACAAGTGTTGTCACTTGATAATGGGATCACATCATTAGGAGAATGTTGTGATGGAAAAGATCCAAACTATAAACGTATCATGTGATTGTGTTATTTGGTTGCTATTGTTTTCTGCATGTCAAGTATATATTCCTATGACCATGAGATCATGTAAGTCATTGACACTGGAGGAATGCCTTGTGTGCACCAAACGTCGCAACGTTACTGGGTGACTATAAAGGTTCTCTACAGGTATCTCCAAAGGTGTCCGTTGAGTTAACATGGATCAAGAATGGGAATTGTCACTCCGTGTGACGGAGAGGTATCACGGGGCCCACTCGGTAATACAACATCACAAACAAGCCTTGCAAGCAATGTGACTAAAGAGTTAGCCACGGGATCTTGTATTACAGAATGAGTAAAGAGACTTGTCGGTAACGAGATTGAAATAGGTATGGGGATACCGACGATCGAATCTCGGGCAAGTAACATACCGAAGGACAAAGGGAATGATATACGGGATTGTATGAATCCTGGACATAGAGGTTCAACGATAAGATCTTCGTAGAATATGTAGGATCCAATATGGGCATCCAGGTCCCGCTATTGGATATTGATCGGAGAGTGTCTCGGTCATGTCTACATAGTTCTCGAACCCGCATGGTATGCACACTTAAGGTTCGGTGACATTTTAGGTATAGTTGATTTATTGATGTTGGTAACATAACGTTGTTAGGAGTCCCGGATGAGATCCTAGACGTCACGAGGTTCTCCGGAATGGTCCGTAAATGAAGATTGATATATAGTATTGTTGCATTTGGCTTCCAGGAAGATTTTGGGGATTACCGGTAAAGTAACGGGAGTGACGAATGGGTTCTGGGGTTTTATCGGGAGGGGCCACCCACCCGGGAGAGGACCCAATAGGCCCATGGGTGGCGCACCAGCCCTTAGTTGGTTGGTGAGGCCAGACGAATAAGCCTATTTCAGCCAAAGCGAAAAATAAGAAGGAAAAATAAAAATAAAAGGGAAGGAGGTGGACAAGATGGGAAGGAGTCCTCCACCAAACCAAATTGGAGGAATCCTCCCTCTTGGCTCGGCCGACTCCTCCTACTTGGAGTAGGAGGCAAGCTATCCTCCCTCTTGTTCCTCCTATATATAGTGGAGGTTTGAAAGGCTTTTTGCACCCCAAGCCTTTGTGCAGCATTCTCTCCCTCCACTACTTCGTGACACCCCGTAGCTAGTTCGGTACGGCACAGCAAAGCCCTGCCAGAGTAGCTCCACCACCATGACCGCCACACGATTGTGCTTCCGGAGAATTGAGCTACCTCTTCGTCTCTCTTGCTGGATCAAGAAGGCAGAGATCGTCATCGAGCTGTACGTGTGCTGATCGTGGAGGTGCCGTCCATTTCATACTAGACCGGGACGGAGTCCGTGGGACGGATCGTGATTGGATCGCGAAGACGTTCGACTACATCAACCACGTTTCTTAACGCTTCCCGCTTAGCGATCTACAAGGGTATGTGGATCCGATCTCCCCTCTCATAGATGATCATCATCATGATAGGTCTTCGTGTGCGTAGGAATTTTTTTGTTTCTTATGCAACGTTACCCAACAACTTGTAGGCCGTATCCGGGTAATAATCCTAATGGTTATGGAAATTCTTGTGGTAATTCTTTTGGAAATTCCTCTACAAATTCTAATAGGATACCCCCTGATCTTGAGAACATAATAAAGGAATTCATTAATTCTCAAAAAGTTTTCAATACTATGGTAGAAGAAAAATATCATGTTGTTGATACTTTGGCCAAAAACATGGATATGATTGTTCTTGATGTAGAAACTCTTAAGAAAATCTTTGAATCCTAAGCATGAGTTTAGTGAGATTATTAAATCTATCCAAGTTTCTATTGATGAAAGTAAGGAGAGGACCCTAAGTTGAAAGCTAAGTGGGAATTTCTAGAAAAAGCTCTTCCACCCAGTTTTTATCGGAATCATGATGAAGATCTTAAAATGATTGGTACTTTTCCTATTGAATCTTTGCTTACTTCTCTGAATTTTATTTATAAAGGGACTGGGGACATCAAGTCTAGTGAAGGAGCATCCCCTTTGCTTAGAGGGTGATGATTCTAATGTTAAAACTGAAAAAGTGGGTTTGGAGAAGTCAAAATATTAACTAGTTATATGCCCACTATTTTGGATTACAAGGACTTTAATTATGATAATTTCTCTTTAGTAGAATGATTTCCTTACTACAACCCATTATTATCTCACCCAACACTTACAAACAAAATGAAGCTTTTACTCAACATATAGTGGAAGCTATGGTGAAAGCTTATGATGAGAAACTTGAGCTGGAAGTTTTTATTCCTAGAAAGATGCATGATGAGTGGGAACCTACTATCAGAATGAAGATAAATAAATATGAATTCAATGCTTTGTGTGACCTTTGTGCTAATGTTTGAACCATACCTAAATCTTTATGTGATGTGCTTGGTCTCGCTAATATTTAAGAATGTTCCCTACACTCGCATCTTGCGGATTCTACCATCAAGAAACCTGTAGGTAGAATAAATGACGTGCTGATAATTTAAAATAAAAATTATGTGCATGGAGATTTCATTGTTCTTGATATTGTTTGCAACCCTACTTCTCCAATTATACTTGGAAGACCCTTCCAACGAACTATAGTGCAATCATCGACACGAAAGAGGGAAATATAAGGTTCCAATTTTCATTAAAAAAGGAATGTAACACTTACCTAGAAATAGAATTAGGCCACCATATGAATCAAGAATGAGATCTACTTATGGTTTGAATGTCAAAGATGACAACACTTGAAACTATGCAATATGCATAGCTAGGGGTGTAAAACAATAACGCTTGTTGGGAGGCAACCCAATAGTTATCTTTAATTTTTGATTTTTATTTATGTTAGTGTATGATAACATGATTATTTCCTGTGTAATGATTGTGTTTTTATGTTTTAGTTAGTGTTTTTGCCAAGTAGAGACTTTGGGATGATTTGCATGATGAGTAGAATTGATACAGTGCAAAAACAGAAACATTGACGTTTAATGCAGAATTTCTATGAATTACTGGAATGTATTTTTAAGCTAAATTATTTACATAGTATTTCTATACAAATTATTCAGGTCTTCCTAATGTTCCAGAACTTTTGGAGTTACAAAAGTATAAGTTCATTACAGATTACTACACATTGTTCTGTTTTAGTCACATTCTGTTTTTGCATGTGTAGTTTGCTTGTTTTGATGATGCTATGAATTGTATTGGGGGGTATAAGCCATGGAGGAGTTAAGATACAGTGACTTATGCTAATATAAAATAATAATTGATATGTAATAGCACCTAAAATTATTTGATATGTTGCTTATACTAACGGATCTCAGGAAGTTTTGTTGAGTTTTATGTGATTGAAGTTTTCATGTTTTTGGTACTGTCGTGATGGCCAAAGAATTGAGGAGCAGAAAAATCCTAAGCTTGGGGATGCCCAAGGCACCCCAAGGTAATATTCTAGGAAGACTCAAGCATCTAACCTTGGGGATGACCCGGAAGGCATGCCCTCTTTGCGTCTCAATCCATCGGAATGTTACTTGGAGCTATATTTTTATTCGTCACATGATATGAGTTTTGCTTGGATCGTCGTTTGCTTTTGTTTGCTTTTACTTTTAGTATACCATAGTCATTGTTTTCTGAACACACCTATTTGAGAGACATACCACATCATCACAATTTGTTAGAATACTCTATGTGCTTCACTTATATCTTTTGAGCTTAGCAGTTGCTCTAGTACTTCACTTATTTATTTTTGAGCATGGTGGTGCGTAGATTTTATAGTAATATTATGCTCTCATTCTTCACTTATATTTTTTTGAGAGCTGGACAAGTATAGATGGTAATTTGCATGGGTCATAAGACTAGATAAAAAATAATGAGTATCCAATGAGTGATGATAAAAACCATCATGTAGCACATATAGAGAAATTGCGAGTTAATAATATTGATGTGGTGATATGAAAAATGTGTGAGTTCATTATTATTAATTCATATAGGTGTCAATATTAAGAGATGTTAAACTTCTTGTTCATCTAAAAAATTAAAAAGGCATGGTGATGACGTGTGAGCATTTCAATTCGTCCTTGAAATCCTTGTGTTGTTTTGAGTCGGAGTCATGCGATGGTTAATTCCTAGAAACCCTCTCCCTCAGGGCATGCTAGTAGTACTTTGATTTGTGATAAAAACAATAAAACTTTGCAATAATTATATGAGTTCTACATGACTAATGTGACACCATGGACATACGAACTCTCACCTCCTCATATTTGCTAGCCTCTTCGCTACCGTGCATCGCCCGTTCTCACCTTAAGGATTGGTGCAACTTTAGCCGGTGCATCCAAACCCCGTAACATGACAGGCTCTGTTTAACATAAAAACATTTTTATATCCTCCTCAAAACATCCACCATACCTACCTATCATGGCATTTCCATAGCCATTCCGAGATATATTGCCATGCAAATGTCATCGTCACTTCAGATGACTAGTTCGTTCATCATTATAATGTTTTGCATGACCATATAGAGGTGACATAGTATTTGTTGCAAAGCCACCTTTCATCATGTTTTTTATACATGTAACGCTAGATCTTTGCACATCCTCGTACACTGCCGGAGGCATTCATTCAGAGTCATATCGTCCTATCAGTTTTCATGATGAGTTGTAAATAAATAAAAGTGTGATGATCATCATTATTAGAGCATTGTCCTAGTGAGGAAATAAAAATGGGGGAGGCCAAATTAGCCCACCATAAAAAAATGATGAGAGATAAAGAGAGAAGGGACTTTTCTACTATCCTTTACCACACTTGTCCCTCAAAGTGGCACCTTGTTCTTCATATAGAGAGTCTTATGTTATATCATTCATATGCTAGTGGGAATCAATTTTTCATAAACTTGGCTTGTATATTATGATAACCGGCTTCCTCAAATGCCCGAGGTCTTCATGAGCAAGCAAGTTGGATGCACACAACACTTAGTTTCAATGGAGCTTTCGTACACTTATAGCTCTTGTGCATCGTTTGCATGCCAATCCCTACTCCTCGCATCGATAACTATCGACGGGCATCTCCATAGCTCGTGTGTACGCCTAGTTGATGTAAGACTATCTTCTCCACTTTTACCCCTTTGAAACCTACCACCATATTTTGTTCCACCTTTATGGTATGTCCAATGGTTCATGCTCATGTCTTACCTGAAGAATAAAAAGTTTATGCATATTGAAAAATTACGATCCAATTGCCTGACTTGAACATCGTGGTGCTTGACATTTGTATTAATGTGGTGAATATGGAGCCATGCCTTGCTAATATAATAAATATGGATGGGGTTAAAACAATCTTTGAGGATCGTATACTTTAAAGGATTAACGATTTGCTGCTTATACCTATAAGTATTGCTTTGTTAATGTTTGCTAATTTATCGATTCTCAATGAGCATACATGCATAAGGTTACATCATGGATAACATGTCGCAACAAAAAATCTATTTTATCATTTACCTACTCGAGGACGAGCATGAATTAAGCTTGGGGATGCTTGACACGTCTCCAATGTATCTATAATTTTTAATTGTTCCATGCTGATATATTATCATTCTAGTATGCTTTTGGGGTATTCATTTACCATTTTATATTATTTTTGAGCAGTAACTTGTTGACCAAATGCCCAATTCCATTTGATGTTTGCTGCGTGTTTTTCACTTTGTAGGTTTTCCATAAAAAATTATAGATGCTTTAGAGACGTGTCAACATCCCCAAGCTTAATTCATGCTCGTCCTCGAGTAGGTAAATGATAAAAACAGAATTTTTGATGTGACATGGTACCCAACATGTAATTTATTGCAGGTTTGATCATTGACAAATGATGAATTAACAAACACTAACATAGTAATATTCAAAAAAATAAGCAACACAATCATCAAGTTTTAAAATATACAATCCTTAAATAATGTTCACCCTTATTCATTTTATCATATAAGTACAACATGGCTATATCTTTACCACATAAATACAAATGTTAAGCACCATTGTGTCAAGTGAGGCAATTGGATCATACTCTTTAACACACTTCAACTTTTTATTACTCACTCAATATATGAGCGTGAACCATGGATATAGAATAAAGGTGGAATAGAATATGGTGGTAGGTTTCAAAGGGGTAAAAGTGGAGAAGAAAGTCTCGCATTGACTACGCGTATCAACGGGTTATGGATATGCCCATCAATAGATATCAATGTGAGGAGTAGGGATCTCCATGCAACATATTTACTAGAGCTATGAGTGTATGAAAGTTCAACTGAAGCTATGTGGGTGTGCATCCAACTTGCTTGCTCATGAAAACCCCAAGCATTTGACAAAGCGTGTCATCGGAATATACAAGCCAAGTTCTATAATGAAAAATTCCTTCTAGCATATGGAAGTGACAAAACAAGAGACTCTATATATGAAGAACATGGTGCCACTTTGAGGCACAAGTGTGAAAAATAGGTAGTAGCACTATTCCTTCTCTCTTTACTCTCTTTTTTGCTTTTTTTATTCTCCTTTTTTCTTTTCTTTTTCATTTTCCGTCCGGAGTCTCATCCCGACTTGTGGGGGAATAATATTATCCATCATCCTTTCCTCAGTGAGTCAATGCCCTAATAATGACGATCATCACACTTTTATTTACTTAGAACTCAACATGAAAAACAGTAACATGACTCACTATACCAGGACATGCAATGATCAAGCGTTACATGTATAAAAATGATGATCGGTGGCTTTTCCACAAATACCTTGTCAACTTATATGATCATGCAAATCAATATGACAATGGAAGTAAAAGTTAGCATGAAAGATATCGAAAATTCTATCATGACGTTGACAGGAAAAGCACACGCCCCAAAATTACAATTTCATCTCTGTTTTAAACCTTGATCTCTGGCACCTCTGCAAATCAATGCTTCCATCTACGAAGGGCCTTTCTATTTACTTTTATGTTATTTAATTTCAAGTTATTTTCCTTCATTTGAATTGTCATTCTTATGCATTAAGTATAGTTAATGTTGGATGTGAGAACGACTGGATCTTTTCTACTATGAATTACAATGTTTAGACGCTGCTCGAATCTTAGAGGTGCTTTGCATTTATGGTTTGCGGTCTCAGAAAGGGCTAACGAGATCCATATCATCATATTATATCATCATTATTCTGACAAATTGTTGGCCTATGAGATATCTTATTATTGCTCGCTAGTTGGTTACGTTATTGCCATGAGTGAATTTGATGTTTAATTGTTTTGTTGGATATGGTTATTTATGATTTATGCTAAAAAACTAAACACTAGATAAGCATATATATAGCAACGAGAACAAAAGAGTTTGTAAATATTTTCTTTATCATTTTAAATTTATCAAATGAATTGCTTGAGGATGCTACTTCTTGAGCTTGCGTTGGTTTTCCCCTTGAAGAAGAAAGGGTGATGCAGCAAAGTAGAGATAAGTATTTCCCTCAGTTTGAGAACCAAGGTATCAATCCAGTAGGAGTATCAAGATGAGGCACCAAGGCACCTGCGCAAAAACAAACAAACTTGCACCCAACGCGATAAAGGGGTTGTCAATCCCTTTATGATTACTTGCAAGGTGAGATCTGATAGTGATAACAGGTAATTATAAATAAATAGATAAAAGTGCAGCAAGGTATTTTTGGTATTTTTGTACGTAGATCTGAATATATAATGTGCAAAATAGACCCGGGGGACATAGTGTTCACTAGAGGCTTCTCTCATGATAGCAAGTATTACGGTGGGTGAACGAATTACTGTCGAGCAATTGATAGAATCGCGCAAGGTCATGACGATATCTAAGGCAATGATCATACATATAGGCATCACCTCCGAGACAAGTAGACTGATACTTTCTGCATCTACTACTATTACTCCACACATCGACCACTATCCATCATGCATCTAGTGTATTAAGTTCATAACAAACAGAGTAACGCCTTAAGAAAGATGACATGATGTAGAGGGATAAATTCACGCAATATGTTATAAACCCCATCTTTTTACCCTTGATGGCAACAAGACGATGCGTGCCTCGCTACCCCTTCTGTCACTAGGTGAGGACACCGCACAGTATGAACCCAAAGCCAAGCACTTCTCCCATTGCAAGAATTATAGATCAAGTTGGCCAAACGAAACCCATAACTCGAAGAGAATTACAAGGATACGAAATCATGCATATAAGAAATCAGAGGAGACTCAAATAATATTCATAGATAATCTCATCATAAATCCACAATTCATCGGATCTCGACAAACACACCGCAAAAGAAAGTTACATCGAATAGATCTCCATGAAGATCATGTATAACTTTGCATTGAAGATCCAAGAAAGAGAAGAATCCATCTAGCTACTAGCTTTGGACCCGAAGGTCTGTGGTGAACTACTCACGCATCATCGGAGAGGCAATGGTGTTGATGAAGAAACCCTCCGTGTTCGAATCCCCCTCCGGCAGGGCACCAGAACACTCCCTAGATGGGATCTCGCGGAAACAGAAGCTTGCGGTAGCGGAAAAGTATTTTCGTGGCTCTCTCCATTGGTTTGGGGATTTTAGGGAATTTATAGGCGAAAGAGGTAGGGCAAAGGAGGCACGGGGGGCCACGAGCCTGCTAGGCGCGCCCCCCTGGGGTGCGCCTAGGGGGCTCGTGGCCTCCTGCGTGGCCCTTGGCCTTGGTTCTCAAGTCTTCTGGATCCCTTCTGTTATGGAAAAAATCATTCCGAAGGTTTTATTCTGTTTGGACTCTGTTTAATATTCTTATCTGAAAAAGGTCAAAAACACGGAAAAAACAGAAACTGGCACTAGGCACTGAGTTAATAGGTTAGTCCCAAAAATGATATAAAATAGCATGTAAATGCATATAAAACATCCCAAGATAATATAATAGCATGGAACATCGAAGATTATAGATACATTGGAGACGTATCAGAGAAGAAGCAATGAGTTAAGCTTGGGGGAGTTGATACATATGAAACATATCTACTTTTCCAAACACTTTTTGTCTTGTTTTGGACTCTAATTTGCATGATTTGAATGAAACTAACCTGGACTCACACTATTATCGCCACAACTACCTTCGTGTTATTTTTGTTGCAGAAATAAAATTTCTCGGAATCGAACAAAACTTTTTGTCGAATTTTGTTGGAATATATGAGTAATCATGGAGCGAAGACCTTCCGGAGGGGGGCACTTGTGGGAATCAAGCCAACAAGTCGCGCCCACCCCTCGGCGCGCCTTGTAATCTTGTGGGTCCACGTGGCTCCCCCGACCTTAATTCCAGTCCTATAAATTCACAATTGCGGAGAAAAAATCAGAGAGAATTTTTCATCGTGTTTTATGATACGGAGCTGCCGTCGCCTCCAGTTCTTCCTGGGGGGGCTGATTTAGAGTCCGTTTGGGGCTCCGGAGAGGGTGATTAGTCGTTGTCGTCATCACCAACCCTTCTCCATCAACAATTCCATGACGCTCACCATCGGGAGTGAGTATTTCCTTTGTAGGCTTGCTGGGCCGTGATGGGATTGGATGAGATTCATCATGTAATTCCATTGTAAGCTTGATCCCAAGTATCCACTATGTTCTGAGATTGATGTTGCTATGATTTTGCTAAGCTTAATTCTTGTCACTGGGGCCCGAGTGCCATGATTTCAGATCTGAACCTATGTTTTATGTGAATATGGAAGTGTTTAGATCCTATCTTGCAATTTGTATGCACCTATTACGTGTTATGACCCGCATACTGCAAGGTGACAATTATTGGGATTCTTTCTGGTGATTGCCGTAGTTTAAGGAGTTCTTGTATTCACAATCTGTTAGTGCTTTTTTCCAGATATCTATAAAAAGGAGGCATTAATATCTCTTAGTTTCCTTATGGACCCCGCTGCCATGTGAGGGTAGGAGAAAATATGCCATGCAAGTTCTTATCGCAAGCACGTATGACTATATACTGAATACATGCCTACATTATATTGTTGAATTGTAGCTAGTTCTATGTCGCTCTAGTGTGTAACTATTACATGATTGATGTCATCTAAATCATTGTCCATCACTGTTCCACGTGCCTATGCTTTTCATACACTAAATCTTGCTAAGTTACTACTACTGCTGCTACTTTTACAATCACTACAAAACTGTTGTTGTTACTGTTACTACTACTATTTTGTTATGCTACTACAATCTTTGTTGCACAACGATATCCGAGGTGTAGTTGAATTTACAACTCAGTTGCTAAGACCAATAAATATCCTTTGGATCCCCTTGTGTCTCACCAATAAATTAGGGTGTAATACTACCTGCGAAGATTGTTGCGACCCCCTATACTTGTGGGTTATCATGCACTGATGACAACTTACTAGAAGGATCTTATTCAATCCATAGGTAGGTATGGTGGACTCTCATGGTAAGAAACTGAGTTTAAGGGTTATGTATGCACAAGTAGTATCTCTACTTAGTGCGTATTTTTGGGATTGTAAAGGATCCTAAGCAAGCACCACATGTTGGAGGATCCATGATCTAACTTCTATGTGAATGTAAACAAACATAGCTCATTACGTTGTGTTTCTTGTCCAACATGAACACTTCGATCATTATATACTATTTGGTGGGGGCTCACAATCATAAAAGATGTCCAAGATAGTGTATTTGTATGTGAATCTCCTCTACTCTATCATAATTTTGCATGTATTGTATCAATGACTAATGCTATGTTTGTTCACTCCCAACAACTTTTATCTGTCATACTTTTTCCATGTGAAGTCATTACTCCCCGTGGGATTAGCATATGATTGTTTCTATTTTTTTATTTCATTATTGTAATTGATGCATGAGAGTAAAGCAAACAAGAAACCTAACACTACAGGAATCTGATACTTTGCTGTCTGCCATGGCGGACGGCAAAGGGGGCCACCCCGAACGGCAAAGGCCTTTGTCATCCGTCAGCAGACGGCAAACTGGACGGCAAACAAAAACCCGGTGAAGGGCCTCTTTGCCGTCTGCATCGGGACAACTGACGGCAAAGGATCTTTGTCGTGAGGGGGCTGGCGGCAAAGAATATGGGATGACACATTTGCGGGCACCTCCATCAAGTGCTAACGGCGGCCTGCTGGGCCCACAGATAGTTTGCCGTCCGCCCTTTGCCCCTGTGCCGTCTGCCGTGCTAGTGGACTGACGGCAAAGGCACCGCCAAAGCCCCTCTCATTTGCCCCGTTGCCATCTGCCCTTTGACCCTTTGCCGTCTGCCCTTTGCCCCTTTGTCGTCTGCCGTGCTGGTGGGCTGACGACAAAGGTACCAGCAAAGCCCCTCTCACTTGCCCCTTTGTCGTCTTCCCTTTTAACCTTTGCCGTCTGCCCTTTTAACCTTTGTCGTCTGCCCATCAGCACAACATACGGCAAAGGGGGCACCCAATTTGATTCAACAGTCCAGTTTGGGCCCTTTGTCGTCTGATGTAGCTCCTTTGCCGTCAGTGGGCACACGACAAAGGCTCCAAACTGCCACTGTTTATTTTATTTTTAATAACATCCAGCAATTTTCACACAAATCAGGAATATATTTCACACAAACTGCCCCAAATGACATAATATATTTCACACAAAGGCTCCAAATGACATAATATATTTCACACAAACTACCCATACTCATAACCATATTAAAATAAGTTTCATCCATAATCCATACCTATTATGCAAATTTCATCCGTACCAAACCATATATTACACTAGTTTCATCCATACATACAAAGTTTCATATCCATTTACTACAATAGTTTCAATCCAAGCTTCTGTGAAGCCATTTTAGAAGAAAACATATTGAAGCACTCCATCAATATAATCCAAGCTTCCGTGAATTGAATGTAATCTGCAAAATGGGAAATAAATAAGTTAGAAGAAGAAGACTAGATGAAGAGGAGAAGAAATAAGTAAGTTTCATATCCATTTAGCTCCGAAAAGACATACTTAGCTAATTTATTTTTGGAGCTAAATGGGATAATTATTTCATTTTAGAGGAAAACAAGCTAAGTATATAATATTCATGAGCTAACCAAGGTTCTTATGCCATTATGAGCTTATTATGTCATTTTGGAGCTAAATTAGTCATTTTAATGAGCTAAGCAAGGTTCTTATGATGTTTTTTACCTAACTAAGTTAATTATGTCATTTTGGAGGATAATTAGCTAAGTATGTCTATGTTGGGGAAAATAATCTACGTAGAAGAAGAAAGAGAAGAAGAGGAGAAGAAAAAGAGGAAGGAGGAGGAGGAGGAGAAGGAGAAGGACAAGGAAGAGGAGAAGAAGAAGAAAAGAAGAAGGAAAAGAAGGAGGAGAGAAGAAGAACTAGGGCTCCTTCTCCTTCTTCTCCTTCTCCTTCTTCTTCTATTATTCTTCTCTTCTTCTTCTTCTTCCTTCTTTTCATTTTTCCACTTTCTTCTCCTCTTGTCCCCTTCTTCGGGCTAAATTAGCTAATTATGACTTTTTGGAGCTAATTATGTCATTTTGAGGATAATTAGCTAAGTATAGGTCATGTTTTATTAAATAGACCATTTTGGACCTAACTAAGCTAATTATGTCATTTAGGTGGAAGCCTAGATAACTATAGGTCATTTCGGAGCTAACTTGGGTAAAATATGTCATTCCGGAGCAAACTATGTTTATTAAGCCATTTTGGATCTAGCTAAGCTAATTATAGTCCATTTAATACCTAAGTTAGGGGGAATAGGTCATCTTGGAGCTAAGTTAGCCTTATTATGTCATTTAGGAGAGAACTTAGCTAAGTATAGGTCATTTTTTATTAAATAGGTCATTTTGGAGCTAACGAAGCTATTATGTCATTTAGGTGGAAGCCAAGCTAACTATATGTCGTTTTGGAGCTAACTTGGGTTAGATATGTCATTTTGGAGGATAATTAGCTAAGTATATGTCATTTTTATTAAATAGACCATTTTGGAGCTAATTAAGCTAATTATGTCATTTAGGTGGAAGCCAAGCTAACTATATGTCGTTTTGGAGCTAACTTGGGTTAAATATGTCATTTTGGAGCTAACTATGCTTATTAAGCCATATTGGAGCTAAATTGGCCAATTATATCATTTAGGTGGAAGCCAAGCTAAATATATAATATTCATGAGCTAACCAAGGTTCTTATGCCATTTTGAGCTTATTATTTCATTTTTGAGCTAAATTGGTCATTTTAATGAGCTAACCAAGGTTCTTATGATGTTTTCCCATGCTCTCCTCCAGATGCGATGCAGAATTTCGGCAGCACCTCCCCGCTGTTCTCCTGATACACGTCTCGGCAATAAGCAGAGAGGATGTGTACCCGGAGAACAATAGGGAGGCACTGACGAAATTCCGCGTCGGATCCGGAGCATAGCATACGGGAAAACGAACCCAATCTACACATACTCAGGCTGTCCATGGATAACGTTGGACAATTCGAAAGGATGGCGGTTATAAATATGCAAAGACATGCATATTTATAGATGTCGCCCTTTCGAACGGGAGACGCATATTTCGCACACATACTCATGATTGAAGAAACCTATATCTAGCAAGTTTCATCAGCACGAAGACCGGAACAGAGCAAATTAAGGGGGTAGGAGGAGAAGTCATTTGTGCTCACCAACAAATGTAGGAGCGTAGCTCGTCCAATGCACGTGGAGGTCGTCGAACAACTGCACATTGGAATTCACACGATCAACACAAATATGATGTTTTTAAAACATAATCGGAAAATATGTGACCTAACTCATAATTTACAAAACTATGACCATGTCGGTTTGTGGAAGGCCGAAAAGCACCTTCTCGTTCAACCGGAGGCAGAAGAGTTGTCGGGGGTCAGGGGTTAGTGGCGTCGGGAGTCGATGCTGTCGAGGGTCGATGGTGTTGGGTGTTGGTGGCGTCGGGGTTCGGGGATTAGTGGCGTCGGTGGTCGGGGGTTAGTGTCGTCGGGGGTCCAGGGTCAGTGGCGTCAGGGGTCGGTGGTCGGGGGACTTTTCAGTCAACAAGAGGCCGAAGAGGTGTCAGAGGTCGGGGGTCAGTGGCGTCGGGGGCGGCGTATTAACAGTTGCGCGGAGTTTTCTGCCAGGGTGTCGTCAGGATGTCGTGTCGGGGTTTCGGGCATCGTGTCAGGGTGTCGGGGTGTCAGGGTGTCATTTTCTTCTTCTTCATCTTCTTTTTTTCCTCCTCTTCCTTTTCTTTTTCTTCTTCTTCCTTCCTTCCTTTTCTTCTTCTTCTTCTTATTCTTCTTCCTTCTTTTCCATTTCCCTCTTCTTCTTCTTCCTTCTTTTCCTTTTTCGTCTTCTTTATTCTTCTCCTCTCTCCTCTTCTTCTTCTTCTTCTTCTTCTTCTTCTTTTTATCCTCCTCCTCTTCTTCTTATTCTTCTTCCTTTATCTACTTATTATTCTTTTATTCTTCATCTTTTTTCTACTTATTTCAATTATGACTATGTAGAATCTAATCCTATCACTAAACCTATCGCTAAACCAAAATAGCACTAAACAACAAAAAAATATAACAAAACAGAATCTACCAATCATTAACTAAAAAAGAATCTACCACTAATTAACAAAATATAATCTACCTCTAAATTAACAAATAAAAAATAACCTAGCACTAATTAACTAAACTTGGACTAAATCTACTATTTAACTAAAACAACTAACTAAACTACCAATAAATCAAATAACTAAATCAACTAACTAAATCTAATCAAATAACAAAAAACAAACTCACCTATTAGGAGGAGGGTAGTGGGCAGCCGGGGAGGAGGGGCCGTCGGGGCAGTGGGCAGCCGGGAAGGAGGGGCAGCCGGGGCAGTGGGTGATGTCTACTACGCAACCTTATCCTTGTAGACGTTGTTGGGCCTCCAAGTGCAGAGGGTTGTAGGACAGTAGCAATTTTCCCTCAAGTGCGTGACCTAAGGTTTATCAATCCGTGGGAGGCGTAGGATGAAGATGGTCTCTCTCAAGCAATCCTGCAACCAAATAACAAAGAGCCTCTTGTGTCCCCAACACACCTAATACAATGGTAAGTTGTATAGGTGCACTAGTTCAGCGAAGAGATGGTGATACAAGTGCAATATGGATGGTAGATATAGGTTTTGTAATCTGAAATTACAAAAACAACAAGGTAACAAATGGTAAAAGTGAGCACAAACGGTATTGCAATGCGTCGAAACAAGGCCTAGGGTTCATACTTTCACTAGTGAAGTTCTCTCAACAATGATAACATAATTGGATCATATAACTAGCCCTCAACATGCAACAAAGAGTCACTCCAAAGTCACTAATAGCGGAGAACAAACGAAGAGATTATTGTCGGGTATGAAACCACCACAAAGTTATTCTTTCTGATCGATCTATTCAAGAGTCCGTAGTAAAATAACACGAAGCTATTATTTCCGTTCGATCCATCATAGAGTTCGTACTAGAATAACACCTTAAGATACATATCAACCAAGACCCTAATGTCACCTAGATACTCCATTGTCACCTCAAGTATCCGTGGGTATGATTATACGATATGCATCACACAATCTCAGAATCATCTATTCAACCAACACATAGAACTTCAAAGAGTGTCCCAAAGTTTCTACCGGAGAGTCAAAACGTGTGCCAACCCCTATGCATAGGTTCCTAATGTCACGAACCCGCAAGTTGATCACCAAAACATACATCGAGTACTCACATGAATCAAATGTGTGCCAACCCATATGCATAGGTTCCCAATTGTCACAAACCCGCAAGTTGATCACAACAGATAGACACGTGCAAGACATACATCAAGTGTTCTCAAAGACTCAATCCGATAAGATAACTCCAAAGGGGAAACTCAATTCATTACAAGAAGGAGAGGGGGAAGAACATCATAAGATCCAACTATAGTAGCAAAGCCCATGGTACATCGAGATCAAGACATCTCAAGAACACGAGAGAGACAGATCAAACACATAGCTATTGGTAGATACCCTCAGCCCCGAGGGAGAACTACTCCCTCCTCGTCATGGAGATCGCTAGGATGATGAATATGACCACCGGAGATGGATTCCCCCTCCGGCAGGGTGCCAGAATGGGCTCCAGATTGGTTTTTGGTGGCTACAGAGGCTTGCGGCGGCGGAACTCCCGATCTAGGTTTCTTTCTGGGGGTTTTTGAATTTATAGGAATTTATGGCGGTGGAATTGCCTTAGTCTAGCCCACGAGGAGGTCACAAGCCTGCTCTCCACCACCGGGGGGGGTGGCGGCGTGAGGGCTTGTGACTCCCTCGTGGCCCATCTGGCCTTCTTCCAAAGCTTCGGGGGTCTCTTTTGGTCCAAAAAAATCATCGTAAAGTTTCATTCCATTTGGACTCCGTCTGAAAATGGGCCAAAAACACGAAAAAAAGCAGAAACTGGCACTTGGCACCGAGTTAATAGGTTAGTCCCAAAAAAGATATAAAATAGCATATGCATGCATATAAAACATCCAAAGTTGACAAGATAATAGCATGGAACCATCAAAAATTATAGATACGTTGGAGACATATCAGTGGACAGCTGGGGCGGTGGGCAGCCGGGGAGGAGGGGCGCGGGGAGGATGGGGCGGGGAGGAGGGGAGGCCGAGCTCTTGGGAGGAGGGGTGGCGACGGTGCTGGGGCGGGCGGAGGGGGCAGGGAGGAGGGATGCCGCGGCGCTCGGATGAGCGGACGAGAGGCGGCCGACGGGGGCTGGAGGACGGCCGGCGAGCGGGAGGGGAGGCGGCGGGTGGGCGGGAGGGGAGGCGGCGGGAGGGCGGGAGGGGAGGCGGCGGGCGGGCGGGGAGGAGGGGTGCCGCGGCGCTCGGACAAGCGGAGGGGAGGCGGCCGGCAGGCGGGGGACGAGCAGAGAGATCGGGTGAGAGAGACAGAGAGATGCGCGAGGAAACTGTCGGAGATAGGGGGACGTGGGGTGGGGAGACGGTCGTTAGGGGGGCCTCTCTTTGCCGTCCGCCCCCCGATGGCAAAGAGTAGGAGGGCAGACGGCAAAGAGAGCGCCCGTTATGGGGTGGGAGGGGGTGTGTGGTGGGCCGCCCCGTACTCTTTGTCGTCTGCCCTCCTGCTCTTTGCCGTGCGCCAGCAGACAGCAAAGACAAGACTGATGGCAAAGAGTATCTTTGCCATCAGTCTGCTCTTTGCCGTCAGTTTTCTGGTGACTGACGGCAAATAGGGTCTTTTCCATCAGCGAGCAGACGGCAAAGAAGAGGCTGACAACAAGTAACTCAATTCCAGTAGTGTAATCTTTATTATATAACTCTCACACTTGATTACAAGGATAGATAGATCTCAAAGAAAATACTCCAAGCAAAGCAATACTGAGATTTTATTTATCTAAATCATGACATAACTGAGTATCAAACTTAAATAGAATATAATGGTGAAAGTGATGGTGATACGATACCGGAGTACCTCCCCCAAGCTTGAAACAAGCTAAGGGTGGTGCCCATACCCATGTATTTAGGTGTCCTTCTTGGGTGATGGTGGTGATGATGTAATCCTTTCAGTGATGATTTTCTTTAGTATACAGATCTCCTCATTAAGCTTGCCAACTTCCCACTTAAGGTCTAGCTTCTCCTTGTATAGTTTGTTGGTGACAATCATTTCTCCTTCCATCAAAGGATGGGCTTTGTTGGAAGAGGTAGCAACAGAGTCTATGAGCGTATGAAGATAAGTGGTATATCGTGTATTTGAAGGTGTAACCTTTCTTGGTAAGCTTAACTTTTTGAACTCCACGTGCATGTCTCTAGGTTGAGGTAGAGGTACGTCTTCTTCTTATTCATCACTTGAAGGCTCAATCCTTTTTAAGTTAGCGTCCACCTCTTCCTCATTTGACCACTCATAAGGATCTACATCCCCATAAACTTGGGGATTGGCAATGAGATCTGAAATGTAGCTTTCTTCCTATGCGTCTTGTGATGACATATTGCTCCAAATCTGTCATGAAAAAAGAGCCCGGAACAAGAACCAGGGATAAACTAGCGATGTAGTGGTAGAAATATATGACAATGTATATATATAATGATTTTTCTATGTTAGAATACGTGTCCAGGAAGAAAAGGGAGTCTGGGAGGCACACAAGGTGCTCCCAAGCCATTAGGGCTCGACGAGGGGGGGGGTGGACGCGCCCTGTTGGCTTGGGTGTCCCTCATGGGTCCCCTAGCTGGTTTTTATTTTTGTATTTTTTGTAAAATACTGAAACCAACAGAAAATATTTTATGGATTTTTTGAGCTAGTTTACTTATTTTATCACATACGAACCCCCTTTTCAGGTTTCTGGAGTGTTCTGGAATGTCTCTATTATGTGTTCTTTCGGTGTCATCACTTGAATAATATTAGTTTCAACATTAATGGGCATACCAGAGATGTATTGTTTGATTCTTTGACCATTTACTACTCTCGGATTTGTTCCATCGGAGTTGTTGATCTTGATAGCACCGGAGCAATAAAATTCTTTGACGATATAAGGTCCTTCCCATTTGGAGAGAAGCTTACCTGCAAAAAATATAAAACGAGAATTGTACAAAAGAAGAAGGTCTCCTACATTGTATTCTTGTTTTTGGATTCAGTTGTTATGCCATCTTTTACTTTTTCTTTAAACAACTTGTCATATTCATCTGATGATCTAATATCAAATAACCTCTTTTCACTAGAAAGTTTGGAATCATAATTAAGTTCTTTAATCGCCCAATAAGCTTTATGTTCTAACTGAAGAGAGAAATTACATGCTTTTCCATGGACCATTTTATATGGGGACATTCCCATAGGATTTTATAAGCAATTCTTTGAGCAAATTTTTCTAGAGCTATTAATAGTCTTTTGCAAGATCAACTTTATCTCTCTGTTACTCAATTCAACTTGACCGCTAGACTGAGGTTGATAAGGTGATGCAATTCTATGGTTAACATCATATTTAACTACAAGTTTACGGAAAGCACCATGAATAAAATGTGAACTACCATTAGTCATTAAATATCTAGGGACTCCAAACCTCGACAAAATAACATCTTTAAGCATATTAATAGAAATTTTGTGATCAACACTACTAGTTGGAATAGATTCTACCCACTTAGTAACATAATCAACAACAACTAAAATATGAGTATACCCATTATAGAAAGGAAAAGGTCCCATGTAATTGAAACTCCAAATATCAAATGGTTCTATAGCAAGTTAATAGTTCATAGACATTTCCTGACGTCTACCAATGTTACCAATTCCTTCACATTCATCACAAGAGAGGACATACTTACAGGAATCTTTGAAAAGAGTAGGTCAATAAAAATCAGACTATAATACCTTGTGTGCAGTTCTGTCACCAGCGTGGTGCCTTCCATAAGCTTCGGAATGACACTTCCGAAGGACATGTTCATGTTCATGCTTAGGCACACAACATTTAATAACACCATCTACTCCTTCTTTATAAAGATGTGGGTTATCTGAAACGTAATGTCTTAAATCATAGAAGAACTTTTTCTTTCGTTGATAGGTGAAACTAGGTGTTATATATTTAGCAACAATGTAATTAGCATAATCTGCATACCAAGGAGTGCAATGGGAAGTATTTATAACAACTAATTGCTCATCAGGAAAATTATCGTCAATAGGTTGTGGGTCATCAAGAACATAGAGTGGGGTTGATGCCCTTAAGATCATCAAGAGTATATCCAATAGCAGGTCGGTTCTTCCTCGCAGTTTTAAGTAATCCCTTTTCTTCATGCTTTGAAAGGTTAGCACTAATACTAACATGATATATCTTCTTTTCATCAAGATAGGCGTATTTCAAAGTATCACGTAATTTCTTTATCTCAAACATGACATCTCCCTTAGGTGGAGGAGGATCCCCCAAAATATCAACATGAAAGTTGTGTTTAAGAATAGGTATTTGTCTATAGAATATTTCATCTATTTCATTTCTCTCATTCATATGCATATCATTATCATGGTCTAGCAAATATTGTTCTAATGGATGAGTAGGAGGCACAACAATAGAAGCAAGATCAATAATTTCATATTTACTAGATAACTCTTTCTCATGTGGTTGTCTACCAAACTTAGATAAATTAAATTCATGAGACACATCACCAAAGCTTACTTTAACCTTTCTTAGTAACACAATTAATTTTAGCATTAACCCTACTCAAGAAAGGTATACCAAATATAATGGGACAAAAATTGTCTTCTTGTGAAACAAGTACTAACAAATCAGTAGGGTACTTAATTTTTCCGCACAAGACTTGAATATATCTAAGCATCCCAAGTGGTGAAATAGTTTCTTTGGTTGCAATTTTAATATCTTCAATCTCATAGGGTGCTCTGTCATTCACAATTTCTTGATATAAGATAAAAGGTATAGCACTAACACTAGCACCCATGTCACATAAGCCATGATAACAATGATTTCCAAACTTAACAGAAAAACAGGCATCCCAACAACTGGTTTATTTTTATCTAACTCATTCTGCTTGTTTCTAATAGGTTTTGCAATTATGGCAACTTCATCACAGAAGTAGATAACCTGTCCATTGATACATCCATGTCGCGTCATGAATTCTTATTGATATTTATGTTATTCTTGTCCATTATTCCTCATTATGATACAATTCTTATGCCTTTCTCTCTGAATATTTAAGGTATATCACAAAGAGAGAAATTACTGGAAACTAGAATTTTGGACCCCCAAAACCAAGAAAATGTCTAAAACTTTACCGGACTCCAAATGAGATGAATTTCATGGAGAATATTTATGGAATATACAAGAATTATTGGGCCAAAAATATACTAGAGGGGGGCACCTGATGGACACAAGCCAACAGGGCACGCCCACCCCTCCTCGATGTGCCATGTTGCCTTGTGCGGCCCAGCAGGTCTCCCGACCCCCTTCTTCTCTTATATGTTGCGTCTTACCCCAGAAAAAAATCATAAGGTTAATTTCCAGGATGAAACGCCGCCATATTGAGGCGGAAACCAGGGCAAAGGCCCTTTTGCTCTCAAGAATATTGATTCTGCCAGGGAAACTTCCCTCCGGGAGGGGAAATCGAAGCCATCGTCATCACCAAAGCTTCCTCCTTCGTGGGAGGAACAATTTTCATCAACATGTTAAGCAATACCATATAATCTCAAACCCTAGTTCATCCCTTGTATGTAATGTTTGTCTCAGAACCTCATATTATGTTCAGATCCTTGATCACGATATTATACCTCTGATCTTGAAAATGTTGATGATGTGTGAGTAGTTACTATTGTTCCCGAGAACATGGCAGAAGTATTGGTATAAGAAATCATGTGAAGTTGGTATTCGTTCAATGTTTTGATGATGTGTATGTTGTTGCTTCTCTTAGTGGTGTCGTGTGAATGTTGACTGCACGGCACTTCACCATGATATGGGCCTAAGGGAAGGCATTGTGAAGTAACAAGTAGATGATGGGTTTCAAGAGTGACAGAAGCTTAAACCCCAATTTATGCATTGCTTCACATTGTTTCATGCTATGGTTAGATTTATCTTAATTCTTGTGTCGTAGTTGCAGATGCTTGTGAGCGGGGGTAATCATAAGTGGGTTTCTTTCTCAAGTAAGAACAACACCTTAGCGTCGGTCCATCCACATATCAAATTATCAAAGTAACAAACGCGAATCAACTCAACATGATGAACATGACTAGACAGAAATTCCCATGTGTCCTCGAGAGCACTTGCTTCATATAATAGTACTTTCATGCTTGTCCTTTGCTACAAAAAGGATTGGGATCTCTCGCTGCACTCTTTCTACTATTATTACTTGTCACTTTTTATGAATTACGTTGCTTCTAAACTATCTATCATTATTACTCACATCACTTGCAGAGAATACCTCGGTGAAACTGCTTATCATTTCCTTCTGCTCCTTGTTGGGTTGGACACTTTTAGTTATTTAAAGGAGTATGATTGATCGCCTATACTTATGGATCATCAAGACTCTTTTCTAGCACCTTTGTCAGGGAGTGAAGCACCCTTGGTAAGGAAAAATTTCGGTACATGCTGAAATTTACTATTGCTTGTTACTATGGACGGTCACCCTTTGAGTGGCTTGTTCGGGGCATCTTTGCCTCGAACGAAAGTGGAAAAGGTTGTATCCTAATCTACTGAACCTACCGAACCTACCAAAAATATTTATTATGAGATTCCTTTGGGTATGGTAGAGAAACCGTGGGCTAATCCTTATGATGGTACAACCCATCCTAATTACCACTTGATATATGTCGATGAGATTTTTGGATTATTATATCATGCAGTTTTATCTAGAGACAAAGTTAAGAATAAGTTTTTCCCATTATCTTTAGATGAAAGGCATTAGTATGGTATAAGCTATTGCATGATATTGAATCATGGCACAGGAATCGCTTGAAGCTGAAATTTCATCACAAGTTTTATCCTATGCATCTAGTCCATCGCGACCAGAATGTTATATATAACTGAGGATGTCATGAAGGAGAAAGTATCGCTCAAGCTTGGGGGAGGCTTAAATCTATGATGGACACTTGACCCAACCATGATCTCTCAAGGGAAATGATTATACAAAAAAATTATGCTCGGCTTTCTCATGATGATCTGTTACTACTCGATTCTTCTTCTACTGGTTCCTACATGAAGATGACTATTGAATTCAAATGGGATCTTCTGGAAATAATTAATCACAACTAAGAAGATTGGGAATTCGACAAAGGTAAAGAGTGAGGTATAAATCTTAAGTTTAATTGTGTTAAATATTTTATGGAGACTGATACTTTCCATGAGTTTAGCAATAAATATGGGCTTGACCCCGAGATAGTAGCTTCTTTGTGTGAATCGTTTGCTACTCATGTTGATCTCCCAAAGGAGAAGTGGTTTAAATATCATCCACATATTGAAAAACCATTAGAGGAACCTGTTTATGGTAAAAAGGAAATAAATGTTTATCATGTTGATCCAGTTGTACCAACTGCTTATATTGAGAAACCTCCTTTTCCAATTAGGATTAAGGAACATGCTAAAGCTGCAAATATGGTTTATAAAAGTTATATTAGAATACCTAAACCCTGTGAACAAATAAATGTTGTGCCTACTATTTCTAGGTTTAAAGATCTCCTAGTTGATAACATTGATGGTCAGACTATTTACTTCTGTGATGAAGCTGCTAGAATTTCAAAACACGTTAAAAACCATGAGGATAAGTTAGACAAAAATAAACCAGCTATTGGCATACCTGTTGTTTCTGTTAAGATTGGAGATCATTGTTATCATGGCTTGAGTGACAAGGGCACTAGTGTTAGTGTTATACATTTACTTTATATCAAGAAATTATGAATGACATAGCACCCCGTGAGATTGAAGATATTGATGTCACCATTAAACTTGCAAAAACAAGACACTATTTCACCACTTGTGATTGTTAGAGATGTTGAAGTCTTGTGTGGAAAAATTATGTACCCTACTACCCGGTAAGGGTGAAATAATTGGTGTTTCTTCTATTGACGTGCCTCCTACTGATCCATAAGAACAATATTTGCTAGACCATGAAAATGATATGTATATGAAATAAAGAAATGACATAGATGATATATTTCTTAGACAAACACCTATTCTTAAACACAACTTACGAGTTGATATCTTAGGGGGTCCTCCCCCACC
The DNA here is from genome assembly GCF_904849725.1 of Hordeum vulgare subsp. vulgare. Classification (NCBI taxonomy): domain Eukaryota; kingdom Viridiplantae; phylum Streptophyta; class Magnoliopsida; order Poales; family Poaceae; genus Hordeum; species Hordeum vulgare. The sequence goes on from NC_058520.1 coordinate 111,450,336, forward strand.
CAAGGTAGATATCCCATGTTTGATCTAAAGAACTAACCGGATACTTTGAAATATGCTTATCTTGATGAAAATAAGATATATCATGTTGTTATCAGTGCTAACCTTTTAGAGCATGAAGAAAAGAGATTACTTAAAACTCTGAACAAGAACATGGCTACTATTGGATATACTCTTGATGATCTTAAGGGCATAAGCCCCAGTCTATGTCAGCACAAGATTAATATGGAACAAGATGCTAAACCTATCGTTGATCATTAACGCCACTTAAATCCTAAGATGAAGGAAGTGGTAAGAACTAAAATACTAAAGCTCCTGGAGCCAGGTATAATTTATCCTATTGCCGATAGTAGATGGGTAAGTCCTGGTCTTAGTGTTTCTATGAAAGGAGGAATAACTGTTGTTACTAATTATAAAAATAAACTTATCCCACAAAGAATCATAACTGGTTATAGGATGTGTCATGGTTTTGAAACGACAAATGTCCTTGTGAGAGGACTAAGTCTAGGATCCATCGCAACTAGGTGGTTTCTTGGATGGGGTTGATCGGGAACGAGAGACACGGGTTTACTCAGGTTCGGCCCCTCCGATGGAGGTAAAAGACTACGTCATGCTTGTATGTAACTGATAATGATGGTCTCGATTACAAGCGTGTGGAATCGCTAACCTAGCTCTAGAGGATTTCTTACCTTCTATTTCTTCCTCAGGGGCTCCCCTATATATATAGGTTGAGCGTGAGATTACAATAGAGTCTAGTTCATAGTACAACTCTTGACCTAATCTACTTTCTACTTATATTGTCTCTCAAGTAAGGGAGATTCCTTAGGACTCCCTCTGTGAGTCGGCCCGCTAGGTACTGGTCCACGAGTCGGCCTTGTTGGATGAGACACCTCCTGGGCCTTGAACCTCACGACTTCCGCAACCCATACAATAATTCAATAAATGAGTCGCCACTTGATAGTTGGGTCATACCCTGGTCGGGTCATACCGTGGGTATATCCCCAACATTAGCCCCCACTTTAGCTTGGATCTATCCATGTTAAACTTCATCCTAAAAATAAAGGATAACTTAAACATGGAATTAAAACTTGAGCTTTGTTCTTGAGAAAGCATTTCTCTTCTTGCTGTTTGTTGAAGTTTCATCTCGGTCAATACTATGCTGGGTCATTTCCTTCTTCTTTGAGGTTTAGCCTTGTTTCAACTGGCACTATCACAACATCACCTTGCTGACCCCCAAAATCCACGCGTGTCATCATGTTGAATCCTTTTAAACAAATATCAAATATGGTCAAGAACGGGAATCAAGGCATCCTTGTAGCCACAAATTACTGCATCGGTTCTTGTTTTCATTGTGCCACTTCGGGTATTATCCTTGTAAATAGACCACTTAGCCCCCTTTCATCTTTTTACCTCATCTTCTTCCTATCGCCTCCGAAACAATGCCCGAGCTCATCGGAGTTCATCTTCGTGAAAGGATCCATCTTCACTGTTGTCCCCGCCGGAGTCCATCTGCATCAAACGCGACCTTCTACGGGAGCATAACACCCCAAACATGCTTCATCTAGAAGCTGGTGAATATCATTACCCCCCATTAGATTTTTGGTGTTCTTCATAGTTCATGGGAGTTCATCAGAATTCATATATTCTTTGTCATACATCACCTATAGATATAGTTACCCCCGGGCCCTCTTGCCAATAATGCTTTGTTTTGCCTCCGCCATATTCCTGTAGCACTATAGATCCATAACAATACATCCACAAGATTTGAGAACACTTCACTCAGGTGCTTCTGCTAGTTCTTGGGGATTTTATTCTTGTTTTTCTATACTCATTAGATCCGTCCACTCTCTTATTTTGGGGGGAAACTATTTATGCACGCGACAAATTTAAGTCTTTTTAGACCTTGTGTCATCCATTGACCGGCTCATCGAGATGTCGGACCATTTCAGCACCAATCAACTTACCACATTACCGGATTATTTAGTAATGTCAAGTATGTCTAATTTTCCGGCTTGTCAAGGAATCATGTCATTAGTCATGTGTCTTTAAATCTATATGCCAGGAAGACTCTAGATTTCCCAAAAATACCGACTCAATCTTGATGGCTTATAAACCGTCTTGATATCCTCCCCTAAATCCATTTTATCCTTGAAAATAATTTCTTCAGTACTTGTGTCCATCTCATTTATTTAGTGAATCTCATGACCCAAAAGCCGACTTATTTAATTTTGCCTTCACCTTGTAGTTGAACAACAACAAAACTTGATGGCCCCAAAAACCAGCTAAGCTGTCAGTTGGCTTAGGTCCCAGGAATCTATGCTCACTCTGGATAATCTGTGAGCCATGGTCTTTTGCCGTCTGAGGCAGAGATTTGTTGGAGGGCTCCTTAAGAAGAACGTTAATGATTTTGAAGCTAACCTAGGACTATTCGTGGTTCTGACAAGTTTTCTGAAACTAAAAGATAGTTAGTTTTGAGTTTGAGTACGAATAGTGGCGTTCTATTATATTATTGTGTTGTGAAATTACAAGTTATTTATTTTTATACGAGTACAAAAAATAGTTGAAGCCCAACCAAGTAGAATTTTATTCTCCATGCCATACTGATGGTTTTGTAGGTCTAGCCAGAACTACGAGTTAGTGTGTCAATTTTCCAAATCTTGATCAGTATACAAAAAGTCTTGAGGTTATGTGATGTGTGTAATGTTTTTCATCTCTTTTATTTCCTTATTTTAGTGTGCAAACTGTTTTTATTCCTAGTTTCCAGTTTCTAAGTGCATAGTAGGTTCAGAATAATTTCTCAAAAACATAAACTTTGTCATATTTTCTCACCATCATCCATCCAAGGTGGGCTTCTCCTTGTCCTTGTTCCTAAGCTCCCCCTCTCTGCCAAATGCCATATGAATCAACACAATTAAATGGGCAGGATCACTGATGGTCATGCCGACTATGGATATGGAGCTCATTTCATGGTGGATTGCTTTGAGATGCATGGTTCATGGGATGATAGGAAGATACTCTTTCCTTACTGTGATGGTCGTCTAGGAAAACTGGATAGAGGAATGCACTTATTTTTAAGTATCAGATTACATTAGTTCTTCACGTTACAAGTCAGCTGAAAGCTAATGCTAGCTACTGGTTACGAGTCATTTAGGTCTTGATCGTTTTCTGGACCTGCTTTAGTTGTTGTACTTGTCACTTCCCTTTGTTTTTTCAGACTACTTGTTGGGTGCCAACCACCCTCTCTTGTTTCTCTCTCCTTGTACTCTGTGGTTTCGACTATGTTCTTCTATAAAATTTGCATGCAACTCTCTTGTATCTTTAAACAACTTTTAAATGTTTCATTTCTTTGACAATTACTCATTTTTCTTACCATTGTTGTACGAGATCAATTATATTTCCATTGATGGTTGGTTGTCTTTTTTGCGACCTCGTTTTCTAGGAGAATGAGATGTGGGATAAACTACTATGAAATGTTTGATTCACTTGAAATCATTTATTAGCTAACTAATATTGGTTATTGTTGCACATGATACAATTGTATTTTCTTGTTGCCATCTTGCATTTTCCTCTGAGCTTAACTATGTACACTGAATTAATCTTTTACACAAGAGGCCAAGTTCTTATCGTATGTACTTGCTCAAACAAATAGTTAATTAAAATGCAAATATTATAGTTACTGAAAAGTGCAATTATTTTCAACAACGACGTGGTTTTAAATGGGACTCTGCCCTATAAATATGTTTTTTTCTTGAACTCAGATTTCTCATCGTGGTAACTATATTTTCAACTAAAATAATTCTTCCTTAGGTGGTGTGTACATGTTATACATTTTTTTCAAACTCAGATTTCACAGTGTGATAAGCATTTTTTCAGTATAGCATGATTTAACACATAGTCTTTCTACTGTCAATATCAAATAAATGAAACTATTTTCATTGAAAACATGGCTTTAGTGGGTCTCTACGCCATTTGGCGCAATGGGTTAACTAGTAACCCTTTAAACCCACTTTCTTTCCATGAGAGTCCACCATACTACCTATGGATTGAGTAAGATCCTTCAAGTAAGTTGTCATCGGTGCGTCAAGCAATAAAAACTGCTCTTAAATATGTATGATCTTTTATTGTAAGGGAAAATAAGCTTTGTACAATCTTGTGATGGCAAAGAAATAAAAGCAACATACTCCATAATAATGTTTGCTATCACAAAGGGCAATATAAACTGACATTCCATTACATTAAGAGTTTGCACATCCCAAAATTAAAAGGCGTGTGACAACCTCTGCATCCCTCTCCGAAGGTCCTATTTTTTACTTCCATGTATTTACTTTTCAGAAATAACTTGATACCCATGGTGGTAGCTACACATGGCCCCAATTTTTATCTCTAATTAATTTGATAAATTATTTGGAGATATAAAAAATTACTCAACAGTGAAAATATCATGATTTTGGACCAGCTAGGCAAGAAAACATGCAATCATGGCAAAATCGCAAGAAATAAGATTGAGAGAAGTGAGAAACACCCCTTCTACACAACGAAAAGATACTTGTGTCAAAAAGGAAACAAAAAATACTAATAAAAGTGAGAGAAGGTAAATGAGTTGGATGGCAAAGACATAAAGTCGCCATCTTCCTATGTGTTCGATGGAAACATTAGTTCCAAAAGTATGCAATGAATGTCAGCAGTCATACAAGACTAAATGATAGTTGAGTACGTGAAATTTCTAGAATGAAAGCTCTTACATAGACTCTTTCCTAGAATATGTTGAATTGTGATTATCTCAATGACTAAAGATATATTTTGTTGATTGTCAATAAATTTTATGCTTCACACTTCAACAATTGTGAACAGATTGTTACTTGTTTACGAGAAGCTATATGATGAAAAACTTGCTGCTATGTTAATATTTATGATGCTCTCATGACCGTATTTTGTTTTTATCGACACCTCTCTCTGAAATTATATTATCATTATTATCAAGTTTGGCTTTCGCTTGAGGACAAGCGAGGTCTAAGATTAGGAGAGTTGATATGTCCACTTTGCATCATGAATTATTATTGATATTTATGTTATTCTTGTCCATTATTCCTCATTATGATACAATTATTATGCCTTTTCTCTCTGAATATGCAAGCTACATCACAAAGAGGGAAATAACTGGAAACTGGAATTCTGGACCTGAAAACCAACAAAATGGCTTAAAACTCACTAGACTCCATGGATAATTTTATGGAATATATAAGAATTATTGGGCCAAAAATATAATAGAGCGGTCCACCTGCTGGCCACAAACCAACAGGGCGCGCCCAGTTGCCTTGTGGGGGGGCAGCATGTCTACCAACCCCCTCTTCTCCTATATAGTGTGTTTTACCCTAGAAAAAATCATAAGGATACTCTCGGGGTGAAGCGCCTTTGTCTTGAGGCGGAAACTAGGGCAGAGGCCCTTTTGTTCTCCCGCAGAGGGATTCTATCGGGGAAACTTCCCTCCAGGAGGGGGAAATCGAGGACATCGTCATCACCAACACTTCCTCCTTCGTGGGAGTACCAATATTCATCAACATCTTCACCAGCACCATCTCACCTCAAGCCCTAGTTCATCTCTTGTATGCAATCTTTGTCTCAAAATCTCAGATTGGTACCCGTGGGTTACTAGTAGTGTTGATTACATGTTGTAGTTGATGCTTGTTGGTTTACTTGGTGGAAGATATTATGTTGAGATCCTTGATCATCATTGTTATTCCTCTGATCTTGAACATGTTTATGATGTGTGAGTACATACTATTGTTCCTGAGGACATGGGAGAAGTCTTGTTACAAGTAATCATGTGAAGTTATTATTTGTTTGATATTTTGATGATGTGTATGTTGTTACTTCTCTTAGTGGTGTCGTGTGAACATGGACTACACGACACTTCACCATGCTATGGGCCTAAGGGAAGGCATTGTGGAGTAACAAGTAGATGATGGGTTGCAAGTGTGACTAAAGCTTAAACCTTGCTTCGTAAGGAGGAGGGCTGATTTGGATCCACATGTATCATGTTATGGTAAGATTTATCTTAATTCTTCTTTCATAGTTGCGGATGCTTTCAAGAGGGGGTTATCATGAGTGGGTTGCTTGTTCAAGTAAGAACATCACCTTAGCACCGGTCCACCCACATATCAAATTATTAATGTAACGAAAGCAAATCAACTCAACGCGATGAACATGAATAGACAAAAATTCTCAAGTGTCTTCGGGAGAGCTTGCTTCATGTAAGAGTACTTTGAGGCTTGTCCTTTTCTATAAAAAGGATTGGGCTATCTTGTTGCACACTTGCTACTATTGTTGCTTGTCACTTGTTACGAATTATCTTGCTACCAAACTATTTAGCATTGTTACTCACAACACTTGTAGATAATACCTTGCTAAAACTGCTTATTATTTCATTCTACTCCTTGTTGGGTTCGACACCCTTAATTACTTATCGAAAGGACTACGATTTATCCCCTATACTTGTGGGTCGTCATCCACCAATATTATCAGGTAGGAAATCTTTAACCAAAGCCATATTAGGTTCCACTTTTATTTGTTCACAAGGTTTAGATGTCCTAATATTACTTTTATTAACCATAGTTGTAGCTTTAGCATGTTCCTTAATCCTAACACGAAAAGGTGGTTTCTCAATATAAGCAGTAAGCACAAGTGGATCAAGATGGTAAACAATTATTTCTTTCTTAATTTTAATGGGTTCTTGTGGCTCGGCCGCCCCAGTGGTAGTGCCGCTCCCAGCAGCGGTACTACCTTTTATGGGCGATAGTACTACTCTCTCGAGCGATAGTACCGCTTGTGTGCGGGATCAGGAGTAATGGTTGGATTTTTACCCTCCTATAAAAGGGGATCTTCTTCCCCATTGAACCTTATCCTTTGAGCTCATTTTCTTCCCCATTGTTGACCTTCTTGGAGCTTGCTATCTCTCAATCCCTCCAATGGTTCTTGCTAATTATTGAGGGAAAAGAGAGAGGAGAACTAGATCTATGTTTCCACCAATCACTCTCTCCTCTATGTGTTGGGACCCCGAGCCTGAGTCATAAGAACCCAGCCTGTAACACATCACATCACTTTGCGGCCTCACACATGGTAAACTCCACGGTTGTCACCTTACCTTGGCCGGGACCGTTTGCGTCTTTTGGCTCACGTATATGAATATGTTGCTAGCGTTCAAACTACAAAGAACCCGGGTCGACATGACTAGTTATAAACCCAAGCGGTACATCCGTACAGGGACAGGCATACATAACTCGGCAAGGCAGGTGTCGGTCAATAGCGTGTGTAGACGAGTCGTAGAAAGCTACAAGGACTCCATTACACCGCGTGACATTTCCCCGAGGGGACAGACACAGCAGCAAAGAAGGATACACGTCGGTCAATCAATGTGTCTAGAGCAGTAGCAAGCTACCAAGGCTCGATAGAAGCACAAAGAGGCATTTCCCTGTAAATAGTACTACTAAAGGCACACAACTAGGTGTCGAATCCCACACATATAATGCATTTCATAACATACACACAATATGCACGGTATGTGTAGATACAACATGGCATCACAACATAACTCTATGACTCAAGCTTTTATTAAGGACTCATAAGAATCAACAGAGTGTGTTATTACAAACAGGGGTCCCGTGACCCGACACTCAAGTCATACAAACAACAAGCGGAAGCAAAACATGTCTGGGTACAGACATCTACTAAAAGTGGTTGGAAGAGCCTAAAAAGCTACTACGACCCTACCAAAGGAGCCAGACCTTTGTCTGGGATTCCCAAGCTATTCCGGCCAACATTGAACACATCGCGTAGAACCTTTTAAAGAGACTAAATATTCTCTACAAAACATAAATAAAGCAACCGTGAGTACAAAGGTACTCAACAAGACTTACATCAGAAGTATCTACATATGCATCATGTTTCAATGAAAGAATTGTGGGGTTTGATTGCAGCAAGCCAGCCTTGACTCTTGGCTAACCTGTACTACGACTACAAGTTCTTTCTTTGAGGTGGGATAGCGCACACGAGTCCACATATTCACCAATTCAATACACCACTATGCATCCACTGTCGTCTCCCTACGAGAAGGCCTTCCATAGCACTCACACTTATTTTGCATGTTTTAGAGTATCCATTTAAATTGTCTATGTACCACGTTATGCTTCCAAGTAGTCCATATCCGAGGACGCGGCTATTCGAACAGATTGATTCACCCTGCAGGGGTATACTTCTTCACACATGTTGTCACCACTTAGCACCATATGCACGTCATGCATCTCGGCAACCTTCAAGCGGAAGCACTGGCGTGGGTGTCGGCCACGACCGTTAACCACACAAGACCCTAGTCCAGGTTTATCGCCTATTTGAGACTGAACCCGCAAGGAAGTCCGGCTGAGGTTTCCTCTACGGCCCCAAACGATGTGTGCAGGGTTCCCAAGCCCACCATCCGGGTGCCACTTGGTACACCGTGCCACCGTGTATCTACCGCAGAGAAGCCTAACCCGTCGGGCAAAGCTAAACACGGCGACCAACACTTTTCCTACAAACACCAGAAACTAATTGCAACTCCTGGACAGGGACCTAGGCAATTAATAAGCCGAGCGGGGTCATATTTCAAGGCCCAATGCATGGTAGTATCTTGTCTTGGATAACATACACAGAACTCAGTTCTTAAGGACGGTCCCAATGAGACAACCTACCATGTACTCCTACATGGCCTCTCATCGCTACCTTTACCAAATCGAATTCACACTTCTAGTCTCACACTGTAGGACATGAACACAACCATTCTGATTCATCATCCAGATGGATCAGACCCGACACGACTCTAAGCATAGCAGGCATTGTAAGCAAGCATGGATGAGTAAGCACAACAAGGCTCAAGTAGTTGCTACTCATGCTCAGTGGTTGAACTATGTACTGTGACAAAATCAGGTCATGCACAGGAATGGGTTCAACTACCAATAACATGTACAGTTGAATCGTGTTTGTCCTAATGTAGTAAAAGAGAGTAGGAGCGAGAGAGTGGGTTTATATCAATATGCTCAAGGGGGTTTTCTTGCCTGACACGTCTGAAGATAGCAATGAGTCTTCATCAATGTCAACGATCACATCGTCGGAACCATCGTCTACCGAGAGGGAACAACACCGGCAAACAAGAAAGGAACAACAATTACTTCACGGAAATGCAACACTAGGATGCATGATCAAGAAATGGAGATGAAATGTGATAGGGCCAATATAGCTACCATTTCTTAGGTTGAAGCTGGATTTGAATTAGAATTCAAATATCACTGCAAGCAAGGTATTTTCCGGATACCCATTTAATTGATTCGACCTGATGCTCAGGTATAACTTGTTTTTAACATGCATGAAGATGGCAATTTGAGGTACTGGTTTTGCTAGCTCAATGTTTGATCATAGCAATTGAAGTGGAATTCAAATAGGAATCAAATTCCAACTCCAAACTATTTATTAAATTTACCCTATTCATCATTTTTCCTATTTGGTGTGTTTAACTTTCTCAAACCAGCATGAAAATTCCATAATCAGATTCTTTGGATTTTTCTGATCCTTTTTCATACGTAAATTATTTTCATTGGACTTACAGATAATTTTCTATGATTTTTAGAAGTTTTAGGCATTTTCTGGAATTTCTTTTATATTAGAAAATACTTTTATTGCGTCAGCACTGCGTCATCATTGCATCAGCAGTCAACAAGCCCTGGGTCAGGTCAAACCTGACATGTGGGGGCCACACGTCAGTCAGCGAGGACTAATCCCGAGTTGACCCGCACAAAGTGGGGTTTGACCCACGCGTGGGGCCCTCTGCCAGTGGCTCTGGGGGGGTGTTAGTAGGTTAATTAGGATGGCCACGTCAGGGGCTGCCGGAGCCTGGCCGGCAGCAACCACGGGCGCGGTGGAGGCTCGTCGGAGATGAACTAAATGGCGCTACAGAGGCCCATTTTGCACACGGTTGACGGCTACACAGAGCTGGCGAAGCGCCCGATCTAGCGGGGCAACGGCTGGGGCTAGAGTGGACTAGAGCATCGCCGTGATGAGCCGAGGCGGCTGTCGGAGCTCGGCTTCGACGGGGATCAGGCTAGGGCGCGAAAAAGCGAGGGGAGGAAGAGGGAAAACGACCCGGAGCTCACTGCGATTCCATTTGTGGCATCGGGGAGGTCGGAGAGGCCCGATGGCAGCGGATCGACGGCGACGGATCTCGGCGACCGGAGAGGAGAACAACAACGATGGCGACGCTTCAGGAGGCTGCGACTTGATTCCTTCGACATGGAGGAGCTACTCATCGTGGCAAAGAGAATGGACTGCTCGGGGAGGCTTCGCTGTGGCCAGAAAGGCACCGGTGAGCTCAAGCAGAGCTCGGCCATGGCGGGAGGAAGAGAAGAGGGAAGCAGGAGGAGGAAAACGGCGGTAGGTCAGGGGAAAAGATCCAGGGGCTCTTCCACATCGTCTTCATACGCGGATAGGGACGGAGGAGGTGCCTCCAGCGCGAAGTAGGAGGTGGAGCGCATGCCACGCCTCTCCTCCTCGCGAGAGGAAGAGGACGACTGGCACTTGGGCCAGATGAGCTCCAAGTGCTGGGCCAGGGGGGTGGGCGACAAATAGACAGGTTTGCTCTCTCTCTCTCTCTCTCTTCCTTTCTGTTTTATTTCTTATTCTGTTTTGTTTTATATTAATGACATTTGTTTTATTTTATATTTGGCTTCAGGCTTAAGTAAAAAATATTGAAATTGTTTTTAGGGTTTTGTTTGGAATATTTCCAACCCCATATGAAGTTTTCAACATTTTATAAAACTAGGAAGTATTTGAAATCAATTATTTAATTGATTTCAGTGGCTTTTGAGTTTAAAAAAAATGCCAAAAGTATTTTTAAAAGAAAACCAACCCTGAATTGTGTTTTCCAAGATTTATCAAAAATGATGGACTTTTATGAAGGCTATTTTGGGTTCGTTGATTTGTCTCAAGTTTGAATTGTTTTTTTTTGAATATAGAGTTGCCTGGGTTTTTCTCTTGTTGAACCTATTTTGATGTTATTTGTGTTAGGGTTTGGTCATCCCCATTTAGGGTTCAAAAGGATTTTGATATGATGCATGGATGCTTTATGATGCAACCAAAATAAAATCATCAACACAATCTAGGGATGTGACACTATGTGAGGGGAACCCCTTGGATCTAGATCTTGGAGTTCTTTGTGAGCTGCTTGTTCTTCCTCTCATATTCCTTCATAGATTTTGTTGTTGTGGTGGGACTTGAGTGTGAGGGACTTGCCACTTCATGTGTTCTTGCCATTGCATTAGCTGCATCAGTTTGAGTTCTCCAGGATGATTGATACTTGTGATCTGCATTGGGTTTTCCGTGAAGAGGAACAATTTATCGCAGCACAATGTGGGTAAGTATTTCCCTCAGTTATGAAACCAAGGTTTATTGTACCAATAGGAATATCAACCACAACCCTCTTCAGCGGCTGCACAGAAAAGAACAAACAACCTACACCCAACGCGGGCAAGATGGTTGCCAATCCTCTTTTCTTGTTACTTGCAAGCAAGTGAGGTGTGTAGATAATTGTAGATTGAAAGATAAAATAAAAACAAGTAAATGGCAGCAAGGTAATGACGGTTTTATCAATATGTTATGAATACACCCGGGGGCCATAGCTTTCCCTAATGGCATCTCTCATGAAAAATAGCATACGGTTGGTAAACAAATTACCGTTAGGCAATTGATAGAAAAGCGGATAGTTATGCGATATTCACGGCAATGATGATGTGTATATAGGCATCACGTCCATAAACAAATAGGTTGACTCCTGCCTGAACCTATTACTATTACTCCACTCATCGACCGCTATCCAGCATGCATCTAGAGTATTAAGTAAAATAGAGTAATGCATGGAGAACAATGACACGGTGTAGACAAAGTAAACTCAAGCCATATGAATAAACCCCATCATTTTATCATTAGTAGCATCAACAAAAAGATGCATCTTCTCCCCTTCTGTCACCGGGATATAGAAATTCACCAGGTTGAACCTACCACAACGCACCTCTTTCACCGAAGAAATATCCATCTAGTTGGTCATACTATTTCAACACATCGTTACGAAGCTATCACAATCATGCACATAAGAATCATATAAGTATGCAGAGGAGACTCAATTTATTTATCATGGATAATCTAAACATAAACGTACAATTCATCGAAATCCAACAAACACACCGCACAAAAGAAATTACATAATAAGGATCAAAGCGAAGATGTGATGATCATTATATTGAAGATAAAAGAGAGAGATTGCCATGTAGGTACTTGATATGGACCCATAGGTCTGTGGTGAACTACTCAGACATCATCGTGAGGGAAGCAAGGTTGACCAAGAGGACCTCCGTGATCGACCCCCCCTCCGGCAGGGTGCCGGAATGAAGCTCCATATGGCCTCCTGTCGGAACAGAAACTTGCGGCAACATAAAAAGTGTTTCGGGACTCCCTCTTGTGTTTTTATGGTAGATCCGAATTTATAAAAGAAAGAACGGATTCGGGAGGGCCACGAGGGAGGCACAAGCCATTGGGGCGCCCCCTAGATCGCGCCCTGTTGGCTTGTGGGCCCCTCATGAGGCTTCCAACCTTCTTTCGATGCTCGTTGGTATTCTTTTGGTCCAGAAAAATCACCAAAAAGTTTCAGGTCAATTGGACTTCTTTTGGTATGAAAATCCTGAAATTTGAAAAAAGCAAAAAAACAACAACTGGCACTAGGCACTAAGTCAATAGGTTAGTGCTCAAAAATAATATAAATTGGTAAATAAATTCTCGAAAAGTATTCTAGAATGATAATATATTAGCATGGAACAATCAAAAATTATAGATACATTGGAGACGTATCAATGATACATGGAAGTGTGAAGTTGAGAACCTTATTACTCTTGGGTTCTTGGTACCCTAGAGCTTGCTCCTCTTGGGTGCTTTGGCGCCCTAGACGGTTGGTGGTGCCTTGGAGCTTAATCATTATGGTGTAAATCTCCACGCAAGCATCGCGGGTCTCCAATTAGGTTGTGGCTATTACCCCGAGCAATTTGTACGGGTTCCTGTGACCGCCCCCAAGGGTTACCAAAGTATACGGATTCGGTAACTGCCCCCCAAGGGTGGTCATTTGTATGGGTTCAGTGGCCGTCCTCAAGGGTTCCTTAGTGAAATCACGACATCTTGCATTGTGCGAGGGCCTGCGGAGATTATAGTGTCCCTAGTGGCTTCTTGGGAAGCATTGTCCCTCCACACCACTCCAAACAAAGATTAGCATCCGCAAAGGTGTGGACTTCGGGATACATCGTCGTCTATGCATGCCTCGATTATCTCTTACCTGAGTCCTTTACTTATGCACTTTACTTTGTGATAGCCATATTGTTTCTTGTTATATATCTTGCTATCACTTAGTTGTTTATCTTGCTTAGCATAAGTTCTTGGTGCACATAGGTGAGCCTAGATGTTTTTTTCTTGACTAATTAAACGTCAGTTTTCTTACACATTTGTTCAAGCCTAATGTTGGGGAGCGTTGCATGGGAAACAAAAAAAATTCCTATGCACACATAAGATCTATCCAGGGTGATGACCATCTACGAGAGGAGAGATCAGATCCACATACCCTTGTAGATCGCTAAGCGGAAAGCATTAATAAACACGGTTGATGTAGTCGAACGTCTTCGCGATCCAAATTGCAAGACCTCCCACGATCCAATCACGATCTAGTGCCGAACGGATGGCACCTCCGTGTTCAGCACATGTGCAGCTCGATGACGATATCCGCCATCTTTATCCAGCAAGAGATATGAAGAGGTAGTCAAATTCTCAGGCCGCACGACGGCGTGTTGGTGGTGATGGTGGAGCTACTCCGGCAGGGCTTCGTCGTGCCGTACCGGAATAACCTACAGGGTGTCACGAGGTAGTGGAGGCAGAGGAGCTGCACCATGGCTTGAGGTGTGGCCCTAGGGGTTTGGCCGGCTGATGACCCACAAGTATAGGGGATCAATCATTGTCCTTTCGATAAGTAAGAGTGTCGAACCCAACGAGGAGCAGAAGGATCTGACAAGTGGTTTTCAGCAAGGAAATATCTGCAAGCACTGAAATTGTCGGTAACAAGTGATTGTGTGGTGAGATGATTCGTAGCAAGCAACAAGTAACAAAAGTAGCAACGGTGCAGCAAAGTGGCCCAATCCCTTTTGTAGCAAGGGACAAGCCTGGACAAAGTCTTATAGGAGGAAAAACGCTCCCGAGGACACACGGGAATTTCTGTCATGCTAGTTTCATCATGTTCATATGTTTACTGTTCGTTACTTTGATAGTTTGATATGTGGGTGGACCGGCGCTTGGGTACTGCCCTTACTTGGGAAAGCATCCCACTTATGATTAACCCCTCTCGCAAGCGTCCGCAACTATGAAAGAAGAGTTCAGACAAAGTCTAACCATAGCATTAAACTAGTGGATCCAAATTGTCGGGACCCCGATCCTAAGCCATAGGAATCCAGGCTGTAACACATCGCATCCCTTTGTGGTCTCACGCACGGTTAACTCCACGGCTGCAGCCTTACCTTAGCCGGGACCGGTTGCGTCTTTTGACTCACGTATGTGATAGTCTCGCTAGCAAACCAATGTCAAAGAACCCAGATCGACATGTCTAGTCATAAACCAAAGTGGCAGTACCGCACAAGGACAGGCATACATGACCCAACAAAGCAGGTGTCGGTCATCAACGAATGTAGACGAGTCGTAGCAAGCTACGAGGACTCCATTACATCGCGTGACATTTCCCCAAAGGGGACAGACACAACAGCTAAGAAGGACACATGCCGGTCAACCAATGCGTCCGGAGCAGTAGCGAACTACCAAGGCTCGTTGGATCACAAAGGGGCATTTCCTTGTAAGGAGTGCTACTAAAGATCACGACTAGGTAATCGAACCCCATACATATCAAGCATGACACACGTACGCATGGCATACCAATATGTATAGATACATCGATGGCATCACAACATAACCATAAACATACAAACTTTATTTAAGAGGCTCGGAAGAGCCACACACATAATATTACATATTAAGGGTCTCACGACCCATAATAGCAGTCATACATTTACAAGCCAGCGGAAGAGTGATAAACTGTCTGGGTACAGACAGAGCAACTAGAAGGCACATGGCCTGACTATACTACAGAGCCGACGTAGGGCCAGATCGTAGCTGGGACACCAGCTACTCGTCGTCGTCGATGTCTACGAAGAACCCACCATTAGGGTCATTAGCAACCTCTGCAACATTTATTAAGCAAACATGAGTACGAAAGTACTCAGCAAGACTTTAGGATGACTAACTACTCATGCAAGGTATCAAAAGGTATTGTGGGGTTTCATGCGGGAAGCCAGCATATGACTCGTGGCTAGACACTTACATTTGTAAATAATTTTTACAACTTGATTTCTCGCACACGAGTCCACTAACACCACAACAATACACTATCGTGGAATCATTCCGTCTCCGTACGGAAATGCCGTCCACGACACTAACGCTTATCTTGGCAATTTTATGAGTAGCCATTGAAGTTATCTATGAACAACATATGTCTCCAAGTAGTCCATATCCGCGGACGCGGCTATTCGAATAGATCATAACCCTGCAGGGGTGTACTTCGTCACACACGCTCTCGCCAGTTATCGCCATGTGCATGTCATGCACCTCGGCAACCTTCAAGTGGAAGCCCAGCGAGGGAGTCGGCCACGACCGTTAACCACACTAGTACCTAGTCCAGGTTTATCGCCTATCTGAGAGTAACCCGTACGGAAGTCCGGCCGAGGTTTCCACCACGGCCTCAAACGATGTGCGCAGGGTTCCCAAGCCCACCATCCGGGTGCCACTTGGTACACCGTGCCACTGCCTACCGCATCACGGCCCATCTCTCAGGTCAGCACCATGCACGGCCTCCAGCATTACTATAAACACCAGAAACTACTTGCAACTCCTGGACCGAGTACTACGCGATTCATAGGCCGAGCGGGGTCATATTTCAGGGCCCAGCATGTGGTAGTATCTAGTCTTGGATTACATACACGGAACTCAGTTCCTAAGGACGGTTCCAATGAAACAACCCACCATGTACTCCTACACAGCCTTTCACCGGTACCTTTACCAAATCAAGTTCAACACACAACCTTTGCTCACCAAAGACATTCCACATTTGTGTTCATCTCCCAGATGACAGACCATACACAACTCTAAGCATAGCATTTATAGCAGGATAAGGCACATCATAGCTCAAGCAACTACCAGGTATGCTAGGTTGCAAGGTTCGGCTATTTACTGTGACAAGGTTAGGTCATGCAAAGGAAGTGGGTTCAACTATCGTGGCAAAAGCAGTTGTAGCATTTGATCCTAATGCAATAAATAAGTGCAGGAGCAAGAACATGGGAATTATCGGGATGATCAAAAGGGTTGCTTGCCTTGTTGCTCAGAGGAGGAACGATATCCGTCAGACGGATATTCGGTGGAATCCGGGGGTGCGGAGCCTACCGAAATGAATAGCAACATTCAATAACAATCATATGCAATCAAAATGATGCACGAGCATGTCATGAGAATGCAAAGTGATAAGTCATTATTTTCAACATGTATTAGGTTTAGAGTTGATTTGAATCACATCCGAATAGCAATTCAAACGGGGTATTCTCGGATACCGTTTTAATTGATTCGACGTGATGTTCAGATCAACTTGATGTTAGCATGCATGAGATGTCATGTTATGGTACTGATTTGTAATTAGGGCAGTGTGTGCTCATTGCAAACATAATGAAATTTGAATAGTTTTGCAAATTCCATTTAAAAGTAATTATAAGAATTGAATTATTCCTTATTCCACATGTTAGGGTTCTGTAACTTTTTCAAACATAGTTGAAAATATCATAATCAGAATCCTTGAATTTTTCTGATACTTTTTCATATATAAATTATTTTCATTGGAGTTACAGATTAATTTCTATGATTTTTACAAGTTTTAGCAATTTCCTGAATTAGTTTTATACTAGAAATTCTAATTATTGCATCAGACTAACGTCAGCAGGTCAGCCGACCTGTTCAGGTCAAACCTGACACGGGGGCCCCACTGGTCAGCCTCTCTGGGACTAATCCCGCGCTGACCAGCCCTAACTGAGGTTTGACTTGGCCTTGGGCCCACTTGTCAGCGAGTGATTAGGTCACTAAGCTGCTGGGTTAGCTTGCCACGTCGACCCCCACCGGAGGGTGGTCGCCGGCGAGCAGGCCCGCGGCGAGGGCTCGCCGGAGGCGACCTAGACGGCGCTGCACAGCACCAAAACGCACGCGGTTTGCAGCTACAGCATGCTCGCGAAGTAGCCGATCTGGCAGGACCATCTGGGGAGGCTAGGGTCGCCGGAAGAGGCGTCTGCGACGAGCCGGAGCGGCGGCCGAAGGTCGGCCTTCTACGGTTCTAGGGCACGGGGAGGGCAGCTGGAGGGCTCGACACAATCCTGGAGGCTCCAGGAGCTCGAATCCTAGCTCGGGCGCGTGGATCGGTCATCACAGCGACGGCAGCGACATGGCCGGCGACGAGAAGCTCTCGGCCTTGGTGGGGAACTAGGCTACGATGCACGGGAGAGCGTGGGGCGAGAGGGGAAACGACGACGAGCTCACGGCGGTTCCGATGGTGCTGGAGAGGGGCTCGGGGATGCGCCGGAGGGAGCGAATCGACGGGAGAGGTCCGGCGGCCGGAGGTGGAAGACGACGGTGTTGCGGGCGTTGCAGGGCTCGAGGAAGCTTCGGCTTCTGCAGAGTTGACCAGGGCGATGAGGCGGAGCTAATGGCGTGCTCTGGGAGGGAAACCTATGGCCAGGGGCACGGGCAGCTCGAGCTCGAGCTCGGCTCTAATGGCGGCAGCATGGAGGAGAAGGAGATCTGGGAGGAGGAAGAGAAGCGAGGCGGGGAATGGATAGGGGAGGCTCTGGGGAGCTTATCCCCGTCGTCGCCAGCGCGAGGCGGCGGCCAGGCAGGCACGCAGGTGCATGGCCGCGCCGGAGGTGGCGGCGGCCACCTCCTGCTGCCTACTGGCGCGAGGGAGGGGACGAGCGAGGGAGATGGGCCGGGCCAGGCTTAGGCGACAGGTAACTCTTTTCCTTTTTCTTCTGTTTTTGTTTTTTTCTGTTTTGCTAGCTATTGTTTTGCTATTTATTTCAGCTCCAAAAAGGTGGTAAGAATTATTTTAGACCTCCTGAAATATTTGTTATAATATCCACAACCATTTCCAAGTTTTTCAACATTTTTCGAAATTTATAGTTTCTGATTTCCAATTTAGAATTTGAAACCAGTAGCCTTTTTCATTTAATCAAAAAGCTTAAGGTGTCAATAAAATAGTTTTCTCCAATGGTCATTTACTTTCATGATTTATCAGAAAGTTTGAACATTTCTTGAGGCCATTTTGGGTTCATTGATTTTGAACTAGTTTGAGATTTCCTTTAATTGAAATGGTGGCTAGGGTTTTGAGTTTTTCCTTTGCCACTTTGTTGTTTTTGTTGAAACTTCTTAGATGCAAATGCAAAGAAGACATGAGCACAATGCTATCTTGCTTAAGGGTTAGGGATGTGACAACTCTACCCCACTCAAAAGAATCTCGTCCCGAGATTTAGAAGTCGTCGGGAATAACGCCGGATATTCAAGTCGGAGACGATCCTCTCTTTCCCAAGTTGCCTCCTTTTCAGAATGATTTGACCATTGAACTTTAAGAAACTTGAGGTTTCGACGTCGAGTGGTACGCTCAGCTTGATCAAGAATACGCACGGGGTATTCTCGGTAAGAAAGGTTATCTTGGAGATCAAGCGTTTCGTGGTCCACTTCACGGATAGGATCCGAAAAGCAACGCCTGAGTTGCGAGACGTGGAAGACATTATGAACCTTGGAAAGATGCGGAGGAAGTTCCAACTGGTAGGCAACTTCTCCTCGTTTGGCAAGAATGCGAAAAGGACCAATGTAACGAGGAGCCAATTTGCCCTTGATACCGAAACGATGGGTACCCTTAAAAGGTGTAACCCGAAGGTAAGCCTTCTCGTCAACTTCAAAGGTCACAGCCTTATGATGATGATCATATTGGCTCTTTTGACGAGACTGGGCTGTTTTCAACTTTTCACGAATAATGCGAACCTGCTCTTCTGCATCTTGGATCATATCTGGGCCAAAGAGTTGCCTCTCTCCGGTTTTTGACCAATTAAGAGGTGTTCGACATCTTCGTGCATAGAGAACTTCAAAAGGGGCTTTGCCCAAGCTTGATTGATAACTATTGTTATAAGCGAATTCGGCGAATGGAAGGCACTTCTCCCAATTCATACCGAACGAAATAACACAAGCTCGGAGCATATCTTCTAGGATTTGATTCACTCTTTCTACTTGACTACTTGATTGAGGATGGA
Organism: Hordeum vulgare subsp. vulgare; assembly: GCF_904849725.1. Taxonomy (NCBI): domain Eukaryota; kingdom Viridiplantae; phylum Streptophyta; class Magnoliopsida; order Poales; family Poaceae; genus Hordeum; species Hordeum vulgare. Next base: position 111,469,820 of record NC_058520.1, read on the forward strand.
AAGCAGTGCTAAAAGATAAGTGAGTCCCCATGGCATTCTGAAAACTTTCCCAGAAGCGAGAAGTAAAGATTCCACGGTCCGAGTTAATTTCCAGGGGAACACCATGAAGAGACACTATTCGAGAGATATATAACTCTGCTAGCTGGCTAGCTGTTATACTCTCACGAACAGGAAGAAAATGAGCCACTTTGGAAAGACGGTCAATGACCACAAAGATAGCATTATTTCCTTTCTTGGTCTTGGGAAATCCGGTAATGAAATCCATGCTAACTTTATCCCATTTCCATTCAGGAATAGCTAGGGGTTGAAGGGTGCCAGCAGGCCTTTGATGTTCTGCCTTAACTCGACGACAAACGTCGCAGTTAGCAACGAACTCAGCAATTTCTCTCTTCATCCTAGTCCACCAAAACCTCTGGCGTAGGTCCTGATACATCTTAGTACTACCGGGATGAATGGTGAGAGGAGAATCGTGAGCCTCCTTAAGGATTAACTGCCTTAGATGTGGGTTCTTAGGAACCACTAAACGATTCTCGAAGAACACAACACCTTGATCGTTCATGGAAAATTCTTTAGCGTTTCCGCTAAAAATAGTCTCCTTGATCCGTGATATACCCTTGTCACGCTTTTGGCCAGCTATAATTTGATCCTTAAGAGTAGGCTTCGCCACCAGGGTAGAAAGGAATCCTTGAGGGACAATATGAAGATTCAACTTCTGAAAGTCCTCATGGAGATGTGGTTGACCTTGTTGTAGCATCAAATTGTTACAATAAGATTTATGACTTAGCGCATCGGCCATAACATTGGCCTTCCCCGGGGTATAAGTTGTCCCTAAGTCGTAATCCGAGATCAACTCAACCCACCGTCTTTCCCTGAGATTCAAATCCGGCTGGGTGAAAATATATTTCAGACTTTGGTGATCAGTGAATATTTCGCAACGATTACCCAAAAGGTAATGTCGCCAGGTTTTTAGTGCATGGACCACAGCTGCAAGCTCAAGGTCATGGGTGGGATAATTATCCTCATGTGGACGCAACTGTCGAGATGCGTATGCGATCACATGACGATCTTGCATGAGAATGCAACCTAATCCTTGTCGCAAGGCGTTGAAATAGATAACAAAGTCCTTAGAAAAATCTGGTGGTAGCAACACAGGTGCGGAGGTCAGGCGTCTTTTCAGTTCCTGAAAACTATGCTCACACTGTGGTGTCCACTCGAACTTTTTATCTTTCTTGAGGAGTTCAGTTAGAGGCTTTGCAACCTTGGAGAAATTCTCGACAAAGCGGCGACAATAGCTCGCTAGACCAAGAAAACTCCTAACTTGCTTAACCGATTCAGGTTGAGTCCAATCAAGGACAGCTTGAACTCTCTCGGGATTGACAGCAATACCCTTACCAGAGATTACGTGGCCTAGATAGGTCACTTCTGGTAACCAGAATTCACATTTTGAAAATTTGGCATAAAGGCGATGCTCTCGAAGTTTCATCAATACCAGCCTTATATGCTCGGCATGTTCTTGTTCATTCTTTGAGTAGATGAGAATATCATCAAGGTATACTACGACGAATTTATCCAAATACTCCATAAAGATTGAGTTCATCAGCCGAGAGAAAGTGGCTGGGGCATTGGTTAAACCGAAGGACATAACGGTGTACTCATATTGGCCATAACGAGTAACAAAAGCCGTTTTTGGAATGTCCCCGTTCTTAATCTTGATTTGATGGTATCCCAACCTCAAATCCATTTTGGAGAAGACTGAGGATCCAGCGAGCTGATCGTACAGATCGTTGATCCTGGGGAGCGGATACTTGTTCTTAATGGTGACCAAATTACCTGGTCGGTAATCTACAACCATCCGATCCGTTCCGTCTTTCTTCTTGACGAAGAGGACGGGACAAGCCCAAGGAGAAGAGCTAGGACGAATGAAACCTTTGTTCAAGGCCTCATCTAATTGCTTCTTAAGTTCGGCTAGCTCTAGGGGTGCCATCTTATAAGGTCTTCTGGCTATTGGGACAGTTCCCGGAACAAGATCTATCACAAACTCTACATCTCTGTCAGGTGGAATTCCTGGCAGTTCCTCTGGAAAAACATCCGGGAAGTCACGGACTACCGGGATGTCTTCAAGTTCCAGAAGAGGGTTGGCATTTAGGGAATAGAGTTGGCATTTGGCAACTCGAGTAGAGACATTTACTATCTCACCCGAGGGATGGGTAAGTTGAACATTTCTAGAATGAGTATCAATCTTGGCATAGTGAGCTGACATCCAGTCCATGCCCAAGATGATATTAATATCCGAAGATTTCAAAGCTATCAAAGAGGCTAGAAAAACTAGCCTGTCTACTAGAATTTCATTGTCATAGGTTATCCTAGAGGTTTGCCATTTACTACCAGGGGTTTGGACAACCAATGGGATTGGCATATCAAAACAATACATGTTATGCAACTGTGCATAACTTTCTGAAATGAAGAAATGAGAAGACCTAGTGTCAAAGAGAACGGACGCTAGGTGATGATTCACAAGAAGCGTACCCAGCATGACGTCGGGATCCTCTGCAGCTTCTTCTGCTGACACATAGTTCACACGGCCACGTGCAGGGGTTGGCTTCACATAGTATGCTTTGCCCGACTTGGCCTGCCCGACGGACTTTCCGGGTTGCTTGGCACCCACATTCTGAGGACACTCACGGGAATAATGCCCTGGGTCTCCACACTTGTAGCATATCACCTGGTTGGCACGTGGTGCAGCATTGCTAGCTGGACCACCATAAGCTTTTGCTGGAGGGTTGGCCTGATTCGTCTGAGGCGCCACGTAGGATGGCCTCGGAGTGTATCTTGGCGGCAGAGAACTGTTTGGAACCCACAGCCTGCATTTTGGAAACGCGGAACCAGAAGATGAGCCAAAGTCATGGGAGTGCTTCCTTGTGGCTTCGAAGTCAGTATGACCAGTCTCCGCACTGATCGCTTTGTTGACCAGGACTTGAAAACTTGCACACTCATGGAGGCGCAGGTCTCGACGGAGCTCAGGGCTCAGACCCTTACGGAATCTTGCTTGCTTCTTGGCGTCAGTAGACACCTCCTCTGTTGCATAGCGGGCGAGGTTACCGAACTCGCGGCTATAGGCATCCACAGACAACTTGCCCTGAGTGAAGGCACATAACTCCTCTCTCTTTCTGTCCATCAGGCCCTCTGGAATATGGTGCAGACAAAAAGCTGCACTGAAGTCTGCCCATGTGGCCACTGGTTCGGCGGGACGCATAGCTTCAAAATTCTCCCACCACAGATTGGCGGGTCCCTCCAGAAAATACGCCGCAAAGGTCACCTTGTCGGCCTCAGACACATTCGCCGAGCGAATCTTGCGTGAGATGCTGCACAGCCAGTCATCAGCGTCGAGGGGATCGACGGAATGATGAAACTTTGGAGGATTTAGCTTCACAAAGTCATTGAGGGACACTGCAGCATTCCTAGGCTGTCGAGCCATATTCTGCTCAATACGCTCTAGCAGTCGGTTGGTCTCCCTCTTGTTTCTTTCTGCCTCAAGCATCACTTCTACCAGAGAAGGTGGGTGAGGCAGGTCTTCCTGCGACGCTTGACTACCCTCACCTTGCTCATGAGCAGGGGCACGGTTCAACCTGGTGAACACCATCCTGACAAACAAACTCATAGCTTAGACCAATATCATATCAATACTAGCTATGGATTAAGAATGTACTGAACACACGGAATGCGGAAATGAATATCCGAACAGCATGGTAACAAGCAACTGCTATAAATACACCATGGTTCATACACACCCTTACATAGTTCAGTACAAACTTACTCGAAGAGCAACTACTGAAATGGTGGAACTACTCATCAGAGGCTTACAAGCTTCCTATACATTATTTATCTAGGCCTCCGGAATTCATTTCACCTTACTAGCATATTTCACAAGTCACGCAGGACTGTGAACGTACGGCTACTACCATACTATCCTTCTGCTCACAGCTCAGGCATCCGCATAGAACATCTCATAGAGATTACCTCCATGACCTGGAAGCTCAACCTGCGGATCAGGAAAAACTCTAGCCTGAGATCCCTGGGATCCATAAGGACACGGATGTGGCCTTGGTCCCCTGACTGGTGGTAAGAGGGGCCCCCGAAGAGGTGTGACTCCTCCTATAGCTGGCCAGTCAATGTGGGCCGGAAGATGGGTTCTAACAGGGTTCAGCATCTCCATCTCTCCATACCCTGTCTGGACTACCGGTGCCAGCTGCGTCAAAACTGTCCACAGACGGGCACGGGTAGCATAAAGCTCCATGCGGAGAGCACGAGCATCCCTGTCTCTGTTCTCTAGCATCTCAACAGTGGACTGCAGTAGTGGATCCTCCATAGAAGAATCAAAATAGACTCCGCTGAGGTATCCCTCTTCACCAGGCTGAGAGGCCGGAACATAGCAGAACTCTGAATTCTGCAGCAGTGCATGTCTCGCTCTCATAATGGTCAGCATTGAGTAGGCAGCATCCTGTACTGCCATGTCAACAGTGACCCCCAACCCATAGGACCAATGGATTGGCTTCTCCGCTCCAGGGTAGTCTGGAAATACCCTAACAGTGCAGATGTACTGGCTCTGGTTGAAGTCTCGGTACTGTTCCTCCACTGTGTACTCGGGGTACCAGCGGTAACCGCACACCGACATCACCCTGACCAGCATGGCCGTATGACCCGGTACATCAATGCACCTGGTCAGACGTACCACCTGACGAGAAGGATGACCAGGCATCTGTAATAGAGAGTAATGCAAAAGCATTAGAGCTCTGAATGCAAAATTGGGCAGCATAACGGCTGTAAATGCTCAAAAACAAATTTTGAGACAACCCAAAAATGGAATAGCGTAACCACTCAACTATCCAGTTCAACTCTCTGATCATCAAACTTACTTCCTGCTTCGTAGGAATAAAAGAAACCCAATATCTCTCGACCCGTAGTCCTATAATCTACCGATCGAAAACACGAGCCTAGGAGAAGATGAGTAACCTAGTCCTTAATTCCCGCAGAAAAGACGAGGATGACCAGAATAGAATATCTTGAGAAGAGAACAAGAGTGTTACGTTCCCTTCCACAAACAATTCCCTTATATATAACTAAGAAATTCTAGACTCAACTTCGACCAGTTTGGCTTAGTAATCCTACAGTCAGTCAGGCTCTGATACCAACGCTGTCGGGATCCCGATCCTAAGCCATAGGAATCCAGCCTGTAACACATCGCATCCCTTTGTGGTCTCACGCACGGTTAACTCCACGGCTGCAGCCTTACCTTAGCCGGGACCGGTTGCGTCTTTTGACTCACGTATGCGATAGTCTCGCTAGCAATCCAATGTCAAAGAACCCGGATCAACATGTCTAGTCATAAACCAAAGTGGCAGTACCGCACAAGGACAGGCATACATGACCCAACAAAGCAGGTGTCGGTCATCAGCGAATGTAGATGAATCGTAGCAAGCTACAAGGACTCCATTACATCGCGTGACATTTCCCCAAAGGGGACAGACACAGCAGCTAAGAAGGACACATGTCGGTCAACCAATGCGTCCGGAGCAGTAGCGAACTACCAAGGCTCGTTGGATCACAAAGGGGCATTTCCTTGTAAGGAGTGCTACTAAAGATCACGACTAGGTAATCGAACCCCATACATATCAGGCATGACACACGTACGCATGGCATACCAATATGTATAGATACATCGATGGCATCACAACATAACCATAAACATACAAACTTTATTTAAGAGGCTCGGAAGAGCCACACACATAATATTACATATTAAGGGTCTCACGACCCGTAATAGCAGTCATACATTTACAAGCCAGCGGAAGAGTTATAAACTGTCTGGGTACAGACAGAGCAACTAGAAGGCACATGTCCTGACTATACTACAGAACCTACGTAGGGCCAGATCGTAGCTGGGACACCAGCTACTCGTCGTCGTCGATGTCTACGAAGAACCCACCATTAGGGTCATTAGCAACCTCTGCAACATTTATTAAGCAAACATGAGTACGAAAGTACTCATCAAGACTTTAGGATGACTAACTACTCATGCAAGGTATCAAAAGGTATTGTGGGGTTTCATGCGGGAAGCCAGCATATGACTTGTGGCTAGACACTTACATTTGTAAATAATTTTTACAACTTGATTTCTCGCACACGAGTCCACTAACACCACAACAATACACTATCGTGGAATCATTCCGTCTCCGTACGGAAATGCCGTCCACGACACTCATGCTTATCTTGGCAATTTTATGAGTAGCCATTGAAGTTATCTATGAACAACATATGTCTCCAAGTAGTCCATATCCGCGGACGCGGCTATTCGAATAGATCATAACCCTGCAGGGGTGTGCTTCGTTACACACGCTCTCGCCACTTGTCGCCATGTGCACGTCATGCACCTCGGCAACCTTCAAGCGGAAGCCCAGCGAGGGAGTCGGCCACGACCGTTAACCACACTAGTACCTAGTCCAGGTTTATCGCCTATCTGAGAGTAACCCGTACGGAAGTCCGGCCGAGGTTTCCGCCACGGCCTCAAACGATGTGCGCAGGGTTCCCAAGCCCACCATCCGGGTGCCACTTGGTACACCGTGCCACTGCCTACCGCATCACGGCCCACCTCTCAGGTCAGCACCATGCACGGCCTCCAGCATTACTATAAACACCAGAAACTACTTGCAACTCCTGGACCGAGTACTACGCGATTCATAGGCCGAGCGGGGTCATATTTCAGGGCCCAGCATGTGGTAGTATCTAGTCTTGGATTACATACACGAAACTCAGTTCCTAAGGACGGTTCCAATGAAACAACCCGCCATGTACTCCTACACAGCCTTTCACCGGTACCTTTACCAAATCAAGTTCAACACACAACCTTTGCTCACCGAACACATTCCACATTTCTGTTCATCTCCCAGATGACAGACCATACACAACTCTAAGCATAGCATTTATAGCAGGATAAGGCACATCATAGCTCAAGCAACTACCAGGTATGCTAGGTTGCAAGGTTCGGCTATTTACTGTGACAAGGTTAGGTCATGCAAAGGAAGTGGGTTCAACTATCGTGGCAAAAGCAGTTGTAGCATTTGATCCTAATGCAATAAATAAGTGCAGGAGCAAGAACATGGGAATTATCGGGATGATCAAAAAGGTTGCTTGCCTTGTTGCTCAGAGGAGGAACGATATCCGTCAGACGGATATTCGGTGGAATCCGGGGGTGCGGAGCCTACCGAAATGAATGCCAACATTCAATAACAATCATATGCAATCAAAATGATGCACGAGCATGGCATGAGAATGCAAAGTGATAAGTCATTATTTTCAACATGTATTAGGTTTAGAGTTCATTTGAATCACATCCGAATAGCAATTCAAACGGGGTATTCTCGGATACCGTTTTAATTGATTCGACGTGATGTTCAGATCAACTTGATGTTAGCATGCATGAGATGTCATGTTATGGTACTGATTTGTAATTAGGGCAGTGTGTGATCATTGCAAACATAATGAAATTTGAATAGTTTTGCAAATTCCATTTAAAAGTAATTGTAAGAATTGAATTATTCCTTATTCCACATGTTAGGGTTCTGTAACTTTTTCAAACATAGTTGAAAATAGCATAATCAGAATCCTTGAATTTTTTTGATACTTTTTCATATATAAATTATTTTCATTGGAGTTACAGATTAATTTCTATGATTTTTACAAGTTTTAGCAATTTCCTGAATTAGTTTTATACTGAAAATTCTAATTATTGCATCAGACTGACGTCAGCAGGTCAGCCGACCTGTTCAGGTCAAACCTGACAGGGGGGCCCCACTGGTCAGCCTCTCTGGGACTAATCCCGCGCTGACCAGCCCTAACTGAGGTTTGACTTGGCCTTGGGCCCACTTGTCAGCGAGTGATTAGGTCACTAAGCTGCTGGGTTAGCTTGCCACGTCGACCCCCACCGGAGGGTGGTCGCCGGCGAGCAGGCCCATGGCAGAGGGCTCGCCGAAGGCGACCTAGACGGCGCTGCACAGCACCAAAACGCACGCGGTTTGCAGCTACAGCATGCTCGCGAAGTGGCTGATCTAGCAGGACCATCTGGGGAGGCTAGGGTCGCCGGAAGAGGCGTGGCGACGAGCCGGAGCAGCGGCCGAAGGTCGGCCTTCTATGAGGGGCGGTTCTAGGGCACGGGGAGGGCAGCTGGAGGGCTCGACACGCTCCTGGAGGCTCCAGGAGCTCGAATCCTAGCTCGGGCGCGTGGATCGGTCATCACAGCGACGGCAACGACATGGCCGGCGGCGAGAAGCTCTCGTCCTTGGTGGGGAACTAGACTACGATGCACGGGAGAGCGTGGGGCGAGAGGGGAAACGACGATGAGCTCACGGCGGTTCCGATGGTGCTGGAGAGGGGCTCGGGGATGCGCCGGAGGGAGCGAATCGACGGGAGAGGTCCGGCGGCCGGAGGTGGAAGACGACGGCGTTGCGGGCGTTGCAGGGCTCGAGGAAGCTTCGGCTTCTGCAGAGATGACCAGGGCGACGAGGCGGAGCTAATGGCGTGCTCTGGGAGGGAAACCTATGGCCAGGGGCACCGGCAGCTCGAGCTCGAGCTCGGCTCTAATGGCGGAAGAATGGAGGAGAAGGAGATCCGGGAGGAGGAAGAGAACCGAGGCGGGGAATGGATACGGGAGGCTCTGGGGAGCTTATCCCCGTCGTCGCCAGCGCGAGGCGGCGGCCAGGCAGGCACGCAGGTGCGTGGCCTCGCCGGAGGTGGTGGCGGCCACCTCCTGCTGCCTACTGGCGCGAGGGAGGGGACGAGCGAGGGAGATGGGCCGGGCCAGGCTTAGGCGACAGGTAACTCTTTTCCTTTTTCTTCTGTTTTTGTTTTTTTCTGTTTTGCTAGCTATTGTTTTGCTATTTATTTCAGCTCCAAAAAGGTGGTAAGAATTATTTTAGACCTCCTGAAATATTTGTTATAATATCCACAACCATTTCCAAGTTTTTCAACATTTTTCGAAATTTATAGTTTCTGATTTCAAATTTAGAATTTGAAACCAGCAGCCTTTTTCATTTAATCAAAAAGCTTAAGGTGTCAAGAAAATAGTTTTCTCCAATGCTCATTTACTTTCATCATTTATCAGAAAGTTTGAACATTTCTTGAGGCCATTTTGGGTTCATTGATTTTGAACTAGTTTGAGATTTCCTTTAATTGAAATGGTGGCTAGGGTTTTGAGTTTTTCCTTTGCCACTTTGTTGTTTTTGTTGAAACTTCTTAGATGCAAATGCAAAGAAGACATGAGCACAATGCTATCTTGCTTAAGGGTTAGGGATGTGACACAAATCAGCCCCTTACGAAGCAACGCATAAACTCGGGTTTAAGCTTCTGTTACTCTAGCAACCCATCATCTACTTACTACTTCCCAATGCCTTCCTCTAGGCCCAAATAATGGTGAAGTGTTATGTAGTCGACGTTCACATAACACCACTAGAGGAAAAACAACATACAACATATCAAATTACCGAACGAATACCAAATTCACATGACTATTATTAGCATGATTTATCCCATGTCCTCAGGAACAAAAGTAACTACTCACAAAGCATAATCATATTCATGATCGGAGAGGTAATGAGTAGCATCAAGGATCTGAACATAAACTCTTCCACCAAGTAATCCAACTAGCATTAACTACAAAGAGTAATCAAAACTACTGGCAACCTTACAAGTACCAATCGGAGTCGCAAGACGGAGATTGCTTACAAGTGATGAACTAGGGTTTGGAGATGAGATGGTGCTGATGAAGATGTTGATGGTGATGAGTCCCCTCCGATGAGAGGAGTGTTGGTGATGACGATGGCGACAATTTCCCCCTCCGGGAGGGAAGTTTCCCCAGCAGGATCGTCCTGCCGGAGCTCTAGATTGGTTCTGCTCAAGTTCCGCCTCGTGGCGGCGGCGAAACCACGAAAAAGCTCCTCCCTGATTTTTTCCTGGACGAAACCCTCCATATAGAAAAAGAGGGGAGCAAGTGGGCCAGTGGGCTGCCCACAAGCCCTCATAGCGCGGCCTGGGGGGTGGCCGCGCCGTGCAGGCTTGTGGGCACCCCGTGGTGTCCCTCTCGGACTTCTTCGGCCTAGTATTTTTGATAAATCGGGAAAAATCCTCGTTGATTTTTACGGCGTTTGGTGTTGCGCAGAATAGGTATCTCAACTTTGCTCCACTTTCAGGCCAGAATTCCAGTTGCCGACATTCTCCCTCTTCATGTAAACCTTGCAAAATAAGAGAGAAAAGGCATCAGAATTGTACCATGAAGTGAAATAACATCCAAAGAAGCGATAAATATCAACATGAAAACATGATGCAAAATGGACGTATCACCAGTGCACCAAGGGAGGGAGGAGTCCTCCTCCAATTTGTTTTGGTGGAGGAGGAGTCCTCCTCCTACTAGGTTTGCCCCACCTCTCTCTCTCTTTCCACTTCGGCAAAAATAGACCCTCTTGGGCTAGCTTCCCAGCCTACTAGGGGCTGGCATGCCACCCTTGGGCCTACTTGGTCCCTCTCCGGGTGGGTGGCCCCTCCCGGTCGAACCCTGGAACCCGTTCGTCACTCCCGGTACTTCACCGGTAATGCCCGAAATCCTTCCGGAAGCCAAATGTAACCTTCTTATATATCAATCTTCATCTCCGACCATTCTGGAACTCCTCGTGATGTCCGGGATCTCATCAGGGACTCCGAACAACATTTGCTCACCAACATACATAATTCAACTATACCGAAATGTCACCGAACCTTAAGTGTGCAGACCATGCGGGTTCGAGATCTATGTAGACATGACCGAGACACTCTCCGGTCAATAAACAATAGCGGGACCTGGATGTCCATATTGGCTCCTACATATTCTACGAAGATATTTATCAGTTGAACCTCTATGTCAAGGACTTAGTTAATCTCGTATAACATTCCATTTGTCCTTCGGTATGTTACCTGCCCGAGATTCGATCGTCGGTATCTCTATACCTATTTGAATCCCGTTACCGGCAAGTCTCTTTACTCGTTCTGTAATACAAATTCCCGTGGCTAACTCTTTAGTCACATTGTTTGCAAGGCTTTTTGTGATGTTGTATTACCGTCTGGGCCCCGAGATACCTCTCCGTCATACAGAGTGACAAATCCTAGTCTTGATCCATGCTAACTGAGCGGACACCTTCGGAGATACCTGTAGAGCACCTTTATAGTCACCCATTTACGTTGCAACGTTTGATACACACAAGGTATTCTTCCGGTATCAGTGAGTTACATGATCGCATGGTCATAGGAACATATACTTGACATGCAGAAAAACAATAGCAATAAAATGATACAATCACATTCTATGTTCATAGTTTGGGTCTTGTCCATCACATCATTCTCCTAATGATGTGATGCCGTTATCAAGTGACAACCCTTGTCTATGGCTAGGAAACCGTAACCATCTTTGATCAATGAGCTAGTCAACTAGAGGCTTACAAGGGACCGTGTGTTGTCTATGTACCCACACATGTATCTCAGTTTCAATTCAATAGAATTCTAGAATGGATAATAAACGATTATCTTGAACAAGGAAATATGATAATAACTATTTTATTATTGCCTCTAGGGCATATTTCTAAGAGTCTTCCACTTGCACTAGAGTCAATAATCTAGCTCACATCACTATGTGATTTACAATGTAACAAATCTAACACCCATACAGTTCTGATGTTGATCATGTTTTGCTCGTGGAAGAGGCTTAGTCAACGGGTCTGCAACATTCAGATTCGTGTGCACTTTGCAAATATTTATGTCTTCCTCCTTGATGTAATCGCGGATGGCATTGAAGCATCATTTTATCTGTCTAGTCCTCTTGTGAAAACTTGGTTCCTTGGCCAGAGCAATGGCACCAGTGTTGTCATAGAACAGAGTCATTGGATCCAGTGCACTGGGCACAACTCCAAGATCTGTCATGAACAGCTTCATCCACACACCTTCTTTAGCCACCTCCAAGGCAGCTATGTACTCTGCTTCGCATGTAGAATCAGCTACCATGCTTTGTTTGGAACTGCACCAACTTACCGTACCCCCATTAAGCATAAATACTTATCCGGTTTGTGACTTAGAGTCATACGGATCAGTGTCAAAGCTTGCATCGATGTACCCCTTTACGATGAGCTCTTTGTCACCTCCATATACGAGAAACATTTCCTTAGTATTTTTCAGGTACTTCAGAATATTCTTGACCGTTGTCCAGTGTTCCATTCCTGGATCACTCTGAAACCTTCCTACCATACATATGGCAGGGCTGACTTCAGGTCTTGTGCACAGCTTTGCATACATGATAGAGCCCATGGCTGAAGCATATGGTACGGCACTCAACTTTTCTCTATCTTCTATAGTCACTGGCCGTTGAGTCTTACTCAACTTCATACCTTGTAACATAGGTGAAAGGACGTGGATGTCGCCTAGAGGGGAGGTGAATATGCACTTTAAAATAATTACGGTTTAGGCTTGAACAAATGCAGAACAAAACTAACGTTTAATTTGTCAAGCACAAAATCTAAAACAACTAGGCTCACCTGTGCACCAACAACTTATGCTAAGCATGATAAACAACTAAGTGATAGGAAGATATATGACAAGAAACAATATGGCTATCACAAAGTAAAGTGCATAAGTAAAGGGTTCGGGTAAGAGATAACCGAGGCACATGGATACGACGATGTATCCCGAAGTTTGGAGCGGTGTGGAGGCATAATGCTCCCCGAGATGCCACTAAGGCCACCGTATTCTCGTCACGCCCTCGCACAATGCAAGATGCCGTGATTCCACTAAGGGACCCTTGAGGGAGGTCACTGAACCCGTACAAACAAGGTTGGGGCAATCTCCACAACTTAATTGGAGGCTCCCAACAACACCACGAAGCTTCACCACAATGGCATATGGCTTTGAGGTGACCACAAATGCTTGGGGCAATCTCCACAACTAAATTGGAGACCCTGATGCTTGCTCGGAGCTTTACACCACAATGATTGAGCTCCGAGGCACCACCAAGCTTCTAGGACGCCAAAGCATCCACGAAGAACAATATCTTGGGGTACCAAGTACCCAAGGGTAATAAGCTTCTCAACTTTTCACTTCTATGTATCACCATGGAGAACTCAAACCGATGCAACTAATGCAATGGCAAGAACACACGAAGTGGTCAAGTCCCTCAGACTGAAATCCCTCCACAACAACAAAATCTATGGAGAAATATGAGAGGAAGAACAAGGAGCTCACAAAGAACTCAAAGATCAAGATCCAAGGGGTTCCCCTAACATAGAGGAGAAAGTGATTGGTGGAGATGTGGATCTAGATCTCCTCTCTCTTTTCCCTCAAGAACTAGCAAGAATCATTGGAGGGATTGAGAGTCACCAAGCTCTAAGAAGGTCAACGGTGGGGGAAGAACACGAGCTCAATGTATGGTTAAGGTCCAATGGGGAAGAAGAACTCCTTTGTATAGTGGGGGAAGGAATCCAACTGTTACCCCCACTCGCAGCCCGACTGGAGCGGTACTACCGCTCCTAGAACGTCTGAGGGAGCGGGAGCGGTAGTACCGATGGCACCAGCAGCGGTATCACCGCTGGATACTGAAACTGCCATAACTTTCGCATACGAACTCTGAATCGAGCAAACTCAAGCTTGTTGAATTCACGACGACAAGAGCGATCTAACAACGTATCGACTTAAAATCTTAAGAACATGCAGTTTTGAGAACGCCAATGATATAGAGATGTGAGACCTCTATGAATGAAGAATCGGCAAAAACTTCCAACATCGTAAACATCATAGAATATGCATATAGACTCTGTTTTCAATGAACTCGAGCTTGTCATGAAGATGACCATATGATACGTCTCAAACGTATCGACTTTTCCAAACACTTTTGCTATTTTTTTGGCCTCATTCTTGCATGATTTGAATGAAACTAACCCGGATTGACATTGTTTTCAGCAGAGCTGCGTGTATGGTTTTCTTGTGTCTAGGAAAATGAATATTTGGACACCCTGGAAAAATCCCATAAAAATGGAGAAAATCCACGCACCGGGAGGGACCATGGGCCGGAAGATGGTCCAGAGGGGAGCCACATGGCCCCCAGGCGACCAGCTGGCGCGGCCTGCCCCCTGGCCGTGCCGGGAGGCCGCCTGGGCGGGGACCACCCCCTCTAGTGCCCTACTTTGGCTCCTATTTTTACCCATGACGATAAATTCCAGAACAGAAGTCGTTTTGCAAGTTCTCGATGCGGAGCCACCGCCACCGTCGGTTCTTCTTCGGGAGAGCTAATCTAGAGGCTGTTTTGGCCTCCGAGAGGGGAAATCATCGCCATTGTCATCACCATCACCACTCCATCATCCTTCCATGCCTTCTCCCATCATGTGTGAGTAATTCCCTGTTGTAGGTGAAGGGGATGGGAGAGATTGTATGAGTTAGATCGTGTAATAGTTCGTCGGATTTTTGGGGCATGTTGCCTATCATCTACCATGGTGTTTATCATCTTTGCTACTACTTGTTACTCTTAATTCTTGTCACTTTGGGCATGAGTGCCATGATTTCAGATCTGAATACCTTATGTTTTCATGAATATATTTGTGTTCTAGATCCTATCTATGAGTAGTATGCACCTAATATAGTCCGGAATCGGCGATCCCAATGGTGACAGCTTGGGACACCAAAGGGGATATGCTATAGTTTGAGGATTCCATGTTTCCATTGATTTTTAATGCTTTGTTCCGGTGCTCTTTGACAGGAGCACCTTAATATCCATAAGTTCCTTTTGTCCCCGTTGATAGCGGGATGGTAGGACAAAAGATGTTGTGCAGGTTCTTATTGCAAGCACGCACAACTACCTCGGGATACATGCCTAATGTTTGATAGATGCCTAGATGATCATTAATTTTCTATGTGCCTTGACCCAAGTTAAATACATGATATCTCTCATCCATGACAAACCATCCATCTCCTTAGCCAGAGTGTTTTAGTCCTGCTAGTCACAAGTTACTTTACTTTCGCCATTTTACTTTCGTTGCTTTGCCACTATTATTTCTGTTCCCACCATCACTTCCATATCACCGTTGCTACTAATATTTCGTTGCCAAGCAAGGATCTTTCAGGTGCGGTTGAATTGACAACACAACTCTTAAAGCTTATAAATATTCTTTGGCTCCCCTTGTGTCGAATCAATAAATTGGGTTAACTTACCCGCAAAGACTGTTGCGAACCCCTGCACTTGTGGGTTATCACCATAAACTCTAAAGCTCACAAGGAGAAACACCAAACAAGAACCAAGATATGATGCAAGGATGCAAATGGTTTGAGCTCTCAATGAACGATACAATCAAGCAACTCACTTATGAGCCCCCCTTGACAGTACGGCAAACTATCCTACAATAGAAAAACCTATCAAGGGCAAACCTATACCTTGCACCTAGTTCCTCTTGATATAGATGATGATGATTTTGGCTTCCTCAAGATGGACCACCTTTATTGATTGCTCCCCCATACTCACTATGGGTGAGCTACTCTTCAGCACATTCTTCACAAGTCCATTGCCACCGCATTGGACGACAAGCTTCAACCATGATATCTTCGTGATGCTCCACTAGAACTTGCACACCGCAATCTTGATGACGATCACCACTTGATGTCATCCTTCATAGGTTGAATGAGATCTTCCTTTTGACGCAAACCCATGGAAACACACCTAACCCCACACAGAACTCTCACGAAGACATGGGTTAGTACACAAAAGCGTTATGGACAATGCTTACCATACCATGGGATCACTTCATCCTTCTCGGTACATCTTGTACGCTTTGTGTGTTGATCATCTTGATTTACTCTCGGCTTAGTCTTGATCAACCATGTGTCTTTATGACCAGTCTTAGGATAATACTTTGAATACCACCTTGGTCATCATATAATCTCCTTGAAACCAACAGATGGACTTCAAGAAGTGCCTATGGACAAATCCTTCGAATATAAATTAAGGCAACCATTATTCCATGGGGATTGTCATCAATTACCAAAACCACATATGGTGAAATATGCTCTAACAACAGGCAAAAACCCTTTCTTGGATTGTTCCATTTTGAACTTCTTCAAAACTTTATCAAGGTATGTGCTCTGTGAAAGTCCTATCCAGCGTCTTGATCTATCTCTATAGATCTTGATGCCTAATATGTAAGCAGCTTCTCCCACGTCCTTCGTCCTTCATTGAAAAACTTGTATTCAAATAATCCTTTACTGTAGCGACCCGACTCAAAACGAGTCAAGCCTCTGTGTATCTGTGACATCCCTAGATCAGTATGCTGGCACACACAGTACATCAATGTATATTTCAAAGTGCAATCACATGTAAAAAACGTAAAACTAATATATACCTCAAAATCTCAGCGGAAACAGTCAAAGGGAGTGGAGTCCCAATAAACACCAACGGCAGGTTGAGTGCAGACCGTAACCCTGAATCGTACTCTTACTCATCGAAGAAAATATCTGCAACATAAGACGTTGCAGCCGTGTAGGTCAGCATATTGAATATGCCGGCAAGTCACAAAAGAGGGGTGAAAACATCATATATACTACATGCATATATGGCAGGTGGGGCTGTAGCTTAAGCTTTGCGTAAAGAAAAATTTCCTACAACAAGAGAGAGGGTAAAAGCAAAATTTTACTACATTGTTGGTTGTTAATGAGAAAGGTTCCACCAACCATTTCTCGTACCCAAGTTATCAATATTACCCACCTCAATAAGTTAATAGTGTTGAGAATTCCTGATAGTTTCAGTTCCTTTGGCTCAAGTTGTCAATGACCGTGGACACGACTAATAGATTAGGTTTGAGTACTGTGCAGAGTTTTGCACACGTTCCCCACAAGATTTGATTGCCTCCGTTGGAGTCCTCGCACTTCGGGGTGTTTGAGAACCGAATGATCAAAACATGGTCTTTCAACGGGTTCCTCTGAGCCTCTGTCAGTGCCCATCCAATCCTACCGTTCTTCTACCTATCGTAGCACCGCCCGTCCAGAGTCACCACGTTGTCCAACCAAGCCAGAGCCCAGAATGACTTGTGGTTATGCAGGTAAGCCTTAGGTCTTGAAATATCCATCCATCTCTTTGAGCCTGGGTGAAGCTTTCCGCAAGATGTCATGGCGCTTCTCCATGCATCCCGGGGCCTCCGCTGGTTTTCCTAGGGAGCCCATTAAAACCGTCCTTCACCCAGAGGTATATTTCGTCCTGAGGTCTTGCAAGTCTTGGAGTCTTCAGGTCTTGATTATTAAATTTCTCACAACACTTCAGATAAATACTCAACCAAAAACCATCTACTAGGAGCATAGCAAAATAACGTCCCGGCCAAAGTAACAAGGGTTTAGGTGTGCCTATCATAACATACTACTCAATAACCAAAGTTTCCAAGTACCTACTTGCATGCAATGGGTGAAGAAGGTTGAAACTAATGCAATAAAACCATAGGTAAAAATATGATCAATGTGAACTTGCCTAGTATTACTTGATGAATATAGTCACTCTCATAATCCTGATAATCCTACTCGTCACCCTCCGATCAATCTATCGTAAATGAATAACATTAAATAAACATTCATGCGAAAAGGAAGAACCAAAAGAACATAAGAACAAAACATGTCTTGGTCCAAAATAACAACATACCAAGATTTAGTTAAGAAAATATAGGGCCTTATGGTGTCGTAAAAGGAAAGGTGAAAGGGGTCAACTCAAAAGAGTCAAAGGATAATCAACTATCGCGATATAAGCTTGACTTGCATACACTATGGGAGATGATCAAAAATATTGGGAGAACAACATGAATGTTGTTTGACAAATAGTATAAGACATAAGAATTTATTTGTAGAAATAATTTCTTGAAATGGAGCACTACAACTACAACACAAGTTATAGCGAATTGAAGTATGAATTGAATTTGCATTCATAAGGTCAAAAGAATTTGAACTGAAGTATGATGGTTATGTACAAAAATATATGATATGAGAATTTAGGGGTAAAAGGAATCAATTGAAAAGGTGTTACGATTTGCAAGATAAGATCAAATGAATGTTCGAATACAAATTTGAATCGCTCAAATTTGTAAGGTTAAAAGGTCGAAACAAATGATGCTACTGGATATAGGAGATCAATATGAACATGTAGAAAAAAGAATTACTAGATTTGAAATAGCAGATCAAAATATACAAATACTTCAATATGAAATTGAATGAGCTTAGAACGATGTGAACACTTTTGGGCACTAATAGATAACTCTGATTTAATCAAAATTATAAGTTGAAAATATAAAACTAATGATACAAACGGGAAGATTACTTTGATACGAATCCGACGCAATTGGATTCATCTAAAACGGAGCAACGGATAAAAAGGTAAGATCAAAAGAAGTTTGAATATGAGTGTGAACAAATTTCGAAATTTGAAAATTTCAAAAAGTTGATATGATAGGTTCACTGGATAGGTGGGATCAAGACGAAACTCTATGCATTGGTTTCATCTAATTCGGTTAAACGAGTAAAAAGTTATGGCTATTTGACAAATGAGGGTCAAGATGTTTTATGGAAGAAAAGTGTTATGTCTAAAAGAATTCTTGGACTAATGTGTAAATACACAGACTAATTGATAAATCTAATTACTCTACCGTACAGTAGTGTAGGAATACTAGTCTAGAAATAATAAACTACGAGAGTATAAAAGAAAAATACGAAGAAAAATACCTTTAGAATGCAGAGTAAGAATTAATTCCAAAGAGGAGACCACTTCCAGAAATCCCGTTGGAGAGAATAAAATATTTTTATTCAATAAACCTAGTCAAACAAAAAAATTGATTTAACCCGAAGTAGATGATTTTTGGATACTCCTATGGATCTATATTTATAGGTGGAAAGAAGGTCTAAAGGTCAATAGATAGGCAATGTGGGACTAAACATATACGCAATGTGGAGAAAAAAAAAGAACAAAGCATCGCATGGGCCAAGTAGCGCTTCGACCAGTAGCGTGACGCAAATTCAGCCAGTCGTGGTGCCTTTTTTCCGATGAATGGTGTTCGTGGTGAATATTGCCTTTTTTGAAAATAAACAGTGAAAAAAAATATAAACGAAATTAAGAGAATATTTTATATAGGCATATTACATATCAAAATTTTCAGAATAAAATTTCCTACACCATGAACATATTTTCAAGACCGAATAAAATACTTTTCAAAAAATATTTTTTTTGCAATAACTTTAAAATGAAAAGGAATTTTAATTTCAAATAAAATACAAATATTAAAATTTGAATCAAGACATTCTCTTTGATTTTGGAGTGTCATTTTCCCCCTCCCAGTTGAATTTTTTTATCAGAGGGTTTTGAAAATAATCAAACTCTAAAATTGAATAGGGATTCAAAATAGAAAATTTTGGGGAAGTCATTTTATTCCCTCTCATTAAATTTTTAAAAAGTTTCAAAGTCCACTCAATTTCAAACAATCAATCACACATCATTCAAGTAAAAAAAATCCTAATTATTTATTTGTTATAACATTCCAAAACTTATAATTTTGGGATGTTACAAACTACCACACTTAAAATGAATTTCATCCTCGAGATTCGAAGAGGTTAGAAAGAAAAGGTTAGGGTTTGGGGTCTCCTAACAAATCCAATATCCTGCAAAGTGGGATGCTACCACACTTAAAATGAGGATTACTGGTCCCTCAAAATTTTTACAATCCTCTCGGGTCTTGGCATGTGGCTCCTCACATTCTTCATGGTAACTCCTTTGGTGATGATCTTCCGTTATACTCATAATGTTTTCCATTAAAATCGAGTGCTGTTTAGTTGATATAAGGTTCTTCCGGCATTGGGTCTTCTTAACTCACAAGTCTCGTGACCATTCTAAGTAACCTATCGATGATTCTCATGGTGGTCTACCATTTGTGGTTATCCTGCAGTGAGAAGGGTCTTGGTTTCATCCTCGCCATAAAATTTCCTACGAGCGACAACAAATTCCATGTACATGGGGCTTTCATCATACCATTCTAAGGCTTAAACAAAATCTTTCAAAGAACATCGTCTCTCTACTATGGGTAAGTCTCTCAGATTGACCATTCTGAATAGCAAGAGAATGATAAGATCCAGTCGTCATGGTGATAAATCCATTCCGCACCCAAATCATTACTCTGTATAAGGTTTAGCGAATCTCGCATTGTAACACTTGGGCGTCCTCACAAGCATTGCAGAAATTTCTCTTGTACACGAACGAAGTTCATACGAATCCATTGGTTTTGCAAGCGATACAAAACACCTATCGTATTCTTCACCACTCTCAGGTTTTCGCATGCTCCTAAGAAAACGGTTGCTAATCCATCATAGCTTATTCCTTCATGCTCTTAGGATAACCTTCATGAACATTTTGAGATGCATCCTTGGTACATGTTCTACTCTTTGAACTGATTTTCCTTTGCATTGGTCTTCTTACCAATAAAAGTGTTTGTTCCTCATATTAAATCTCTCCTCAAATTTCCAATTCCAGTTACATTATTCAACTGTTGTCACCCCCATAGTTTGATATGATCCAGCATTTCCTTCAATTGTATTTAGTGGATTTGGATCCTCGGTATGCATGATACATTCCTACTCCTTGGATCCTGTGAGTTTACCGCTTACTACCACACTTAAAATGAAATATACTCATGCCTGTATAAACCATATTTTCTCATATCCCCGAAACTGGTCAGAGATCTTTGTTCATAGAGAAACAACTCATACAATTCAACATAGGAAATCATGACACAATAAATTTCATTGATCCATGAAGTTATTACAATCTCTGACTCTTACATTACAAAATTCAACTCCATAATCTCATGAAAACAAAAGTGCTTCATGTTACACTTATTGCCATTGTCAAAACTTAACTACTCCATTTTAGCTTTCTTCCCCTATGGACACTTAGTAGCATAATGTCGTGCTTCCTTGCAACGAAAAAAAATGACTTCCGACCTGTCTCAAGGCTTCTTGGTGTTTGTTTTTTCTCCTTGGGTTTCCTGCTTCCTTGCTAGGCACATATTGGCATAGTGACCTAAGGTCTTGCATTTAAAACATGGGATATGACTCAGGTCCTTATCTGCAATGGTTTGGCTTTTCGGACTTCTTCGTTCTCTCCAATTCTTCTATTTCACGAGGATCAAACTCTACTTTTTCTGTCGGGAAGTCTCCCAGACATTCTTGGCTTTTCCTTCATGCACTCGTGTGAAAAATGTCCTTCTTCACCACATGAGTAGCAGTCATTGGAGAAAAATCTGATTAGACTTTGTCCATCAGGGTCTTCTATTTTTTCCTCCATCACAGGTT
Organism: Hordeum vulgare subsp. vulgare; assembly: GCF_904849725.1. Taxonomy (NCBI): domain Eukaryota; kingdom Viridiplantae; phylum Streptophyta; class Magnoliopsida; order Poales; family Poaceae; genus Hordeum; species Hordeum vulgare. Next base: position 111,491,234 of record NC_058520.1, read on the forward strand.
CTTCTAGAATCTTCTTCTTGAGCGTTTCTTTCATTGCTTCTTTCTGCTGCTTGGCAACTTGTTGCACCTTGGGGTAAATGTGACACTGAGCTGGGTAGTGGGTAGTTCCTTCACACAAGAAGCAAGTCACTTGACTAGTTGGGCATTCCTCCGCTGGGTGATTTTCTTCACAATGAGGGCATCCATCCTTGTGTTCTTCCTGGGTGTGTCCTATTTCTCCACAGATCTTGCATGCACAAGGCTTCTTCATCGGGCTATCATAGCACTTTTGAATAAGACAGGATCTTAACAGAGTCTTCTTGAATTCCTCCCAAGTTTCTGCTCCACTAAATCCTTGTATGGCATGCTGCATTTTCCACCAGATAGCAACACTTTGGGTAAAGTACTGAAGAGCGTGTGCCACTTCATATTTCCTTGAAATCAAATTTCTCCCTAAATGGGTCTCCATGTTCTGAATCCATATTTCAGCCTCCAGCTGGGTCATTGGTCTCGAGATTACAAGTCCAGCTTCATACGCCATATATTGGGTCCAAGGTTTCGGGGATGAGATGGGTAAGAGAGAGAGGGAAAGAGGGAGATACACACAATACAAACAATATTTTTGAGAATAGGTTTTATTTGTGGCTGTCGGAAAACACACACAAATGACGGCTCACAAATCATCGTATCTAACGTGGGTATATAACAGGGGTTTGGACTTCTAATGGCCATATAAATATTGGACCGCTTCAGGGTCTTCGAATTCTTCGGCTCTTCAGAGTCTTCAATTTGTGCATCTTCAATTCTTCAAATGCATGGTGAAATCCTCTTTACTTTGAAGTGGGACTCAGTTGATCCTTCATGTGGTCCAAGGGGAAAGGGTATTGTCTAACTATTTAAGGTGAGAGAGAACCTTTGATGAAATCAGAAGAGATGAGAAGTAAAGGAGTTCTTGGAAATAAAATTTTAGAGAGATCCTTTCCTAAGGAATTTCTAGTTTCTAGGGTCATGTCCTACATTCAACATGTGCTCTGATACCATATCTGTAGCGACCCGACTCAAAACGAGTCAAACCTCTGTGTATCTGTGCCATCCCTAGATTAGTATGCTGGCACACACAGTACATCAATGTATATATCAAAGTGCAATCACATGTAAATAACGTATAACTCATATAGACCTCAAAATCTCAGCGGAAACAGTCAAAGGGAGTGGAGTACCAATAAACACCAACGGCAGGTTGAGTGCAGACCGTAACCCTGAATTGTACTCTCACTCGTCGAACAAAATATCTGCAACATTAGACGTTGCAGCCGTGTAGGTCAACATATTGAATATGCTGGCAAGTCACAAAAGAGGGGTGAAAACATCATCTATACTACATGCATATATGGCAGGTGGGGTTGTAGCTTAAGTTTTGCGTAAAGCAAATTTTCCTACAACAAGAGAGAGGGTAAAAGCAAAATTTTACTAAGGCTGTGCAGGTAAGTCTTGGGTCTTGAAATATCCATCCATCTCTGTGAGCCTGGGTGAAGCTTTCCGCAAGATGTCATGGCTCTTCTCCATGCATCCCGGGTCCTCCGCTGGTTTTCCCACGGAGCCCATCAGAACTGTCCTTCACCTACAGGTATATTTCATTCTGAGGTCTTGCAAGTCTTGGAGTCTTCAGGTCTTGATTATTAAGTTTCTCACAACACTCATGATAAATACTCAACCAAACCCCGTCTACTAGGAGCATAGCAAAATAACGTCCCGGCCAAAGTAACAAGGGTTTATGGGTGACTATCATAACATACTACTCAATAACCAAAGTTTCCAAGTACCTACTTGCATGCATTGGGTGAAGAAGGTTGAAACTAATGCAATAAAACCATAGGTAAAAATATGATCAATGTGAACTTGCCTGGTATTACTTGATGAAGATAGTCACTCTCATAATCCTGATAATTCTACTCGTCACCCTCCGAGCAATCTATAGTAAATGAATAGCATTCAATACACATTCATGCCAAAAGGAAGAACCAAAAGAACATAAGAACAAAACATGTCTTGGTGCAAAATAATAACATACCAAGATTTAATAAGAAAACATAGGGCCTTATGGTGTTATAAAAGGAAAGGTAAAAGGGGTCAACTCAAAAGAGTCAAAGGATAATCAACTATCGCTATATAAGCTCGACTTGCATACACTATGGGAGATCATCAAAAATATTGGGAGTACAACGTGAATGTTGTTTGACAAATAGTATAAGACATAAGAATTTATTTGTAGAAAGAATTTCTTGAAATGGAGCACTACAACTACAACACAAGTTATAGCGAATTGAAGTATGAATTGAATTTGCATTCAGAAGGTCAAAAGAAGTTGAACTTAAGTATGATGGTTATGTACAAAAATATATGACAAGAGTATTTAGGGGTAAAAGGAATCCATTGAAAAGGTGTTACGATTTGCAAGATAGGATCAAATGAATGTTCGAATATAAATTTGAATCGCTCAAATTTGTAAGGTTAAAAGGTCGAAACTAATGATGCTACTGGACATAGGAGATAAGTATGAACATGTAGAAAAAAAGAATTACTAGATTTGAAATAGCGGATCAAAAGATACAAATATTTCAATATAACATGGAATCAGCTTAGAACGATGTGAACACTTTTGGGCACTAATAGATAAATCTGATTTGATCAAAATTATAAGTTGAAAAGTTAAATCTAATGATACAAACGGGAAGATTAGTTTGATATGAATCTGACGCAATTGGTTTCATCTAAAACGGAGCTACGGATAAAAAGGTATGATCAAAAGAAGTTTGAATATGAGTGTGAACAAATTTCGAAATTCGAAAATTTCAAAAAGTTGATATGATAGGTTCACCGGATAGGTGGGATCAAGACGAAACTCTAGGCGTTGGTTTCATCTAATTCGGATAAACGAGTAAAAACTTATGGCTATTTGAAAAATCAGGGCCAAGCTATTTTACGGAAGAAAGTGTTATGTCTAAAAGAATTCTTGGACTAATGTGTAAATACAGAGACTAATTGATAAATCTAATTACTATACCGTATACTACTGTAAGAATACTAGTCTAGAAATAATAAACTACGAGAGTATAAAAGAAAAATACGAAGAGAAATACCTTTAAATGCAGAGTAAGAATTAATTCCAAAGAGGTGACCACTTCGAGAAATCTCGTGGGAGAGAAGAAAATATTTTTATTCAATAAACCTAGTCAAACCAAAAAATTGATTTTACCCGAAGTAGATTTTTTTGGATGCTCCTATGGATCTATATTTATAGGTGGAAAGAAGGTCTAAAGGTCAATAGATAGGTAATGTGGGACTAAACATATACGTGATGTGGAGAAAAAAAGAACAAAGCATCGCATGGGCCAAGTAGCGCTTCGGCCAGCACCGTGACGCAAATTCAGCCAGCCATGGTGCCTTTTTTTGGATGAATAGTGTTCGTGGTGACTATTGCCTTTTTTATTTTTGAAAATAAACACCGAAAAAATTATAAACGAAATTAAGAGAATATTTTATATAGGCATATTATATATCAAAATTTTCAGAATAAAATTTCCTACAACATGAACATATTTTCAAGACCAAATAAAATACTTTAAAAAATTATTTTTTTGTAATAACTTTAAAATGAAAAGGAAATTGAATTTCCAATAAAATGCAAATACTTAAAATTTGAATCAAGACATTGTCTCTGATTTTGGAGTGTCATTTTCCTCCTCTCATTTGATTTTTTTTTATCAGAGGGTTTTGAAAATATTCAAACTCAAAAAGTGAATAGGGATTCAAAATATAAAATTTTGGGAAAGTCATTTTATTCCCTCTCATTAAATTTTTAAAAAGTTTCAAAGTCCACTCAATTTCAAACAATCAATCACACATCATTCAAGCAAAAAAAACCTAATTATTTATTTGTTATAACATTCCAAAAATTATAATTTTGGGATGTTATATTTACGCTTCCCAAAAGGTCTATATTGTTTCTAATCAGCAATATGTCATCCACATATAATATTAGAAATGTTATAGAGATCCCACTCACTTTCTTGTAAATACAAGCTTCTCCATAAACTTGTATAAACCCAAACGCCTTGATCACCTCATCAAAGCGCTGATTCCAACTCCGAGATGCTTGCACGAGTCCATAAATGGATCGCTGGAGTTTGCATACTTTGTCAGCATTCTCTGGATCGACAAAACCTTCCGGTTGCATCATATATAACTCTTCCTACCGTTAAGGAACGTTGTTTTAGCATCCATTTGCCAAATTTCATAATCGAAAAATGCAACTATTGGTAACATGATTTTGACTTACTTAAGCATCGCTACGGGTGAGAAAGTCTCATCATAGTCAACTCCTTGAACTAGTGAAAAACCCTTTGCCACAAGTCGAGCTTTATAGACAGTAACATTACCGTCCGCTTTCGTCTTCTTCTTAAAGATCCATTTATTCTGAATAGCCTTTTACCCTTCAGGTAATACTTCCAAAGTCCATACTTTGTTTTCATACATGGATCCTATCTTGGATTTCATGGCCTCTAACTATTTGTTGGAATCTGGGCCCACCATTTCTTCTCCATAGCTCGTAGTTCATCATTGTCTAACTACATGATTGATAAGACGGGGTTGTCGTACCACTCAGCAGCCGTACATGCCCTTGTCGACCTACGAGGTTTGATAGGAACTTGATCTGAAGCTATATGATCATCATCAACAGCTTCCTCTTCAACTGACGCAGGCGCCACAGGAACTTCTTTCTGTGCTACGCCACTTGTTGGTTGAAGTAAAAGTTATAATACCTCATCAAGTTCTATCTTCCTCCCACTAATTCCTTCGAGAAACTCTTTCTCAAGAAAAGCTCCATTTTTAGCAACAAACACTTTGCCTTCGGATCTGAGATAGAAGGTGTACCCAACTGCCTCTTTTGGGTATCCTATGAAGACACACTTTTCCGTTTTGGGTTCCATCTTTTCAGGCTCAAGCTTTTTGACATAAGCATCACAACCCCAAACTTTAAGAAACGACAACTTTGGCTTGTTGCCAAACCACAGTTCAAATGGCGTCATCTCAACGGATTTTGATGGTGTCCTATTTAAAGTGAATGCAGCTATCTCTAATGCATAACCCCAAAATGATAACGATAAATCGGTAAGAGACATCATAAAATGCACCATATCTAATATAAGTACGATTACGACGTTCAGACACACCATCACGCGGTGGTGTTCCACGCAGTGTCAACTGTGAAACAATTCCACATTGTACTAAGTGAGTGCCAAACTCATAACTCAGATATTCTCCACCTCGAACAGATCATAGGAATTTGATATTCTTGTTACGATGATTTTCAACTTCACTCTGAAATTGCTTGAACTTTTCAAACGTTTAAGACATGTGTTTCATGAAGTAAATATAACCATATCTACTCAAATCATCTATGAAGGTGAGAAAATAACAATAACCACTGCACGCCTCTATGCTCATTGGTCCGCACACATCAGTATGTATGATCTCCAACAAGTCACTTGCACGCTCCATTGTTTCGGAGAACGGAGTCTTAGTCATCTTGCCCATGAGGCATGGTTCACATGTGTCAAGTGATTCAAAATCAAGTGACTCCAAAAGTCCATCAGCATGGAGTTTCTTCATGCGTTTTATACCAATATGACTTAAGCGGTATCATTATCAACTCAACATCTTTTGGCTTCAATGTTATGGGTATGTGTGTCATCACTATCGAGAATCAACATGAACAAACCCCTCACATTGGGTACATGACCATAAAAGATATTTCTCATATAAATAGAACAACCATTATTCTCTGACTTAAATGAGTAACCGTCTCGTAATAAATAAGATCCAGCCATAATGTTCATGCTTAACGCAAGAACTAAATAACAATTATTTAGGTTCATCACTAATACCGACAGTAATTGAAGTGAGAGCGTGCCGACGATGATCGCATCAACCTTGGAACCATTTCCCACGTGCTTCGTCACTTCGTCCACTAGTTACTAAGGATAACTTGGACCGTTGTTCAGTGATTCAATCCTGGATCACTCTTTGTACCCCTTGACAGACTCATGGCAAGGCACACATCAAGTGCGGTACACAACATGGAATACTTTAGAGCCTACGGCTAAGGCATAGGTGACGACCTTCGTCCTTTCTCTTTCTCCTACCGTGGTCGGGCTTTGAGTCTTACTCAAATTCACACCTTACAACACAGCCAAGAACTCCTTCTTTGCTGATCTATTTTGAACTCCTTCAAAAACTTGTCAAGGCATGCATTTCATTGGAAGTTCTATTTAGCGTTTTGATCTATCTCTATAGATCTTGATGCTCAATGTTCAAGTAACTTTATCCAGGTTTTCCTTTGAAAAACTCCTTTCACACAACCCTTTATGCTTTCCAGAAATTCTACATTACTTCCAATCAACACTATGTCAACCACATATACTTATCAAAAATTCTATAGTGCTCCCACTCACTTCTTTGGAAATACAAGTTTCTCATAAACCTTGTATAAACCCAAAAGCTGTTGGAAATATGCCCTAGAGGCAATAATAAATGAGTTATTATTATATTTCCTTGTTCATAATAATAATTTATTATCCATGATAGAATTGTATTGATTGGAAACTCAAATACATGTGTGGATACATAGACAACACACTGTCCCTAGTGAGCCTCTAGTTGACTAGTTCGTTCATCAAAGATGGTCAAGGTTTCCTGGCCATAGGCAAGTGTTGTCACTTGATAACGAGATCACATCATTAGGAGAATCATGTGATGGACAAGACCCAAATTATATATGTAGCATATTGATCGTGTCATTTTATTGCTATTGTTTTCTGCGTGTCAAGTATTTATTCCTACGACCATGACATCATATAACTCACTGGCACCGGAGGAATACCTTGTGTCCATCAAACGTCGCAACGTAACTGGGTGACTATAAAGGTGCTCTACAGGTATCTCCAAAGGTGTCCGTTGAGTTAGTATGGATCAAGAGTGAGATTTGTCACTCCGTGTGACGGAGAGGTATCTCGGGGCCCACTCGATAATACAACATCACACACAAGCCTTGCAAGCAATGTGACTAAGGGTAAGTCACGGGATCTTGTATTACGGAACGAGTAAAGAGACTTGTGGGTAACAAGATTGAAATAGATATGCGGAGACCGACGATCAAATTTCGGGCAAGTAACATACCGAAGGACAAAGGGAATGCCATACGTGATTATATGAATCCTTGACACTGAGGTTCAACAGATAAGATCTTCGGAGAATATGTAGGATCCAATATGGGCATTCAGGTCCCGCTATTGGATATTGACCGAGGAGTGCCTCGGGGCATGTCTACATAGTTCTTGAACCCGCAGGGTCTACACACTTAACGTTCGATGATGTTTTAGTATAGTTGAGTTATATGTGTGGTTACTGAATGTTGTTCGGATTCCCGGATGAGATCACCGAGGTCACGAGGGTTTCCAGAATGGTCTGGAAATGAAGATTGATATATAGGATGGCTTCATTCGGTTACGGGAAGGTTTTCGGGCATTACCGGGAATGTACCGAGAGTGACGAACGGGTTCCGGAAGTTCGCCGGGAGTAGGGAAACCCACTTGGGGGGAAGCCCAATGGCCCTAGGGGTTGTGCACCAGCCCTTAGTGGGCTAGTGGGACAGACCAAGAGGGCCTTGGCGCCAAGGAAAGAAAACCAAAGAAAAAGAAAAAAAGAGGTGGGAAGGAAGAGAAGGACTCCACTTTCCAATCCTAGTTGGAGTAGGATTGGAGTAGGACTCCTCCTCTCCCTTGGTCGGCGCACCCTTGAGGGCTTGGACCTCAAGGCAATCCTCCTCCCCCTCCCTCCTATATATAGTGGTGATTTAGGGCTGATTTGAGACAACTTTTCCCACGTGCAACTCAGATCTAGACACCATAGTTCTTCCTCTAGATCGTATTTCTGCGGAGCTCGGGCGGAGCCCTGCAGGAGTAGATTGTCACCACCACCGGAGCGTCGTCACGCCGCCGGAGAACTCATCTACTTCTCCGTATTTCTTGCTGGATCAAGAAGGCCGAGATCATCGTCGAGTTGTACGTGTGCTGAACGCGGAGGTGCCGTCCGTTTGGCACTAGATCGGAACGGATCGTGGGACGGATCGCGGGACGGTTCGTGGGGTGGACCGAGGGACGTGAAGAAGTTCCACTACATCAACCGCATTTCTTAACACTTCCTGTTGTGCGATCTACAAGGGTACGTAGATCCAAATCTCCTCTCGTAGATGGACATCACCATGATAGGTCTTCGTGTGCGTAGGAAATTTTTTGTTTCCCATGCAACGTTACCCAACAGAAGCTTTGATAATCTCATCAAAGCGTATATTCCAACTCCCAGATGCTTGCACCAGTCCATAGAAGGATCGTTGGAGCTTGCATACTTGTTAGCATCCTTAGGATCGACAAAACCTTCTGGTTGTATCACATACAACCTTTCCTCAAGGAAACCGTCGAGGAAACAATGTTTTGACATCCTATGTGTAATATTTCATAAAAAATGCAGCAACCGCTAACATAATTCCAACAGACTTTTAGCATCGCTACGAGTGAGAAAGTCTCATCATAGTCAATTATTTGAACCTGTTGGAAACATCTTTGCGACAAGTCAAGCTTTTATTAATGGTGACTTTTCACCATCATAGTGTGTCTTCCTTTTAAAGATCCATCTGTACTTAATAGTCTTACGACCATCAAGTAGTTCTTCCAAAGTCTACACTTTGTTTTTATACACGGATCCTCTCTTGGATTTCATGGCCTCCATCCATTTGCCAGAATCCGGTCCCACCATCGCTTCTTCATAGCTCGTAGGTTCATTGTTGTTCAACAACATGACCTCCAAGATAGGGTTACCGTACCACTCTATAGTAGTACGCGACCTTGTTGACCTACGAGGTTTGTAGTAACTTGATCCGAAGCTTAATGATCACTATCATCAGTTTCCACTTCAATTGGCGTAGGCACCACAGGAACAACTTCATGCGCCCTTCTACACACTGGTTGAAGTGACAGTTCAATAACCTCATCAAGTTCCACCACCCTCCCACTCAATTCTTTGAGAGAAACTTTTCCTCGAGAAAGGTCCCGTTTCTAGAAACAAACACTTTGCTTCCGGATCTGAGATAGGAGGTATACCCAACTGTTTTGGGTGTCCTATGAATATGCATTTATCCGCTTTGGGTTCGAGCTTATCATGCTGAAACTTTTCCACATAACCATCGCAGCCCCAAACTTTTAAGAAACGACAACTTAGGTTTCTACAAACCATAGTTCATACGGTGTCATCTCAACGGAAATACGTGGTTCCCTATTTAAAGTGAATGCGGTTGTCTCTAATGCATAAACTATAAACGATGGTGTTCGGACACACCATCACAGTATGGTGTTCTAGGTGGCATGAGATGTGAAACAATTTTCACATTTGTCTTAATTGTGTACCAAACTCGCAACTCAGATATTCATCTCTATGATCATATCGTAGACATGTTACCCTCTTGTCACGACGATCTTCAACTTCACTCTGAAACTACTTGAACCTTTCTATAATCCAGACGTGTGTTTCATCAAGAAAATACACTAGTATCTACTCAAATCATCTGTGAAGTAAGAACATAACGATATCCACTGCGTGCCTCAGCACTCATTGGACTACATACATCCAAATGTATTACTTCCAATAAGATACTTTCTAGTTCCATCTCACTGGAAAACGAGGCCTTCAGTCATCTTGCCCATATGGTATGATTTGCATGTCTCAAGTGATTCAAAATCAAGTGAGTCCAAACAATCCATCTGCATGGAGTTTCTTCATGCGTTTATACCAATAGGTATGGTTTGCATGTCTCAAACGTTTCAAAAATGAGTGAGTACAAAGGTCCATCAGCATGGAGCTTCTTCATGCATTCTATACCAACATAACTCAAGCGGCAGTGCCTCAAGTCAGTGGTACTATCATTACTACTTTGTATCTTTTGGCATCAATATTATGAACATGTGTAGCTCTACGATCGAGATTCAGAAAACCATTGAAGGTATTTATTCAAGCAAATAAAATAATCATTATTCTCTTTAAATGAATAATCATATTGCAATAAACACGATCTAATCATGTTCATGCTCAACGCAAACACCAAATAACAATTATTTAGGTTTAACACTAATCCCGATGGTAGAGCGAGCATGCGATGTTTGATCACATCAACCTTAGAATTACTTCCAACACATATCGTCACCTCACCCTTGCTAGTATCCATTTAATCCGTAGCTATAATTTCGAGTTACTAACACTTAGGAACTGAACTAGTATCTAATACCCTGGTGCTACTAGGAGTACTAGTAAGGTACACATCAATATCAGGTATATCCAATATACTTTTGTCGACTTTGCCAGCCTTCTCATATACCAAGTATATAGGGTAGTTCGCCTCAGTGACCGTTCCCCTCATAACAGAAGCACTTAGTCTCGGGTTTGGGTTCAACCTTCGGGTTCTTCACTAGAGCAGCAATTGGTTTGTCGTTTCATGAAGTATCCGTGCTTGCCCTTGCCCTTCTTGAAACTAGTGGTTTTACTAACCATCAACAATTGATGCGCCCATTTGATTTCTACTTCTGCGATGTCAAACATTGTGAATAGCTTAAGGATCATCATATCTATCCTTGATATGTTATAGTTCATCATGAAGCTCTAGTAGCTTGGTGGTAGTGACTTTGGAGAACCATCACTATCTCATCTGGAAAATTAACTCCCACTCGATTCAAGCGATTGTAGCACTCAGACAATCTGAGCACATGCTCAGCGATTGATCTTTTCTCCCTTACTTTGTAGACAAAGAATCTTGTCAGAGGTCTCATACCTCTCAACAAGGGCACGAGCATGAAATCCCAATTTAATGTCTTAGAACATCTCTGTGACGTACAAAAATGTCTTCGGTGCCTCAATTTTGAGTCGTTTAAGCATTACACACTGAACTATCATGTAGTCATCAAAAAATTTGTATGTCAGATGTTCGCAACATCCACAGGCGACGCTCGAGGTTCAGCACACCGAGCGGTGCATTAAGGACATAAGTCTTCTGCGCAACAATGAGGACAATCCTCAGTTTACGGACCCAGTCTGCAAAATTGCTACTATCATCTTTCAACTAAATTTTCTCTAGGAACATATCAAAAATAGTAGAGCTACAATGCAAGCTACAACATATATTGCAAAGACCTTTTGACTATGTTAATGATAATTGAGTTTAGCTAATCATATTACTAATCATATTACGGATCCATGAGCCCTTGCATAAACTGGCGGTTCAGCTCAAACTGTTGGATCATCCCCGCCATATACTCAGGAGGCGGGGGTGGTGCATCGTTGGTAGGGGCACGCGGGCGGCCAGCTGGTCTAACCATCCTGTTAAATATTTAGCACGGGTAGTTTAGCTTAAAGTAATTGCAAAGGCATCGCACGCATTCATGAAGTAATTATGCATTATGAAAGGGAAATGCGATAGATACTCCATAGTAGTTGAGTTCGACATACAGACACATACATAAGTTCGATTACAGACTAACGATTACAAATTCGAAATTTGGCGATAGCCCGGACGCATTTGACGATACCCTGGACTCACTAGGCGGCGCGCAGGCACGCGGTGGAAGAGTACCACAACGAGATGTAGCGATAAGGCTACATCAACGTCGGAGAGGACGATCGAATCCTGGTAGCTGGCGGTGATAGAAGGTACGGACAGGACCCTGTGTCCCATTGTGACTCTGGTGAGGGTACCGCATCCAGTCGAGCAGCTGAGGTCCAAGTGCAGGGGTTCTACCCCCAACATCAGTCCACTCGAGAGCTCATGGTAGCTCTGTCCTGCTCGGCTCGCGGATGCGCATAGGTGGAACCCTCGGACAGTGTGATGGCTGCAGCTCTGTCAACGCGTCGTAAAGACGAGCGCGCGTAGCATACAGCTCCACAGTCAGAGCTCGGAAAGCACGATCCATTGCCTCAGTGTACTACACCAGAACCCGCGCGTCGTAGCGACGTGTCACGTAGGGGGCGCAGACAGCGACGTAGGAACGGTCGCTGCGCTCCCGAATGTCAAAAGCGTAGGCAGTGAGATCAGACCCAGTCTCATCCCCAGCAGGAGCATGCGGGATGTATCTGAAAGGGCTCTCCTCCAGGTGAGGGTATGCTCCACGGAGACGGGTGATGGCGATGTAGGCCGCATCATGGTCGGCCATCTCGACCGACACTCCAATACCACAGAACACGTGGTGTCGTCGTTTTGTCACGGCAGATGTCCTCGTGAAAGGACTTAGTACTGGAGCCATCGCACCTTGGTGGCGACTCAAAGGGGTTAAGCGGGAGAGACACGGCGATTTACCCAGGTTCGGCCCCTCGAGAAGAGGTAATAGCCTACGTCCTGCTTGGTGTGTATTGATGTGGATTCGATTACAAGGAAGGCGTAACTCGCCGCAACCTAGCACTCGATGATTTCTAACCTATCTATCCCCCTCCAGACTCGCCTTTATATATAGGTCGAAGCCTTAGGGTTTACAAGAGTCCCCTCCTTTTTACAAATCGTGACCACCGTGGTCTCTGAGTCGCCGCCTTGTCGAACCCAGAGTCCTTCTACAAATCATAACCATCCTGCGACTTCGAGCCGCCCGAACAGAGGCCCAACTAGCCTTAAAGGATGAATCGCCTTAACAGTGACCCGGCCCATATTTGGCGGGTCATAATCGCAGGCAATATCCCCAACATTAGGCCCCAAATTGACTTGAATCTTCATGCCAATACTTATATTTTAGTCGAAGGCGATTCACTCTTCTGTGTTCCTCCTGGCACCAGAAATCTTAACTCGCCAATTGGTGCCGGAAAAAAAATCCCTGAGCCGCCAACGCATTTCCCATCAGCATTCTCCTTAGCCCTCGATTTTCGGGAACCCCAACGCAATCTCAACGGATCTTTTGGGCGCACCATTATCCCAAAAATTTCGGATGCCATCCTGGCGAATCTTGTCTTTCTCAACGGTTCCCGCTCACGGCGCCTCGATCCCCGCGCCCATCCTTATAAATAGGCGGAAGGGACAGGGCTGACACCGTCCACCTACCAGTCCCGTCGATTTCTCCACCATCATCACAGCGAGGAAAAGACGCTCCGCATCCCGAAAGCTCCGCCGCTGGCCGCAATCTCTGCCTCCGTCCGAAGAACTCCGGCGGCACCCACAAGCCGTCGCCATCCGAGAAGCTCCGACGCCGCCCACAAACCGTCGCCGTTCGAGGAGTTCCGGCGCCACCCGCAAGCCGCTGCCGTCCGAAGAGCTCCGGCGCCGCCTGCAAGTTGCCGTCGTTTGAAGAGCTCCGGCGCCGTTCGAGGGACTCCAGCGCCGCCCGCACGTCGTCGCCGTCGCCAGGCACCATCGTCACCAAACTTCTTCGGCCAAGATCTTCAGGTTAGGCCACTGCTTCTTTCTCTAGAGGTAGATTTAGTTCTTGTTCTTGCCGCCGCCATTGCCATAGCTTCGAAGTTCTACGTTCGCCGCCATTTTAGCTGATGAACCGATTAGTTCGAGCGCCATTAGGGCACCCAGTGTTTCGGACAATGCCATCCATCTGCGCCCTTGCGGATTTTCGCAACAGAATAGTCTTTTTGAACATGAGGCACCATCCTGATCACACACCGCTCATGCTTTAGCCACGTCCATAAGCTATTATATCTGTTGGATAGATCCATTCCTCTTTCACTGTTTGCAAAAAGCTGTTTGGAAACCTCGTTCTTCCCTTAGCGTTTCGGAAATAATAAATATTGCCACCCATAGTAGCGTTGCTTCTGAAAATAGCCCTGCTCCGATAAGTCGCCACATCAATCCAACCCGGCCTCCCAATTCGGTGGGTTAAACAGACGCTAGTTCCGACTTACATAATAAATGCTCGAAGCACATAACACCATTTTCTTGCCTATTTGTACCATGGGTGCCATTTTCAAGAGTGATTGGCTCCCCACCAAAGTTGACGATACTGTTTTGGCGAATTACGTGAAAACGGGCTGCTTGGATCCTCAAGACGTCATTGGATGGCGCACCGGGTTGGGAGAAGACCTACCCAACCCTAAGGAAGGAGAGATAGTAGTGTTTGTGGAACACTTAGAACGGGGTTTTAAGCCGCCCGGATCTAAATTCCTTAGAGACGCCCTGACTTTTATGAACGTCCGACTCCAAGATTTGGGACCCAACTCCATAAGCAACCTGAGTCAATTCCAAGTCCTTTGCGAAGCTTATTTGCGGATTGAGCCTTCCGTCCCTCTGTTCTGGTACTTCTTCCACCTGAATCGCCAGACGGAATTCCACAACGGCCCCAGTTTGGAACTCGGCGGGGTCAATGTCCAGCGTCGCCGGGACAGTCTGTTCCCTGCGCTCATTATGCCTAGCCATCCCAAGGGCTGGGGTGAATCTTGGTTCTACTGCAAGGAAACATCCCCCGCCGGCGAAAACAAACTTCAGGGTTACAGGCCAAGCCGCCTCCCAGTCAACTTCAAGCTCCCTGACAAGCTCACCGAGGAGGAAGAGTCGGAATTCGTCCCAATTCTGTCCGAACTGAGATCTTTGACGAATAACGGTCTCACCGGGGTTGACTTGATTCGCTGCTGGGTCGAATGGCGGATCCTTCCTCTGAGCCGCCGAGACGGCCTGATGTGCGATTTTGACGGTACCCTGGATCATCCCCAATGCTACTTCCACACAGCGTTGATGGAAAAAGACATAGTCACCATCATCAGGAAGCTGACCGGCGAACCTGCAGCGAAATGCGGCCAAATCGGCCTCAAGCCCTTCTGCAAGATCAACCCGGCACCCAAGGTACTCAGAGCTAACTCTCCCTTAACTTTTACTTCACCTGGTTTACGGTCATCATGACTTCATGCCATATCCCCCTCCAGAAAGGTGACAAGTTCTGGTCTAGAAGACCTAAGAAACAAGCCATGAAGAGCGCTAAGCCGCCTTCCAAGAAAAACAAAGGCAAAAGCAAATCGGCCGCGGCCGAGCCATCCGAAGTCGGCGAATCTCAAGCCGGCGATGCACTCTCAGATGTACCAATCCGTCCTCATCTTCACTCGCCATTCATCACCTTTTTATCTTTTACTTATCTCTTGCTTCTTTTTATAACAGAATGAAGATAACGAGAGCCAGGAAGACTCTGTCGAGGTAATTTCCGTCTCTTCCGATTCATCTCCTTCTCCACCTAAGCCGGCCCGACGAATATGTGGAAAAGTACCTCTCTCACATCCAAATGCCCATTTGGACCCCAATTTCTTACTGAAGAAAACGCAGCACGCCACAAAACGGAAAACGCGGAGTCATTCTGGCGACCTGACACCTGGCTTGCCAACAAGGAACAAAAGAAAACCAAGCGAGGTACCTCCTTTTCTTATGTGAGCAACCATTGTTCGTGCCGCTTTGGATCACAGTCCTAACCCGCCAGTTATTATAAATGTACCAATTCTGCAGGATTCTCCCCCCACTTCTGGCGACTCAGTGATGTCGACCCTTCCACCAATGATCCGAGTCCCGGGGTAAATTCCTTGTCCTGATCCTTGAGAATGATACTCTTTGATGTATATTTTTTAACGCGCCTATTTCTTTCATCAGGGCACAAGCAAAGAAGAGGAAGACCAGTGGATCAAACCCTGACGCCACTCCTGAACCTCCAAAGAAAGCTATTCCGACTCAAGAGGATCCGGGTCAAAACGAGCTGACAACTCAAGCAAACCCTCCTGAGTCGCCCAAAGGATCAACGGATGTCCCTAAATCACCGGTCGTAATGGCGACAGTTGATGACCCAGATGTTGTGGTCATTACCGGTTTTGGTTTCTCCAAGCCGGCAGAGACAATCCTCTCCAAACACACAGCATCCCCTTCTCCATCAATTCTCGAGTCTGGGCCTTCCAAGGCAAAACTTTCTGACTATGCAGGTATAGAGTTTAAAGAACTCTGTTCTGGCTTCGCAAGTCGCCTGGAAGCGAGTTACGAGATGGAAAAGAATCTGCTGAAGATGTTAAGCAACAAGCATGAGGTAAAAATTTATATTCTATATTATCCTCAGTAACCCCCAAGGGCCGGGTCATCAGTAAAATGATGAGCCGGGTCTTTTTAAAAGCTTTGCAACCAATAACCCCCAAGGGCCGGGTCACCAGTAAAATGATGAGCCGGGTCTTTTAAAAGCTTCGTGACCAGTAACCCCCAAGGGCCGGGTCATCAGTAAAACGATGAGCCGGGTCTTGATTTCTGTATAATTTTCCTCAAAAAATTATACATTAGCCCCCAAGTGTCAGGGGTATTTCCTTGCAATAATTCTGAGACTTGTCTCTGTTTTTTAAATTTTAAACAGGAAAGCCTTGCCCAGACCGAACTGGCCCTGGGCGACTTGAAGAGAAACTTGGCTGACCAACAAGATGCCCGAGCTCAGTCGGAAGACAAATATAAGCTGGTTCTGGTTGAACTGGAAAAACTCAAAGCCGAGTTAGAAAGAACCCAGGCTGACCACAGTGCGGTTTTGACGAGAGCCGAAACAGCAGAAGCAAAGCTGGCAACTGTGCAGCAGGAGCTATCCGGCTTAAAGCGCCATATTTCCAACATGACTCAAGCCATCTTTGGTAAGCTTTACCTAACTCGCCAATCTTATCCTCTTCCTTGGGCAAAAATTCCTCAATGTTTAACTTACCGGTTTTTTAATCACAGGCTCGAGAGTCGCCAATCTGCAAGATGACAGCGTGTTGATGCTGAAGGCGATCTATACGCTGACGGAACAGCTGTACACAGGCAGTGTGCTGACCGTCAAAGCTGTGATTGGTGCGAAGGAGCCCATAACTTCTATCAAGAAGGTGCTTGGATATCTATCCACGCTGCCTCCCCAGATCGACGAGTTAACCCGATCAGCCGCCCGGAAGGGTGTCCTGACGGCCCTCAGTCGCTGCCTGGCGTATGCTCCAGAAATAAATTTGGAAGAGGTAGCTGCCGGTTTCCCTCAGCTTAAAGATGACGGCTCGGAGTTCGTGGAGGAAGACTACCAGAAGGTTGTCAAGGACTCTCGACTGGCCGCGACTCAACTCGCCGCCAGCCTCGACTTGACAAAATATCAGGCGGCTTATGATGACAAAAATAAGAAAATCAACCCGCCAACCTTCGTGGTGACCAACCTTATCCCTCGGCGACCCAAGAATCCCTTTGACTGGAAAACGGACCTGGCATCAATCTTGACTGATGAAGACGATTTCGCCTCTTTGTCCAGATGCAATTGGGTCTTGGGCGATTTACAAATCGAAGCTGGTTAAAGCTCACGCCAGAACTTAGCGGAATAGGTTTTCCTTGAATCTGGCCCAAGAGCCATGTAATAGTCAGTACTATCTTTTGATGACATCTCCTGCAAAAAACCCTTATACCATTTTGAGGCGGTTTAAGATATTTGGTTAACCTTTATTAGAAATGCCTGAAATGCTTAACCCGCCAAGGATGAAAACCTTGAGCACATTATCTGTGAAAATACAAGAATCACAAACAGTTTCAATGAGTAAGCAGTAAGGGAAAAAATTTCCAAAGTCAAATCATAACACGAGCAATTTTGTTGGCTCATATGATCGCGACAGGGAGGGGGCGAGTCAAAAAGCTCGCGCACTCACCCTTAATGCAGGTTTCTTCGGCTCATAAGGTCGCGACAGGGGGAGGCGAGTCAGAAAGCTCGTACACCCACCCTTAGTGCAGGTTTCGTCGACTCATACGGTCGCGACAGGGGGAGGCGAGTCAGAAAGCTCGTGCACCCACCCTTAATGCAGGTTTCGTCGGCTCATAAGGTCGCGACAGGGGGAGGCGAGTCAGAAAGCTCGTGCACCCACCCTTAATGCAGGTTTCGTCGGCTCATAAGGTCGCGACAGGGGGAGGCGAGTCAGAAAGCTCGTGCACTCACCCTTAATGCAGGTTTCGTCGGCTCATAAGGTCGCGACAGGGGGAGGCGAGTCAGAAAGCTCGTGCACCCACCCTTAATGCAGATTTCGTCGGCTCATAAGGTCGCGACAGGGGGAGGTGAGTCAGAAAGCTCGTGCACCCACCCTTAATGCAGGTTTCGTCGGCTCATAAGGTCGCGACAGGGGGAGGCGAGTCAGAAAACTCGTGCACCCACCCTTAATGCATGTTTTGTCGGCTCATAAGGTCGCAACAGGATATCATGAAAATTGCTCTCTCTTTAAAGAAGAAGCCCCCCGAGTCAGAGAAATATTATATTATTCCATAAGAAAACTGAAAAACTTACAAAGCATGGAGTTTTAAGAACTCAAGTGTAATAAGGCCGCAAGTGGGCAATATTCCAAGGGCGAGTTGACTCAGCCCCCGTAGTTGGTCGATCAGACCGAAGATCCATCAAGTAGTAAGAACCATTGCGGAGGTTCTTGCTGACAACGAAAGGTCCCTCCCAAGGGGGCGAAAGTTTGTGCATGCCTGTCCGATCCTGTATCAGTCGAAGCACCAAATCGCCTTCCTGGAAGGTACGACTCTTCACCCGGCAACTATGGTAACGCCGCAAATCTTGCTGATAGATCGCCGAATGAGCCGCTGCTAAGTCACGTGCTTCTTCCAAGGCGTCCAAAGAGTCCTGACGCGCCAGCTCGTTGTCCTGCTCCACATATGCGGCGACTCTAAGAGAATCATGCCTTATGTCAGTAGGGAGAACGGCCTCTGCACCATAGACCAAGAAGAAAGGGGTGAACCCCGTGGACCGATTTGGGGTGGTTCGGATGCTCCATAATACCGAAGGTAACTCCTCCACCCAACATCCTGGAGTTCTTTCCAGGGGAACTATGAGCCGAGGTTTGATCCCTCGCAAAACTTCCTGGTTCGCCCGCTCGGCCTGTCCGTTTGACTGCGGATGAGCAACCGCAGAGATATCAAGCCGGATATGTTCACGGCGACAGAAATCCACCATCGCTCCTTGGGACAGGTTAGTACCATTGTCGGTGATGATACTGTGTGGATATCCAAAACGGAAAATCAGCTTCTTCAGAAATTTTACCGCAGTCTCCGCGTCGCAAGCCCCAACTGGCTCCGCCTCAATCCATTTAGTGAATTTATCAACCGCCACCAATAAGTGAGTTTTCTTGTTGGAGGACATCTTAAAGGGCCCAACCATGTCCAGCCCCCAGACCGCGAAAGGCCAAGTAATGGGGATCATCCTCAATTCTTGAGCCGGCACATGAGCCTGTTTCCCGTAGCGTTGGCACCCCTCACACCGCCGTACTATATCTTCTGCATCTGCGTGAGCCGTCAACCAGAAGAAACCGTGTCGAAAGGCTTTTGACACCAAAGAACGTGACCCGACGTGATGTCCGCAGTCTCCAGAATGGATGTCATTAAGGATCGTGCATCCTTCCTCGGAGGAGACGCACCGCTGAAAGACCCCTGAAGCACTTCGTTTATATAGCTCGCCATTAATGATGACCATGGACTTGCTACGCCGAACAATCTGGCGAGCCAAGACTTCGTCAGTGGGTAACTCGCCTCGGGCAAGGTAAGCTAGATAAGGAAGAGCCCAATCCGGAGCGATATGGAGTGCCGCCACAAGCTGAGACTCGGGATCTGGAATCGCCAATTCCTCCTCCGTGGGTACAGTCACGGATGGTTTATGCAAGATATCCAAGAAGACATTAGGAGGGACCGGTTTTCTCTGTGAGCCGAGTCGCGAGAGGGCATCAGCTGCTTCATTGAGTCGCCGATCAACATGATCAACCTGGTATCCATGAAAATAGCCCGCCACGTCAGATACGGCTCGTCTGTAAGCCGCCATCATAGGATCTCGAGAATCCCAGGTGCCCGAAACCTGTTGCGCCACCAGATCTGAGTCCCCGAAACATCTGACTCGGGTTAGGTTCATCTCTTTTGCTAGTCGCAAACCGTGGAGCAGAGCTTCATACTCTGCCGCATTATTTGTACAAGGGAACATGAGCCGGAGGACGTAGCAGAACTTATCTCCTTGGGGGGATATCAACACCACACCAGCCCCCGAGCCCTCCAACTGCCTGGATCCATCAAAATAAATAGTCCAATAGGTAAGGTCGGGGCGATCTTCCGGAGCCTGAAACTCCGTCCAATCATTGACGAAATCAACCAGCGCATGGGACTTGATGGCCGTGCGGGGGGTATACTGAATGTGATGTGATCCAAGTTCAATCGCCCATTTGGCGATTCGCCCTGTTGCCTCGCGGTTTTGGATGACGTCGCCGAGGGGCGCGGAACTGACCACGGTGATTGGGTGTTCTTGGAAATAATGTTTAAGCTTCCGACTCGCCATGAACACTCCGTAGACCAGTTTTTGCCAATGGGGGTACCGTTGTTTGGAGAGAGTTAACACCTCACTGATAAAGTACACCGGGCGTTGTACCGGGTATTCCTTTCCTTCCTCTTTTCTTTCGACGACCACGGCCACGCTGACCGCTTTGGAATTCGCGGCGATGTACAGGAGCATGGGCTCCTTTTCAGTCGGGGCCGCCAGGACCGGCGGTTTAACCAGCTGACGTTTCAAGGCCTGAAGTGCCTCGTCGGCTTCCTCTGTCCACACGAATTGGTCAGACTTCCTTAACAATTGATAGAGCGGAATCGCCTTTTCTCCGAGGCGGCTTACGAAACGACTGAGAGCCGCGATGCGACCCGCCAATCGCTGGACTTGGTTAACGTTCGTCGGCTTGCCGAGGGAGGCAACCGCTTCAATTTTGTCCGGGTTAGCCTCGATGCCGCGCTCCGATACCAAGAAACCCAGTAGTTTTCCCGGAGGTACGCCGAAAACGCACTTGGTAGGATTTAGCTTCATCTGATATACCCGTAAATTATCAAAGGTTTCCTTAAGGTCTTCCAGAAGTGTCTCCTCCCGGCGGGTCTTGATTACAATGTCGTCAACATAAGCATGAACGTTGCGGCCAATTTGGCTGTGGAGACAATTCTGGATGCAGCGTTGGTAAGTCGCCCCTGCGCTCTTGAGCCCGAACGGCATGGACACGTAGCAAAAGGCCCCGAAGGGAGTTATAAAAGCAGTCTTTTCTTGATCTTCCACAGCCATTTTGATCTGATGATAACCTGAGTAAGCGTCCAAAAAGCACAATCGTTCGCATCCCGCCACCGAGTCAATGATTTGGTCGATGCGGGGAAGAGCGAAAGGATCCTTGGGGCAAGCTCTGTTGAGGTCCGTATAGTCAATGCACATACGGAAGGTGCCATTCTTCTTGAGTAATAACACCGGGTTAGCCAGCCATTTGGGGTGAAAGACTTCCACGATGAACCCGGCGGCTAAAAGACGGGCGACTTCCTCTCCAATCGCCTTCCGTCGCTCCTCGTTAAACCGGCGGAGGTACTGTTGAACCGGTTTGCATTTTGGGTCAATATTAAGATGGTGCTCAGCGAATTCTCTCGGTACACCCGGCATGTCAGAGGGTTTCCATGCGAAGATGTCCCGATTCTCACGGATGAATTCGATGAGCGCGCTTTCCTATTTGGGGTCCAGACCCGTCCCAATGGTAAACTTCTTGGATGAATCATCAGGGACGAAGTCGACTGTCTTCGTGTCATCCGTTTTTTTGAACTTGAGGGGCGACTCGGAGTCTCTAGTTGGTTTTTTGAGTGGTGTCATGTCCGCCGGGTCAACATTGGCCCGGTGGTGCTTGAGTTCTTTCGCCGCGCAGGCGACTTCCGCGTAGGCTGCGTCTCCTTCCTCACACTCTTTTGCAATCCTTCTATCTCCGTCGACCGTGATAGGCCCTTTAGGGCCAGGCATTTTGAGCTTGAGGTAGATGTAGCATGGGCGGGCCATGAAGCGAGCGTAAGCCGGTCGTCCAAACAGCGCATGGTACGGGCTTTTTAATTTGACCACCTCGAAGACCAGAGACTCCGACCTGTAGTTTTGTGCAATTCCAAACGCTACTGAGAGCCTGACTCGGCCAATCGGATAAGCGGATTTGCCCGGGACGATGCCGTGGAAAACCGTGGTTGAAGGCATCAAGTCTTTCTCTAATAGATTCATCCTCCGGAAGGTGTCGAAGTATAGGATATTAATGCTGCTGCCGCCATCCATCAATACTTTCGATAGAGTGTAACCCGCCACTTGGGGTGCCACGACCAAGGCCAGGTCGCCCGGGTTATCTATCCTCGGCGGGTGATCCTCTCTGCTCCATGTTATGGTCTGTTCGGACCAGTGGAGATATCTGGGAACTGCCGGCTCAATTACGCTGTACGCCCGGTGATTTACCTTTTTATCACGCCTGCAAGCATTAGTGGTGAAAACATGATATTGCCCATTACTTAGCTGTTTAGGATTGTTGCGGAAGCCCCCATGGTCATCCTGGTCCTGCGGAGCCCCCTGCGGGGGTTGCTGCTGGAAGACTCCCGGCGGGTTGTACCGCCGGTGGTGGTGCACCGGGTACTGGTCGCCGCCTGGCTGCGGCCCCCCTGAGCCTCCTGTTCGGGAAAACCGCCGAAGGGGTTATGCCTTTGGTTGGGCGCGGCGAGTTGGTCTTGGCGACGGTTTGGGTCTTCGTTCTGGCTCTTCTTGATTGCCTCGGCCCGAAACTCCCGCATCACGAAGCAGTTCTCCCAGGAGTGACTCGCCGGGCCATCGGCCGTGGCGTGGTGGGGGCAAGGGCCTTTGAGCAGTTCTTCGTAGTTGCGCGGTCTTTTCCCACTGAAGCCTCGATTCTTCTTTTTGCCGTCGTTGGCGTTAGTGTTGGCAACCAGATCCGAGGGCTCCTCATGTGGCCTACGTTTGCCGTTGGTCCCCTGGTTATGGCGGTTGCGGCCCTGGAGGCGGGCATGCTTATTCGTTGAATTGCCCTTCTTGGGCGAGCTACCCTTGCCGTCCTTGCCGGGATCCTTGGTATCGTCGGCTTCAGCGTACCTAGTGAGGGTATCCATCAGCTCGCCCATATCCTGAACCTTCCGTTTAAGTCGCCCCAGCTTCTGGACCAGCGGTTCGTAGTGGCAGTTGTGCTCGAGGATAAGCACGGCTTGCGCTGCCGTGATGCCATCCGATGAATGGATAATTTCCGCGACTCGCCGCGACCAATGATGCGCCGACTCATCCGGGCGTTGAATGCAGTGTTGCAAGTCGACGATTGTCATCGGTCGTTTACAGGTTCCCCGGAAGTTCTTGATAAAACGCTCCTTTAACTCGGCCCAGGACTGGATAGAGTTTGGGGGTAAATTTTTCAACCAAGTGCGTGCCGATCCCTCGAGCATCATGGTGAAATATCTGGCGCAAACCGCCTCGTTTACGTCGAGCATGTCCATGGCGATCTCATAGCCCTCGATCCAAGATGTCGGTTCGAGATCCGGTGTGTAATTTGGCACCTTTCTTGGTCCTTTGAAATCCTTGGGCATCTTTTCGTTTCGAAGGGCCAGGGACAAGCAGGGCACCCCGACTCGCCCTCCGGTCCCCACGGGAGGAGTCTGAGCCTCCTGAGTGTTGGGTGGACCTCTTCCCGACGGGTCCCGCTCGGGCGGGTTGTCCTGCAGGGGGTGTCGTGGGGCGCTGTTTACGGCCGGCTGATCCTCCGGCCAACCCCTGGTATAGCTCGCCTGGGGGGTGGAGTGCAGTCGCTCGGGGCTGCGCGAGAATTGGGCGTTTTGTACCACCGCTTTTTTCAACATCTCGATGGCGTTCCTTGCTTCGATCTCAGCTGGGGTGTTGCCGTGGATCGGGAGAGACTCCAGATGGCGAGTTGCGGCGAGCACGTTATCCACCGAGTTGGAGAAGTGGCCTCGGGGGGTGCGGAACCGAGGGATTTGACCCTCAGTTGGCTGAATTGGCGGGTTAGGAGGGCGGCCCATCCCTTCTGCTGGAGCGGCTCCCATCCCGGGCGTCTGGGGAGTGTCGAACAGGTGAGTCGGATTGAGATCGTGGGGTAGGCGTCCTTGGTGCCTCCGCTGATGGACGGCGTCGGATGCGCGCTGCTGTCTTTCGAGCCGCCAATTGTCGGTGTTCAGCCGCATCCTTTCGGCCGTAATCTGGGCCTGTCGAGTTTCCATCCTGGCGGACTCCGTCTCAGCATCCTGATGGGCCTTTGCCACCGCCTCCCTCAGTTTCGCTATCTCCGCGTTTATCTCTCCTTGGTTCTCCGGCGGGAGGGAGGTTGACATTAGCCTTGTGATTTCTGCCGCTAGGTCCACTAGGACTGCTGACGCACTTCTGGACGTCCCGCCGGTTCCATCGCCTCCGACGGGGTTCGGTGCGGGTTGGGTCGCCCCAGCCATGTAGATGGCAATCTGGCGGCGGGTTCGATCGAGGATTTCCGGATCCATGGCCAGTGACAAGCCCCCAAGACCGTCTCCGTGGAGGGACTGGATGGAATTGGACTCGCCCATGGATGACTCGTCGTCAGAGTTGACGGGGGTGACCTCCTGAGCCGCTGCACGCTCTGGTTCCTCCGATCGCTGTGTGAAGCCCACAAAGACTGGGCGAACGTACCTGGCCGGCTCGACGATGTCGGAGGAGGTGTCCGGCTTAGGAACGGGTGACCCGATCATGCCGACGAAGACGTTGATCTTGCCGAAGGGGACCCTGTAGCCCGATTCGAGAGAATCTGCTTCAGGTCCCCATCGCCTGTTGTCGATGTAGGCTATGCCGCGTCGGCTCCAAGTCATGAGCGCCGCCGCATAACTCCCAGATCCTGGTAGGGCTCCCTTTGAGAACTCAACTCCACCATGCGCAGGCCCCACGGTGGGCGCCAACTGTCGTGGTTTTGTCACGGCAGATGTCCTCGTGAAAGGACTTAGTACTGGAGCCATCGCACCTTGGTGGCGACTCAAAGGGGTTAAGCGGGAGAGACACGGCGATTTACCCAGGTTCGGCCCCTCGAGAAGAGGTAATAGCCTACGTCCTGCTTGGTGTGTATTGATGTGGATTCGATTACAAGGAAGGCGTAACTCGCCGCAACCTAGCACTCGATGATTTCTAACCTATCTATCCCCCTCCAGACTCGCCTTTATATATAGGTCGAAGCCTTAGGGTTTACAAGAGTCCCCTCCTTTTTACCAATCGTGACCACCGTGGTCTCTGAGTCGCCGCCTTGTCGAACCCAGAGTCCTTCTACAAATCATAACCATCCTGCGACTTCGAGCCGCCCGAACAGAGGCCCAACTAGCCTTAAAGGATGAATCGCCTTAACAGTGACCCGGCCCATATTTGGCGGGTCATAATCGCAGGCAATATCCCCAACACGTGGCGCTCGAGGGTCTCGCCGCCTCTCTGGTCGAAGATGCGAACCTCACCCTGGTACTGGTACTGGTTTTACTCGCGGAAATCCTCGAACACAGTGTACTCGGGGTACCAGCGATATCCCAGCCTGGTCAGGAGATCGACCAAAATGGCCGGGAACCCAGTCGTCTCAGTGGCCTGTGTCAGGCGCACGTGCTGTCTTGCGGGACGCATCTGAAAATAAGATTGACGGATGTCAATGACAGTGTGTGTAATACATATTCAGGAGAAAAAGAGTAGATAGTCCAGCGCTCCGGATCGATGTGATTCGAGAACCTAATGTTAGAGTTAGTAAAATCTTTGACCCGAAAGAGAAGAGAAAGTAGAGCCCAGAGTATAGGAAAGGAGTAAAAGATACTAATACCACCCAATTGAGATGTGGGCCCGTAAGCCACAACATCAGTGTTAGTAAAGTTTTTCAAACACTAGACTCAACTTCGGCCAAGGAGTTGGAAAGGGGGCTACCTACAGGCAGTTGGCTCTGATACCAACTTGTGACACCCTCGGCTTAATCGTACGCTAATCATACACGCAAATGCGTACGACCAAACCCAAGGACTCACGGGAAGATATCACAACACAACTCTAGACACAAATGAAAATAACATCAGCTTCATATTACAAGCCAGGGGCCTCGAGGGCTAGAATACGAAAGCTCGATAAACACACGAGTCAGCGGAAGCAACAAATATCTGAGTACAGACATAAAACATGGGGTGCCTTAGAGAAGGCTAGCACAAAAGATACATCGATCGAACGAGGCGAGGCCTCCTGCCTGGGAACCTCCTAACTAGTCCTGATCATCAGCGGCCTCCACGTAGTAGTAGGCACCGTCGGGGTAGCAGTCGTCGGCGCGGGGACCTCCATCTCCTGGGCTCCATCATCTGGTCGCAGCAAACGGATCAAGGGGACAAGGGGGAGCAAAGCAGCGGTGAGTACTCATCCAAAGTACTCGCAAGTCTTACATCAGAACTATTCTAAATATGCATCAGTATCAAAGAAGGGGGGGTGTATGTGGACTGACTGCAGCAATGCGAGAATAGAGAGAGAAGGCCTAGTCCTATCGAAGACTAGCATCTTCAGGGGTCTTGCAGCAATAGACGAGAGTAGAACAGGGGGTAACATATTAATAGTCATATTGTTGCAGCAAAAATTAAAGTGAGGTCACGCCTAAAGATCCTCCCTCGACTCCCTGCGAGGAAGCAATCCCGAGGCAAACTAAAGATCCAGTTAAGTAACAATTGTAGTTGTAAAAGATCGGGGCACAACTCCAAGTCGTCCTGTAACCGTGGACACGGCTATCCGAATAGTTAATTTTCATCCCTGCAGGGGTGCACCACATGTCCCGTCACGCTCGATAACACTCTGGCCGGACATACTTTTCTGGGTCCTGCCCGGCCTCGGAATATCGACACGTCGCAGCCCCACCTAAGACTAATCAGAGAGGCCAGCCCGCCGGTCTAAATCCTAAGCACAAAGGGTTCGTGGGCCCAGTTCCCCTTCACGCTCCTGCACGTGGCGTGGGCGGCCGACGTCAGTCCTAGCATCCCTTAATCACAAGCGCGATGCATCTCGGGACCACTCGGGCGCGCGCCGCTACATTGCTGGCATCTGAAAAGCTTCGGCTGATACCGCGACGCCGAGTACCCATAATTCTTCCCGCGTAGCCGGTTAGTGCGAAAAGGTCTCCGACCAACCCAGATCAAATACCCAAATCCATTAGCATTTTAATTAGTCCACCGACACAATCTCACGGGAATCCACCCGTCTTACAACTAATCACCAATGATCCCAGTAACATGGTCGAGTAACTGTGTGGTTGTAACATCGGGGGGGTCCGAGGTATCACCCTCGTTGGACACCGAACGATGTACCCGTCAAGGTGGGCTTAGAGGAATCACCCTCGGGGGTCCCACACTCGCGGGGTTGGACGACAGAGGCGTCATCGGGAATGGTGAAAGAGGAATCACCCTCGATAACCACGACCGACTAGCTATACTACAGAGATATCATCAGGAGTACTTAGCGAGGTGTCGCCCTCGGTACCCGATAGTATCTCTGTAGCGTCGTACAACGAAGGGGGTGAATGTGCTGTGTCGGGTCTGGCTCGTCGATCAGAGATCAAGAATTGAAAACAAGCGGGGCAACTGAACTACGGGGTCAGAGGGGATGACTGCTTCACCTATACTAAGCAGATTAAAGGTACAGGACTGAGAGTAGCAGTTCATCAAAAATAGGCTATGCATCAGATATAGGAGCTAACTACAACAGTAGCAAAAATACTAATGCAAGCAGTAGAAAGAAAGACATAGGCGATATAGGAATGATCAAGGGGAAATTGCTTGCCTTGCTGCTCTGCGGCAAAGGACTGATCGGCAGGGTCGTAGATGTACACGGCAGCAGCGTCAGTCTCGGGGTCTACCGGTAAGAAGAGGGTGAAGAAACAATAAATAAATAGCACCGATGCAACACAAAGCATGACATGGAAAGATGCAGGCTAGACATGAGCTAACGCAGCAACATCCGTCATAGACGGGTCGGAAGAATATCTGACGATATTTTCCGGGTCTCGGGCTACTACCGGTTACACTGGAAACGGAGGAAAAGTTCCAAGTTTGCTATGCTAGGGACGCGTGACAGACGAACGGGTCGTGTATCCGGGTTCGTCTCGATCTGCTGATCAACTTTCATGTTGAAATTATTTTGATCTGACTTACGGATTATTTAATATTCATTTTTAAAGTTTTATTAATTATTTAGGAATTAAAAACTGATTTAGCTATTTTAATAAAATCCCATTATGACATCATCACGATGTCATGCTGATATCAACATTTGACTGGTCAACTGACCAGCGGGTCCCGAACGTCATAGGCACAAGTTTTATTTAAGATTAAATATTATTTAATCAGATTAATTTAATGAGGGACCCACGTGGCATTCTCTCATTATGTTAATTAATTATTCTAATTAACAGATTAACTTATATATTTATTTAACTAATTCATTAACTCATTAATTAATTATTATATCTATTTATTTATTTATTTAATAAAAACATATATTGCTATTATTTATATTTTAATTTCCATTTTCTTCAAAGCGAGTGTGGGGCCTCCCTGTAAGTGGGTGTGGAGGTATGGCCCCACCGGTAAGTGACATAGGCCATATACTCGATTTTTTCCATAGATATAAACATGCAAATATCGTATTCCTCCAATATTTATATACGCAATACATACATAAATACGGGTATCAAATACATACATACATACATACGGAATACGACATTTGTTTTTATTTACTTTTCTCTCTCAACACTCATCTCTCCCTCTCTGTTAACAGACACAGAACAACTCTCTGCTAACTCCCAAAAGTTCAATCCTTCCTACCGGAGTCTACCGTCGACGGATCGGGGTCCCGTTTGCCGGAACGGAACCGGGGCGGCGAGGAGAACGACATGGTGGGAGGAGCCCGAGGAGGGGCTCACCGACGTTGACGGGAGGGGCCGGTGAAGCCGGAGTTCGCGGGAAGGGGCGGAGGAGACGGCGTGGTTCCGGTGGTGAAGGGGACGGTGATGATGGTGATGACGCGCCGGCGAGGGGGAGCCGGCCGGATCCGGCGAGGTGGAGATGTCTCCCTGCCCGGTCCCTCCTGGACCGAGCGGGAGAAGGCCGACGGGGGCGGCGGGTGGTAGGCCGGCGAGGTTGGAGGGCCGAGGTGGTGCTGCTGGCCGGCGCGGTGGAGGTGGAGGGGGCTCGCCGGCGGGAGAGGGGAGGGGCCGCCGGGGGAGGAGGAGGCCGTGAGGGGGGGCGCCGGGGGAGGAGGAGGCCGTGAGGGGGGGCGCCGGGGGAGGAGGGTCGGTGGAGGGAGGAGGCCGTGGGGGCTCGCCGGCCGGGAGGAGGGATCTGGGGGCGATGGGAGTTACGGGAGAGGAGGGCGAGGCGACGTGGGAGAGAAGGGGGATCTGGCGTCGTGGGAGGGAGAGATGTGTCGGTGGGGTGGGGGAGAGGACCGAGAGAGGGGGCTCTCGTGGGGGAGGGTTACGGGAGAGAGAGAGAGCGTGGGTGGGTGGGGCAGTGCGTCGGTGGGGGTGGGGCCGAGGGGGAGCGTGGGGCGCGCTGGCGGCGCTCGGTGGGAGGAGGGAGTAGCGAGGGGGGGTGGCCTGCCGCCAGGGGGGGCTCTAGGGTTTGGGTGGGGGCGATTTGGGGGCCTGGCCGGTTGGGCCTCTTGGCCCAGCTGGGCCAGGGGGTGGGGGGTTGCTTTTTCCTTTTTTTTGTTTCATTTTGTTTTATTTTGCCTTTTCCCTTTTCTATTATTTCTTTCTTTCATTATTTATTTTACTATTTGATTTTTCTTTTTAAATACTTTCTTTTATTATACTTTCTTTTACAATTTATTATACATACTTTTAATTCTTTCTTTCATAAACATATTCTTTTAAAATTTGTAATGAACTTATAAAGTACTTTTTCTTTTGCTTTCAAATTTTGGGTCCGGACAGACTCGAACCAACGCGGGTCTGAGATGGGAATTCGATGACGTGGCATCATTAGCGGTTGATCACTGTAGCTTAATTACAATAATTACTGTAGCAAAAGTCGAGGATGTCACAAGCATGATCCAAATCCACTAACTCAAGTCCGATCATCACGTGAGTTGAGCATAGTCTCAGGGGTGAGCATCTCCATGTTGATCATATAAACTATATGATTCATGCTCGACCTTTCGGTCTCTTGTGTTCCGAGGCCATGTCTGTACATGCTAGGCTCTTCAAGTTTAACCCGAGTGTTCCGCGTGTGCAACTGTTTTGCACCCGTTGTATGTGAACGTTGAGTCTATCACACCCGATCATCACGTGGTGTCTCAAAACGACGAACTATCGCAACGGTGCACAGTCAGGGAGAACACAATTTTATCTTGAAATTTTAGTGAGGGATCACCTTATAATGCTACCGTCGTCCTAAGCAAAATAAGGTCCATAAAAGGATTAACATCACATGCAAATCATAAGTGACATGATATGGCCATGAACTTATGCTTCTTGATTTCCATCACCAAAGCACCGGCATGATCTCCATCATCACCGGCGCCGCACTATGATCTCCATCATTGTGCCGCCATCGAGGTTGTCGTGCTATCTATGATATTACTACTAAAGCTACTACCTAGCAATATAGTAAATGCATCTGCAAGCAGAAATGTTAGTTTAAAGACAACCCTATGGCTCCTGCAGGTTGCCCTAGCATCGACGTGCAAGTCGATATTTAACTATTACAACATGATCATCTCATACATCCAATATATCATATCATGTCTTTGTCCATGTCACATCACATGCATACCCTCCAAAAACAAGTTATACGTCCTCTAATTTGTTGTTGCATGTTTTACGTGGCTGCTATGGGTATCTAGTATGATCGCATCTTACTCACGCAAAGCCACAACGGTGATATGCAATTTGCTATTTAAACTTCTCCAAGGACCGCCTCGGTCAAATCCGATTAAACAAGTTCAAGAAACAGACACCCGCCGGTCATCTTTATTCAACAAGTTGCATGTCACTCGATGAAACCGGTCTCTCGTAAGTGTACGAGTAAAGTTGGTCCTGGCCGCTTCAATCCAACAATACCACCGACTCAAGAAAAGACTAAGGAGGGCGGCAAATTGAACATAAACGCCCACAAATTCTTTTGTGTTCTACTCGAG
Organism: Hordeum vulgare subsp. vulgare; assembly: GCF_904849725.1. Lineage (NCBI taxonomy): Eukaryota > Viridiplantae > Streptophyta > Magnoliopsida > Poales > Poaceae > Hordeum > Hordeum vulgare. The sequence continues at coordinate 111,522,268 of NC_058520.1, forward strand.
ATATCATCTACGCATGAACCTAGCTCATGATGCCACTGTTGGGGAACGTAGCATGGGAAACAAAAAAATTCCTACGCACACGCAATACCTATCCATGGTGATGATCATCTACGAGAGAGGAGAGTGCATCTACATACCCTTGTAGATCGCTAGGCGGAAGCGTATATAACTCGGTTGATGTAGTGGAACATCTTCGCGATTCAAATCGCAACCCGTCCCGCGATCTCATCATGATCCGTCCCGCGATCCCATCACGATCCATCCTGATCTAGTGCCGAACGGACGACACCTCCGCGTTCAACACACGTACAGCTCGATGACGACCCCCGCCTTCTCGATCCATCAAGAGAGACGGGGAAGTAGATGAGTTCTCCGGCAGCGTGACGGCGCGCCGGTGATGGTGGTGATCTATTCCTGCAGGGCTTCGCCTAAGCACCATAGAAATACGATCTAGAGGAAGAACTACAAACTTGGGGAGAGGGTAGAACGTGGCTGAAATTGTGTGTCTCAAAAACCCTCAATACCTCTAGTATATATAAGAGCGAGGGAGGGGAGGAGGCAGCCTCAAACCCTCAAGGTTTGGCCGAAATTGGAGGTGGAGGAGTCCTACTCCAATCCTACTAGGAGTAGGATTCCTCCTTTCCACTTGGAAACCCTTTCCACTTTTTCCACCTTTGGTTTTTTGCCTCTCAAACCTCATGGGCCCTAGTGGGAGCTTATGTCAGCCCACTAGGAGCTAGTTTGTATCCTCCCGCAGCCCATAAGGCCCCTCGGGGCATGACACCCCTCCCGATGGTCCCCGATACCCTCCCGGCACTCCCGATACACTACCGATGAGCCCGAAACTTTTCCGGTGACCAAAACAGAACTTCCTATATATATCAGTCCTTACCTCCGGACCATTCCGGAGCTCCTCGTGACTTCCGGGATCTCATCTGGGACTCCGAACAACTTTCGGTTACCAACACTTATAACTCAACTATACTGAAACGTGACCAAACCTTAAGTGTGCAGACCCTGCGGGTTCGAGAACTATGCACACATGACCTGAGACATTCTCCGGTCAATAACCAATAGCGTGACCTGGATGTCCATATTGGATCCTACATATTCTACGAAGATCTCTATCGGTTGAACCTCTATGTCAAGGATTCAGTTCATCACGTATGGTGTTCCCTTTGTCCTTCGGTATGTTACTTGCCTGAGATTCGATCGTCGGTATGTCCATACCTAGTTCAATCTCGTTACCGGCAAGTCTGTTTACTCGTTCCGTAATACAAGATCCCGTAACTAACTCCTTAGTCACATTGCTCGCAAGACTTGTTGTGATGTTGTATTACCGAGTGGGCCCCGAGATACCTCTCCGTCACACGGAGTGACAAGTCCTAGTCTTGATCCATGCCAACCCAACAGACACCTTTGGAGATACATGTAGAGCACCTTTATAGTCACCCAGTAACGTTGCGACGTTTGATACACACAAGCTATTCCTCCGGTGTCCAGGAGTTGCATGATCTCATGTTCATAGGAATAGATACATTGACATGCAGAAAAACAGTAGCAATAAATTGACATGATCATATGCTACGTTTATAGTTTGGGTCTTGTCCATCACATCATTCTCCTAATGATGTGATCCTGTTATCAAGTGACAACACTTGCCTATGGCCAGAAAACCTTGACCATATTTGATCAACGAGCTAGTCAACTAGAGGCTCACTAAGGACAGTGTGTTGTCTACGTATCCACACATGTATTTGAGTTTCCAATCAATCAAATTCTAGCATGGATAATAAACGACTATCATGAACAAGGAAATACACTAAAAACCAATTTATTATTGCCTCTAGGGCATATCTCCAAGAGCTACGTCGTGGCTTGAGGTGCGGCTAGCCTCTCTACCCTCCACTATATATAGGAGGGAGGGAGGGGTGGTGCCCTAGGGAAAACCCTAGGGGTTCGGCCGGCACACCAAGGGAGGGAGGGGTCCTCCTCCAATTCAGTTTGGTGGTGGAAGAGTCCTCCTCCTCCTAGTAGGTTTGCTCCACCTCTCTCTCTCTTTCCACTTCGGCAAAAATAGACCCTCTTGGGTTGGCTGCCCAGCCCACTAGCGGCTGGTGCGCCACCCTTGGGCATATTTGGTCCCTCTCCGGGTGGGTGGCCCCTTCCGGTGAAACACCGGAACCCATTCGTCACTCCCGGTACTTTACATGTAATGCCTGAAATCCTTCCGAAAGCCAAATGCAACCTTCCTATGTATCAATATTCGTCTCCGGACCATTCTGGAACTCCTTGTGACGTCTTGGATGTCATCCGAGACTCCGAACAACATTCGGTCACCAACATATATAATTCAACTATATCGAAACGTCATCGAACCTTAAGTGTGCAGACCTTGCGGGTTCGAGAACTATGTAGACATGACCGAGACACTCTTCGGTCAATAACCAATAGCGGGACCTGGATGTCCATATTGTCTCCTACATATTCTACGAAGATCTTTATCCACTGAACCTCGATGTCAAGGAATTAGTTAATCACGTATAACATTCCCTTTGTCCTTCGGTTTGTTACTTGCCCGACATTCGATCATCGGTATCTCTATACCTATTTGAATTTCGTTACCGACAAGTCTCTTTACTCATTCTGTAATAAAAAATCCCGAGGCTAACTCTTTAGTCACATTGCTTGCAAGGCTTGTTGTGATGTTGTATTACCGAGTGGGCCCCGAGATACCTCTCCATCATACGGAGTGACAAGTCCTGGTCCTGATCCATGCTAACTCAACAAACACGTTCAGAGATACCTGTAGAGCACCTTTATAGACACCGAGTTACGTTGCGACGTTTGATACACACAAGGTATTCTTCCGGTGTCAGTGAGTTACATGATCTCATGGTCATAGTAACATATACTTGACATGTAGAAAAACAGTAGCAATAAAACGACACGATCACATGCTACGTTCATAGTTTGGGTCTTGTCCATCACATCATTCTCCTAATGATGTGATCCCGTTATAAAGTGACAACCCTTGTCAATGGCTAGGAAACCTTAACCATCTTTTATCAACGAGCTAGTCAACTATAGGCTTACTAGGGACCGTGTGTTGTCTATGTACCCACACATGTATCTGAGTTTCCATTCAATACAATTCTAGCATGCATAATAAATGATTATCTTGAACAAGGAAATATAATAATAACTATTTTATTATCGCCTCTAGGGCATATTTCCAACACCTAAACTATAATTATTTTAAAGCAACTATTCACCCCATCCCCTCTAGGCGACATCCACCTCCTTTCAATTGGGATGGTTGTCTTTAGAAAAAAAATCACTTAAAATTATATATTAAGAGTCAATGCATTGAAAACTACAACACAACTCATATGTTTAGAACATCTACTGCCGGGCCTCTCAAATCCGTCTTAAACGCCCGGGCAGGCCGCCAGGTCACTAACTGATCACAAAAAAGCAACCAAGATGGGCACCCTAAATGGGCCTCAACTGCCGAGGCTGAACGACACCCCTCATATCCAACCCAAATATGGCACGAATATGGGGCATTGGGCGCGTCCACCATGTCGGACCCAACAACACAAACCCACCGCAACTTGCACTAAATCCATCCACTTGGCCTACCAAATCCATTACATCACTCCTCTCTTCTTCCTCTGTCGCTCCGTCCGTCTCGCAGCTCCACCACTGTGCGTGCTACACAGTCATTCCGAGCGTCTGCGTCGCTAGCACCGACACACCAATCGTGTCACCCTTCTTCGTCGCCAAGGATTTTGTTGCCGGCCCGTACGCCACCATGGTATGTTAGGCAACTCTTGAGATCCCCCTTGCACTCTATGTGTTCGACACATTGTCCTACCTCAATTTTTTGTGACTTTATTAGGGAAAGCAATGAATTCCGATGCTTCATCAGACGAGGAGTATGGACCGGCAGAGCTTCATCAAATGATTCAAGGTGAGTTCTTTGATTCCTCGGATTCTAACGAAGAAGTGGATATAATCATGCTCATGAGCATGCAAGAGGAAATGGACCGAGAAATGGAGGATATTCTCAACTTCAAGGGCCCAATCAAAGGACTACTTTGCTGGGAACCCAACTTTCTCGGATGATCCATGGTTTCCTTGCATTTTTGCATGCAAAACCATTGTTTTTGCGCATTGTGGAGGGAGTGGAGGCACACAGTGACTACTTCAAGCTCAGATGGGATTGTTGCGGTCAACTTTCTTTCTATGCTAAGAAGAAGTGCACGGCTCCTCTGTGAATGCTTGCACTTGGTACTGTCACATATGCCGTTAGTGAGATGGTCAGGATGGGGGAGAGCACATGCGTGAAGACTACTGTCAAGTTTGCCCGCGCCATGGTGTGGGTGTTGGGTGCAGAATATGTGAAAGAACCAAAATGTGTAGCATGTAGGGAAGTTGTTAGCTATTGGAGAGGCTAGAGGGTTTCCATGAATGCTTGGATCAATTGATTGCATGCATTGGCAATGAAAGAACTGTCCCAAAGGTTTGCGGGAATTTATCAAGGTCACACCAAAGAGGCCACCATCATACTAGAAGCGATGGCATCACATGACTTATGGATTTGGCATGTTTTCTTTGGAATGTCGGGTCTCACCAGAACATCAATGTGCTTCAATGATCTTCGGTGTTCAGGAGGCTTCGCAATGGGGAATCACCGCAGTACAACTACACTATCAACGGTCGTGACTACAACATGGGATATTATTTTACCGATGGCATATATCCTCACTATGCGGTGTTTCTAAAGATCATATCCGATCCACAAGGCAGGAAACAAAAGTACTTCACAACAATGCAGGAAGCAGCTAGGAAGGATGTGGAGAGGGCATTCAGAGTGTTTCAAGCTCATTGGGGATTTTTTCGTGGAGCTATAATGTTGCGGGAATCAAAAACTTTATGGCAGTTGATGACATGTTGTGTCATTTTGCACAGTATGATTGTCGAGGATGAAGGTGATGGTGTTGCCAGAACCAATGATTCTGAAGCGCCAGAGAACAAGTTCAAATCCCCAAAGATCAAGATGTAGCTAAGCTTATGATTTTTTTATAAATGCATCAGAATCTTCGAGATCATCATGTGCACGTGGAGCTACTCATTGGTCTTGTGGATCATGTGTGGACCTACAATGGAAACCAAGAAGCTGATGATTGAGTCTTGTACTTTAATATATATTTTTGTAAACGTTATTTATTTTTGTTGCCAAACATTTGTTGATTACATGAGACATTTACGTGTATGATCGACGTGCATGAATTTGCATGAATTTGAGAGTCCGAATTTGAGATATGTGAATGCTGAAAGCAAGATATGATGGGCCGTCTGGATGCGTCCGCGGATGTATAGGGAAGCGGATTTGCCAAGTTTGGTTGTAGATGCTCTTAGGTTCCTTATGATGGGATATGTCCACTCAAGTTTAAATTGTAGATATGAGATAAACGATCGCATTTTACTGAATTTATTTCAGCCTTTTCCACAATATTTGTTCAACGGTATGGTGTGCCCGACAACTACGTAGCTTCTCCGACGACTTCATCAATCTCAAGATTTGCCGGCTTAGTCTTTCACGAGTTGAAATGCCCCTCATGAGTAATAATAAAATAGTAAACAAAAATTTTAAAATATGTCTTTTTTGGTAACACACATTGACATTTTGTCTACATATATGCAAATTTTCGCCAAGAGAAAACATTACTAAATAATGTGGCAAAAAAAGATGCTTCAAAAAGCTTTAAACATATTGAAGCACATTAGGAATGTTTTTTTCTTCAAAAAAATGCACACACAATTTGCAAGTGTTTGTTGCAAAACAATCAGATTATTTTTTGAATTTTTTATGCTTTTCTTTAAATTCACTGTTTGTCTCCGGTGCATTTGATCTCTTGAGCAGAAGAATACTTTCGCTTAACAAAGTATTTGAACACTCCTACATGAAGCTACCTCATTAAATTGCAAAAAAAAAATCGTACAATTTTGGATGACAAAAGAAGAGAGCAGCTAAAACAGTGTACATTTTATACTTGCACCGCAAAGAGCACACTCAGAGCCATGATCAGTCCAGCTCCCGGACTGGCTAGATTCAGAGTAGAATCTGAAGTACTAGTACTCGCCTCGTCATCGGAAGCACTGGTGTCCGACGGGGTGGAGACGTTCTTTGGGTGGCTGAAGTCGAAGGCTGGCGCCCTGTCCGCGCTGTCGGGTCCGGCTGCTGGCCCTGGCGCGTCGGCCACCGGCGGCCTGAGGTCCGGCGGGAGGCCTTGGCCGTGTGCGACGGCTATGGCGAAGCGCTGGCCGTTCTCGCACTGCTCGCCGTCGTAGTTCCCGGAAAAGAAGTACGTGTTGCCCTCCTTGAGCAGTGGCACGGCGGCGGTGACGGCATCCTTGCTGAACTCCGGTGCGGCGGCAGACCAATCGATGGTGTCGTCGAGGCCCGCGTCGTCGTAGTCGCAACTCTTGTACAGCGTCTCGTTCCGCGTCTGCACCACCGAGTGATTTTTGTCCGTGTTGAATACTGCATCGCAAGACACGTGAAATGGTCAGTTACTTTTAGTCTGAAACAGGAGCACCCGCTCGTTCGCGCGCGTGGAAAGTAAAAGGAGGTCGTGATAATATTTGATAATTGCGATGGGTTGCTGTAAAATGATGAATCGTCAACGCCGAATTGCCGATCGATTTATTATTAGAAGTATACTTGTGAGTTACCACATCATCCTCGATCAATGATTGACAACAGATCTACTTCGTCGTTTCTATAACTACTCGTGATTGAAAAAGCGTCCAGTGAAATGGAGCATGTTTGCTCCTTTCATCCACGAGCTAGCCATGTGCACGTACAGGGAAACCAATGAAGAAACGTATCTGCTTTCGATGCCTAAGGGTGTGTTTCATGTTGTTCCAACTTAAGATATGGTCATGCTGAGTAGATGTATTTATTGTTGTTTGATAGTAATGTATGTGTTGATACATGTTGAGGTAAGATTTTGTTTGGTAGAAGGAGGGAGGAAGATGAGGGTCGGTGGGGCACGGGGAGAGGAGTCCCGGCGGGGAGGAAGAAGGCGAGGCCGCCGGGGCGCGACGGGGCGCGGCCGAGGCTGTCGCCGAGGCTCCGAAGGAGAAAGAGGAGGGCCGGCGGGACGCGGGCAAGGCCGCCGTCAGGGCTCGGGAGGAGGAAGAGGAGGGCTGGTGGGCTCGAGGGGAGGAAGAGGAGGGCCGACGGGGCTCGGGAGGAGGAAGAGGAGGGCCGGCGGGGCTCGCGAGGGGCGCATGAGGGCGAGGGCGAGGCGGCGGGGGCTCGGGAGGGGCGCGACGTGGCGGGTAGGGAGAAGACGAGGCCGTCGGGGCTCGGGCGAGGCCCGGCGGGGCTCGGGAGGGACGCGGGAGGGCGAGAGCGAGGCGGCCGGTGAGCGGCGAGGCAAGGGCGAGGCGGGGTAAGGGAGCTGGACTCAGCATAGCTCTCCTCGGCTCGCCTTCGCGGGGGAGCTGGGTTCAGCTATGCTGATGTCCTTTTTTGCATCAAATGGATCATGTTGAGTCGAGCTCTTATACCTTATTAAACACATAAAAATATTTACCTACTAATAAAGCATTAGTGCTTCTGTCGTCCGTCATTAACATTGTCCATAAAGTTGATGAGAATTACCCACTATTGCCACTTATAAGTCATAGAAAACGTTTCAAACAGAAAAATGTCCGGACTGGGCCGGCCCATGTAGGCACCTCCTATATTACGCTCTGGGCATTGGAAAAAGATGCAACACACCTATTTGGGCCGGCACATGCGTGGCCGCCTGTTCTTTTAGTTTAGTTTTTTTATTTTACTTTTCAGTTCCATTTTTTTCTACTTTAAATAATTTAGAATTTCAAATAACTTTTCTTAAATTTAAGAAACTGAGAATTTTGAAATAAAATATTAAAAACATATTTTTTTGAGAATTCAAAAACTACTCAGGAGTTTTGAAAAATGTTTGCATATACAAAAAAATGTTTAAATTTTTAGAAAATGTCTGTAAAATGAAAAAAGTCGATAATTTTAAACAAAAGTCCCTGTAAAAATCTTAAAAACAGTTCGTGCCTCTGTTTTTAGTCTCATTTTTTATTTTCATTTTCTGTTCCATTTTTTTAAATTTACATAATATCGACTTTTGAAAAACTTTTGCAACTTATAAAACTGAGAATTTTGAAAAAAACATAAAATGTTTGTAAATTCAAAAATGCTCTGGATATTTGTAAAAGTATTCCCATATTCAGAAAAATGTTCATAGTTTTGAGAACAATGTTGGTGAAAGCAATAAAAGTCCATGATTTTAAGAAAAAAGTTTGTGTATTATTTTTTGAGTGCAATTGAAAATAATATTTGCTAATTCAAAAAATGTTCATGCATTTTAAGAAATGTCCTAAAATTTTAAGTACGTAATATGATCAACATCCTTAAAGGTTATAATTATTATTTTTCCGTTGCAACGCACGAGTTCTTTTGCTAGTAAGTTAAGAAGGAAACTGCTGTCTTTATGCACCCTTGATGAGGCTACCAAACACGCGTTAAGAGGCCATGCTAACCATCGATCGAGAAGTCAGAAGAGCAGAGACGACTCACAAGCTGACTCAACACTGAACTTGGCAAAGCGAAACCTGAGCCTTAAGACTAGAAGAGACTTCATGGACGATACGTACAACGTAATTAAAGAGCGATAGATGGATCCAGAGCTTGCAACTGTATGTATTGTATATACTCACTGAGGAAATCTCCGAGGCTGAAGTTGTAGCCCTCGGCCCACGCCTGGTAGTCGACGGCGAGGCCGTCGTACCAGCCCTTGTCGTCGCCGACGGTGTAGTTCTTGTACGCCTCCACGGCGGCGCGCGGGTTAGCGGCGCCCAGGACGGCCACCGCCACGGCGACCGCGAGGACGCGCCGGCCGCAAAGCTGCAGCATCGCGCGCGATTCGAGTGGCCGTAAGAGAACTGATGAGGAGAAGCTACTGCCGTCGTTGCGCAGCGGAGAGATGCTCTTGCGACGGCCGATAGTGCGCCGTGGGCTGGCTAGCTGCGCATATATCTTTCGGGAGTTGGGAGCTGGGAACTTTATAGACTAGACTAGACTAGAGCACAACGTACTACTGATGGAGTGGTGGGGAGGGGAAGCATATATTTTCATGGTGTGCTGGCGCGGTACCATGTGTGTCGGCAGCGAGGCAGCTGCTTTGCGTCCATCTCTTGGGTCGTGGCATGTGAGACTGATGAATGGTGATGAAGACGGATCTCCGTTTCTGTTGCGGCGTCCTGTCACCGGACCCGATGCGCTCCAGCCGGCCAGTTCAGTTCTCTCTCCCCACGACGTGGACGATTTTACTGTTTTAGTTTTTTTATATAGTTTAGCCTTACCGATTATTATTATTATTCGGACCCATCTTTTTTCCCGCCGTCACCCGTCATGGCGGTAAGCATACACATTCTATCATCACGGACAGAAACAATAGGGTCGTTTGACTTCGCTAACCTAAAGGAATCATCCGCATTAACTCGACCCTGTCGCCAATGACGATGACGATAGGGTGTATATGCCTACCGTCACACCCGATGACGACAGAAAAAAGGATTAGATTCAAAAAAAAAATACAAACGGAATGAGATCGGGCTAAAGTTAGCGAAAATGATCAAAACCGTGAATTTGTCCCCATGATACAGGTTCAGTGACGAAAATTCAGAGGGGCACGCATCTATCAAGACCTGTCCAGCGGTTCGATTACTTCGCGATTTGCCAAATAGTTGCATCCCGTTCGAGACCATATTTTTTCTAGTTCACTTTTATCAAGTTTCATAGATAAAATTTAAAATATTTCTTTTGTTGGTCATAGACAAAAAGAAAATCATCACACGCTCGTACTAAGTTTTAAGAGTTACAACTTAACATTTATTTTTAGAATTCATTTAATGTATTTAAACTAAATCTTGTTTGAAAGCCTTTGTCACGAGAAACACAAAATGATTAATTTAGACTTTCCGTTTAAAAGATATAAAAATCTGAAAAACGAAAGCCTAAAAAAAAAGCATGCGCAAAAAATTCGGTGTCTGCGTGTCACAAATCCTAAAAAAGCTATAGTGCATGTTCTGACGCGTGTAGCTAAAAAGAAGAATAAAATTAGAGACAAACGAATAAAGGTCGGCATCAGCATACGCTTGACCAGCACTTGTCCTTGTACTTGTCTGATTATACAGTACTCCGTTGTTTATTGCCTGTCCTAGTTATATACAATATCTTTAGGAGTACAACTAACATAACATGTACTACCAAATGATTACCAGTTCTTATGAGTAACCAAGTGCTTTCTGTTGATCATTCCAGGTGGCGTATCTGACTTCACCACTATTATGTTTTGAAGATAAAAAAGGAAGAACAGATGGCTGGACTTTGACAGCTAACCATACAGGTGTTATTTAGCCTAGGATTATCGGTGACTGTTCAACTAAGCGCCAGTTGATACCGATACCCCATCTGCCATATCGGCTATTCAACTAGGAAAAGATTTGTCTTTTTCACTAACGAAGAATAAGAGTTGCATAGTAAATTAGCAAAATGAACAAAACCCGGGACAACCTGCATGCACACGCACACATACAAAATCTTACATATATCATTGCGGAGAAAACACCGTGGAGGTTGCATCGACTTCACCGTAGTGACCGTCGGCAAGACCACACAACAAAAACCACGAGAAGCAATATGAAGATTCATGCCAATCAATCAGCCACACACTCTAGCAGCTAGGCAACTCCGGATCAAAAAAATGATCAACCACAGAGAACATGCAAGGTTGGCGTCGCGAAAGATCTTCAACTCAGCTACTTGTGGAATGCCATCATTGTCGCATGATGCACTCCGCTACGCAGCTCCGACTCCACTACAACAAATGGACCACAACGGTCATGTGCATACACTAAAGAGTCGGCTACCGCAACCTTGCCATTTCCCCCACCCTCACTCGCATGTATAGTAATTGCCACATGAGTCACCCTCACTCGCATGTATAGTAGTTGCCATATGAGTCACCAACAACAAACCACGAGTTCTCCCATTCTGAACCAACTCCAAAATGGTGCGCCCAATAGGAAAAATAAGGCATATAACTATTAATTAGGCACAAGTGTTGCCACCTTTCGACCTATAAATACCCTCTCAGTGTTTCGTAACAAAAAAAATGTTGTCCAGCGACAATGAGTTGTGTAAGGACGTGAAAGTCGCCTAGAGGGGAGAGGTGAATAGATGCTTTAAAATAATTATGTCCTAGGCTTAAACAAATATAGAATAAAACTAGCATTTAATTTGTCAATGACAAAACCTAAATATATTAGGCTCAACTATGTGCACCAACAACTTATGATAAGAAAGATAAACAACTAAGTGATAGGAATATATATAACATGAAGTGCTATGACTATCACAAAGTAAGTGCACAAGTAAAGGGTTCGGGTAAGAGATAACTAAGGCATGCGGAGACGACTATGTATGCCGAAGCTCACACTCTTGCGGATGCTAATCTTCGTTAAACGGTGTGGAGGCACAATGCTCCCCAAAATGCCACTAGGGCCACCATATTCTCCTCACGCCCTCGCACAGTCAAAAATATCATGATTCCACTAAGGGACCCTTGAGGGCGGTCATCGACCCGTACAAATGTTGATCTTGGGGACGATCACCGAAATCGTACAATTGGCAACCCTTGGTGCGGTCACCAAACCCGTACAAATTGCTCACGGCAATTTCCACAACTTAATTGGAGACCCTAATGCTTGCCTAGAGCTTTACACCACAATGATTGAACTCCACGGCATCATAAACCGTCTAGGGCGTCCAAGCACCCAAGAGGCACAAGTTCTAGGTTTCCCAAACACCCAACAATAATAAGCTTTTCAACTTTCACTTACATGTATCACCGTGAAGAACTCAGACCTATGCACCAAATGCAATGGAAAAACCACAAGGAGTGCTCAAGTCCTTCTCTCCCAAATCCCACCACAACAACAAAATTATGGAGGAATATGAGAGGAAGAACTAGAAAGAGAACACAAAGAACTTCAAGATCTAGGTCCACGGGGTTCCCCTCACTTAGAGGAGAAAGTGATTGATGAAAACATAGATCTAGATCTCCTCTCTCTTTCCCTCAAGAAGGAGCAAGAATTATTAAAAGGAATGAGAGATAGCAAGCTCAAGGAGGGTCAACAATAGAGGGGGAACACGAGCTAAAGAGATAAGAACCATTGCGGAACAAGACCCACTTTTATAGAGGGGACCCAGATCCAACCGTTATGCACACAACCCGTGCTCAAGCGGTACTACCGATATATTGAGTGATAATGCCGCTTAAAGTGGTAGTTACTGCCATAGGCGAGTCAGTACAAAATTAATCGAGTGGTAGTACCATCGGAGCGGTACTACCATCCATTCGAGCGATACTTCCGCTTCAGATCACTAAGCACAAAGGAACAACGGTATTGAAGTGGTGCTAGAGAGGAAGTACTGCACATAGCAGTACTATGGTCGAGTAACGACTGCTAAAGTACCGCCAGGGCAACATAGGCAACAAAAGCTTGCACATACTATGAATGCAAGCAATAGTAGTAGCGGTAGTAGGAAGCAGAAGTACCTCTGAAGCGATACTACCGTCCTACTGCCGCTAACATCACGAGGGCAACATTGACTTGCACAGAAGCATCAATGCAGGCGGAAGTGGTTGCGGTAGCTCGCAACGGAAGTTTGCTTAAGCGGTACTACCATGCAGTAGGCAGTACTATCGCCTATGTACATGAAAATAGCCCTAGAAAAATAGATGGATTGAGAACACCAAAACTGCCATAGCTTCTGCAGATGGACTCTAATTCCAATGAACTCAAGCTTGATGGGAAGCTAATGACCAGAGTTGTGCTAATGATATAGAGGTGTGAAACCTCCATGAGAAGAATTGACAAAAACTCCAACATCGAAAACACAAGAGATGATGCATACAAAATCCATTATCGACGAACTCGAGCTTGTCCTGAAGATGAGTGCAAGCTCCAAAACTCACATAGATAAAAGTCAAACAAGAATCAAGAAAGATGATGCCAAGAATGCAATGGTTTGAGCTCTCTATGACCGATATGATCAAGCTACTCAATCGAGAGACCTTCTTGATAGCACGACAATCAAACCTATAACTCGATCTCTCAACTAACACCATGAGACTGGCAAAATAGAAAACCTATCAAATTCAAACTTTTGCCTTGTGCATAGTCCACCTGAACAAGATGATGATGATATTGACTTCCTCAAGTTGGATGACCTTTCTTGATTGCGCTGGCTTGATGAAGACTAGTAGACTGCTCCCCCATACTCCACTATGGGGTAAGCCTATCTTTGACACATCTTCACATGCCCATTGTCACCACAATATACGACAAGCTTCATGCATGTGATCTATTCATGATGCTCCACTTAAACTTGCACAACACAACCTTGATGACGATCAACACTTGATGTCATCTTCCATGAGTTACATGAGATCTTACTTTTGATGCAAGCCCATGGAAGCATACCTAACCCCACAAAGAAACCTCACAAAGATCATGGGTTAATACACAAAGCGCAATGGACAATGCTTACCATACCATGAGACCACTTGATCGTACTCAGTACATCATCTAGGCTTTGTGTGTTGGTCAACTTAAATACTCTATGACTTAGTATTGATCAACCTTGTATCTTATCTTCTCTACGACCAATCTTCGGATAACTCCTTGAATCGCACCTTGGTCAACACATAATCTCCTTCTTATAGCCTTGAAAGCGATATATGGTCTTCAAGCAATGTATATGGACATACCTTAAAGTATCCTCAAACAAACCATTAGTCCATAGGGATTGTCAATAATTATCAAAAACGAACATGGGGGAACCATGCTCTTTCAATATGTTTAGAGGACTGTGTGATGACTCATAACCCACAAGTATAGGGCATTGTTTGTAGTCCTATTCGATATATAAGAGTGTCGAACCCAACGAGGATCTCAAGGTAGAACAAATATTCCCTCAAGTTCTATCGACCACCGATACAACTCTACACACACTTAATGTTTGCTTTACCTAAAATAAGAATAAAACTAGAAGTACTTAGTAGGTGTAATAGATAGGTTTGCAAGATAATAAAGAACAAGTAAATAAAAGTAAGGTGTTCTTTTGGAAAAAAATAAAGAGTGTGGAAATAGAAGTTAGGGGATGTTTAGTAGAGAGATTTTTCTGTAACGCAAGAAAAATATTGTCCATAGGCAATTGAATATAACATGATATATACTTATCATGTGCAATGAGGGAGAGGCATACAGTAACACATTTTCTGTACTTGGATCATATGCACTTATGATTGGAACTCTAACAAGAATTCACAACTACTAGAAATCATTAAGGTAAACCCAACCATAGCATTAAACATCAAGTCCTCTTTACTCACATACGCGCACACTCCCTTACTTGGGTGTAAGTTTCTATCACTCTTGTCACCCACTATAAGCGAATCATGAACATATTGCAAATCCTCCAACGTGTATCGTTCACGTCTGCGCTTTACGGAAGGCACCTTAGGACATCACCATATCAACACACAACTCATGTCAATAACATCATATCACAATTAACCCATAGGACAAAACGGATCTACTCAAACATCATACGATAGCCACATATCATTGGGAAATAGTATGTACTATTGAGCACCTTGTTTAAGTAGAGAGTTACAACGGGAAAAGAGGTGTTACACCGTTGCATGAAGGAGGGAGAGAGTTGGTGTTGATGGCGGCAAGATTGTTGATGTAGATCGTTTTCACGTTCCTTTCCCCCGCGGCACTCGGACGCCACCGGGAGAGAGGGGGAGAGAGCTCCATACTTCTTCTTATTCCTTGGCCTCCCCCTAGAAGGGAGGAGATCTCCCCCTTTGGTCCATGGCCTCCATGGCGGTGGAGGGACAGGAGCCCCTCCGAGATTGGATCTCTCTCTCTACTCTCTTCCGTTTCACGTTCATGTTTTCTCGCCCTTCACCATTTCTTAAATTCCCGGAGATCCCTAACTCCAATCGGGCTAATAAAATTAGACGATTGTTTTACACAAATTATCTTTCTTGAGACCGAAGAAGAGCCCCAACCCGACTCATGGTGTGGCCACTAGAGGGTAGGACGCGCCAGGGGATATGAACCGCATCCTCGTGGGTAGTGGAGGTCGTGGGCCTCCGTTTATGTTGATTCCACCTCCCAAAAATCACATATATTCCAAAATAATTATCCGTAAATTTTATCGCGTTTGGACTTCGTTTGATATGGATATTCTACAAAACAAAAAAAACATGCAACAAACAGGAACTGATGCTTGGTACTGGATCAATATGTTAGTCCAATCACTACTGGAATCAGAGAATCTGCCATCTGCCGGCTCTTTGCTGTCTGCTCGCTGATGGCAAAGAAGCTCTTTGCCGTCAGCTACCAAAAAATAGACGACAAAGAGCTGACAGATGGCAAAGAAGTGCTTTGCCATTAGTCGTTTTTTTGCTGTCAGCTGACGGACGACAAAGATGGACCAAACTGATGGCAAAGATGACCGATGCAGATGGCAAAGAAAAACCGCACTTGTAGCCATTACGTTTGCCATCTGCCGGATCTTTGCCATCCGCCAAAAACTCCTTTGCCGTCTGCCTGGGAGCACGACGGACGGCAAAGGGGACGGCGGCCCACCAACCCCACTAACTGGGTTAGGTTTCCCCTAACCCCCACAAAAAAACCCTCACACCCCGCGCGCCCAGCTCCCCACCATCGCACCGCCACCTCCCACCATCGCACCGCCCCGCCCCGCAGCACCGCGCCGCCCCCACCCGACGCCTCCCCCACCCAGCGCCACCCCCACCTCGTCGCCCTCCTCCCGCACGTCGGATCCAACTTACCGCCCCTCCCCCAGGCCTAATACACCCGACGCCTCCCCCACCCGGCACCGCCACCACCTGGTTGTATATCACCGCACCACCCTCCCCGCGACGGCCCCCTCCCTGCACCGCCCCTCCACGCTCCGCAACGCCCCACCTCCCTACACTGCCCTTCGTGTTCCCCTCAACCCTGCGGGATCTGCAGCGCGACGATGACGGAGAGGACGAGGGCAAGCCATCGCTCCGGCTGCACGCCCCCGTCGCCGTCACCGCCCTCCGCGCCGCCGACCTCGAGGAGTTCGTCAAAGGTACCTGCCCGCTCCGGCCCCCGCTTCCCCAAATCCTCCATAGAATTCAGTCCATCAGCCCGAGCTTTGCCGACATCGAGCGTTCCAGATCCCGCAGGGTCGAGGGGAACACGGAGTTCGTCAAAGGTACCCGCCGACCTCTAGGAGTTCGTCAAAGGTACCTTCCTGCTCCAGCCCCCGCTGCCCGATTTGCCTCGAGAGCTTGAGGTTGCAAACCGTAGTTCCCATAGATTTAGTTCGTCAAAGGTACCCGCCGACCTCGAGTCTGAGAAAATGTTCCCAACATGTTTTGCAAGCTTTGATGATTGCATAAATTTGAAAGCATTCTTAGAAATTAATTGTAATAAAACACGGTTAACCGAGCGCTCAAATCCTCAGAAATAATTGTTCCTGAACGTTGTTTGACATTTCCGGGACTAAAGCTTAATAACTCGAAATGAGTTATGTTGGCCGTCCATCTTAGGATCTGAGTGTTTGGTTGGGATATAGCATGTGTTCTCCTTCTGAGCTAACTCCTTTTAGGCTGGTCCTATGCTTCACTTGATTCTTGAGCATTTTGTGTTTGCTCGATTTTCTGGAAGCTGATAGTCTTATGTGCTGCTTTTGGAATGTGCAACTTAGTGAAGTAAAGTTAGGCTAGTTCAAGCATTGTAGTGTACCTAAGTAATCTTTGCTTTTCATTTCTAGAAGGGATCTCTAGTTCCTAATGATTGATACCCGTTAACCTGCAACGCCTTGCTTCTTACGCCGTTTCTCCCTCGCCTTTCTTCAATTGCAGGTATGTAGAGCCAGATCGTGTGCCACCGTTTCCGGAGGGTGTTGGCCTACCCATCGCGGGCGCCAGCGTGTGTTGCACCATGTGCCGAGCCATCACTGTCGTGCTACCCCTAGAGCCTGGTACTGGATTGCGGTAGTGTGATTTCCTTTAATCGGCTGCTCTTTTTGTGTTTGCATGGCCTCACAACGTGTATAACCATCCCAAGGTTCAACTTTGGGAATGTTCATTTGGAGGTAAAATAAAGAGTTATAACAACCCTTATAAAACCTACTATGTGGAAGGGAACATTTATGAGTGCATGCTAGCCAAAGAGTTATCATGAGGTTTAAATTTCACTCTGGCTACACACATGTTTAGCTTCGTCATATTCTTTTCTGTGTTACTTTAGTTCAAGCTTGCTACTTGTAGGATACTTACTCCAGCGTGGATAATATCAGCTTGATGTACAAATCTGTCTTTTGTTCTCAAAAGCCCAAGTGATTTTCTGCAAAAAGCATAGAGAAGTATTGTAAATTCACAGGAAATAACAAAACCGTTTATAGTTTTGACTAAGAAAAGTTTGTTTGAGTTGGATCTATATATACACTATTTTCTTAAGAACACATATCTGTACATTCACGGCTGAATAGTGGATAAATTTTAAGTTTTTGGATCCGTGCATGCAACTATTTGCACTGGGTTAGTGGTTAGTTTTATGTAGTGTTCGGATTATAGCTGCTCTGTTGATAACTCTATGCTCGTAGCATTGAAACTACACCGGAACCCTGAATTGGACCTCCTTCCATCCACTCAAAAATTGTGTTTTCTGGGTCCTTTTCACTTCATGCAATCTTCCATTCGTTATTCTTGTACTCCCTCTGTTTCAATTTATTCTGCATATTAGGTTTTTCCTAAGTCGAACTTTGTAAGTCTGACCAACTTTATAGGAAAAATATGAACATTTACAATAAAAAAATACTCCCCCCGTCTGGAAAAAGTTGTCCCCAGCTTAGTTCATTTTTAATTTTGCACAGGGAGAATGACTCCATCTTTTTTTTCTACTACCCTATCAAATGACTATACGGATTAACATATAGACTCACGTGCACATTTTTATTGCAAGAGGATCAACAATATGCACATTTTTATTTTATAGTTTTATAAGAGCCAAATCAAGTTGTTATATTTTTATTTTACTTTTTAACACAACATCAGCTGAGGACGGAAAGGAAAAAGGAGAAAAAAATACAAACAGGCTGAAAGTGTACATTATCAATCAAACATGGAGCTACATAATGTCCATTCTCCCATGTTTGAATTGCAGAGACTCCTGCTTTGAGAGTTATTTTTTCTAGGGCTGATTGCTAAGGTTCTTATTTTTTTCCCAGCTCATTATAGCTTGTGCCGAGGGAGAAACGAGCATTGAAGATCTTGCAGAGAAGTTCCCTGATAAGATTGTTAAGGTCATTCTGGCACCTTCTACTTCTTCTTCTTTTACTTCTTATTCTTTTAGTCTTTTTTCTTCTTGTACTTCTTCTAACTTTCTTAATTACTCTCGTTTTTGCAGATTTGATTCATTTCATGGAAGCTGGCATTGATGGACTGGTAGTGTTTAGTTTGTTCATTTGTATTGACAAACAATGTAAAACTTATGTATGTATATATATGGATGAACTATGTGAAACTACGTATTCTGCTAGCCTATGTGTTCTCTAGCTTGTTAAATATTTCATGATGATGTTGGAAATATATATGTTGTGAAATATATGTGTTGAAGATGTCTGAAACTATGAAAACAGACAAAAAAGGAGCAATACAAACTCTTTGCCATCTGCCAGCAGACGGCAAAGGGCCGCCCCACGACAGATGGCAAAGGGCAGGCTCCCAGCAGACGACAAAGGGTCGGTGGGCCCAGCAGGCTACCGTTAACACTTGACGGAGGTGCCCCACGGATCTGCCATCCCATGTTCTTTGCCATCTGCCCCCACGGCAAAGGTTCTTTCCCGTCCGTCGGCCCAAGGAAGACGGCAAAGAACCCCTTCACCGGATATGATTTTGCCGTCTAGTTTGCCGTCTGCTGACGGACGGCAAAGGCTTTGCCGTCCGGGGTGCTGTCTCTGATTCCTGTAGTGAATAAATCATATAAAATGTTGCCAAAAATATGTGAAAGTTGTAAAATATTGGCATGGAACAATAAAAAATTATAGATACGATGGAGACGTATCATCATCCCCAAGCTTAATTCCTTCTCGTCCTCGAGTAGGTAAATGATAAAAAAATATAATTTTTGATGTGGAATGCTACCTAGCATAATATTGATCATATATCTAATCATGAAATGAATATTAAGATACAAGTGATTCGAGGAAATAGTCTATCATTTTACATAAAGACATTAATACTCAAGCATCCCAACAAACAATCGCGTCTTTCAAAATATCAACGCTAAAGAAATCTATCCCTACAAAATCATATAGCCTGTCATGCTTGGTCTTCCTAGCATAAGGTATAAGCCATGAGCACCCCGGTGTCAAATCAAGCAATTGGATCATACTGTTTAATGCCTTTGGCTTTTTATTACTCATGCAATACTTGAGCGTCAACAATGGATATAGCATAAAGGTGGAATAAAATAAGTTGGTAGGTTTCAAAGTGGTAAACGTGAAGAAGAAAGTCTTGCATCAACTCGGCGTATCAACGGGCTATGGAGATGCCCATCAATAGATATCAATGCGAGGAGTAGGGATTGCCATGCAATGGATGCACTAAGAGCTAGAAGTGTATGAAAGCTCGACTGAAGCTTAATGGGTTTGCATCCAACTTGCTTGCTCATGAAGACCTCGGGCATTTGAGGAAGCCCATCATCGAAATATACAAGCCAAGTTCTATAATGAAAAATTCCCACTATTATATGGATGTGACAAAACAAGAGACTCTCTATATGAAGAACATGATGCCACTTTGAGGCACAAGTGTGGTAATTAGCAGGCCCTTCTCTCTTTTCTATCATTTTTTATGGTGGGATTTTTTCTTGTTCCTTTTTTTCTTGCCTCCCCCATTATTTTCCCTTTGTTGTGGTGGGCTCATTTGTACTCCCCCATTTTTCATTTTTTGTCTAGAGTCTCATCCCGATTTGTGGGGGAATCATAGTATCCATCATCCTTTCCTCACTTGGACAATGCTCTAATAATGAAAAATGATGATCTTCACACTTCTATTTACTTACAACTCGATACCTAGAACAAAGTATGACTCTATATGAATGCCTCTGGTAGTGTACCAGGATGTGCAATGATCGAGCATAGCACGGACATCCAAAAATGGATAAGCCATGGAAATATCATGCTAGCTATCTTTTGATCATGCAAAGCAATATGACAATGAATGCTCAAGTCATCAAAACGGAAGCGACGGAAGTTGCATGGAATTATATCTCGGAATGGCTATGGAAATGCCATAATAGGTAGGTATGGTGGATGTTTTGAGGAAGATATATTAAGGCTTATGTGCAACAGAGCATATCATGTCACAGGGTTTGTATGCACCGACAAAAATTGCCCTGATCCTCGAGGTGAGAATGGGCAATGCACGGTACCGAAGAGGCTAGCAAATATGTGGAGGTGAGAGTGCGTATATCCATGGATTTACATTAGTCACAAAGAACTCACATACTTATTGCAAGATTTTATTATCTCTCTCAAATCAAAGCACTACTCGCATGCCCCTAGGGAGAAGGTTGGGAGGAGTTAACCATCGCGCGACTCCGGTTATAACAACACAAAGGATTTCAATCAAGGATAAATTATGATCCAACTTCATCGCATAACTAGAGACTATTCATGCATGCTCCGGGAATAACAAACCTTAACATCAATATTATTATAATCCATAATCATCAACTAGTGCACCCACATATTACTATCTTAATGTTGCAAAACTATAGCAAGGAATCAAACATATCATACTTAGTGATCTACAAGTTTTATGTAGGATTTTATGACTAACCACGTAAATGACCAATTCCTTTTGAATATATAAATATGTATAAGTGAAGCATGAGAGTTTAAATATTTCTACAAAATACCATGCTCTAATAAATACAAGTTAAGAAAAATATCATTCTACAAATAACAAATTTCTATATGTAAAGAAACATGCAATCCATACTTCAAATAATATAAGTGAAGCACATGAAGCATTCTATAAAGCCATACTCAAAAGATATAAGTGAAGTCCAATTATCATTATATAAATTAACCATGGACTATCTCATACCATCATTGTGCATAAAATAAAAGTGAAAACTAAACACAAAAGACGCTCCAAGATTTACGCATATCACGTGAACAAAATGAAGATGAAAACATACCGATACTTGTTGTAAAAAGATGGGATGCCTTTCGGGGCATCCCCAAGCTTAGATGCTTGAGTCTCCTTGGATATTTACTTGGGGTGCCTTGGTCATCCCCAAGCTTGAACTCTTGCATCTCCTCCTTCTCCTCATATCGAGACCTCCTCGATCTTCCAACACTTCATCCACAAAAAACTTAACAGAAAACTTGTGATATCCGTTAGTATAATAGTGCAAATTACTACCTTAAGTACTATTGCAAATCCATTCATATTTTTTCCATTATATCTACTGTATTATAACTTCTTCATGGCTTATACCATTTATACAATCGATAGTTTCATCGAAACAAACAAAACAATGCATCCAAAACAAAATCTGTCAAAAATAGGACAATTTGTAGTAATATGAACATTGACCAAATTTATTTAACTTTAAAAATTCTGAAAAATTAGTAATAAATAAAAAAATTGCATAGAATTACTGTGGTAAAATTTCAGAAACTTTCAGCGTTCCAGTAAAAATGTAAATTCACGCAGTACACCCAAAATTTCTGGTTTTGCACCGCACATATCAACAAGCAATCTAATCATCCTAAAGGAAAATCTTGGCACATTATTTTTATAACACAATGGATTTGTAGAAGGGTATAATTATTTTTGTGAGAAAATCATGAAAATCTACATTGTTTCCATGAGTATGAACACAAGTGTTCAAGGTCGACCCTCACTTCTCCAATGCATAACCTTCCAATCGCTTATATTTTTGAAAAAGTTTTAAGTTCCCCTCTATATTTTTTATTTTTAAACTTTTTAAAAGCACTCACTGGAAATAAATGACTCTCTAAGACTTCCGAGTTGTCTCCCTGGCAGCGCTTTCTTTAAAGCCATTAAGCTGGGCATAAAGTGCTCAAGTAATGGATCCACCCGGATCCCAAGGTATATCAAAGCCAATTTTAATTAACAACGATTCGTAATTTAGTAGTGGGCACAAAGCAACACATATCATGCAATGACGAATTCTAACTCTCTTCCTATGCATCGGCATGTCATAAGAGAACAATTCATGCACATCAAGTAAAGGCCAATACATAGCATAAACAATTTTTTGCAATTTTATCATGTTGGAAACATAAAGAGGTGGAGATATAGTTCCTCTCTCATAATAATTGCAAGTAGGACTAGCAAGAACATTCATATTATATTCATCAAAATCATCATGTGTAGTGGTAAAACGCAACCCATCAATATAATCCTTAATAAGTGCAAACTTCTCTGATATGGTGTAGTTGGGAGAATTCAAAATTATAATAGGACTATCATGTGTGGGTGCAATAGCAACAATTTCATGCTTAACATAAGGAACTATAGAAAGTTCATCTCCATAAGAATAATTCATATTGGCATCATGGCCATAATCATAGCAAGCATCAAGTTCATCGAAAAGGGATATTTCAAATGAATCCAAGGGACCATAGCATTCATCCTTCGGTATGTTCGAAGGGAAATTAAACAATGTATGAGTTAAAGAGTTACTCTCATTAGAAGGTGGGCACAGATAGCTAATCTTCTCTTCCTCCTTTTGTTCTTCGCTCTCATCCTCATCTTTTTCATCTAATGAGCACACAGTTTCAGAAATTTCTTCTTCCATAGGTTCCTGCAAAATATTAGTCTCTTCCAAGGCAGCATACATTCTCTCAATAAATTGATTAATATGGGCATTGTATTCATAATTCTCATAGCAATATTTAATTATGAAAAAATAGATTTGTAAAGAATAGCATCATAGTTTTTAATCAAAGAAGCAATTTCATAAGCACCCTTAAACTCAAATAACTCTTCTATTTGTTCCACATCATAGTAATCATATAAACCATTACATAAGAGGCCAAGGTTTCATTATCATTAAATTCACATTGAAAGGGAAGGTGTGGAGTCTCCATCTTAGAGCAACAAGTATAATCATACCTCAAGCATATATTCCAAGAATACCAACGCAACATTTTAATTTGATCCCATAAGTGTTTTTCTTTTTGATTCAAGCAATAATCCCAAAAATACTCACGTTGATCCAATGTGTATCCCATCATCAAGTTCAATGGGGAATTCTCAGGATTATCAAAGTAGTATTTAATGTTTTCCACATAACCATCATCGTGGGTTTCAGAAGGTTCCCCATCTCCATGAGTAGCAAGTACAAGTATTTTTTTGTGTTTCGTGTTCCATATCCATAACTAAAGATATAAAACAACTAATAACAAAAAAGAAAAATTACTTAGTGATAAAGCAAACAAGCACACATGAGAATATTCACCCCATGCTATTGCTCCCCGACAATGGCGCCGGAAAAAGGTCTTGATAATCGATAAGCATAGGGGATCGTTTGTAGCCCTTTTCGATAAATAAGAGTGTCGAACCAAATGAAGCGCTAAAGGTAGAACAAATATTCCTTCAAGTTCTATCGGCCACCAATACAACTCTACGCACACTTAACATTTGCTTTACCTAAAACAAGAATAAAACAAGAAGTACATAGTAGATGTAATAGATAGGTTTGCAAGATAATAAATAACAGGTAAATAAAAGTTAGGTGTTGTTTTGCAAGAAAATAAAGAGCATGGAAATAAAACTCAGGGGCTTTTTAGTAGAGAGATTCTTGTGTAACGTAAGAAAAAGATTGTCCATAGGCAATTGAATATAAAATGGTAGATACTTATTGATACGTCCATTTTGCATCATGTTTTCATGTTGATATTTATCGCTTCTTGGGCTGTTATTTCACTTCACGGTACAATTCTTATGCCTTTTCTCTCTTATTTTGCAAGGTTTACATGAAGAGGGAGAATACCGGCAGCTGGAATTCTGGCCTGAAAGTGGATCAAAGTTGAGATACCTATTCTGCGCAACTCCAAACGCCGTAAAAATCAACGAGGATTTTTCCCCGATTTATCAAAAATACTGGGCCGAAGAAGTGCCGGAGGGGCACCAGGGGGTGCCCATAAGCCTGCACGATGCGACCACCCCCAGGCCGCGCCATGAGGGCTTGTGGGCAGCCCACTGACCCACTTGCTCCCCTCTTTTGCTATATGGAGGGTTTCATCCAGGAAAAAACCAGGGAGAAGATTTTTCGTGGTTTCGCCGCCGCCACGAGGCGAAACTTGAGCAGAACCAATCCGGAGCTCCGGCAGGACGATCCTGCCGGGGAAACTTCCCTCCCAGAGGGGGAAATCGTCGCCATCGTCATCACCAACACTCCTCTCATCGGAGGGGACTCGTCACCATCAACATCTTCATCAGCACCATCTCATCTCCAAACCCTAGTTCATCTCTTGTAACCAATCTCCGTCTCGCGACTCGGATTGGTACTTGTAAGGTTGCTAGTAGTGTTGATTACTCTTTGTAGTTGATGCTAGTTGGATTACTTGGTGGAAGAGTTTATGTTCAGATCCTTGATGCTACTCATTACCTCTCTGATCATGATTATGATTATGCTTTGTGAGTAGTTTCTTTTGTTCCTGAGGACATGGGATAAGTCATGCTAATAGTAGACATGTGAATTTGGTATTCGTTCGGTAATTTGATGTGTTGTATGTTGTTTTTCCTCTAGTGGTGTTATGTGAACGTCGACTACATAACACTTCACCATTATTTGGGCCTAGAGGAAGGCATTGGGAAGTAGTAAGTAGATGATGGGTTGCTAGAGTGACAGAAGCTTAAACCCTAGTTTATATGTTGCTTCGTAAGGGGCTGATTTGGATCCACTAGTTTAATGCTATGGTTAGACTTTGTCTTAATTCTTCTTTCGTAGTTGCGGATGCTTGCGAGAGGGGTTAATCATAAGTAGCATGCTTGTCCAAGTAAGGGCAGTACCCAAGCGCCGGTCCACCCACATATCAAACTATCAAAGTAACGAGCGTGAATCATATGAACATGATGAAAACTAGCATGACAGAAATTCCCGTGTGTCCTCGGGAGCGTTTTTCCTCCTATAAGACTTTGTCCAGGCTTGTCCCTTGCTACAAAAGGGATTGGGCCACTTTGCTGCACCGTTGCTAATTTTGTTACTTGTTGCTTGCTACGAATCATCTCACCACACAATCACTTGTTACTAACAATTTCTGTGCCTCCAGATTTTACCTTGCTAAAAACCACTTGTCAAATCCTTCTGCTCCTCGTTGGGTTCGACACTCTTACTTATCGAAAGGACTACGATTGATCCCCTATACTTGTGGGTCATCACTTATCATGTCCAATGAGGGAGAGGCATATGCTAACACACTTTCCATACTTGGATCATATGCACCTATGACTGGACCGCTAGCAAGCATCCGCAACTACTAGAAATCATTAAGGTAAACCCAACCATAACATTAAGCATCAAGTCCTCTTTACTCCCATACGTGCACAACTCCCTTACTCGGGTGTAAATTTGTGTCACTCTCGCCATCCACTATAAGCGAATCATGAACATATTGCAAATGCTCCAATGTGTATCCTTCATGTGTGTGCCTCACAGAAGGCACCTTAGGACAACACCATATAAACACACAACTCATATCGATAACATCATATTACAATTAACTCGTAGGACAAAATGGATCTACTCAAATATCATAGGATAGCCACATATCATTGGGAAATGGTATGTAGTGTTGAGCACCATGTTTAAGTAGAGAGCAACCGCGGGAAAAGAGGTGTTACACTGTTGCTAGAGGGGGAGAGAGTTAGTGTTGATGGCGGCAAGATTGTTTATTTAGATCTCCATCACGTTCCTTGCCCCAGCGGCACCCCGAAACCACAGGGAGAGTGGGAGAGAGAGCCACCTCCTTCTTCTTCTTACTTGGCCTCCCCCTCGATGGGAGGAGAGCTCCCCCTCTAGTCCATGGCATCCATGGTGGTGGAGGGACAGGAGCCCCTCCGAGATTGGATCTCTCTCTCTGCTCTCTTCTATTCCGCGTTCCTGTTTTCTGTCCCTTCCGATCGGGCTGAAATTTTTACATAGTTTTTTCCATAAATTATATTTCTTGTGCCCGAAGAAGAGCCCCAGCCGACTCACGGTGTGGCCACTAGAGGGCACGGTGCGCCAGTGGGTATGGGTCGTGCCCTGGTGGGTAGTGGAGGTCGTTGGCCTCTATTTTTGTTGATTCCACCTCCAAAAAATCACATATATTCAAAAATAATTCTCTGTAAATTTTTATCGCGTTTGGACATTGTTTGATATGGATATTCTCCGAAACAAAAAACATGCAACAAAAAGGAACTGACACTTGGCACTGCATCAATATCTTAGTCCAATAAATCATATAAAATGTTGCCAAAAATATGTGAAAGTTGTATAATATTGGCATGGAACAATTAAAAATTATATATACAATGGAGACGTATCAATGACCCACAAGTATAGGGGATAAATCATAGGCCTTACAATAATAAATAGTGTCAAACCCAAAGGCTTCGATTTCCCCCTCGCAGAGAGGAATTCCTCCGGCAGAATAGCTCTGTCAGAGAGCAAAAGGGCCTCTGCCCAGGTTTCCGCCTCGAGACGGTGGCACTTCATCCCAAAAGTTATGTCTTGGTTTTTTCTATGGTAAAACACACCATATATGAGAAGAGGGACGTGAGAGGACCAATAAGGGCCCCACAAGCCATCAGTGTGCATCGTGGGGGCGCGTCCTGATGGCTTGTGCCCAGGTGGCTGCCCCTCTGCGGTGTATTTTTGGCCCAATAATTCTTATATATTCCAAAAAAAATCTCCGTGAAGTTTCAGGTCATTTGGAGCAACTTGATTTTCTTCCTTTTTCTCAGTTTCTCAGTCCAGAATTCCAGTTTCTAGATACTTTCCTCTTCGTAATGTACCTTGCATATTCAGTGAGAGAATATGTGGCACCCCGATAGAGGGCCGACACATGTCCGTCCCCGGGATAAGACCGGACGCACGTGAAGAGCATGATACAGAAATTCCAGGCAAATATGGCTTTATTAATATGATGGAGTGTTACAATACTATTGCTTACAACAATATTACATGACTCCAAGGCTAGCTAAATGGCAGCAGAGGTCTGAATACACCGGCTTCGACGTCCCTGGCTGGGCTCCATAACTCGCAGGACTGGCTTGGTTATGATCTAGCACAACGAGTCTTCTCCTGCAACTGGCCACGTGCAAGGCCAGGTGAGTACTTTGAATGTACTCGCAAGACAACCAAATACATGGCATACAAACAAGGAGATAACAAAGCAAGCATAACAGTTATATAACAGCTATTCTAAGCATGGCAAGTAATCAGCAGGAAAAATCTAAGTCAAGCATAGCATGACATGGACTATACATGTAATCTACCTCACTAGTATGGCAAAGATCACAAGGATTACTTAACTAGCTTACTGTCACCGAATATCAACTTACTCTCTTCTGGGTTGTACCACAACCTTTGACATACTCGCAATCCAATCTTAACGGATTACATCACATCACACGGTCATCTGACCATTCATCATATAGCCTTCTCTTGGCTAACATGTTATCAACATCATCTGATGTTCACACGAGACGAGTTCTTCCAACATTACTATCATAGATACGATTGACCATCTACTGAGGTCAGGTCGGGCTGTTCATTACCATGGACACGGCTATTCGAATAGGTTTGACACTCTGCAGAGGTTGCACACTTTACCCACACTCTGGAGCACTGATCTCGTAATCCCATTCGGGTGGACCAGAATTGCTCCAACGAAACTTGCCTGAACCGTGATCCTCTCATCGTACCACCGGCAACCACTCCCTTCTGGAGTCCTGCCCTGGGTGGCCCTGTGTCCTCATGACACCTGCCACCGTCGTGGCCAAACAAAATTGTCCCAAGCGGGGACGCCGGCACAAACAACTCAACTGGCTCATAGGATTATCACCGCCTACCGGGTCGGGTCGACGAATACTCCGGGAAGAAGCGCAATAACACACCAGAAAGCTTTGCCGGAGAGGCTTTCCCTCTCGGAAGGCTCAAACAAAGGCAAGGGCAAAACGGTCATTTCTACTGCACACCCTGTTTTTGCTATCACTTGTGTGTATTGTGAAATTCTGAGCTTGTTAAAACTTTTTTCAAAACTAATGTTGTGAGTGCCATGATTGACATTGTATGCTTGTATGCTTGATCATGTGAGGATTCAAACCCTAAATTCTTTGGTATTATACTGATTTCCAAAAACCCTTGCTTATATTTTACCAAGGTAAAACCTACCTTAAGTTGCACTACATGTCCTTGATGGCAAAGAGTGCTTCTACTCATATTTGGTAATCTGATTTTAACCTATCTTTATATTTAAAAACCACGAAAATAAATATTTTTGTGATTATTTTCCTAATTAAATAACCTGTCCATTTCTAATGCTAGAATTGGTATTCCAACATGGAAAAATACTTTTCTGCTTTAGAAAAATCTGATTAAATTTAGAGATGATTAGAAGGACATATATTTTCCATACATTGGATTTTAAACCCCATTTTATATTATATTTATTGATCAAAACTACAAAAGATATTTTTGCCTATTTTGGCATTTTGCAATATTTCCAAAGGAAATATTCTCAATAAATTCCTAGAAAATTCCAGTGATAACCCTAAGCCTTGTTTGGTGTCCACATAAAGTTTCACTTTGATCAAAGGTGAATAAGGACCCCAAATAACCCAAACACCCTGTTTGTCTAGAATCCAGGTAGAGCAACTCTAAATAGCAAAGTTTGTCCAATGATGCTAAAACTTTGCAGGAGTGCCTAATACCTCAAATGAGAGTTCCACACCAAAAATGGGATTTGTGGGACTTAGTTTGCCCACACTCCCTTTGGAAGGGACAGATCTGGTCACATTGGGGTGTTTTCAAGTTTACAAAGCTAAACTTGTCCTTTGGAGGCCAAAACTAGTGAAACTCCATGGTTTACCACCAAACCCAAACCTGTTAAGTTGCAGCACGAGTGGTGGGGTGCAACCACCTTAAGCCACTGTCGAACACCTTCTGACAGATAGGAAAAAGCCACCTTAGCCACAGCTAAATCAAACCCCTTTGCTTCAAACTCCTAGATTAAGTGGCCAGCACCTGTGTCTAACCCCAGTCAACTGGCCCCTCACTGGTTCAAAGTGGAAAGGTCAAAACCCCCAATTTAGATCTCAGTTCACGACTGACAGCACCAGTATTTCTTGCCTCTCTTGACCAGCCGAAGCTCCCACAAGAACCAAACGGCTAGCCACACCCCCAGCTAGGGCCAGGACATGCTACACACGTCCAAAGTGCCTCAGAGCGCACTAGCATGCCGTGGCATGCCAAAATTGCGCTCTCGGCGCGCTACGGGGAGTCACCGAGGTGGGGGCGACGCCCTCGGCCAGTTCGAGCCTCCCCCGAGATGTCCAACCTCTTCCCCAACAACCCTTCTGCGTCGAGCAAGCCTCAGGGCCCCTCCTCTCCCGCGCTAGAGCTCGCGCGACGCGTGCCCACGTGCACCAGGACCGGCCAAGGTTGCGCGGCCACGAATGCTCGACCCCCCTCTCTCTCTCGACTGCAGATGGTTCAGGCAGTCCAAAACCACGTCCTGAGACCGTGGTATCGACCCCAGCCTCTCTCTGCACCCCCATGCGTGCCACGGTGAGTCACCGGCGCTCTCGAATCTGCTCACCGTCGCGGGCCTATGAATAGCCCTCCCCTCGCTCCAGCACCCCTCAGATAGCTTCACCAGGATCACTAGTACCTCCCTAGCCACCCCAGCAAACCAGCAGAGCCCCGGTGCTTGAGATCGACCGAGGCCCCTCCGCCTCGGGGCTCCGGTCGATCTCTGGCTATACGACAGCTCTTGCACCCCTCGGCCCACCAAACTAACCCTCTCGATCCCAGGAAGCTTTCCCCCAACTCGCCCGAGCTTTTCCGTGTCTCTAGCCACCCCCTCGACCACCTCCCGAAACTCCTCCGGCACGGCCTCCTCGTCGCCGGTGAACCCCTGCCTCCCCGTCGTTGTTTCGACCACAAGCAGGTAGGTGACAGCAAGACGAACCCATTCCTATGCTCGTTGGGGCATGAGCGCGTCGGCAACCTCGTCGGCGTCCTCCTACTCCTCTCTGGCCAGAGGTAGGAGACGACCCCGACAGGTGTGCCCCACCTGTCGGTGGCCCAGCCTCCTCCCTCGCACTGACCTCGGCCGCTGACAGCAGGGCCCCGCGCGTCAGGTTCAAACCTGACGGCGCGCGCGCCTGGGCAGGCTGTCGGCTGGCGACAGGCCAGCCCAGCTCTGGGCCGATCCAGGTCGGTAGCTAGCCGGTTTTTCTTTTATTTTTAAACCCTGGTTTCTCAGATTTTTATAAAAACATTTAACCAGTGCAAAAATATAATTCTTCCACTGTTATTCTTCTAAAATGTGTAGTATTTAATAATATGTTTGGATGAATTTTCCAACAACTATTTTATTTTTACATTAATAAAAAGGACTAAATAGAAATAGTTTTGCTTCTGTTTGGTTGATTTCAAAAATATTCCTTCTAGGAAAATTAAGCAAATATTTTTTAAATGATACCTTAGATTTATCAGTAATAGAGAACATTTTTTAAATGACTTTGTGGACTGTTTCTGTGTGAGCTATTTCTTATTTACTGTTTTATCGATGATAGAAAATCCGTGTGACGAGGGAATCGGAGCGGAAGACCTCGAAGGCCCCGGATACTTAGCTGACCAAGGCAAGCAACCCTTTGATCATGACTGAGAATATGTTACTTTGCATGTTAAACTAGCAAGTATTCCCGTTGCATATGATCATAAGTGCCGGTAATCATTTGATATGATTTTACCGAAGGCTCCCCCGAAGCACATGCATTGAGCTTGACCCTACCCCTTGAGGGTCCTGCTAATACCATGTTGACAAGTAAAGCTAGAAGTAGTATTATCATGAGCATGTTGTTGACATAAAGAAAAAGATTAATATAACCCCGTCGGGTGCCACTAATGCCCGAGGGTGATGATGAGTTAGGTGGTCACTTTTGGTGAAGTGATGCACCTGGTATTTGTGTGAGTATGGTTTCGGAAATGGGAATAGATGTATGATGTGTCGACCATCCCAACCTTACCAGTACGACCACGTTACCCCTTATGGGACGGGGCTATCTTAATTACTCTGATCGGTGCTAGCAAAGAGCCACATTACTAGTGGCGGGAGTGATGTGTGGTCACTCTCGTGATGGGGTCGTGCCGGGTAGGACGACTATGCCATTTTTATGAGTTCCAGTCACACCGTTGGTCCCCGCATGGTTGGTACTGTCCAGAGTTGGTGCTCGTAAGACGTACAACATGTGGGCTGGGTACCAATCGAGTGGACCTCTTTGTCTAGTATCGTCAGGGGAAAGGCATTGATCGGGTACTTACCTCGGGTATGTGATATACCGCGAGTCATGGATGACACAGAAGTTTCCCGGATCTCGTGGGTCCAGCGTACTACCTCCGCGGAGTGTAAACTATTCAAATAGCCGTGTCCACGGTCAAGGACAGTTGGGTAATCCTGCTTAAACTACATCCAGTTATTTCCGCATAAACCAAGTGTGTGTGTGTGTGTGTGGTATTGAGAAAGACGTTGCTATGATAGCAATGATATGACCAAGTTTGGTGACTTGGCATATAGGGTGAACCCGGATGGTTCAGCCCTTGACAGATATATTGATATCTGTAACCTGTTCTTCAAGAGTAATTCTTTAACTTGATGCATATTCGTGATCATTCCACCCAGATGAGTTACACTAAAGATGCATGATATAGTTATCCTTCACTTTTGTTGATATTTTCATGGGCTGTTTGCGAGTACATTCAAAGTACTCATTGTCTTGCCATTGGTTACCTTATTGACCAGACATGGAGGGACCGGAGTTTGGAGATGAGTACGTCTTCGGAGACGCCCCTGCGAACTAGGATGCTTCCAAGTCATAATGCCTGTCGGTGTAGGCTGGATGGCATGGGCACCCGCTTAGCCCTTTGTTTTCCGCTATTAGTGTATCCGAGTGATTTGGCCTTAGGCCCTGTCTTGTGAACTTGACCCTTCGGCCATGTGTTGTAATCATCGTTACTTGGATGTAAGACTCTTTTATTCGGTATCTGTATTCGGTGATCATTGATCTCTGGGATCACAGAGCACGGCGATTCTGGACTAGTAGGTCGGGGTCCCCACACAACCATATTATGAAAATGACACTATGCAAATGGGCTCGACGGGACGAAGACGTGGGCGCTGGTTTTTACCTCAATCGGAGTTACGAGCGAAAAGTTATGAGCGTTCTGTTGGAAATATGCCCTAGAGGCAATAATAAATTAGTTATTATTATATTTCTTAGTTCATGACGATCGCTTATTATCCATGCTATAATTGTATTGATTGGAAACACAATACTTGTGTGGATACATAGACAAAACACTGTCCCTAGTAAGCCTCTAGTTGACTAGCTCGTTGATCAAAGATGGTCAAGGTTTCCTGGCCATAGGCAAGTGTTGTCACTTGATAACGGGATCACATCATTAGGAGAATCATGTGATGGACTAGACCCAAACTAATAGACGTAGCATGTTGATCGTGTCATTTTGTTGCTACTGTTTTCTGTGTGTCAAGTATTTGTTCCTATGACCATGAGATCATATAACTCACTAACACCAGAGGAATGCTTTGTGTGTATCAAACGTCGCAACGTAACTGGGTGACTATAAAGATGCTCTACAGGTATCTCCGAAGGTGTTCGTTGAGTTAGTATGGATCGAGACTGGGATTTGTCACTCCGTGTGACGGAGAGGTATCTCGGGGCCCACTCGATAATACAACATCACACATAAGCCTTGCAAGCAATGTGACTTAGTGTAAGTTGCGGGATATTGTATTACGGAACGAGTAAAGGGACCTGCCGGTAAACGAGATTGAAATAGGTATGGGGATACTGACGATCGAATCTCGGGCAAGTAACATACCGAAGGACAAAGGAAATGACATACGGGATTATATGAATCCTTGGCACTGAGGTTCAAACGATAAGATCTTCGTAGAATATGTAGGATCCAATATGGGCATCCAAGTCCCGCTATTGGATATTGACCGAGGAGTCTCTCGGGTCATGTTTACATAGTTCTCGAACCCGCAGGGTCTGCACACTTAAGGTTCGACGTTGTTTTATGCGTATTTGAGTTTTATGGTTGGTTACCGAATGTTGTTCGGAGTCCCGGATGAGATCACGGACGTCACGAGGGTTTCCGAAATGGTCCGGAAACGAAGATTGATATATAGGATGACCTCATTTGATTACCGGAAGGTTTTCGGAGTTACCGGGAATGTACCGGGAATGACGAATGGGTTCCGGGAGTTCACCGGGGGGGCAACCCACCCCGGGGAAGCCCATAGGCCTTGAGGGTGGCGCACCAGCCCTTAGTGGGCTGGTGGGACAGACCAAAAGGGACCTATGCGCATTGGAAGAAAAATCAAAGAGAAAGAGAAAAAAAGGAGGAGGTGGGAAGGGAAGGAAGGACTCCCACCCACCAAACCAAGTCCAACTCGGTTTGGGGGGGGGAGACCTTCCCCCCTTGGCTCAGCCGACCCCCTTGGGGCTCCTTGAGCCCCAAGGCAAGCCCCCCCTCTCCCACCTATATATACGGAGGTTTTAGGGCTGATTTGAGACGACTTTTCCACGGCAGCCCGACCACATACCTCCACGGTTTTTCCTCTAGATCGCGTTTCTGCGGAGCTCGGGCGGAGCCCTGCTGAGACGAGATCATCACCAACCTCCGGAGCGCCGTCACGCTGCCGGAGAACTCTTCTACCTCTCCGTATCTATTGTTGGATCAAGAAGGCCGAGATCATCTCGAGCTGTACGTGTGCTGAACGCGGAGGTGCCGTCCGTTCAGCACTAGATCGTGGGACTGATCGCGGG
The DNA here is from genome assembly GCF_904849725.1 of Hordeum vulgare subsp. vulgare. Classification (NCBI taxonomy): domain Eukaryota; kingdom Viridiplantae; phylum Streptophyta; class Magnoliopsida; order Poales; family Poaceae; genus Hordeum; species Hordeum vulgare. The sequence goes on from NC_058520.1 coordinate 111,556,581, forward strand.
ACGGTTCGCGGGGCGGATCGAGGGACGTGAGGATGTTCCACTACATCAACCGCGTTCACTAACGCTTCTGTTGTGCAGTCTACAAGGGTATGTAGATCGAACATCCCCTCTCGTAGATGGACATCACCATGATAGGTCTTCGTGCGCGTAGGAAAATTTTTGTTTGCCATGCGACGTTCCCCAACAGTGGCATCATGAGCTAGGTTCATGCGTAGATGTCTTCTCGAGTAGAACACAAAAGTTTTTGTGGGCGGTGATGTGCGTTTTGCTGCCCTCCTTAGTCTTTTCTTGATTCCGCGCTATTGTTGGATCGAAGCGGCTCGGACCGACATTACTCGGACGCTTACGAGAGACTGGTTTCATCGCTACGAGTAACTCCGTTGCTCAGAGATGACTGGCGGGTGTCAGTTTCTCCAACTTTAGTTGAATCGGAATTGACCGAGGAGGTCCTTGGATGAGGTTAAATAGCAATTCATATATCTCCATTGTGGTGTTTACGTAAGTAAGATGCGATCCTACTAGATACCCATGGTCACCACGTAAAACATGCAACAACAAAATTAGAGGACGTCTAACTTGTTTTTGCAGGGTATGCTTGTGATGTGATATGGCCAACGATGTGATGTGATATATTGGATGTATGAGATGATCATGTTGTAATAGTTAATATCGACTTGCATGTCGATGGTACGGCAACCGGCAGGAGCCATAGGGTTGTCTTTAAACTAACGTTTGTGCTTGCAGATGCGTTTACTAAATTGCTAGGACGTAGCTTTAGTAGTAATAGCATGAGTAGCACGACAACCCCGATGGCGACACGTTGATGGAGATCATGATGATGGAGATCATGGTGTGACGCCAGTGACAAGTAGATCGTGCCGGTGCTTTTGTGATGGAGATCAAGAAGCGCATGATGATGGCCATATCATGTCACTTATGAATTGCATGTGATGTTAATCCTTTTTGCACCTTATCTTGCTTAGAACGACGGTGGCATTATGAGGTGATCTCTCACTAAAATTTCAAGACGAAATTGTGTTCTCCCCGACTGTGAACCGTTGCGACAGTTCTTCGTTTCGAGACACCACGTGATGATCGGGTGTGATAGACTCAACGTTCACATACAACGGGTGCAAATGAGTTGCACACGCAGAACACTCGGGTTAAGCTTGACGAGCCTAGCATGTGCAGACATGGCCTCGGAACACATGAGACCGAAAGGTCGAGCATGAATCGTATAGTTGATATGATTAGCATAGAGATGCTTACCACTGAAACTATTCTCGACTCACGTGATGATCGGACTTGAGATAGTGGATTTGGATCATGTACCACTCAAATGACCAGAGAGATGTACTTTTTGAGTGGGAGTTCTTAAGTAATATGATTAATTGAACTAATTGTCATGAACATAGTCTAATGGTCTTTGCGAATTACGATGTAGCTTGCGCTATAGCTCTTCTGTTTTTATATGTTCCTAGAGAAAATTTAGTTGAAAGTTGATAGTAGCAAACTTTGAAGAGGATTGTCCTCGTTGCTGCGCAGAAGGCTTATGTCCTTAATGCACCACTCGGTGTGCTGCACCTCGAGCGTTGTCTGTGGATGTTGTGAACATCCGACATACACGTTTCTGATGACTACACGATAGTTCAGTGCAAAATACTTAATGGCTTAGAAGCAAGGAACCGAAGGCGTTTTGAAACGTCACGGAACATAAGTGATGTTCTAAAGAGATGAAATTGTGATTTCATGCTCGTGCCCTTGTTGAGAGGTACGAGACCTCCGACAAGATTCCTTGTCCACAAAGTAAAGGAGAAAAGCTGAATCGTTGAGCGTGTGCTCAGATTGTCTGAGTACGACAATCACTTGAATCAAGTGGGAGTTAATCTTCCAGATGAGATAGTGATGGTTCTCCAAAGTCACTGCCACCAAACTGTGAGAGCTTCGTGATGAACTATAACATATCAAGGATAGATACAATGACCCTTGAGCGATTCGCGATGTTTGACACTGCGAAAGTAGAAATCAACAAGGAGCATCAATAGTTGATGGTTTGTAAAACCACTAAGTTTCAAGAAAGGCAAGGGCTAGAAGGGATACGTCGTGAAACGGCAAAACAGTTGCTGCACTAATGAAGGGACCCAAGATTAAACCCAAACCCGAGACTAAGTGCTTCTGTAATGAGGGGAACAGTCACTGAGGCGGAGCAACTCTACATACTTGGTAGATAAGAAGGCTGGCAAAAGTCAAAAGAAGTATATTTGATATACATGATGTTGATGTGTACTTTACTAGTACTCCTAGTAGCATGAGGGCATTGGATACCGGTTCGGTTGCTAAGTGATTAGTAACACGAAATGAAAGCTACGGCATAAACGGAGACTAGCTAAAGGCGAGGTGACGATACGTGTTGGAAGTGTTTCCAAGATTTATATGATCAAAACGTTGCACGCTCCCTCTACCATCGGAATTGGTGTTAAACCGAAATAATTGTTATTTGGTGCTTGCGTTAAGCATGAACATGATTGGATCGTGTTTATTGCAATACGATTATTCATTTAAAGAGAATAATGGTTACTCTATTTGCTTGAATAATCACCTTCAATGGTTTATTGAATCTCGATCGTAGTGTTACACATGTTCATAATATTGGTGCCAAAAGATACGGGGTAATGATGATAGTACCACTTACTTGTGGCACTGCCGCTTGAGTCATGTTGGTATAAATTGCATGAAGAGGCTCCATGCTGATGGATCTTTATATTCACTTGCTTTTGAATCACTAGTGACATGCAAATCATACCACATGAGCAAGGCCTTGTTTTCATTGAGATGAAACAAGATAGTAACTTGTTGGAAGTGATACATTTTGATGTATGCAGTCCAATGGGTGCTGAGGCACGCAGTGGATATCATTATGTTCTTACTTCAATGACGATTTGAGTAGATACAAGAGTATTTACTTAATGAATCACAAAGTCTGAAATATTGAAAAGTTCAATTTTGTTTCAGGAGTGAAGTTCGTCGTAACAAGAGGATAAACTGTCTACGATATGATCATAGAAATGAATATCTGAGTTACGAGTTTTGGTACATAGTTAAGACAATGTGAAAATTGTTTCACAGTTCATGCCACCTCGAACATCATAGTGTGATGATGTGTCTGAACGTCATAGCCATGCACTATTTGGTATGGTGCATGCTGTGATGTCTCTTATCGAATTACCACTATCGTTTATGGGTTATGCATTAGAGACAACCACATTCACTTTAAATAGGGCACTGCGTATTTCCGTTGAGATGACACAGTATAGACTGAGGTTTAGAAAAATCTAAATTGTCGTTTCTTGAAAGTTTGGGGCTTCGACACTTATGTGAAAAAAGTTTCAGTCTGATAAGCTCGAACCCAAAGCGGATAAATGCATCTTCATAGGATATCCAAAACAGTTGGGTACATCTCCTATCTCAGATCCGAAAGCAAAGTGTTTGTTTCTAGAAACGGATCCTTTCTCGAGGAAAGGTTTCTCTCGAAAGAATAGAGTGGGAGGGTGGTAGAACTTGATGAGGTTATTGAACCATCACTTCAACCAGTGTGTAGCAGGGCGCAGGAAGTTGTTCCTGTGGCGCCTACACCAATTGAAGTGAAAGCTGATGATGGTGATCATCGAGCATCGGATCAAGTTACTACAAGCCTCGTAGGTTGACAAGATCGGGTACTACTGCAGAGTGGTACGGTAACCCTGTCTTGGAGGTCATGTTGTTGAGCAACAGTGAACCTACGAGTTATGGAGAAAGCAATGGTGGGCCTGGATTCCGACAAATGTCTGGAAGCCATGAAATCCGAGAGAGGATCCATGTATGAAAACAAAGTGTAGACTTTGGAAGAACTACTTGATGGTCATAGGACTATTGAGTAAAGATGGATCTTTAAAAGGAAGACAGACGATGATGGTGATAAGTCACTATTAAGAAAAGCTCGACTTGTCGCAAAGATGTTTCTGACAAGATCAAACAGTTGACTATGATGAGACTTTCTCACTCGTAGCGATGCTAAAAGTCTGTTAGAATTATGTTAGTAGTTGATGTATTATTTATGAAATATTGCACATAGGATGTCAAAACATTGTTTCCTCGACGGTTTCCTTGAGCAAACATTGTATGTGATACAACCAGGAGTTTTTGTCGATCCTAAAGATACTAGCAAGTATGCAAGCTCCAGCGATCCTTCAATGGACTGGTGCAAGCATCTCGGAGTTGGAATATACACTTTGATGAGATGATCAAAGATTTTGGGTTTGTACAAGGTTTATGAGAAACTTGTATTTCCAAAGAAGTGAGTGGGAGCACTATAGAATTTCTGATAAGTATATGTGGTTGACATATTGTGGATTAGAAGTAATGTAGAATTTCTGTAAAGCATAAAGGTTGTTTGAAAGGAGTTTTCAAAGGAATACCTGGATTGCGCTACTTGAACGTTGAGCATCAAATATCTATGGAGATAGATCGAAAGCGCTTAATAGAAGTTTCAACAAGATGCATGCCTTGACAAGTTTTTGAAGGAGTTCAAAATAGATCAGCAAAGAAGGAGTTCTTGGTTGCGTTGTAAGGTGTGAATTTGAGTAAGACTCAAAATCCGACCCCGGCAGAATAAAGAGAATAGACGAAGGTCGTCTTCTATGCCTTGGTCGTAGAATGTGAAGTATGCCATGCTGGGTACCGCACCTGATGTGTGCCTTGACTCAAAGTCTGTTGAGAGGTACAGAGAGTGATCCATGATTGAATCACTAGCAGCGGTCAAAATTTATCCTTAGTAACTGATGGACTAAGAAATTTTTCTCGATTATGGAGGTGGTTGAAGAGTTCGTCGTAAAGGGTTACGTCGATGCAAGCTTTGACACTAATCCAAATAACTATGAGTAGTGAAACGGGTTCGTATAGTAGAGTAGATATTTGGAGCATTTCCGAATAGCACGTAGTAGTAGCATCTATAAGATGACATAAAATATTTGTAAAGAACACACGGATCTGAAAGTTTCAGAACTGTTGACTAAAACCTCTCTCACGCGCAAGACGTGATCAGACCCCAGAACTATATGGGTGTTGGATTCGTTGAAATCACATGGTGATGTGAACTAGATTATTGACTCTAGTGCAAGTGGGAGACTGTTGGAAATATGCCCTAAATGCAATAATAAATTAGTTATTATTATATTTCTTAGTTCATGATAATCGTTTATTATCCATGCTATAATTGTTTTGATTGGAAACACAATACTTGTGTGGATACATAGACAAAAACACTGTCCCTAGTAAGCCTCTAGTTGACTAGCTCGTTGATCAAAGATGGTCAAGGTTTCCTGGCCATAGGCAAGTGTTGTCACTTGATAACGGGATCACATCATTAGGAGAATCATGTGATGGACTAGACCCAAACTAATAGACGTAGCATGTTGATCGTGTCATTTTGTTGCTACTGTTTTCTGCGTGTCAAGTATTTGTTCCTATGACCATGAGATCATATAACTCACTAACACCGGAGGAATGCTTTGTGTGTATCAAACGTCGCAACGTAATTGGGTGACTATAAAGATGCTCTACAGGTATCTCCGAAGGTGTTCGTTGAGTTAGTATGGATCGAGACCGAGATTTGTCACTCCGTGTGACGGAGAGGTATCTCGGGGCCCACTCGGTAATACAACATCACACATAAGACTTGCAAGCAATGTGACTTAGTGTAATTTGCGGGATCTTGTATTACGGAACGAGTAAAGAGACTTGTCGGTAAACGAGATTGAAATAGGTATGGGGATACTCACAATCGAATCTCGGGCAAGTAACATACCGAAGGACAAAGGGAATGACATACGGGATTATATGCATCCTTGGCACTGAGGTTCAAACGATAAGATCTTCGTAGAATATGTAGGATCCAATATGGGCATCCAGGTCCCGCTATTGGATATTGACCGAGGAGTCTCTCGGGTCATGTCTACATAGTTCTCGAACCCGTAGGGTCTGCACACTTAAGGTTCGACGTTGTTTTATGCGTATTTGAGTTATATGGTTGGTTACCGAATGTTGTTCGGAATCCCGGATGAGATCACGGACGTCACGAGGGTTTCCGGAATGGTCCGGAAATGAAGATTGATATATAGGATGACCTCATTTGATTACCGGAAGGTTTTCGGAGTTACCGGGAATGTACCGGGAATGACGAATGGGTTCCGGGAGTTCACCGGGGGGGCAACCCACCCCGGGGAAGCCCATAGGCCTTGAGGGTGGCGCACCAGCCCTTAGTGGGCTGGTGGGACAGCCCAAAAGGGCCCTATGCGGATTGGAAGAAAAATCAAAGAGAAAGAAAAAAAAAGGAGGAGGTGGAAAGGGAAGGAAGGACTCCCACCCACCAAACCAAGTCCAACTCGGTTTGGGGGGGGAGACCTTCCCCCCTTGCCTCGGCCGACCCCCTTGGGGCTCCTTGAGCCCCAAGGCAAGGCCCCCCTCTCCCACCTATATATACGGAGGTTTTAGGGCTGATTTGAGACGACTTTTCCACGGCAGCCCGACCACATACCTCCACGGTTTTTCCTCTAGATCGCGTTTCTGCGGAGCTCGAGCGGAGCCCTGCTGAGACGAGATCATCACCAACCTCCGGAGCGCCGTCACGCTGCCGGAGAACTCTTCTACCTCTCCGTCTCTCTTGCTGGATCAAGAAGGCTGAGATCATCGTCGAGCTGTACGTGTGCTGAACGCGGAGGTGCCGTCCGTTCGGTACTAGATCGTGGGACTGATCGCGGGATTGTTCGCGGGGCGGATCAAGGGACGTGAGGACGTTCCACTACATTAACCGTGTGCACTAACGCTTCTGCTGTACGGTCTACAAGGGTACGTAGATCACTCATCCCCTCTCGTAGATGGACATCACCATGATAGGTCTTCGTGCGCGTAGGAAATTTTTTGTTTTCCATGCGACGTTCCCCAACACGTTCATTCGTTAAGCCATAAAACAGACAGAAAATGTCCATTTCGGTGCTTGACGGGTGAACATTTACTATTTAATGGCTTCGGCCGGCGGGATTTAAACAGAAAGCGTATTCCTGGGAATACGCTTTTACTAAGGAGAAAGCGCACCCCAGGGAGTACGTTTCCACTTATCCACGTCAGCGACTCGGCCAATGGTTCGCTGGCTGACATGCAGGGCCCGCGAGGGGGGTGGGACCCACATTATATCCTTCTCTCTCTCCTCCCCACGCTCATCTTCTACCTCCCACCACCGAACAAAGGGGGCCGGGCCGCCGGCGGGATTCGCCGTCTTACTGCCCCCTGCAGGCCTGCCGGGGAGCGCCAGGGTTCTGCCACGCCGTGCCGCTCCCGTTGGAGGCCGCACAAGCGACCGAGGAGGCCTGCAACGCCCTCGCCAGGGCTAGGGCCGCGGCGGCCGAAGGGCTCATCGGAGTGCCATGCCGGTAGGGCCTCCCTGGTTGAACGAAGCGCAGCAGCGGCTCCGCAAGCTCCACGGGCGCTGCCCATGATAAAGAAAGGAAGGAAGAGGGACTAACAGGGGGAGTTGGCCGCGGAGATCGATGACGGCCGGCTCGGGCATTCAGCCATGGGGATCACCAGAGGGCTTAGGGGGGCTTAGGAGGTTGCTGCAGAACGACAGAGGCTCGGACACGCTATAAATAGCCTCGGAAGGAAGCTTTGCCATGACGGCCGAAGCTCTACAATGGCGACCGAAGCTTCAGGACCATCGCAGCGGCTTCCTTGGCAAGGTATCGAGGGGAGAGAGCTCTAGAGTGTGCAGGGGAGAAGTGGAGATCTTGCCGACACCTCAGGACAAGATAGAATCCACTGTGATCAAGCTTACATCAACTCGAACGCATAGAGCTCTGTTTTCGCATGCTCTGCCCATGTTCACCACGTGGCCATGGCCGTGCCTTGCCCCTCAAGCTGTCACACCTTGTCTAAGCTTATCTACACCCTGTGTTCAGTTGACCCATGCATGAGGATGGCACTGTGGAGCACTGATGTGACCACACCAAGGTCAAATAGTCTCCAACAACAAGGTGTTTGTGATGTGGTGTCACCTCCACAGTGCACCTATTGGCATCATACTTGGTTGAGGTTGACCACTCACTAAGGTCACTATGCTGGCCAAAATTCAGCTCAAACAAGCAAGTCTAGGGGTCACTTCCTTAGTAACTTGGCATACTGACCAGAAATGAAGAAGTTGATGCTGGGGTCAAATGGCTAGATGGAAATGGATGAAATTTGGAGGAGACTCCTTATTTAGGCATATGAAGATGCTGGCAAAGATGCATACCATTTGCACACATATAAATGGTACTTCTTTCACAATGCTTCATTCTGGACAGAATCTTAAATAATTTGCTGGGGAAGAATGGAATGATGAAATGGGCTACATTTTGGTGGACAAATATGATTTAACATGATAAACAACTCTGCAAAATTTCAACTCAAGGGAAACAAGGAATCAAGCACTTCCTTTGCAAACAGATGATCTGGACAAAATTTGCAAAGGGGCATTGTGCTCAACTTTTGAATTGGGGAACTTAATATTTTGATGGAAATGATGATCATATGGATATGAGTAGCTCCACAAGTTAATTGGGATTTTTCTTAGCTACCAAAATGGTAGTTCCTTTGGAAAGGCCCCAAAATGCTATATTGGCATAAAATAGGAAAATGCAATTTTCCTTTATTCTATGATGGCCAATATTTTATGAGAGCTTCATAGGATCACAAAGAATATCTCTGCAAGATTTCATGATTATTGGAGATGGATAGCTATTTTCTTGGATTTAATTACTCAGACAAGTAGAAGCAGGAATTAATTCTAGGGAGGAAATATTGCATATGACTTTGCAATATTTTTGTTCATCTGGGGTCTATGAGGGAATGATGATCTCTGGGAAGACTTGGAGGATCAAGAGAGCAAGGGAAATGATGGCTCCTTTGAAAACATAAAGACATGATTGCCAGTTCCAATACTTCGGAGCTAGGGTTTCAAAAGGGGGGACAAACTGGCACAAGGACATGGGAAAAGCACGGAGAGGTTGGGGATAGACTGGGTTTACCTGGTCATTTGCCAAATTCCAGAGGAAAATCTGGGAGAGAAAAGCTAGGAAGGAATAACAACAAAAAAATCGATAACCGGATTTTTGGGGTGTTACAAACCTTCCCCCCTTAGAAGAATCTCGTCCTCGAGATTCCCAGGATTAGCTTAGCACTACAACTATTACTACTACGCCTTATAAAACGCTTCGGGGCATCTGTCTTAACCCTGTGGTTGAAAACAACCGAGTTAAGAGTACCAAAACTGGTACACCCAGAGCGATACACAACTAACGAGGGGTCTACTCTATACCGGGGGGGGGGGGGTCACTGGGTAGCCTTATCATTTTTACAAAAAATAAAATTTCATTTTTCGAAAATGCTTGGGGTACCCTGATGAACAGTGGCCTCCTCACGCTGGCGAGTGGGACCAGGATCCACTGGCAGCCTTCTCCTTCTTCTATCTCCGGCCAAGGACTCTCACTCTCTCTCGCTCCTGCGCCGCTCGGAGTGCGGCTAAGCACTACGCACTCCTAGCTCCTAAAGCACCCTATGCCGGTAGTGCGCGGCGCGCACGAGGCCGACGCAGAGAGCACTCCCATTGCGGGCCAACGCCGGTCGGCACTGCTCTCGGATTCCCTCCTGGACGCGGTGATCGAGCAGCGCGCGACCTCCTAGACCTCGCTCACCGTACGCCGGACCGGGGCTATAAAAGCGAACTCGGTTTCTCTTCGCATCTGGCTCACCGCTTCCTCCTCTTCTCCTACTCTCCACCTGATTGCAGGAGCACGAGGCAAGGCGCTAATGGCGAGCGTGGGGCCGGAGCTGCTCACAATCCTCCTGGCTGGTCTACAGGCGGCGCTGGTCGGCGGCTCGATGCTATTATGCGCGATAATCCTCGATGATCGTCGCGATGCCGTGGCTAAAGCGATAGCTGAGGGACAACTACGCCGTCTCAAGCAGGCGAAATAAGCGCTGGCGGGGCGGCAAGGGAGGCTTGTCAACATCGCACCAGATGATGAAAGAGGCTCTGCTGGGTCTAGGAAGCGGGTGCAGTCAGTGGAGCTCTATCAGTGTGGAGACCACGCTGCTGGTAGCTCCTGGCTTAACAGCATCCACAACTAGTGGGCACTAGGGGTAGCACTACGGTCTAGGTCTTGGTCTGGAAGGGGTTGTAACGGTCTATGCTGCAATAAAATCTCTCAGAATCTCTCCGAGATTGCTACACTGCTCTCCTGATGCTCAGGCAATCTATATAGGCTAATATGCAGAATGCACATGCACGCAAGGAAAGAATCATAACAAGCCGATTACACTAAGGTGTTTTAATGCTAGTGGGTGTATGTACTCCTGGCATACATACACCTACACCAGCTCACATTTTATTAGGGACTCTGGGCGAGTCCAAGTTTATTAGGTGTAAGTGCTCTACCGATCACAATCTTGTTAAGAAATCCAATGCCAGCTCTGTTAAACCTTTTTGTTTAAGAGTGGGGGCAAACCAAGCACACAGGGCGAACAAGCATACATAATATTACAACAGTACACAGGTACAAGCAAGCAGTACAACAACACAAGGCCCTACTGGGCGGCTACCAACAACGCACTCCGAACAACAGCGTCCTAATCCTATGTGCTGGCGAAGAAACAGTCTTCGTAGCACACCTACGCGCGACATCTCCTGGCTTCGCTCACTGACGAAGCCACACGTGGGCTTACTCCTGCTGGGGCTCTACTGGGGACGAAGGTTGAGCCAACTCTTATCTAGGTCTTCGGACACTGCTATAGGTTGGGACTCAACTGCTGGAGCTGCAAAGGGGGCTTGACGGAACACATCCCGACGACGAAGTCGTCTGATAGCTCCCAGAATGGAGTTACGGTGGATGTCTCCGGGCTGATATGGGTCCACGGGTTGCGAGGGCAGTACCAGCTGCGAAGGTGGCACTAAGCCTGGCAATAGGGACTGGGTTGACTGAGGCTTCACTTGACGGGCCGCATGGTATGCTTCCGCAACTACCCGCGTGGCGTCCTGATCCACGACCTTGAGCTCCTTGAGAATGCGGAAGAGCAATAATCCCTGGGCAGCAGTAAACTGGATCAGCCAAGCTATTGCTGGGTCTGCATCTTTGCTTGAGCCAAAGGAATTGCAGCCTGTGTCCGATGCAGGGGGACAATAGCGAAGCTCCTACATCTCCGCCATTTGCAGAAACTGAAGCCGAAGATGGGTGATAGCTTCCGCAGCGACTATCTGGATAGCCAACTCAAGAGTGGGCATGGGGTGGCCACGAATATTCGTGGGTTTCCCATCTGTCGCTGGCCCTGGGTTGATATGCACCTTTGCATAAAACCGGCAAAGATGGGGGGCGGGTTCTGACTGGAACACCAAATACACTGGGGGCTTACTAAGGCCAAAGATTCGGGACAACATACTAGATAGGATGGGCGGGAAGCCAGCATAACCTTTAGCTATGGTTCGCCTGTGGAAAGTGGGTGTCTTGGAGGAACTGGCCATGGCTTCTGGTTTGGGGGTACTGGTATGGGTTCTCTTGCCAGGCTCTGGCTTACTGGGTGGGGAGAGCTACGGCTCAAAAGTGGGAAGGGTTTAAATAGGCAGTCGGACTGGATCACACCAAGATGGCGTATATCCTTCTCGTGCCGGGTGGAAGATACACTGGCATGGCCGATGACTGGGTAGGGTCACGGTCCAATCTAGAGTGGCTGGGTGGGTGGGCAACTAGGTAGGGATACGTCCATTCCGACTACGCCATCTATTGGTCAATAGTGGCCATGTCGGATGCCACAGACGGTTCAAATCTATCGGACTCACCACAGGTCAATTCTAAGGTGGTGTGAGTGCTAGGGTAACCTATAGCCAGCCTAGCTCTGATACCAACTCTTGTGGCACCCCGATAGAGGTCCGACACACGTCCGTCCCCAGGATAAGACCGGACGCACGTCAAGAGCATGATACAGAAATTCCAGGGAAATATGGCTTTATTAATATGATGGAGTGTTACAATACTCTTGCTTACAACAATATTACATGACTCCAAGGCTAGCGAAATGGCAACAAAGGTCTTGATACACCGGCTTCGACGTCCCTGGCTGGGCTCCATAACTCGCAGGACTGGCTTAGTTATAATCTAGCACAACGAGTCTTCTCCTGCAACTGGCCACGTGCAAGGCCAGGTGAGTACTTTGAATGTACTCGCAAGACAACCAAATACATGGCATCCAAACAATCAAATAAAAAGCAAGCATAATAGTTATATAACAGCTATTCTAAGCATGGCAAGTAATCAGCAGGAAAAATCTAAGTCAAGCATAGCATGACATGGACTATACATGTAATCTACCTCACTAGTATGGCAAAGATCACAACGATTACTTAACTAGCTTACTGTCACCGAATATCAAATTACTCTCTTCTGGGTTGTACCACAACCTTTGACATACTCGCAATCCAATCTTAACGGATTACATCACATCACACGGTCATCTGACCATTCATCATATAGCCTTCTCTTGGCTAATATGTTATCAACATCCTCTGATGTTCACACGAGACGAGTTCTTCCAACATTACTATCGTAGAAACGGTTGACCATCTACTGAGGTCCGGTCGGGCTGTCCATTACCGTGGACACGGCTATTTGAATAGGTTTGACACTCTGCAGAGGTTGCACACTTTACCCACACTCTGGAACACTGACCTCGTAATCCCATTCGGGTGGACCAGCATTGCTCCAACGAAACTTCCCTGAACCGTGATCCTCTCATCGTACCACCGGCAACCACTCCCTTCCGGAGTCCTCCCCTGGGTGGCCCTGTGTCCTCATGACACCTGTGTCCTCATGACACCTGCCACCGTTGTGGCCAAACAAAACTGTCCCAAACAGGGACGCCGACACAAACAACTCAACTGGCTCACTGGATTATCACCGCCTACCTGATCAGGGTCAGCGCGCATGCATAATCCTCCCTCTTTGGAGGTACCGGTGAGAGATCACGCAATCAGCTCAAGTCAAGGCCGTCGCATATCTGCAAGAGGTGGTTGTGCGGATGGGCCCGGACAGGTGACTCTGATCAACCATCTCGGTATCTTATCCTGAATATTATTTCTGTCACAGCTGACACTCCGATGTCACCATGATCCGATAATTAATAGGATTAAGCCACTACTGCTAAGCTACTTTCATAAATTGTCGGATAAAACACCAAGTAATCATAGACAGTAATCTCAACAGTATAATATAAATAACAAGCTATTACTTTACCAATTATAACTGCAGGTGGGACCTTCGGAACCCTCGCACAAAATCAGCAAATAAATCGGTAGCCACCAGAACGGTCTTTACGACTCAGATCTGGGACGTTACCGGAATAACTCAACTCCGACTCAAGATGGTTGGAAAGCAGCTCAGAGCATGAGACGGTGTTGATAAGAAGAAAGTAGCAGTTCCCTAAGACGACCGGAGCACAGCTCAGAGCATAGGGTCACTGCTACGGAAAGAAATTCAATAGTTTCCCGCGACGGTCGAAAAGCAGCTCAGAACACGGGACAACTGCTGACAAAAGAAATATAACATTGGCATCCACCCCGGACGGCCAGAAACAACACAGACTCAGGCATGGTGCCAGTATTGAAAGAAATGCGAGCGAGGGTTCGTCAGCGTCACACCCAGCACCTCACTATGTACTAGGATATAAGCCTTTTGAAGTTAATATGCAAGAGCAACATCTGAGGGCGGATGTTGGATGGACAACATTACTAGTAGCTATTACTAATGTCGTCACAGTGATATGCAAATGGAGGCTCACAGGTCATACAGATAAACACACAAAGTGCAAGCAACGTTATCACGCAAGTCCAGAGCTAATAGTAAGAGGTTGGCTTGCCTGGGGGTCGACGAATACTCCGGGAAGAAGTGCAATAACACACTGGAAAGCTTTGTTGGAGAGGGTTTCCCTCTCGGAAGGCTCAAACAAAGTCAAGGGCAAAACGGTCATTTATACATCACAACCATATTATGAAAATGACACTATCAAAATGGGCTCGATGGGACGAAGACGTGGGCGCTGGTTTTATCTCAATCGGAGTTACGAGCGAAAAGTTATGAGCGTTCATTCGTTAAGCCATAAAACACACAGAAAATGTCCAGTTCGGTGTTTGATATGTGAACGTTCACTATTTAATGGCTTCGGCCGGCGGGATTTAAACAGAAAGCGTAAGCGCACCCCACGGAGGACGTTTCCACTTATCCACATCAGCGAGCCGGTCAACGTTTCGCTGGCTGACATGCGGGGCCCGCGAGGGGGGTGCGACCCACATTATCTCCTTCTCTCTCTCCTCCCCTGGCTCATCTTCTACCTCCCGCCGCCGAACAGAGGGGGCCGGGCTGCCGGCGGGATTCGCCGTCTTACTGCCCCCGCGGGCCAGCCGGGGAGCGCCAGGGTTCCGCCACGCCGTGCCGCGCCCGTTGGAGGCCGCACAGGCGACCGAGGTGGCCTGCAACGCCCTCGCCAGGGCTAGGGCCGCGGCGGCCGAAGGGCTCAGCGGAGTGCCATGCTGGCAGGGCCTCCCTGGTTGAACGAAGCGCGGCAGCGGCTCCGCAAGCTCCACGGGCGCTGCCCACGACAAAGAAAGGAAGGAAGAGGGACTAACAGGGGGAGTTGGCCGCGGAGATCGATGACGGCCGGCTCGGGCATTCGGCCATGGGGATCACCAGAGGGCTTAGGGGGGGGGGGGGGGGGGGGCTTAGGAGGTTGCTGCAGAACGACAAAGGCTCGGGCACGCTATAAATAGCCTCGGAAGAAAACTTCGCGACGACGGCGGAAGCTCTACAATGGCGGCCGAAGCTTCGGGACCATGGCAGCGGCTTCCTTGGCAAGGTATCGAGGGGGACAGAGCTCTAGAGTGTGCGTGAGAGCATTCGGGATCTTGCCGACACCTCAGGACAAGATAGAATTCACTTTGATCAAGCTTACATCAACTCGAACGCACAGAGCTCTGTTTTGGCATGCTCTGCCAATGGTCACCACGTTGCCATGGCCTTGCCTTGTCCCTCAAGCTGTCACACCTTGTGTAAGCTTATCTACACCCTGTGCTGAGTTGACCCATGCATCAGGATGGCACTGTGGAGCACTGATGTGACCACACCAAGGTCAAATAATCTCTGATAGCATGGTGTTTGTGCTGTGGTGTCACCTGCACTGTGCACCTCTTGGCATCATACTGGGCTGAGGTTGACCACTCACTAAGTTCACTATAGTGGCCAAAATTCAGCTCAAACAAACAAGTCTATGGGTCACTTCCTTTGTAACTTGGCATACTGACCAGAAATGAAGAAGTTGATGCTGGGGTCAAATGGCTATATGGAAATGGCTGAAATTTGGAGGAGACTCCTTATTTAGGCATATGAAGATGCTGGCAAAGATTCATACCATTTGCACACATTTAAATGGTACTGCCTTCGCAATGCTTCATTATGGACAGAATCTTAAATAATTTGCTGGAGAAGAATGGAACGATGAAATGGGCTACATTTTCGTGGACAAAGATGATTGAACATGATTAAAAACTCTGAAAAATTTCAACTCAAGGGAAACAAGGAATCAAGCACTTCCTTTGCAAACAGATGATCTGGACAGAATTTTCAAAGGGGCATTGTGCTTAATTTTTGAATTGGGGAACTTAATATTTTGATGGAAATGATGATCAGATGCATATGAGAAGCTCCAAAAATTAATTGGGATTTTTCCTAGCTACCAAAATGGTAGTTCCTTTGGAAAGGCCCTAAAATGCTATATTGGCATAAAATAGGAAAATGCAATTTTCCTTTATTCTATGATGGCCAATATTTTATGATAGCTTCATAGGATCAGAAAGAATATCTCTCGAAGATTTCATGAGCATTGGAGATGGATAGCTATTTTCTTGGATTTAATTCCTCAGACAAGCAGAAGCAGGAATTAATTCTAGGGAGGAAATATTGCATATGACTTTGCAATATTTTTGCTCATCTCGGGTCTATGAGGGAATGATGATCTCTGGGAAGACTTGGAGGATCAACAGAGCAAGGGAAATGATGGCTCCTTTGAAAACATAAAGACATGATTGCCAGTTCCAATACTTCGGAGCTAGGGTTTCAAAAGGGGGGCGGGGGACAAACTGGCACAAGGACATGGGAAAAGCACGGAGAGGTTGGGGATAGACTGTGTTCACTTGGTCATTTGCCAAATTCCAAAGGAAAAATCTGGGAGAGAAAAGCTAGGAAGGAATAACAGCACAAAAATTGATAACCCGATTTTTGGGGTGTTACAAAATACATAAGAATTACATAATAATGGACAATAATAAGACAAATATCAATAAAGATTCTGTTGGAAATATGCCCTAGAGGCAATAATAAAATGGTTATTATCATATTTCCTTGTTCATGATAATCGTCTATTGTTCATGCTATAATTGTATTAACAGGAAACAGTAATACTTGTTTGAATAAATAGATCACAATGTGTCCCTAGCAAGCCTCTAGTTGGCTAGCTCGTTGGTCAATAGATGATCATGGTTTCCTGATCATGGGCATTAGATGTCATTGATAATGGGATCACATCATTGGAAGAATGATGTGATGGACAAGACCCAATCCTAAGCATAGCACTAGATCGTATTGTTCGTATGCTAAAGCTTTTCTAAATGTCAAGTGTCTTTTCCTTCGACCGTGAGATTGTGCAACTCCCGGATACCGTAGGAGTGCTTTGGGTGTATCAAACGTCACAACGTAACTGGGTGACTATAAAGGTCCACTACGGGTACCTCTTAAAGTGTCTGTTGGGTTGGTACGAATCGAGATCGGGATTTGTCACTCCGTGTGACGGAGAGGTATCTCTGGGCCCACTCGGTAGAACATCATCATGAGCTCAATGTGACTAAGGAGTTAGTCATAGGATGACGTGCTACGGAACGAGTAAAGAGACTTACCAACAACGAGATTGAACAAGGTATAGGTATACTGACGATCGAATCTCGGGCAAGTTCTATACCAACACACAAAGGGAATTATATACGGGATTGATTGAATCCTTGACATCGTGGTTCATCCGATGAGATCATCGTGGAACATGTGGGAGCCACTATGGGTATCCAGATCCCGCTGATGGTTATTGGCCGGAGAGTGTCTTGGTCATGTCTGCATGCCTCCCGAACCCGTAGGGTCTACACACTTAATGTTCGATGACGCTAGGGTTATAGGGAATTTTTATACGAGGTTATCGAAGGATGTTCGGGGTCCCGGATGAGATCCCGGACGTCACGAGGAGGTCCGGAATGGTCCGGAGGTAAAGATTGATATATAGGATGGATGGCTTTGGACGCAGGAAATGTTTCGGGCGTCACCGGTATCGTACCGGGACCATCGGGACCACCTGAAATAGTTCCGGGGGTCCACCAGAAGAGGCCACCAGCCCCAAGAGGCAGCGTGGACCAAAATGTGGAGGGCAACCAGCCCAAAGTGGGCTGGTGCGTCTCCCACATAGAGGTCCAAGGCACAGGAGGTGGAGAGGGGGCAAACCCTAGGCGCAGGGGAGGCCCAAGGCCCACCTAGGGCGCCGCCCCCTCGTTCCCTACCCTGGCCGCCACACCTCCCACCTGGGGGGCTGCCGCACCACCTAGGGTGGGAACCCTAGGGGTGGCACACCCCCCTCCACTCCTCCTATATATAGAGAGGGTTTTGGGGCTGTTTTGCACACAGTTTTCCATCTCCCTCGGCGCAGCCCTGCTTCCCTTCTTCCTCCTCTCCCACAGTGCTTGGCGAAGCCCTGTCGAGACACCTCGTCTCTCCATCGACACCACACCGTCGTGCTGTCGGAGATCTTCCCCAACCTCTCCCTCCTCCTTGCTGGATCAAGGTGCAGGAGACGTCACCGGGCTGCACATGTGTTGAACGCGGAGGTGCCGTGGTTCGGCACTAGATCGGAATCACACCGCGATCTGAATCGCCGCGAGTACGACTCCATCAACCGCGTTCTAGCAATGCTTCCTATTAGCGATCTTCAAAGGTATGAAGATGCACTCACCCCTCTCTTGTTGCTGGTCTCTCCATAGGAAGATCTGAATATGGCGTAGGAAATTTTTGAATTTATGCTACGTTTCCCAACAGTGGCATCCGAGCCAGGTTTTCTATGCGTAGATTCTATGCATGAGTAGAACACAAAAGGTTGTGGGTGATGATTTGTAAATTGCTTGCCGCTACTAGTCTTATTATTTTCCGGCGGTATTGTGGGATGAAGCAGCCCGGACCAACCTTACACGTACGCTTACGTGAGACAGGTTCCACCGACGGACATGCACACCGTGCATAAAGGTGGCTAGCGGGTGTCTGTCTCTCCCACTCTAGTCGGATTGGATTTGATGAAAAGGGTCCTTATGAAGGGTAAATAGCTTTGGCATATCATCGTTGTGTCTGTCACGTAGGTAAGAAGGCGTTCTTGCTAGAAACCCAAATCAGCCACGTAAAACTTGCAACAACAATTAGAGGACGTCTAACTTGTTTTTGCAGGGTTTGACATGTGATGTGATATGGCCAAAGTTGTGATGTTGCATGTGTGATGTATGAGATGATCATGTTCTTGTAATAGGATTCACGATTTGCATGTCGATGAGTATGACAACCGGCACGAGCCAAAGGAGTTGCCTTAATTTATTGTATGAGATGCAACGCCATGTGCTTACTACTTTTACTTCATTGCTAACGGTTAGCTATAGTAGTAGTGGTAATAGTAGTTGGCGTGACGACTTCACGGAGACACGATGATGGAGATCATGATGATGGAGATCATGGTGTCACACCAGTGACAATGATGATCATGCGATGCCCGACGATGGAGATCGAAAGAGCAAAGATGATAAAGGCCATATCATGTCACTATATGATTGCATGTGATGTTTATATGTTTTTCATCTTATTGCTTAGAACGACGGTAGCATAATAAGATGATCTCTCTTAAAAATTTCGAGAACGTATTCTCCTAAGTGTGCACCATTGCGAAGGATCGTTGTCTCGAAGCACCACGTGATGATCGGGTGTGATAGATTCTAACGTTCGCATACAACGGGTGTAAGCCAGATTTACACACGCGAAACACTCATGTTGACTCGACGAGCTTAGCATGTACATACATGACCTCGAATACAAGAGACCGAAAGGTCGAACATGAGTCGTATGGTTGAATACGATCAGCATGAAGTTGTTCACCATGACGACTAGTCCGTCTCACGTGATGATCGGACACGGGTTAGTCAACATGGATCATGTATCACTTAGATGACTAGAGGGATGTCGATTTAAGTGGGAGTTCATACTTAATTTTATTAAATGAACTTAATTGTCATGAACTTAGTCTAAAAGTTGTCTTTATAAATATTGTAGATGGCCAACGTCAACCTCAATTTCAACGCATTCCTAGAGAAAAAAAGCTGAAAGATGATGGTAGCAACTATGCGGACTCCGTCCGCAACTTGAAGCTCATCCTTGAAGCAACTAAAAAGGCTTATGTCCTTGATGCGCCGTGATGACCCACAAGTATAGGGGATAAATCATAGTCCTTTCGATAAGTAAGAGTGTCTAACCCAACGAGGAGCAGAAGGATCTGACAAGTGGTTTTCAGCAAGGTAAAATCTGCACGCACTGAAATTGTCGGTAAGAAGTGATTGTGTGGAGAGATGATTCGTAGCAAGCGACAAGTAACAAAAGTAGCAACGGTGCAGCAAAGTGGCCCAATCCCTTTTGTAGCAAGGGACAAGCCTGGACAAAGTCTTATAGGAGGAAAAACTCTCCCAAGGACACACAGGAATTTCTGTCATGCTAGTTTTCATCATGTTCATATGATTCACGTTCGTTACTTTGATAGTTTGATATGTGGGTGGACCGGCGCTTGGGTACTGTCCTTACTTGGACAAGCATCCCACTTATGATTAACCCCTCTCGCAAGCATCCACAACTACGAAAGAAGAATTAAGACAAAGTCTAACCATAGCATTAAACTAGTGGATCCAAATCAGCCCCTTACGAAGTAACGCATAAACTAGGGTTTAAGATTCTGTCACTCTAGCAACCCATCATCTACTTACTACTTCCCAATTCCTTCCTTTAGGCCCAAATAATGGTGAAGTGTTATGTAGTCGACGTTCACATAACACCACTAGAGGAAAAACAAGATACAACATATCAAATTACCGAACGAATACCAAATTCACATGACTACTATTAGCATGACTTATCCCATGTCCTCAGGAACAAAAGTAACTACTCACAAAGCATAATCATATTCATGACCAGAGAGGTAATGAGTAGCATCAAGGATCTGAACATAAACTCTTCCACCAAACAATCCAACTAGCATCAACTACAAAGAGTAATCAACACTACTAGCAACCTTACAAGTACCAATCGAAGTCGCGAGACGGAGATTGGTTACAAGTGATGAACTAGGGTTTGGAGATGAGATGGTGCTGATGAACATGTTGATGGTGACGAGTCCCCTCCGATGAGAGGAGTGTTGGTGATGACGATGGCGACGATTTCCCCCTCCGGGAGGGAAGTTTCCCCGGCAGGATCGTCCTGTCGGAGTTCTAGATTGGTTCTGCTCAAGTTCCGCCTCGTGGCGGCGGGGAAACCACGAAAAAGCTCCTCCTTGATTTTTTCCTGGACGAAACCCTTCATATAGCAAAAGAGGTGGGCAAGTGGGCCAGCAGGGTGCCCACAAGCCCTCATGGTGCGGCCTGGGGGGTGGCTGCGCCGTGCAGGCTTGTGGCCACCCATGGCGCCCCTCTGGCACTTCTTTGGCCCAGTATTTTTTATAAATCCGAAAAAAATCCTTGTTGATTTTTACGGCGTTTGGAGTTGCGCAGAATAGGTATCTCAAACTTGCTCCACTTTTAGGCCAGAATTCAGCTGCCGGTATTCTCCCTCTTCATGTAAACCTTGCAAAATAAGAGAGAAAAGGCATAAGAATTGTTCCGTGAAGTGAAATAACAGCCCAAGAAGCGATAAATATCAACATGAAAAAATGATGCAAAATGGACGTATCAACTCCCCAAATCTTAGACCTTGCTTGTCCTCAAGCGAAAGCCTAGCTCAATAAATATGTCCACATGTTTAGGGAGAGAGGTGTCGACAAAACAAGATACGAACATGCATGCATCATGATCATGATGAGAACAACAATACCAACATATAATCTCTCATGCTAAAGTGATAATTTCTTCACAAAGTAAAGCATAGATCAAGAACCTTACCGAGAAGTAACAACCGATAACCTTTAGTCAAATAAGAGCTTGTAAAGAAAATCCACATACTCAATCATTCTTTCGTTCTCTACAATTGCTACAACTCACGTGGTACTCATGAGATCAAAGTTTCAGCTGGGCACAGAGAAAGATAGGGGCTTATAGTTTTGCCTCCCAACTGCTTACCTCAAGGGTAATGTCAACAATAATAATTCATGAATACTTACCTCCAAGTTGACATATGAGTATAGATCTTTCCCAAGCATATGACGTTAGCCAAGATAAAGGCGAAACAAGGAATTGGTGAAGATCACCATGACTCTTTCAAGGGCAAAAAAAGTAAAGGTACATGATAGGCCCTTCGCAGAGGGAAGCACAGGTTGTCATGCGCTTTTGAGGTTTGGATGCATGTCATCTTAGTGCGGAGGAACGTCACTTTATATTGCCTCCTGTGATAAAGAACTTTATTATGCAGTCTGTCGCTTTTATGTCTTCCTCATCACAGATTCGTACAAAGCTTATTTTCCACACACTAATAGATCATACATTTTAGAGAGCAATTTTTATTGCTTGCACCGATGACAACTTACTTGAAGGATCTTATTAAATCCATAGGTAGGTATGGTGGACTCTCATGGCAAAACTGGGTTAAAGGTTTATGGATGCACAAGTAGTATCTCTACTTAGTGCGAGAGGTTTGGCTAATATGAGGTGTAAGCAATCGTCACATGCTAAGGGATCTCTAATCATATAACATCGTTCGGAGCCAAGCAAACACAACTCATTATGTTTTCTTCCTTGTCCAACATCTAATTCTAGGCATGCAATAGTTTAGCGAGTGTTCACAATCATAGATGGTGTCAGAGATGATATATTTATATGTGAACCTCTCCTTCTTTATCACTTCCTATTAATTGCAACAAGGACCAAGGTCTACGTTTGCCTACCCTCAACAAGTTTCAATCCTCATTCTTTTTATATGTGAAGCCATCACTTCCCATAAGATCATTACATGATCTTTCATGCTTTTGTTCTATTCTCACTCTTTTGATCATGGCAAGAGGCAAAGCCCTTCAACCAAGACACTCTTTATTATATGGCTCACGAGCTCGAATACATCAGGGGTGACACAAAGCAAAACTCAAGACTAAAACACTAAAACTTTTAATCTACTAGAGAAAGAGAAAACTGAAAAGGAAAACTAAAACAAAGGTAAAGGCAAAAGATGTGATGGTGATACGATACCGGGGCAACTCCCCCAAGCTTGGCACAAACCAAGGGGATTGCCCATACCAATGCTCAGTTGTCTTCCTTTGGTGGTGGTGGAGGAGTTGTTGCAACATGAGTTTGATCCTCCATCTTCCAAGGCATAGGTGCTCCATCATGGAAAGATGAGCGAGTCTCAGGAATCCTCAAATCTGCAGCCAACCATATTGATTTAAATCTATACTCATACTCACAGTTTTGGTTCTGCAGGTCATAGATCTGGGCCTGGAGTTGATCAATCCTGTCATAGAGCCTGGAGAGGTGCTTTCCAATGTCATTGGCATCAATCCTGTGCTTGTTGGTGAACTCTGTGATCATCATGTGGTTGGCGTTGAGTCCACGCTCCACCATCCCTTGGCACTTGAAGACTTGTTGCTCCATTGCTTCGAGCCTCGTCTCCATGCTTCCGGTCTTCTTGGGCCCCTCAACATCACAGATGTGCAACATACCCTCACACATCTCGATAGATTGAGGGTATTGCAGCACTCCCGTGAGGTAGGGGTTGATGACCTTCTCGAAGATTTTGTCCTTCAGAGCTTTTGGAGAAGTCATAGCGATCTAGATCTGCAACAGAAACAGGCTCGAAACAAAAAACAGAGGAAATCTGCATGATGCAGGGGTCAGACCAAACGGGAGTATATATAATGATTTTTTCCAGACCAGAAGGAGTACCCTGCACGAAAACGGAGTCCAGGAGGCGCACGAGGTGGCCACAAGCCCTCACGGCGCGGCCAGAGGGTGGGCGCGCGCCGTGCAGGCTTGTCGCCTCCTCGCGCACTTTCTGGGCTACTTCCATTTTTTGTATTTTTTCAAATATTCCAAAACGGAGAAAATTTCCTACTGGAAAAGTTTTGGACTCTGTTTTCTTATCGAATCACATACCTCTTGATTTTCGGGGTCTGAAACAGGCTGATAAATATCCCTTAGGTATTCTTCCGGAGTTATGGTATTGATAATATTGCTTTCAACATTTATGGGAGTACCTGAGATATAGTGCTTGATTCTCTGCCCATTTACAACTCTCGGACAATTACCTTCAGTGTTGTTGATCTTGATAGCACCAGAACGATATACTTCCTCAACAACATAGGGACCTTCCCATTTAGAGAGAAGCTTGGCTGCAAAGAATCTAAAACGAGAGTTATATAGCAAGACATAATCACCTACATTGAACTCACGCTTTTGTATCCTCTTATCATGCCACCTCTTAACTTTCTCTTTGAATAACTTGGCATTCTCATATGCCTGAGTTCTCCACTTATCAAGCGAGCTAAAGTCAAATAACCTCTTCTCACCGGCAAGTTTGAAATCAAAGTTGAGCTCTTTGATTGCCCAATAAGCTTTATGCTCTAGCTCAAGAGGTAAATGACATGCTTTACCGTACACCATTTTGTATGGAGACATGCCCATGGGATTCTTATAGGCAGTTCTATAAGCCCACAGCGCATCATCGAGCTTCTTAGACCAATTCTTTCTAGACCTATTGACAGTCTTTTGCAGAATTAGTTTAATCTGTCTGGTGCTTAGCTCTACTTGACCACTGGACTGAGGGTGATAGGGAGACACAATTCTATGGTTGACATCGTACTTAGCAAGCATTTTACGGAAAGCGCCATGAATGAAGTGTGAACCACCGTCGGTCATTAGATATCTAGGGACTCCAAATCTAGGGAATATAACTTCTTTCATCATCCTGATAGAGGTGTTGTGATCAGCACTACTAGTGGGGATAGCTTCTACCCACTTAGTTACGTAATCAACAGCAACTAAGATGTGAGTATACCCGTTGGATTTTGGAAAAGGTCCCATATAATCAAAGCTCCAAACATCAAATGGTTCAATGACAAGTGAATTGTTCAGAGGCATTTCCTGACGTTTGCTAATATTACCTATTCTTTCACATTCGTCACAAGACAAGACAAACTTACGGGCATCCTTGAAGAGAGTGGGCCAATAGAAACCTGATTGCAATACCTTGTGTGTAGTTCTATCTCCTGCATGGTGTCCTCCGTAGGCCTCGGAGTGACACTTCTGTAGGATCTGTCCCTATTCATGTTCAGGTACACAACGTCTAATAACACCATCTACTCCTTCCTTATAAAGGTGAGGATCATCCCAAAAGTAGTGTCTCAAGTCAAAGAAGAATTTCTTCTTTTGCTGGTACGTGAAAATAGGTGGTATATATTTGGCAACAATATAGTTTACATAATCAGCATACCACGGTGCACTACGTGAAGCATTGATGACATTCAATTGCTCACCGGGAAAGCTATCATCAATAGGTTGTGGGTCATCAAGAACGTTCTCCAACCTAGACAAGTTATCTGCTACTGGGTTATCAACACCCTTTCTGTCGACGACGTGCAAATCAAATTCTTGTAGCAAGAGAACCCATCTGATAAGCCTAGGTTTAGCGTCCTTCTTCTCCATGAGGTACTTAATAGCAGCGTGATCAGTGTGAATAGTGACTTTGGAATCAACTATGTAAGACCTGAACTTTTCACATGCAAACACGAGTGCTAAAAATTCCTTCTCCATAGTAGCATAGTTTCTTTGGGCACTGTCTAGAGTTTTACTAGCATAGTGAATAACTTTCAAATTCTTATCAACTCTTTTCCCTAGAACAGCACCAACAACATAATCACTAGCATCACACATGATTTCAAAAGGTAAGTTCCAATCAGGTGGTTGAACAATAGGTGTAGTTATCAAAGCCCTCTTAAGTATTTCGAAGGCTTCCTCACAATCATCGTCAAAGACAAAAGGAATATCCTTTTGTAAGAGATTGGTAAGAGGCCTAGAAATCTTAGAGAAGTCTTTAATGAACATTCTATAGAAACCAGCATGACCAAGGAAACTTCTTATACGTTTGATATCTGTGGGGTATGGCATTTTCTCGATTGCATCAACCTTAGCCTTATCGACTTCAATACCTCTTTCAGAAATTTTATGTCCTAAGACGATGCCTTCATTAACCATAAAGTGGCACTTCTCCCAATTCAAGACAAGATTGGTGTCTTTACATCTCTGCAAGACTCGATCAAGGTTGCTGAAGCAATCATCAAAAGAAGACCCATAAACGGAAAAGTCATCCATGAAAACCTCGAGAATCTTTTCACAAAAGTCAGAGAATATAGCCATCATACATCTTTGAAAGGTTGCAGGTGCATTAAATAAGCCAAAAGGCATACGTCTATAAGCAAAGGTACCAAAAGGGCAGGTGAAAGTGGTTTTCTCCTGATCAGATTGCGCAACTGGTATTTGGGAGAAACTAGAATAACCGTCTAGAAAGCAGAAGTGTGTGTGTGTTTAGACAGCCTTTCTAGCATTTGGTCGATAAAAGGCAGAGGGTAATGATCTTTCCTAGTGGCTTTATTCAGTTTCCTGAAATCCATCACCATCCTACAGCCAGTAATAATCCTTTGTGGGATCAATTCATCCGTGTCATTAGGGACAACGGTAATGCCTCCCTTATTAGGGACACAATGCACCGGACTCACCCAATCTCTATGAGCAACAGGATAGATAATATCCGCTTCCAGGATCTTTAGTATTTCTTTTCTTACTACTTCTTTCATCTTAGGATTTAATCTCCTTTGATGATCAGAAATTGGTTTGAAGTCAGGATCAGTTTTAATCTTGTGCTGGCATAGAGTGGGACTAATGCCCTTAAGATCATCAAGAGTATATCCAATAGCAGCATGGTGCTTCCTCAGAGTTTTTAGTAACTTCTTTTCTTCATGCTCCGAGAGGCTAGCACTAATAATGACATGATATATCTATTTTTCATCAAGATAGGCATACTTAAGAGTATCAGGCAACTGTTTAAGCTCGAACACAGGATCACCCTTTGGCGGGGCTGGATCCCCAAGAAGTTCAACAGGCAGATTATTCTTAAGGATAGGATATTGTTCTAAGACAACTCTATCTATTTGATCCCTTTCATCCATATGCATATCATTTTCATGCTCAAGCAAGTATTGCTCTAAGGGATCAGTAGGAGGCACGACAATAGAAGCTAAGGCAATAGTTTCATCCCTACTAGGCAACTCCTTTTCATGAGGTTGTCTACCTAACTTGGAGAAATTGAACTCATGTGACACACCTTCAAAGCCAACAGTGACAGTTTGCTTCTCACAGTCAATATGAGCATTGACGGTATTGAGGAAGGGTCTGCCAAATATGATGGGACAAAAGCTATCTTGTGCAGTAGCAAGAACGAGGAAATCAGCAGGATACTTCGTTTTACCACACAAGACTTCAACATCCCTAACAATTCCCACAGGGCAGATAATATCTCTATTGGCAAGCTGAATAGTGACATCAATAGGCTCTATCTCAACAGGTGCAATCTTATCTTTGATTTCATCGTATAAGGATTGAGGTATTGCACTAACACTAGCACCCACGTCACATAAACCATGGTAACAATGATCTCCTATCTTAACAGAAACCACAGGCATGCCAACAACAGGCCTATGTTTGTCTCTAACGTGAGGTTTAGCAATTCTAGCAGCATCTTCACAGAAGTGAATATTATGTCCCTCAACATCATCGGACAAAAGATCTTTGATAATAGCAATGCTAGGTTCAACTCTAATTTGCTTAGGGGGTGTAGGTGTTCTAATATAGCCTCTACGTATCACAGTTGAAGCTTTAGAATGATCCTTTATCCTAACAGGGAAAGGTGGTTTCTCAATGTAAGCACAGGGAACCACAGGATCATTATAGGCAATGACTCTCTCTTCAACTGGACTGGGTTTAACTACATTGACTTCTATAGGAGGATGATATTTAAACCACTTCTCTTTGGGGAGATCAATATGGGCAGCAAAGGATTCACACAATGAAGCTACTATATCAGATTCAAGTCTATACTTAGCGCTAAAGTCACAAAAAGTATTTGTCTCAACAAAGGATTTAACGCAATCAAACGTGAAATTCATACCTGACTCCTTACCTTCTTCAAGCTCCCAATCTTCACAGTTGCATTTAATTCTCTCCAATAAATTCCATTTGAAGTCAATATCTCTCTTCATTAAAGAACCGGTACAAGAAGTGTCAAGCATGGTGCGATCATGATGAGAAAGCCGAGCATAGAAGTTCTGAATGATAATTTCTCTCGAGAGCTCATGATTGGGGCATGAATATAGCATTGATTCAAGCCTCCCCAAGCTTGAGCGATGCTTTCTCTGTCAGGAGGCCAAAAATTATAAATATAATTCCGATCACGATGTACTAAATGCATAGGATAAAACTTTTGATGAAATTCCAATTTCAACCGATTGTAGTCCCATGATCTAGTATCATCACAAAGCCTATACCATGTCAACGCCTTATCCTTCAAAGATAAAGGAAAGACCTTCTTCTTGACCTCATCCTCGGGCACACCTGCAAGCTTAAATAAACCACAAACTTCATCTACATAGATTAGATACAAGTCTGGATGTGATGTTCCATCTCCTGTAAAAGGATCAGCCAGCAGTTTCTCAAGCATACCCGAAGGAAATTCAAAGCAAATATTTTCAGTAGCTGCAGCAGGTTGAGGAGCAAGTATTCGTGCTTCCGTTCGAGGTGAAGATACCCCGAACAAGACCCTCAAAGGATTAGTATCCATAGTGACAAGTGACAACAAATTTCAGCACACTATATGAATGTTTCCTTACCAAGTTCCACTTACCAAAGGCGTTTCACTCCCCGACAACGACGCCAGAAAAGAGTCTTGATGACCCACAAGTATAGGGGATCAATCGTAGTCCTTTCAATAAGTAATAGTGTCGACCTCAACGAGGAGCAGAAGGATCTGACAAGTGGTTTTCAACAAGGTAAAATCTGCAGGCGCTGAAATTGTCGGTAACAAGTGATTGTGTGGTGACATGATTCGTAGCAAGCGACAAGTAACAAAAGTAGCAACGGTGCAGAAAAGTGGCCCAATCCCTTTTGTAGCAAGGGACAAACCTGGACAAATTCATATAGGAGGAAAAACGCTCCTGAGAACACACGGGAATTTCTGTCATGCTAGTTTTCATCATGTTCATATGATTCGCGTTCGTTACTTTCATAGTTTGATATGTGGGTGGACCGGTGCTTGGGTACTGCCCTTACTTGGACAAGCATCCCACTTATGATTAACCCCTCTCGCAAGCATCCGCAACTACGAAAGAAGAATTAAGACAAAGTCTAACCATAGCATTAAACTAGTGGATCCAAATCAGCCCCTTACGAAGTAACGCATAAACTAGGGTTTAAGCTTCTGTCACTCTAGCAACTCATCATCTACTGACTACTTACCAATGCCTTCCTCTAGGCCCAAGTAATGGTGAAGTGTTATGTAGTCGACGTTCACATAACACCACTAGAGGAAAAACAACATACAACATATCAAATTATCGAACGAATACCAAATTCACATGACTACTATTAGCATGACTTATCCCATGTCCTCAGGAACAAAAGTAACTACTCACAAAGCATAATCATATTCAAGACCAGAGAGGTAATGAGTACCATCAACGATCTGAACATAAAATCTTCCACCAAACAATCCAACTAGCATCAACTACAAAGAGTAATCAACAATACTAGCAACCTTACAAGTACCAATCGGAGTCGCGAGACGGAGATTGGTTACAAGTGATGAACTAGGGTTTGGAGATGAGATGGTGCTGATGAAGATGTTGATGGTGATGAGTCCCCTCCGATGAGAGGGGTGTTGGTGATGACGATGGCGACGATTTCCCCCTCCGGGAGGGAAGTTTCCCCGGCAGGATCGTCCTGCCGGAGCTCTAGATTGGTTCTGCTCAAGTTCCGCCTCGTGGCGGTAGCGAAACCACGAAAAAGTTCCTACTTCATTTTTTCCTGGACGAAACCCTTCATATAGCAAAAGAGGGGGGCAAGTGGGCCAGCAGGGTGCGCACAAGCTCTCATGGCGCAGCCTGGGGGGGGGGGGGTGGCCGCGCCGTGCAGGCTTGTGGCCACCCCCTGGCGCCCCTCTGGCACTTCTTCGGCCCAGTATTTTTTATAAATCTAGAAAAAAATCCTCGTTGATTTTTATGGCATTTGGACTTGTGCAGAATAGTTATCTCAAACTTGCTCCACTTTCAGGCCAGAATTCCAGCTGCCGGTATTATCCCTCTTCATGTAAACCTTGCAAAATAAGAGAGAAAAGGCATAAGAATTGTATCGTGAAGTGAAATAACAGCCCAAGAAGCGATAAATATCAACAAGAAAACATGATGCAGAATGGACGTATCTCGCCGCTAGGTGACCCTCCTGCTCCTGCAGCAGCCCAGGACATTCTGAACGTCTGGCAAACGCGGAGTGATGACTACTCTCTGGTTAGGTGTGGCATGTTATACAGATTGGAAACGGGTCTCCAAAGGCCTTTTGAGCAACACGGTGCATATGAGATGTTCCAAGAGCTGAAACTAGTTTTTCAAGCTCATGCCTGTGTCGAAAGATATGAAGTCTCCGACAAGTTCTTTAGCTGTAAGATGAAGGACAACCGTTCTGTCAGTGAGCACATACTCAAAATGTCTGGGTTACACGGTCGTCTGACTTCACTTGGAGTCGAACTTCCGGATGACGCTATAATTGGCAGAATCCTCCAGTCTCTCCCACCAAGCTACAAAGGTTTTGTGTTGAACTACAACATGCAAGGGATGGAAAAGCCATTCCCGAGTTGTACTCGATGCTAAAGTCTGCAGAAGTAGAAATCAAGAGAGAGCATCAAGTGTTGATGGTCAATAAGACCACCAGTTTCAAGAAGGGCAAGGGTAAGAAGAACTTCAAGAAAGATGACAAAGCCGTTGCCGCGCCCGGTAAGCCATATACCGGGAATAAGAAAAAGAATGAACCCAAGCCTGAGACTGGGTGCTTCTATTGCAAGGGAAAAGGTCACTGGAAGCGGAACTGCCCTAAATACTTAGCGGACAAGAAGGCCGGCAACGTTAAAGGTATATGTGATATACATGTTATTGATGTGTTCCTTACCAGCGCTCGTAGTAGCTCCTGGGTATTTGATACCGGTGCTGTTTCTCACACTTGCAACTCAAAGGAGGAACTGCGGAATAAGCGGAGACTGGCCAAGGATGAGGTGACGATGCGCGTCGGGAATGGCTCCAAGGTCGATGTGATCGCCGTCGGCACGCTACCTCTACATCTACCGTCGGGATTAGTTTTAAACCTTAATAATTTTTATTTAGTACCAGCTTTGAGCATGAATATTGTATCAGGGTCTTTCTTAATGCGAGACGGCTACTCATTTAAGTCAGAGAATAATGGTTGTTCTATTTATATGAGTGATATGTTTTATGGTCATGCTCCGCTGGTGAATGGTTTATTCTTGATGAATCTCGATCGTGATGTTACACATATTCATAGTGTGAGTACCAAAAGATGTAAAGTTGATAATGATAGTCCCACATAGTTGTGTCACTGCCGCCTTGGTCATAACGGTGTTAAGCGCATGAAGAAGCTCCATACTGATGGACTATTAGAGTCTCTTGACTTTGAATCATTTGACACATGCGAACCGTGCCACATGGGCAAGATGACTAAGACTCCATTCTCAGGAATAATGGAGAGAGCGACCGACTTATTGGAAATAATACATACTAATGTGTGTGGTCCAATGAACGTTGACGCTCGCGGTGGCTACCGTTATGTTCTCACTCTCACTGATGATTTGAGTAGGTATGGGTATATCTACTTGATGAAGCACAAATCTGAGACGTTTGAAAAGTTCAAGGAATTTCAGAGTGAGGTTGAGAATCAACGTGACAGAAAAATTAAGTGTCTATGATCTGATCGTGGATGAGAATATTTGAGTCAAGAGTTTGGCACACACCTAAGGAAGTGTGGAATCGTTTCACAACTGACACCGCGTGGCTCACCGCAACGCAACGGAGTGTCTGAACATCGTAATCGCACTTTATTAGATATGGTATGATCTATGATGTCTCTTACCGACTTACCGCTATCATTTTGGGGATACACATTATAAACTGCAGCATTCACTTTAAATAGGGCACCGTCTAAATCCGTTGAGATGACACTGTATGAAATATGGTTTGGCAAGAAACCTAAGCTGTCGTTTCTTAAAGTTTGGGGCTGCCATGCTTATGTGAAGAAACTTCAACCAGAGAAGCTCGAATCCAAAGCGGAGAAATGCGTATTCATAGGATACCCTAAGGAAATTATTGGGTATACCTTCTATCTTAGATCCCAAGGTAAAACCTTTGTTGCCAAGATCGGATCCTTTCTAGAGAAAGAATTTCTCTCGAAAGAAGTAAGTGGGAGGAAAGTAGAACTTGATGAGGTAATTACACCCCCTCTTAAACCGGAAAGTAGCGCAGCGCGGGAAATTGTTCCTGTGGCGCCTACACCAACTGAAGAGGAAGTTAATGATGATGATCATCAAGCTTCGGATCAAGTTGCTACTAAACCGCGAAGGTCCACAAGGGTACGCTCCGCACCAGAGTGGTACGGCAACCCTGTGATGGAAATCATGTTGTTAGACAAATGTGAACCTTCGAACTATGAAGAAGCAATGGCGGGCCCGGATTCCAACAAATGGCTTGAGGCTATGAAATCCGAGATAGGATCCATGTATGAGAACAAAGTATGGACTTTCGTGGACTTGCTCGATGATCGGCGAGCCATAGAAAATAAATGGATCTTCAAGAAGAAGACTGATGCAAACAGTAATGTAACCGTTTATAAAGCTCGCCTTGTCGCAAAGGGTTTTCGACAAATTCAAGGAGTTGACTACGAAGAGACTTTCTCTCCTGTAGCAAAGCTGAAGTCAGTCCAAATCATGATAGCAATTGCCGCTTTTCATGATTATGAAATTTGGCAAATGGACGTCAAAACAGTGTTCCTTCACGGGAATCTTAAGGAAGAGTTGTATATGATGCAATCAGAAGGTTTTGTCAACCCTAAGGGTGCTAACAAAGTGTGCAAGCTCTAGCGCTCCATCTATGGGGTGGTGCAAGTATCTCGGAGTTGGAACATTCGCTTTAATGAGGTGATTAAAGCATTTGGGTTCATACAGTTTATGGAGAAGCCTGCCTGTACAAGAAAGTGAGTGGGAGCTCTGTAGCTTTCCTCATACTGTATGTGGATGACATATTATTGATGGGGAATAATATAGAGATGTTGGGGAGCATAAAGGCCTATTTGAACAAGAGTTTTTCGATGAAGGACCTTGGAGAAGTTGCATACATATTAGGCATCAGGATCTATAGAGATAGATCGAGACGCCTCATAGGTCTTTCACAAAGTACATACCTTGACAAGATATTGAAGGAGTTCAATATGGAAAACTCAAAGAAGGGGTTCTTGCCAGTTTTGCAAGGTATAAGATTGAGTAAGACTCAGTCACCGACCACGGCAGCACATAGAGAGAAGATGAGTACTGTCCCCTACGCTTCATCTGTAGGCTCTCTGATGTATGCCATGCTGTTTACCAGACCTGATATAAACCTTGCCATAAGTTTGCTAGGGAGGTACTAAAGTGACCCCGGTATGGAACACTGGACAACGGTCAAGAATATCCTTAAGTACCTGAAGAGGACTAAGGAGATGTTTCTCGTTTATGGAGGTGACGAAGAGCTCGTCGTAAAGGGTTACGTCGATGCTAGCTTTGACACAGATCCGGATGACTCTAAGTCATAGACCGGATACGTGTATGTTTTGAATGGTGGGGCAGTGAGCTGGTGTAGCAGCAAGCAAGAAGTCGTGGCACCATCTACATGTGAAGCAGAGTACATAGCTGCTTCAGAAGCGGATCATGAAGGAATTTGGATGAAGGATATCATCACCGACCTTGGAGTGGTTCCAAGCGCGTCGGGTCCAATGACACTCTTCTGTGATAACACTGGGGCCATTGCCATAGCCAAGGAGCCCAGGTTTCACCGAAAGACCAAGCACATCAAACGCTGCTACAACTCCATCCAGGACCATGTCCAGAGTGGAGTAATAGATATTTGTAAAGTACACACGGATCTGAATGTTGCAGATCCGTTGACTAAACCTCTTCCTCGAGCAAAACATGATCAACACCATAATGCTATGGGTGTTCGATACATCACAATGTAACTAGATTATTGACTTTAGTGCAAGTTGGGAGACTATTGGAAATATGCCCTAGAGGCAATAATAAAATGGTTATTATCATATTTCCTTGTTCATGATAATCGTCTATTGTTCATGCTATAATTGTATTAACAGGAAACAGTAATACATGTGTGAATAAATAGATCAGAATGTGTCCCTAGCAAGCCTCTAGTTGGCTAGCTCGTTGATCAATCAATGATCACGGTTTCCTTATCTTGGGCATTAGATGTCACTGATAACGGGATCACATCATTGGGAGAATGATGTGATGGACAAGACCCAATCCTAAGCATAGCACTAGATCGTATTGTTCGTATGCTAAAGCTTTTCTAATGTCAAGTATCTTTTTCTTCGACCGTTAGATTGTGCAACTTCCGGATACCGTAGGAGTGCTTTGGGTGTATCAAACGTCACAACGTAACTGGGGGACTATAAAGGTGCACTACGGGTACCTCTGAAAGTGTCTGTTGGGTTGGTACGAATCGAGATCGGGATTTGTCACTCCGTGTGACGGAGAGGTATCTCTGGGCCCACTCGGTAGAACATCATCATGAGCTCAATGTGACTAAGGAGTTAGTCATAGGATGACGTGCTACGGAACGAGTAAAGAGACTTACCGGTAACGAGATTGAACAAGGTATAGGTATACCGACGATTGAATCTCGGGCAAGTTCTATACTGACAGACAAAGGGAATTGTATACGGGATTGATTGAATCCTTGACATCGTGGTTCATCCGGTGAGATCATAGTGGAACATGTGGGAGCCACCATGGGTATCCAGATCCCGCTGATGGTTATTGGCCGGCGAGTGTCTCGGTCATGTCTGCATGCCTCCCGAACCCGTAGGGTCTACACACTTACGGTTCGATGACGGTAGGGTTATAGGGAATTGTTATACGAGGTTACCGAAGGATGTTCGGAGTCCCGGATGAGATCCTGGACGTCACGAGGAGCTCTGGAATGGTCCAGAGGTAAAGATTGATATATAGGATGGATGAGTTTGGACGCCGGAAATGTTTCGGGCATCACCGGTAGCGTACCGGGACAACCGGGACCACCGGAAATAGTTCCGGGGGTCCACCAGGAGGGACCACCAGCCCCAAGAGGCAGCGTGGGCCAAAAGGTGGAGGGCAAACATCCCAAAGTGGGCTGGTGCGCCTCCCACATAGAGGCCCAAGGCGCAGGAGGTGGAGAGGGGGCAAACCCTTGGCGCAGGGGAGGGCCAAGGCCCACCTAGGGCACCGCCCCCCTTTCCCTGCCCTGGCCGCCGCACCTCCCACCTGGGGGGCTGACGCACCACCTAGCGTGGGAACCCTAGGGGTGGCACACCCCCTCCCCTCCTCCTATATATAGAGAGAGTTTTGGGGCTGTTTTACACACAGTTTTCCATCTCCCTCGGTGGAGCCCTGCTTCCCTTCTTCCTCCTCTCCCACGGTGCTTGGCGAAGCCCTGCCGGGAGACCTCATCTCTCCATCGACACCACGCCATCGTGATGCCGGAGATCTTCCCCAACATCTCCCTCCTCCTTGCTGGATCAAGGTGTGGGAAACGTCACCGGGCTGCACGTGTGTTGAACGCGGAGGTGCCATGGTTCGGCACTACATCAGGGTCACACCACGATCTGAATCGCCGCGAGTACGACTCCATCAACCGCTTTCTAGCAACGCTTCCACTTAGCGATCTTCAAAGGTATGAAGATGCACTCACCCCTCTCTCGTTGTTGGTCTCTCCATAGGAAGATCTAAATATGGCGTAGGAAAATTTTGAATTTATGCTACGTTTCCCAACAGATTCATGATGCGAAATGGATGTATCAGCTCCCCCAAGCTTAGATCTTGCTTGTCCTCAAGCGAAAGCCGAGCTCGAGAATAATGGGCACATGATTTGAGAGGGAGAAGTCGATAAAAATAAAATACGGACAAGAGAGCATCATGAATATTAGCATACAAGAAACTATTTTATCTATATCTTCTCATAAGCAAGTAATGACCCATTCACAAATATTGGAGTATGAAGCATAAATTGTGTTGACAAAACAATAAACTATGTTCTCAATCATTGTGACAATCGTAATTAAACATATTTCAGAGGAGAGTCCGTGTAATAGATTTCTTATTTACGAGTTAACATACTCAGCTATCATTTATTATTCTACGATTGCTCATACTCAAGTCATATTTTTGGAGCTCATGTTTTCATAGGACACATAGGAAGATAGTGGCTTAAATGATTCGCCACCCAACTCATTTACCTCGAGGATATTGTCAACAATAATAAATCATAATAATCTACATTCACTTGGATATATAAATCTGAATGTTTCCTCAACATATGGTGCTTTCCGTTATAGGATTAATAGGTAGAAAGAAGAGTGAATTTAGTGACTCACGCATAAGAGTGAACTTCAAAGATAAAAGATTGGCCCTTCGCAGAGGGAAGCAGAGGTTGTCATGCGCTTTTAGGTTTTTGAATGTACAAACTCTAATGCAAAGCAACATCACTTTATATTGCCCTTGTGATAGCAAACTTTATTATGCAGTATGTCGCTTTTATTTCTTTGTCATCACATGATCGTACAAAGTTTATTTTCCCTTGCAGTAAAAGATCATACATATTTGGAAGCAACTTTTTATTGCTTGGTGCACCGGTGAAAACTTACTTGAAGGATCTTACTCAATCCATGGGTAGGTATGGTGGACTCTCATGGCAAGAAATTGGGTTTCAGGGTTATGGATGCACAAGTACTATCTCTACTTAGTGAGAAGTTTTTGTGCTAGCAAAAGGTCTAAAGCTAGCATCACATGTTAAAGGATCTAGGACCATATAACTTCTATATGAATGTGAAATACCATCACCATTATGTTGTCTTCCATGTCCAACATCAACACTTGATCATTATATAATATTTGATGAGGGCTCACAATCACAAAAGATGTCCAACATAGTATATTTATATGATAATCTCCTCTCCTCCTTCATAGTCTTGCTTAGATTGTAACCATGATGTCACATCCCTAACCCTTAAGCAAGATAGCATTGTGCTCATGTCTTATTTGCATTTGCATCCAAGAAGTTTCAACAAAAACAACAAAGTGGCAAAGGAAAAACTCAAAACCCTAGCCACCATTTCAATTAAAGGAAATCTCAAACTAGTTCAAAATCAATGAACCCAAAATGGCCTCAAGAAATGTTCAAACTTTCTGATAAATCATGAAAGTAAATGAGCATTGGAGAAAACTATTTTCTTGACACTTTAAGCTTTTTAAATTAATGCAAAAAGCCACTGGTTTCAAATTTAAAATTTGAAATCAGAAACTATAATTTTCCAAAAATGTTGAAAACCTTGGAAATGGTTGGGGATATTATAACAAATATTCAGGAGGTCTAAAACAGTTTTTACTTTTTGTTTTGGAGCTGAATTAATTAGCAAAACAATAATTAGCAAAACAGAAAAACAAAAAAAGAAAAATAAGAAAAAAACCTTACCTGTCGCCTAAGCCTGGCCCGGCCCATCCCTGGCTCGTCCCCTCCCTCGCGCCAGTAGGCAGCAAGAGGTGGCCGCCGCCCCCAACGGCGCGGCCACGCACCTGCGTGCCTGCCTGGCCGCCGCCTCGCGCTGGCGACGACGGGGATAAGCTCCCCAGAGCCTCCCATATCCATTCCCCGCCTCGGTTCTCTTCCTCCTCCCGGATCTCCTCTTCCTCCTTGTTGCCGCCATTAGAGCCGAGCTCGAGCTCGAGCTGCCCGTGCCCCTGGCCATAGGATTCCCTCCCAGAGCACACCATTAGCTCCGCCTCGTCGCCCTGGTCATCTCTGCAGAAGCCGAAGCTTCCTCGAGCCCTGCAACGCCCGCAACGCCGTCGTCTTCCACCTCCGGCCGCCGGACCTCTCCCGTCGATTCGTCGCCCCCAGGCCTTCCCTGAGCCGTCTAAGCTCTGCTCTGCACTCCCCGTGAGCATGCGGTCATTTCCCCTAAGTTTTCCCCGTCGATCCCCTCCTCTAGCTCTATTTTCACCGGAGCCCGACGAGGTCCGCCGCTACCGCTCGTCGCCGGTAGCCCTCCGATGATCAGCTCGTCCTTCCGAGGGCACCAGCAGCTCCAAGTCGACGCGTAGATGCTGTAGCAGCTAAGAACCGAGCGTAGATCCCTGTGATTCAAAGACCCCGATGACGCCCGAGCCTTGGCCGCCGCCAAGCTCGTCGCCGGCGTCATCTCCGGCCAGATCAGCCCCGGCTAGGTGCAGAAATGAAGCTGCGGGAGACGTGCCGTTCCTCTGGTGCTCTCCGCGCAGCATTTGGCCCCCTGTGCGCCGTTTCCGAGCCCCTCCGCCGTGCTGGTGGTCGCCGGAGGCTCCCCGCCGGCGAGGACAACCTCGCCGCCGGTGGATGTCGACGTGGCAAAGCTAACCCAGCATCTCAGGGCTTAATCACTCGCTGACAAGTGGGCCCAAGGCCAAGTCAAACCTCAGTTAGGGCTGGTCAGCGCGGGATTAGTCCCAGAGAGGCTGACCAGTGGGGCCCCCCTGTGAGGTTTGACCTGAACAGGTCGGCTGACCTGCTGACGTCAGCCTGATGCAATAAATAGAATTTCCAGTATAAAACTAATTCTGGAAATTGCTAAAAATTGTAAAAATCATAGAAATTAATCTGTAACTCCAATGAAAATAATTTATATATGAAAAAGTATCAGAAAAATTCAAGGATTCTGATTATGCTATTTTCAACTATGTTTGAAAAATTTACAGAACCCTAAATTGTGGAATAAGGAATCATTCAATTCTTATAATCACTTTTGATACCTTGCATGAGTAGTTAGTTCTCCTAAAGTCTTGCTGAGTACCTTCGTACTCATGTTTGCTTAATAAATGTTGCAGAGGTTGCTAATGACCCTAATGGAGGGTTCTTCGTAGACATCGACGACGACGAGTAGCTGGTGTCCCAGCTACGATCTGGCCCTACGTCGGCTCTGTAGTATAGTCAGGCCACGTGCCTTCTAGTTGCACTGTCTGTACCCAGACAGTTTATAACTCTTCCGCTGGCTTGTATTTGTATGATTGCTATTATGGGTCGAGAGACCTTAATGTGTAATATTATGTGTGTGGCTCTTCTGAGCCTCTTGAATAAAGGTTGTATGTTTATGGTTATGTTGTGATGCCATCGATGTATCTATACATATCGGTATGCCATGCGTACGTGTGTCATACTTGATATGTATGGGGTTCGAATACCTAGTCGTGAACTTTAGTAGCACTCCTTACAAGGAAATGCCCCTTTGTGATCCAACGAGCCTTGGTAGTCCGCTACTGCTCCGGACACATTGGTTGACCGGCATGTGTCCTTCTTAGCTGCTGTGTCTATCCTCTTTGGGGAAATGTCACGCGACGTAATGGAGTCCTTGTAGCTTGCTACGACTCGTCTATGTTCGCTGATGACCGACACCTGCTTTGTTGGGTCATGTATGCCTGTCCTTGTGCGGAACTGCCACTTTGATTTATGACTAGACATGTCAATCCGGGTTCTTTGACATTGGATTGCTAGCGACACCTA
Source organism: Hordeum vulgare subsp. vulgare (assembly GCF_904849725.1). Taxonomy (NCBI): domain Eukaryota; kingdom Viridiplantae; phylum Streptophyta; class Magnoliopsida; order Poales; family Poaceae; genus Hordeum; species Hordeum vulgare. Next base: position 111,595,875 of record NC_058520.1, read on the forward strand.
TCGCATACGTGAGTCAAAAGATGCAAACGGTCCCGGCTAAGGTAAGGCTACAGCCGTGGAGTTAACCGTGCATGAGACCACAAAGAGATGCGATGTGTTACAGGCTGGATTCCTATGGCTTAGGATCGGGGTCCCGACAGCGTTGGTATCAGAGCCTGACTGACTGTAGGATTACTAAGCCAAATTGGTCGAAGTTGAGTCTAGAATTTCTTAGTTATATATAAGGGAATTGTTTGTGGAAGGGAACGTAACACTCTTGTTCTCTTCTCAAGATATTCTATTCTGGTTATCCTCGTCTTTTCTGCGGGAATTAAGGACTAGGTTACTCATCTTCTCCTAGGCTCGTGTTTCTGATCGGTAGATTATAGGACTACGGGTCGAGAGATATTGGGTTTCTTTTATTCCTAGGAAGCAGGAAGTAAGTTTGGTGACCAGAGAGTTGAACTTGATAGTTGAGTGGTTATGCTATTCCATTTTGGGTTGTCTCAAATTTGTTTTGAGCATTTACAGCCGTTATGCTGCCCAATTTTGCATTCAGAGTTCTAATGCTTTTGCATTACTCTCTATTTACAGATGCCTGGCCGTCCTTCTCGTCAGGTGGTACGTCTGACCAGGTGCATTGATGTACCGGGTCATACGGCCATGCTGGTCAGGGTGATGTCGGTGTGCGGTTACCGTTGGTACCCCGAGTACATAGTGGAGGAACAGTACCGAGACTTCAACCAGAGCCAGTACATCTGCACTGTTAGGGTATTTCCAGACTACCCTGGAGCTGAGAAGCCAATCCATTGGTCCTATGGGTTGGGGGTCACCGTTGACATGGCAGTACAGGATGCTGCCTATTCAATGCTGACAATTATGAGAGCGAGACATGCACTGCTGCAGAATTCAGAGTTCTGCTATGTTCCGGCCTCTCAGTCTGGTGAAGAGGGATACCTCAGTGGAGTCTATTTTGATTCTTCTATGGAGGATCCACTTCTGCAGTCCACTGTTGAGATGCTAGAGAACAGAGACAGGGATGCTCGTGCTCTCCGCATGGAGCTTTATGCTACCCGTGCCCGTCTGTGGACAGTTTTGACGCAGCTGACACCGGTAGTCCAGACAGGGTATGGAGAGATGGAGATGCTGAACCCTGTTAGAACCCATCTTCCGGCCCACGTTGACTGGCCAGCTATAGGAGGAGTCACACCTCTTCGGGGACCCCTCTTACCACCAGTCAGGGGACCAAGGCCACATCCGTGTCCTTATGGACCCCAGGGATATCAGGTTAGAGTGTTTCCTGATCCGCAGGTTGAGCTTCCAGATCATGGAGGTAATCTCTATGAGATGTTCTATGCGGATGCCTGAGCTGTGAGCGGAAAGATAGTATGTTAGTAGCCGTACGTTCACAGTCCTGCGTGACTTGTGAAGTATGGTAGTAATGTGAAATGAATTCCGGAGGCCTAGATAAATAATGTATAGGAAGCTTGTACGCCTGTGATGACTAGTTTCACAATTTCAGCAGTTTGCTCTACGGTTAAGGTTGTACTGAGCTATGTAAGGGTGTGTATGAACCATGGTGTATAAATAGCAGTTGCTTGTTACCATGTTGTTCGGATATTCATTTCCGCATTCCGTGTGTTCAGTACATACTTAATCCATAGCTAGTATTGATATGATTTTGGTCTAAGCTGTGAGTTTGTTTGTCAGGATGGTGTTCACCAGGTTGAACCGTGCCCCTGCTCATGAGCAAGGCGAGGGTAGTCAAGTGTCGCAGGAAGACCTGCCTCACCCGCCTTCTCTGGTGGAAGTGATGCTTGAGGCAGAAAGAAACAAAAGGGAGACCAATCGACTACTAGAGCGTATTGAGCAGAATACGGCTCGACAGCCTAGGAACGCTGCAGTGTCCCTCAATGACTTTATGAAGCTGAATCCTCCAAAGTTTCATCATTCCGTCGATCCCCTCGACGCTGATGACTGGCTGTGCAACATCTCACGCAAGATTCGCTCGAGGAATGTGTCTGAGGCCGACAAGGTGACCTTTGCGGCGTATTTCCTGGAGGGACCCGCCAATCTGTGGTGGGAGAATTTTGAAGCTATGCGTCCCGCTGAACCAGTGGCCACATGGGCAGACTTCAGTGCAGCTTTTCGTCTGCACCATATTCCAGAGGGCCTGATGGACAAAAAGAGAGAGGAGTTCTGTGCCTTCACTCAGGGCAAGTGGTCTGTGGATGCCTATAGCTGCGAGTTCGGTAACCTCGCCCGCTATGCAACAGAGGAGGTGTTTACTGACGCCAAGAAGCAAGCAAGATTCCGTAAGGGTCTGAGCCCTGAGCTCCGTCGAGACCTGTGCCTCCATGAGTGTGCAAGTTTTCAAGCCCTGGTCAACAAAGCGATCAGTGCGGAGACTGGTCATACTGACTTCGAAGCCACAAGGAAGCACTCCCGTGACTTTGGCTCATATTCTGGTTCCGCGTTTCCAAAACGCAGGCTGTGGGTTCCAAACAGTTCTCTGCCGCCAAGATACACTCCGAGGCCATCCTACGTGGCGCCTCATATGAATCAGGCCAACCCTCCAGCAAAAGCTTATGGTGGTCCAGCTAGCAATGCTGCACCACGTGCCACCCAGGTGATATGCTACAAGTGTGGAGAACCAGGGCATTATTCCCGTGAGTGTCCTCAGAATGTGGGTGCCAAGCAACCCGGAAAGTCCGTCGGGCAGGCCAAGTCGGGCAAAGCTTATTATGTGAAGCCAACTCCTGCACGTGGCCGTGTGAACTATGTGTCAGCAGAAGAAGCTACAGAGGATCCTGACGTCATGCTGGGTACGCTTCTTGTTAATCATCACACAGCATCCGTTCTCTTTGACACTGGGTCTTCTCACTCCTTCATTTCAGAAACTTATGCACAGTTGCATAACATGTCATTTTGTCATATGCCAATCCCATTGGTTGTCCAAACCCCTGGTAGTAAATGGCAAACCTCTAGGATAACCTATGACAATGAAATTCTAGTAGACAGGCTAGTTTTTCTAGCCTCATTGATAGCATTGAAATCTTCAGATATTAATATCATCTTGGGCATGGACTGGATGTCAGCTCACTATGCCAAGATTGATACTCACTCTAGAAATGTCCAGCTTACCCATTCCTCGGGTGAGATAGTAAATGTCTCTACTCGAGTTGCCAAATGCCAACTCTATTCCCTAAATGTCAACCCTCTTCCGGAACTTGAAGACATTCCGGTAGTCCGTGACTTTCCGGATGTTTTTCCAGAGGAACTGCCAGGAATTCCACCTGACAGAGATGTAGAGTTTGTGATAGACCTTGTTCCGGGAACTGTCCCAATAGCAAGAAGACCTTATAAGATGGCACCCCTAGAGCTAGCCGAACTTAAGAAGCAATTATATGAGGCCTTGAACAAAGGTTTCATTCGTCCTAGCTCTTCTCCTTGGGCTTGTCCCGTCCTCTTCGTCAAGAAGAAAGACAGAACTGATAGGATGGTTGTGGATTATCGACCGGTTAATCTGGTCACCATAAAGAACAAGTATCCGCTCCCCAGGACCAACGATCTGTACGATCAGCTCGCTGGATCCTCAGTCTTCTCCAAAATGGATTTGAGGTTGGGATACCATCAAATCAAGATTAAGAACGGGGACATTCCAAAAACGGCTTTTGTTACTCGTTATGGCCAATATGAGTACACCGTTATGTCCTTCGGTTTAACCAATGCCCCAGCCACTTCCTCTCGGCTGATGAACTCAATCTTTATGGAGTATTTGGATAAATTCGTCGTAGTATACCTCGATGATATTCTCATCTACTCAAAGAATGAACAAGAACATGCCGAGCATCTAAGGCTGGTATTGATGAAACTTCGAGAGCATCGCTTTTATGCCAAATTTTCAAAATGTGAATTCTGGTTACCAGAAGTGACCTATCTAGGCCACGTAATCTGTGGTAAGGGTATTGCTGTCAATCCCGAGAGAGTTCAAGCTGTCCTTGATTGGACTCAACCTGAATCGGTTAAGCAAGTTATGAGTTTTCTTGGTCTAGCGAGCTATTGTCGCCGCTTCGTCGAGAATTTCTCCAAGGTTGCAAAGCCTCTAACTGAACTCCTCAAGAAAGATAAAAAGTTCGAGTGGACACCACAGTGTGAGCATAGTTTTCAGGAACTGAAAAGACGCCTGACTTCCGCACCTGTGTTGCTACCACCAGATTTCTCTAAGGACTTTGTTATCCACTGCGACGCCTCGCGACAAGGATTAGGTTGCATCCTCATGCAAGATCGTCATGTCATTGCATACGCATCTCGACAGTTGCGTCCACATGAGGATAATTATCCCACACATGACCTTGAGCTTGCAGCTGTGGTCCATGCACTAAAAACCTGGCGACATTACCTTTTGGGTAATCGCTACGAAATATTCACTGATCACCAAAGTCTGAAATATATCTTCACCCAGCCGGATTTGAATCTCAGGCAAAGACGGTGGGTTGAGTTGATCTCGGATTACGACTTAGGGATAACTTACACCCCGGGAAGGCCAATGTTATGGCCGATGCACTAAGTCATAAATCTTATTGTAACAACTTGATGCTACAACAAGGTCAACCACATCTCCATGAGGACTTTCGGAAGTTGAATCTTCATATTGTTCCTCAAGGATTCCTTTCTACCCTGGTGGCGAAGCCTACTCTTAAGGATCAAATTATAACTGGCCAAAAGCGTGATAAGGGTATATCACGGATCAAGGAGAATATTTTTAGCGGAAACGCTAAAGAATTTTCCATGAATGATCAAGGTGTTGTGTTCTTCCAGAATCGTTTAGTGGTTCCTAAGAACCCACATCTAAGGCAGTTAATCCTTAAGGAGGCTCATGATTCTCCTCTCACCATTCATCCCGGTAGTACTAAGATGTATCAGGACCTACGCCAGAGGTTCTGGTGGACTAGGATGAAGAGAGAAATTGCTGAGTTCGTTGCTAACTGCGATGTTTGTCGTCGAGTTAACGCAGAACATCAAAGGCCTGCTGGCACCCTTCAACCTTTAGCTATTCCTGAATGGAAATGGGATAAAGTTAGCATGGATTTCATTACCGGATTTCCCAAGACCAAGAAAGGGAATAATGCTATCTTTGTGGTCATTGACCGTCTTTCCAAAGTGGCTCATTTTCTTCCCGTTCGTGAGAGTATAACAGCTAGCCAGCTAGCAAAGTTATATATCTCTCGAATAATGTCTCTTCATGGTGTTCCCCTAGAGATTAACTCGGACCATGGAAGTATCTTTACTTCTCGCTTCTGGGAAAGTTTTCAGAATGCCATGGGGACTCACCTATCTTTTAGCACTGCTTTCCATCCCCAATCAAGTGGTCAAGTAGAAAGAGTGAATCAAATCCTAGAAGATATGCTCCGAGCTTGTGTTATATCGTTCGGTATGAATTGGGAAAAGTGCCTTCCATTCGCCGAATTCGCTTATAACAATAGTTACCAATCGAGCTTGGGCAAAGCCCCTTTTGAAGTTCTCTATGGACGAAGATGTCGAACCCCTCTTAATTGGTCAGAAACCGGAGAGAGGCAACTCTTTGGCCCGGATATGATCCAGGATGCAGAAGAGCAGGTTCGCATTATTCGTGAAAAGTTGAAAACAGCCCAGTCTCGTCAAAAGAGCCAATATGATCGTCATCATAAGGCTGTGACCTTTGAAGTTGACAAGAAGGCTTACCTTCGGGTTACACCTTTGAAGGGTACCCATCGTTTCGGTATCAAGGGCAAATTGGCTCCTCGTTACATTGGTCCTTTTCGCATTCTTGCCAAACGGGGAGAAGTTGCCTACCAGTTGGAACTTCCTCCGCATCTTTCCAAGGTTCATGATGTTTTCCACGTCTCGCAACTCAGCTCCCCCAAGCTTAGATCTTGCTTGTCCTCAAGCAAAATCCGAGCTCGAGAATAATGGGCACATTATTTGAGAGGGAGAAGTCGATAAAAATAAAATACGGACAAGAGAGCATCATGAATATTAGCATACAAGAAACTATTTTATCTATATCTTCTCATAAGCAAGTAACGACCCATTCACAAATATTGGAGTATGAAGCATAAATTGTGTTGACAAAACAATAAACTATGTTCTCAATCATTGTGACAATCGTAATTAAACATATTTCAGAGGAGAGTCCGTGTAATAGATTTCTTATTTACGAGTTAACATACTCAGCTATCATTTATTCTTCTACGATTGCTCATACTCAAGTCATATTTTTGGAGCTCATGTTTTCATAGGACACATAGGAAGATAGTGGCTTAAATGATTCGCCACCCAACTCATTTACCTCGAGGATATTGTCAACAATAATAAATCATAATAATCTACATTCACTTGGATATATAAATCTGAATGTTTCCTCAACATATGGTGCTTTCCGTTATAGGATTAATAGGTAGAAAGAAGAGTGAATTTAGTGACTCACGCATAAGAGTGAACTTCAAAGATAAAAGATTGGCCCTTCGCAGAGGGAAGCAGAGGTTGTCATGCGCTTTTAGGTTTTTGAATGTACAAACTCTAATGCAAAGCAACATCACTTTATATTGCCCTTGTGATAGCAAACTTTATTATGCAGTATGTCGCTTTTATTTCTTTGTCATCACATGATCGTACAAAGTTTATTTTCCCTTGCAGTAAAAGATCATACATATTTGGAAGCAACTTTTTATTGCTTGGTGCACCGGTGAAAACTTACTTGAAGGATCTTACTCAATCCATGGGTAGGTATGGTGGACTCTCATGGCAAGAAATTGGGTTTCAGGGTTATGGATGCACAAGTACTATCTCTACTTAGTGCGAAGTTTTTGTGCTAGCAAAAGGTCTAAAGCCAGCATCACATGTTAAAGGATCTAGGACCATATAACTTCTATATGAATGTGAAATACCATCACCATTATGTTGTCTTCCATGTCCAACATCAACACTTGATCATTATATAATATTTGATGAGGGCTCACAATCACAAAAGATGTCCAAGATAGTATATTTATATGATAATCTCCTCTCCTCCTTCATAGTCTTGCTTAGATTGTAACCATGATGTCACATCCCTAACCCTTAAGCAAGATAGCATTGTGCTCATGTCTTCTTTGCATTTGCATCCAAGAAGTTTCAACAAAAACAACAAAGTGGCAAAGGAAAAACTCAAAACCCTAGCCACCATTTCAATTAAAGGAAATCTCAAACTAGTTCAAAATCAATGAACCCAAAATGGCCTCAAGAAATGTTCAAACTTTCTGATAAATCATGAAAGTAAATGAGCATTGGAGAAAACTATTTTCTTGACACTTTAAGCTTTTTAAATTAATGCAAAAAGCCACTGGTTTCAAATTTAAAATTTGAAATTAGAAACTATAATTTTCCAAAAATGTTGAAAACCTTGGAAATGGTTGGGGATATTATAACAAATATTCAGGAGGTCTAAAACAGTTTTTACTTTTTGTTTTGGAGCTGAATTAATTAGCAAAACAATAATTAGCAAAACAGAAAAACAAAAAAAGAAAAATAAGAAAAAAACCTTACCTGTCGCCTAAGCCTGGCCCGGCCCATCCCTGGCTCGTCCCCTCCCTCGCGCCAGTAGGCAGCAGGAGGTGGCCGCCGCCCCCTCCGGCGCGGCCACGCACCTGCGTGCCTGCCTGGCCGCCGCCTCGCGCTGGCGACGACGGGGATAAGCTCCCCAGAGCCTCCCCTATCCATTCCCCGCCTCGGTTCTCTTCCTCCTCCCGGATCTCCTCCTCCTCCTTGCTGCCGCCATTAAAGCCGAGCTCGAGCTCGAGCTGCCCGTGCCCCTGGCCATAGGATTCCCTCCCAGAGCATGCCATTAGCTCCGCCTCGTCGCCCTGGTCATCTCTGCAGAAGCCGAAGCTTCCTCGAGCCCTGCAACGCCCGCAACGCCGTCATCTTCCACCTCCGGCCGCCGGACCTCTCCCGTCGATTCGTCGCCCCCAGGCCTTCCCCGAGCCGTCTAAGCTCTGCTCTGCACTCCCCGTGAGCATGCGGTCGTTTCCCCTAAGTTTTCCCCGTCGATCCCCTCCTCTAGCTCTATTTTCACCGGAGCCCGACGAGGACCGCCGCTGCCGCTCGTCGCCGGTAGCCCTCCGATGATCAGCTCGTCCTTCCGAGGGCACCAGCAGCTCCAGGTCGACGCGTAGATGCTGTAGCAGCTAAGAACCGAGCGTAGATCCCTCTGATTCAAAGACCCCAATGACGCCCGAGCCTTGGCCGCCGCCAAGCTCGTCGCCGGCATCATCTCCGGCCAGATCAGCCCCGGCTAGGTGCAGAAATGAAGCTGCGGGAGACGTGTCGTTCCTCTGGTGCTCTCCGCGCAGCATTTGGCCCCCTGTGCGCAGTTTCCGAGCCCCTCCGCCGTGCTGGTGGTCGCCGGAGGCTCCCTGCCGGCGAGGACGACCTCGCCGCCGGTGGATGTCGACGTGGCAAAGCTAAACCCAGCATCTCAGGGCTTAATCACTCGCTGACAAGTGGGCCCAAGGCCAAGTCAAACCTCAGTTAGGGCTGGTCAGCGCGGGATTAGTCCCAGAGAGGCTGACCAGTGGGGCCCCCCTGTCAGGTTTGACCTGAACAGGTCGGCTGACCTGCTGACGTCAACCTGATGCAGAAAATAGAATTTCCAGTATAAAACTAATTCAGGAAATTGCTAAAAATTGTAAAAATCATAGAAATTAATCTGTAACTCCAATGAAAATAATTTATATATGAAAAAGTATCAGAAAAATTCAAGGATTCTCATTATGCTATTTTCAACTATGTTTGAAAAAGTTACAGAACCCTAAATTGTGGAATAAGGAATAATTCAATTCTTATAATCACTTTATAAATGGAATTTGCAAAAATATTCAAATTTAATTATTTATGCAATGATCACACACTACCCTAATTACAAATCAGTACCATAACATGACATTTCATGCATGTTAACATCAAGTTGATCTGAGCATCAGGTCGAATCAATTAAACCGGTATCCGAGAATACCCTGCTTGAATTGCTATTCGAATGTGATTCAAATCAACTCTAAACCTATTACATGTTGAAAATAATAACTTATCACCTTGCATTCTCATGCCATGCTCATGCATCATTTTGAGTGCATATGATTGTTATTGAATGTTGCCATTCATTTCGGTAGGCTCCGCACCCCCGGATTCCACCGAATATCCGTGTGACGGATATCGTTCCTCCTCTGAGCAACAAGGCAAGCAACCCCTTTGATCATTCCGATAACTCCCATGTTCTTGCTCCTGCACCTAATTATTGCATTTAAGATCAAATGCTTCAACTGCTTTTGCCACGATAGTTGAACCCACTTCCTTTGCATGACCTAACCTTGTCACAGTAAATAGCCGAACCTTGCAACCTAGCATACCTGGTAGTTGCTTGAGCTATGATGTGCCTTATCCTGCTATACATGCTATGCTTAGAGTTGTGTATGGTCTGTCATCTGGGAGATGAACAGAAATGTGGAATGTGTTCGGTGAGCAAAGGTTGTGTGTTGAACTTGATTTGGTAAAGGTACCGATGAAAGGCTGTGTAGGAGTACATGGCGGGTTGTTTCATTAGAACCGTCCTTAGGAACTGAGTTCCGCGTATGTAATCCAAGACTAGATACTACCACATGCTGGGCCCTGAAATATGACCCCGCTCGGCCTATTAATCGTGTAGTACTTGGTCCAGGAGTTGCAAGTAGTTTCTGGTGTTTATAGTAACGCTGGAGGCCGTGCATGGTGCTGACCTGAGAGGTGGGCCGTGATGCGGTAGGCAGTGGCACGGTGTACCAAGTGGCACCCGGATGGTGGGCTTGGGAACCCTGCGCACATCGTTTGAGGCCGTGGCGGAAACCCCGGCCGGACTTCCGTACGGGTTACTCCCAGATAGGCGATAAACCTGGACTAGGTACTGGTGTGGTTAACGGTCGTGGCCGACTCCCTCGCTGGGCTTCCGCTTGAAGGTTGCCGAGGTGCATGACGTGCACATAGCGATAAGTGGCGAGAGCGTGTGTGACAAAGTACACCCCTGCAGGGTTATGATCTATTCGAATAGCCCCGTCCGCGGATATGGACTACTTGGAGACATATGTTGTTCATAGATAACTTCAATGGCTACTCATAAAATGGTCAAGTTAAGCGTGAGTGTCGTGGACGGCATTTCCGTATGGAGACGGAATGATTCCACGATAGTGTATTGTTGTGGTGTTAGTGGACTCGTGTGTGAGAAATCAAGTTGTCAAAACTAATTTCAAAATGCAAGTTGTCTAGCCACGAGTCAAATGCTGGCTTCCCGCATGAAACCCCACAATACCTTTTGATACCTTGCATGAGTAGTTAGTTCTCCTAAAGTCTTGCTGAGTACCTTCATACTCATGTTTGCTTAATAAATGTTGCAGAGGTTGCTAATGACCCTAATGGAGGGTTCTTCGTAGACATCGATGACGACGAGTAGCTGGTGTCCCAGCTACGATCTGGCCCTACGTCCGCTCTGTAGTATAGTCAGGCCACGTGCCTTCTAGTTGCACTGTCTGTACCCAGACAGTTTATAACTCTTCCGCTGGCTTGTATTTGTATGATTGCTATTATGGGTCGAGAGACCTTAATGTGTAATATTATGTGTGTGGCTCTTCTGAGCCTCTTGAATAAAGTTTGTATGTTTATGGTTATGTTGTGATGCCATCGATGTATCTATACATATCGGTATGCCATGCGTACGTGTGTCATACTGGATATGTATGGGGTTCGAATACCTAGTCGTGAACTTTAGTAGCACTCCTTACAAGGAAATGCCCCTTTGTGATCCAACGAGCCTTGGTAGTCCGCTACTGCTCCGGACACATTGGTTGACCGGCATGTGTCCTTCTTAGCTGCTGTGTCTGTCCTCTTTGGGGAAATGTCACGCGACGTAATGGAGTCCTTGTAGCTTGCTACGACTCGTCTACGTTCGCTGATGACCGACACCTGCTTTGTTGGGTCATGTATGCCTGTCCTTGTGCGGAACTGCCACTTTGATTTATGACTAGACATGTCGATCCGGGTTCTTTGACATTGGATTGCTAGCGACACCTATCGCATACGTGAGTCAAAAGACGCAAACGGTCCCGGCTAAGGTAAGGCTGCAGCCGTGGAGTTAACCGTGCGTGAGACCACAAAGAGATGCGATGTGTTACAGGCTGGATTCCTATGGCTTAGGATCGGGGTCCCGACACATGACTAATACTATGTTTGTTTATTTTCAACAATCTTTGTCACTTATACTCTTTACTATGTGAAGTCATTACTCCTCATGGGATAAGCATATGATCTATATCTTTCTTTTTTATGGACATGCTATGATGATGGGTGCCTACGGTAAACCACAAAAACTCAAATAAACTTTATTATATATCTGGCATACTCGATTACAAGGCTATATGGGACTGAAAGCAAAAAAATACTAAGCAAAGCAAACCTAAATGTTATTTATCAAAATCACGAAACAACTAAGTATTGAACTAAAATAGATAGTAATGGTGGTGAGGGTGATAGTGATAAGATACCGGGGCACCTCCCCCAAGCTTGGAACAATCTAAGGGTGATGCCCATACCCAAGTACTAAAGCATCCTTCTTAGGTGATGGTTGTGGTCTAGTCGGGGCATCCTCTGCCTCCCAATGTGTAAATTCACCAACAAAATAAGAGAACGTTGTCTCTGGAGTCGTGAAACCGACAGCAAAGCTCATCCTATGAAACCTAGATTCATACTCACAGTTTTGGCGTTGGAGTTCATATATGTGACACCCTCGATTTAATCGTACGCTAACCATACACGCAAATGCGTACGATCAAACCCAAGGACTCACGGGAAGATATCACAACACAACTCTAGACACAAATAAAATAACATCAGCTTCATATTACAAGCCAGGGGCCTCAAGGGCTAGAATACAGAAGCTCGATAAACACACGAGTCAGCGGAAGCAAGAATATCTGAGTACAGACATAAAACATGGGGTGCCTTAGAGAAGGCTAGCACAAAAGATACAACGATCGAACGAGGCAAGGCCTCCTGCCTGGGAACCTCCTAACTACTCCTGATCATCAGCGGCCTCCACGTAGTAGTAGGCACCGTCGGGGTAGCAATCGTCGGCGGCGGGGACCTCCATCTCCTGGCTCCATCATCTGGTCGCAGCAAACGGATCGAGGGGACAAGAGGGGGAGCAAAGAAGCGGTGAGTACTTATCCAAAGTACTCGCAAGTCTTACATCAGAACTATTCTAATTATGCAAAGTTGACATAGCTCGCTAGGGGCACATTGGCAGACTCCAGCTCATAAGAAATGTCACGGAGCGAGTCATCAGCATCAAGAGGCTGAGTTGAGCTGCGGTAGATCGCAGGGTTGAGACGGAAGAAGTCTTGCAGTGTCACACCTTGCGGTTGGTTCATGTTCGGCCTTTGGAACTGATCCATGAGCCCTTGCATAAACTGGCGGTTCAGCTCAAACTGTTGGATCATCCCCGCCATATACTCAGGAGGCGGGGGTGGTGCATCGTTGGCAGGGGCACGCGGGCGGCCAGCTGGTCTAACCATCCTGTTAAATATTTAGCAGGGGTAGTTTAGCTTAAAGTAATTGCAAAGGCATCGCACGCATTCATGAAGTAATTAAGCATAATGAAAGGGAAATGCGATAGATGCTCCATAATAGTTGAGTTCGACATACAAACCCATACATAAGTTCGATTACAGACTAACGATTACAAATTCGAAATTTGGCGATAGCCCGGACGCATTAGACGATACCCTGGACTCACTAGGCGGCGCGCAGGCACGCGGTGGAAGAGTACCACAACGAGATGTAGCGATAAGGCTACATCAACGCCGGAGAGGACGATCGAATCCTGGTAGCTGGCGGTGATAGAAGAGGGACATGACCCTGTGTCCCGTTGTGACTCTGGTGAGGGTACCGCATCCAGTCGAGGAGCTGAGGTCCAAGTGCAGGGGTTCTACCCCCAACATCAGTCCACTCGAGAGCTGACGGTAGCTCTGTCCTGCTCGGCTCGCGGATGCGCATAGGGGAAACCCTTGGGCAGTGTGATGGCTGCAGCTCTGTCAACGCGTCGTAAATACGAGCGCGCATAGCATACAGCTCCACAGTCAGAGCTCGGAAAGCACGATCCATTGCCTCAGTGTACTGCACCAAAACCCGCGCGTCGTAGCAACGCGACACGTAGGGGGAGCAGACATCAACGTAGGAACGGTCGCAGCGCTCCCGAACGTCAGAAGCGTAGGCAGTGAGGTCAGACCCAGTCTCATCCCCAGCAGGAGCATGCGGGATGTATCTGAAAGGGCTCTCCTCCAGGTGAGGGTACGCTCCATGGAGACGGGTGATGGCGACGTAGGCCGCATCATGGACGGCCATCTCGACCGACACTCCAATACCACAGAAGACGTGGCGCTCGAGGGTCTTGCCGCCCCTCTGGTCGAAGATGCGAACCTCAGCCTGGTATTGGTACTGGTTGTACTCGCAGAAATCCTCGAACACAGTGTACTCGGGGTACCAGCGATATCCCAGCCTGGTCAGGAGATCGACCAAAATGGCCGGGAACCCAGTCGTCTCAGTGGCCTGTGTCAGGCGCACGTGCTGTCTTGCGGGACGCATCTGAAAACAAGATTGACGCATGTCAATGACAGTGTGTGTAATACATATTCAGGAGAAAAAGAGTAGATAGTCCAGCGCTCTGGGTCGATGTGATTCGAGAACCTAATGTTAGAGTTAGTAAAATCTTTGACCCGAAAGAGAAGAGAGAGTAGAGCCAAGAGTATAGGAAAGGAGTAAAAGATACTAATACCACCCAATTGAGATGTGGGCCCGTAACCCGCAACATCAGTGTTAGTAAAGTTTTTCAAACACTAGACTCAACTTCGGCCAAGGAGTTGGAAAGGGGGCTACCTACAGGCAGTTGGCTCTGATACCAACTTGTGACGCCCTCGATTTAATCGTATGCTAACCATACACGCAAATGCGTACGATCAAACCCAAGGACTCACAGGAAGATATCACAACACAACTCTAGACACAAATAAAATAACATCAGCTTCATATTACAAGCTAGGGGCCTCGAGGGATAGAATACGGAAGCTCGATAAACACACGAGTCAGCGGAAGCAACAATATCTGAGTACAGACATAAAACATGGGGTGCCTTAGAGAAGGCTAGCACAAAAGATACAACGATCGAACGAGGCGAGGCCTCCTGCCTGGGAACCTCCTAACTACTCCTGATCATAAGCGACCTCCACGTAGTAGTAGGCACCGTCGGGGTAGCAATCGTCGGCGGCGGGGACTTCCATCTCCTGGCTCCATCATCTGGTCGCAGCAAACGGATCGAGGGGACAAGAGGGGGAGCAAAGCAGCGGTGAGTACTTATCCAAAGTACTCGCAAGTCTTACATCAGAACTATTCTAATTATGCATCAGTATCAAAGAAGGGGGGGGGGGTTATATGTGGACTGACTGCAGCAATGCGAGAATAAAGAGAGAAGGCCTAGTCTTATCAAAGACTAGCATCTTGAGGGTCTTGCAGCAATAGACGAGAGTAGAACAGGGGTAAAACATTAATAGTCATATTGTTGCAGCAAAATTAAAGTGAGGTCACGCCTAAAGATCCTCCCTCGACTCCCTGCGAGGAAGCAATCCCGAGGCAAACTAATTCCAGTTAAGTAACAATTGTAGTTGTAAAAGATCGGGGCACAATTCCAAGTCGTCCTGTAACCGTGGACACGGCTATCCGAATAGTTAATTTTCATCCGTGCAGGGGTGCACCACATGTCCCGTCACGCTCGATAACACTCTGGCCGGACATACTTTTCTGGGTCCTGCCCGGCCTCGGAATATCGACACGTCGCAGCCCCACGTAAGACTAATCAGAGAGGCCAGCCCGCCGGTCTAACTCCTAAGCACAAAGGGTTCGTGGGCCCAGTTCCCCTTCGCGCTCCTGCACGTGGCGTGGGCGGCCGACGTCAGTCCTAGCATCCCTTAATCACAAGCGCGATGCATCTCGGGACCACTCGGGCGCGCGCCGCTACATTGCTGGCATCTGAAAAGCTTCGGCTGATACCGCGACGCCGAGTACCCATAATTCTTCCCGCGTAGCCGGTTAGTGCGAAAAGGTCTCCGACCAACCCAGATCAAATACCCAAATCCATTAACATTTTAATTAGGCCAACAACACAATCTCACGCGAATCCACCCGTCTTGCAACTAATCACCGAAGATCCCAGTAACATGGTCGAGTAACTATGTGGTTGTAACATCGGGGGGGGGGGGGGGGAATCCGAGGTATCACCCTCGTTGGATTCCGAACGATGTGCCCGTCAAGGTGGGTTTAGAGGAATCACCCTCGGGGGTCCCACACTTGAGGGGTTGCACGACAGAGGCGTCATCGGGAATGGTGAAAGAGGAATCACCCTCGATAACCACGACCGACTAGCTATACTACAGAGATATCATCAGGAGTACTTAGCGAGGTGTCACCCTCGGTACCCGATAGTATCGTTGTAGCGTCGTACAACGAAGGGGGGTGTATGTGCTGTGTCGGGTCTGGCTCGTCGATCAGAGATCGAGATTTGAAAACAAGCGGGGCAACTGGACTACGGGGTCAGAGGGGATGACTGCTCCACCTATACTAGGCATTTCAAAGGTAAAGGCTGAAAGTAGCAGTTCATCAAAAACAGGCTATGCATCAGATATAGGAGCTAACTACAACAGTAGCAAAATACTAATGCAAGCAGTAGGAAGAAAGACATAGGTGATATAGGAATGATCAAGGGGGGTTTGCTTGCCTTGCTGCTCTGCGGCAAAGGACTGATCGGCAGGGTCGTAGATGTACCCGACAACAGCGTCAGTCTCGGGGTCTACCGGTAAGAAGAGGGGGAAGAAACAATAGATAATAGCACCGATGCAACACAAAGCATGACATGGCAAGATGCAGGCTAGACATGAGCTAACGCAACAACATCCGTCATAGACGGGTCGGAAGAATATCTAACGATATTTTCCGGGTCTAGGGCTACTACCGGTTATACTGGAAACGATGGAAATGTTCCATGTTTGCTATGCTAGGGACGCGTGACAGACGAACGGGCCGTGTATCCGGGTTCGTCTCGTTCTGCTGATCAACTTTCATGTTGAAAATATTTTGATCTGACTTACGGATTATTTAATATTAATTTTTAAAGTTTTATTTAATAATTAGGAATTAAAAACATATTTAAATGATTTAATAAAAAGCTATTATGACATCAGCATGATGTCATGCTGATCTCAACAGTTGACTAGTCAACTCACCAGCGGGTCCCGAACGTCATAGGCAGAAGTTTTAATTAAGATTAAATATTAATTAATCAGATTAATTTAGTGGTGGACCCACATGACATACTCTAATTATTCTAATTATCCAATTAATTAATTTAACTAATATATATCTATTTATTTATTTAATAAAAACATTAACACTATCTTTATTTATTTTAATTATCGCGTGGGGCCTCCGTGTCATAGACAGCGGGTGCGTTGGCTCCACCGGTAAGTGACCTTAGGCCAAAATACTCGATTTTATTCATAGATATAAACATGCAAATATCGTATTCCTCCAAATACCTATATACGCAATACATACATCGCACTTCATACGTACATACATTCATATATTCGGAATACATCATTTGTTTTTATTTTCATTTAACTCTTAGCACTCTCATCTCTCTCTGTTAACAGACAACACAGAGTTCTCTGTGCTAACTCAACATAGGAGAGAGCCCACTTCAACTCCTCCTAGCGGTCTCTACCGTCGACGGATCGAAGCCCCGTTTGCCGGAACGGAACCGGGACGACGAGGAGAACAAGATGGTGGGAGGAGCCTGAGGAGGGGCTCACCAACATTGATGAGACGGCCCGGTGAAGCCGGAGTTCGTGGGAGACGGAGGTGATGGCGAGGAGGAGGATGAGACGGTGACGATGCTGACGGTGGTGGTGGTGCCGGCGAGAAGGAGCCGACCGGAGGTTCGCCAAGAGGGGCCCCGGTGAGGAGGCCCCCCCGGGGATGGAGCCGCCGGAGTGGGTGAGGCCGGCAAGAGGGACCTCGGCGAGGCCTCGGCCGGACCTGATAGGTGCTGCCGGCGGGGATGGGAAGTGGGGCGCTCCTGGGGCCGATCTGAGAGAGGCCGGCGGGAGGAGTAGGAGGTGCCCGACGGGAGGGTCTCGGCCAGGGAGCAGGAGACCCGTGGGGGGTGGCTGGAGTGTGGAAGGGCTCGCCGGGGAGGGGGAGCCGGCGAGATGGGATCTGGGGCCCTCGGGGTGGGAAGCCGAGAGGTGAGAGGGGGGGGGGCTCGGGAGTGACGGGAGAGAGAGAGCTGGGGATCGAGCGGGCAGGGGAATCGTGGGGCGTGGGTGCGGGAGAGGGAGGGTTCGTGGGGGATGGAGACGAGAGAGGAGGGGGACGCGTGGGGGTTTCTGTCGGTGGGGGGGGACGAGGGGAGTTGGCGGCGGGGTGGGAGGCGAGCGGGAGGGGGGCTGGCGGCGGCTAAAGGGGGAGGGAGGGAGCGAGGCAGGGGAGGGGCTAGGGTTTCCCCGCGGGGGGGTTGTGGCCTGGCCGGCTGGGCCTCTAGGCCTAGTTGGGCCAAGGGGTGGGGGTTCCTTTTCCTATTTTTTTTCTTTGTTTTGTTTTGTTTTGTTTTGTTTTCCTTTTCTATTATTTCTTCTTTCAAATTTCTTTTTTTTTAATTTCTTTTCTTTCTTTTGTCATTATTATTTTTAATACTTTCTTTCTTTAATAGTTAATATGAATTTATAATTATAATTATCTTTTGTTTTCAATTTCTGAATCTAGATAGAAATTCAATGCGGGTCATCGACGGTAATTCTCGATGATGTGGCATCATTTGCGGGTGATCACTGTAGCTTAATTACAATATTTACTGTAGCAAAAGTCGAGAATGTCACAATTCTCCCCTACTAACAAGAATTCTCTTCCCGAGAATTAAGAGGTAGAGGGAAAGAGCCCGGGGTATTCATCACGAAGATGATCCTCGCGTTCCCAAGTGGCTTCATCTTCAGAGTGATTTGACCATTGCACCTTAAGGAACTTGGTGACCTTGCGACGAGTCTTACGTTCAGCTTGGTCGAGAATGTGGACCGGATGCTCTTTATAAGAGAGGTCTTGTTGTAGCTCAAGCATATCGTGATCCACTGCTCGAATAGGGTCCTTGAAGCAGCGACGG
The DNA here is from genome assembly GCF_904849725.1 of Hordeum vulgare subsp. vulgare. NCBI lineage: Eukaryota > Viridiplantae > Streptophyta > Magnoliopsida > Poales > Poaceae > Hordeum > Hordeum vulgare. Next base: position 111,614,155 of record NC_058520.1, read on the forward strand.
AGCTGAGAAACATGGAAGACATCGTGAACCTGAGAAAGGTTCGCCGGTAGTTCCAATTGATAAGGCACTCTTCCACGCCTTTCGAGAACAATGAAAGGACCAATATAACGAGGAGCTAACTTGCCCTTGATTTCGAAACAGTGGGTACCTCTCATTGGTGTGACATGAAGATAAGCCTTTTCGCCAGGTTGATAGACCATATCTTGATGATGACGGTCATACTGACTCTTCTGAGGAGACTGAGCAGCCTTCAGATTCTCATGAATAATGCGGACTTGATCTTCGGCATGTTGAATAATATCCAGACCGAAGAGTGATCGTTCCCCAGTTTCTGACCAATTCAGAGGAGTTCGACACCTTCGCCCATACAATACTTCGAAAGGGGCCATCTTCAGACTAGCTTGATAGCTATTGTTGTAAGAGAACTCGACATACGGGAGAGATTCCTCCCATTTCTTACCGAAAGAAATGACACAAGCTCGAAGCATGTCCTCGAGAATTTGGTTGACTCGTTCAACTTGTCCCTGGGATTGAGGATGAAATGCAGTGCTGAAGGACAGATGAGTCCCCATAGCCTTCTGAAAACTTTCCCAGAATTTTGAAGTGAACAAGTTGCCATGGTCCGAACTGATTACCAACGGAATACCGTGAAGTGAAACAACTCTTGACATATAAAGATCTACCAGCTGACTAGCATTAATTGTTTATTTGACGGCCAGGAAATGTGCAACTTTGGACAGTCGATCAATGACGACAGGAATAGCATCATTACCTTTCTGAGATCTGGGAAAACCAGTGACGAAGTCCATTTCAACATGGTCCCATTTCCACTCGGGAATAGAGATAGGTTGCAGAGTTCCAGCAGGCTTTTGGTGTTCTGCTTTGATACGCCGGCATACATCACATTCTGCCACATAGCATGCAATGTCTTGTTTCATATTGGGCCACCAGAATCTTTGCCGGATGTCTTGGTACATCTTGGTACTACCCGGGTGAATAGACAATGGTGTTTCATGAGCTTCTTCCATCACCTTCCCAGTCATCCTAAGATTTTCCTTCTTATTTTGGACGAATAGGCGACCCTTGAAATACAAGGCGCCACCTTCATCAACAGTGAAAAAGGAGGGTTTACCCTTCGCAATATAGCTCTTAATCCTGTTGACATCATCGTCAAAGTCTTGCAGATTCTTTATGGAGCTCACAAGATCTGGTTCAACCACTAGGTTACTGAGGGAACCCTGATTAACAACACGAAGGTTCATCTTTTGACACTCTTCAGGAGGGGGAACAAGGTAACCCTGAGGAACAATGTGGAGGTTCAGCTTACGGAACTCCTCTTGCAGACGATCGTGAACCTGATAAACCTGGAGGTGGTTGCAGTATGACTTGCGACTCAAGGCATCAGCCATTACGTTAGCCTTGCCAGGGGTATATGATATACTACAGTAAAAATCTGCTATATGCTCCATCCATCTTTGTTGACGTAGGTTCAGCTCCGGTTGAGTGAACAAGTACTTCAGACTTTGATGGTCGGTGTAGATTTCACAACGATTACCGACAAGGTATTGTCGCCATTCCTTCAATGCATGAATGACTGCGGCAAGCTCGAGATCATGAACTGGGTAGTTCTCTTCATGAGCACGCAGTTGACGTGAAGCATAAGCGATCACCTTGCGATCCTGCATTAGGACACAACCTATTCCTTGACGAGAAGCATCACAGTATATGACGAAATCCCTTTTCGTATCTGGAGGAGCAAGTACTGGAGCGGACGTCAGTTTGTCCTTGAGTGCCTGGAAACTTTCCTGACATTTATTAGTCCATTCATACTTAACACCTTTGTGAAGCAGGTTGGTTAAGGGCTTCGCAATCTTGGAGAAGTTCTCGACGAATCGATGGCAATAGCTGGCGAGTCCGAGAAAACTTCTGACTTGCTTGACATTCTTCGGGGGAGTCCAGTCAAGAATAGCTTGAATTCGTTCGGGGTTGACCGCAATACCATCCTTGGAAATCACATGACCAAGGTAAGTCACTTCGTCTAGCCAGAACTCACATTTGGAATACTGCACATAGAGTTTATGCTCCCGAAGCTTATCCAGTACAAGACGAAGATGTTCAGCATGCTCTTCTTTGTTCTTCGAAAACACCAGAATATCATCCAGATATACCACGACAAATTTGTCGAGGTAGTCCATGAATATATAATTCATCAACCGAGAGAAGGTTGCCGGTGCATTGGTTAAGTCGAAGGACATGACAGTGTACTCGTATGATCCATATCAAGTAATGAAGGCGATCTTTGGAATATCCTCCTTGCGAACACGGATCTGGTGGTATCCCAATCTCAAGTCGAGCTTAGAGAAAACGGTGGAACCAGCAAGTTGATCATACAAATCATTTATCCGAGGGAGAGGATATTTGTTCTGAATAGTGGTCTGGTTGATAGGACGATAGTCTTGGACCAATCGATTTGTCCCATCCTTCTTCTTAACAAAGAGAGAAGGTGCTCCCCAAGCAGAGGAACTCGGATGGATGAAACCCAGACGGAGCGAGTTGTCAATTTCTTGCTTAAGTTCAAGGAGTTCATGTGGTGGCATTTTATAAGGACGCTTGGAAATAGGAGTGGTACCGGGTACCAAGTCAATGACAAACTCGAGAGCTCGAGCAGGGGGAATCCCCGGAAGTTCTTCTGGAAAGACATCTTAAAATTCTCGGACCACTGGAATGTTTTCAATCCCTTCAAGAGGCGACGCATTTAATGCATTCAAAGCATATAGCCGTGCCTCAGCATTTCGGACGAGGTGAGCATGGTAGCTTACTAGTTCATCTGAAGGGTGTAGGAGGTGGACGGTTTTGGTGGTACAAACGATCGATGCCGTATGAGCTTTCAACCAGTCCATCCCCAATATGAGATCAATGTTGGATGACTTTAGTAGGATGGGGTTGGCAAGGAATTCTAATCCTTCAATTTCAACTGGAACATGGGGGCAAACCACAGAGGTTCGGCATTCGCCCCCAGGGGTGTATACCACTATCGGGATGTTCATCCCTTCGCTCCTAATGTCATGCATGTATGCAAAATTTTCCAACATAAAGGAATGCGATGCTCCTGTATCAAACAATACAGAAGCAGGTACTGAGTTAACGAGAAGTGTACCCATCACGGTAGCAGGCTGGTCTTGAGCTTGACTCATATCAATGTTGTTGGCCTGACCACGAACATAAGCAGGCTTAGCATTGAAATTTCGGTTCTGGTTGTTGCCACTGCCAGTTGCGAGAAGTGTCAGCTGATTCGGATTCTGCATGCAGTCTCTAGCATGGTGACCTGGACGGCCACACTTGAAGCACAACCCGTCCTCAGGACGGGAAGGAGGAACTCGAGGCGGTGGAGCTGGAAGCCTCGGCTGCCTAGGTGGTGGTGGAGGCAGGCGAGGTGCATCATAGGACGGCCTCAGAGCAGGAGCAGGTGCATGGTACATGTTGTTGGGAATCCAGATCTTCCGCTTCTGTGCAGATGAGCCCGAAGATGAGCCCATGTCACGATTACGCTTGCTGCTATCTTTGTATTCCTGCAGACCAGTCTCAACCTGAATAGCCTTGTTCACTAGGGTGGCGAAATCAGCATAGTCCTGAACGAGGAGTGTCAGCTTGATATCAGGGTGGAGGCCTTCACGGAACTTCTCCTGCCTACGTGCATCAGTCGCAATGTCTTCTTCACCATAGCGAGATAATTCCAGAAATTCCCGCTGATAAGCATCCACAGTCTTGTTGCCATGGACCAAGTTGCGGAACTCACGCTTCTTCGGTCCATGATTCCCTGGGGAATGTATCGAGCATGGGAAGCAGCCTTGAACTCTGCCCAAGTGATGATAGTCCCATCGGGCTGAGAGCGCCTGTGGCTGTCCCACCATTGAGCAGCGGGACCCTTCAGAAAGTAGGCGGCAAAGTTGACATAGCTCGCCAGGGGCACATTGGCAGACTCCAGCTGATAAGAAATGTCACGGAGCTAGTCATCAGCATCAAGAGGCTGAGTTGAGCTGCGGTAGATCACAGGGTTGAGACGGCAGAAGTCTTGCAGTGTCACACCTTGCGGTTGGTTCATGTTCGGCCTTTGGAACTGATCCATGAGCCCTTGCATAAACTGGCGGTTCAGCTCAAACTGTTGGATCATCCCCGCCATATACTCAGGAGGCGGGGGTGGTGCATCGTTGGCAGGGGCACGCGGGCAGCCAGCTGGTCTAACCATCCTGTTAAATATTTAGCAGGGGTAGTTTAGCTTAAAATAATTGCAAAGGCATCGCACGCATTCATGAAGTAATTAAGCATAATGAAAGGGAAATGCGATAGATACTCCATAGTAGTTGAGTTCGACATACAAACCCATACATAAGTTCGATTACAGACTAACGATTACAAATTCGAAATTTGGCGATAGCCCGGACGCATTAGACGATACCCTGGACTCACTAGGTGGCGCGCAGGCACGCGGTGGAAGAGTACCACAACGAGATGTAGCGATAAGGCTACATCAACGTCGGAGAGGACGATCGAATCCTGGTAGCTGGTGGTGATAGAAGGTAGGGACATGACCGTGTGTCCCGTTGTGACTCTGGTGAGGGTACCGCATCCAGTCGAGGAGCTGAGGTCCAAGTGCAGGGGTTCTACCCCCAACATCAGTCCACTCGAGAGCTGACGGTAGCTCTGTCCTGCTCGGCTCGCGGATGCGCATAGGGGAAACCCTTGGGCAGTGTGATGGCTGCAGCTCTGTCAACGCGTCGTAAATACGAGCGCGCGTAGCATACAACTCCACAGTCAGAGCTCGGAAAGCACGATCCATTGCCTCAGTGTACTGCACCAAAACCCGCGCGTCGTAGCAACGCGACACGTAGGGGGCGCAGACAGCAACGTAGGAACGGTCGCAGCGCTCCCGAACGTCAGAAGCGTAGGCAGTGAGATCAGACCCAGTCTCATCCCCAGCAGGAGCATGCAGGATGTATCTGAAAGGGATCTCCTCCAGGTGAGGGTACGCTCCATGGAGACGGGTGATGGCGACGTAGGCCGCATCATGGACGGCCATCTCGAGCGACACTCCAATACCACAGAAGACGTGGCGCTCGAGGGTCTTGCCGCCCCTCTGGTCGAAGATGCGAACCTCAGCCTGGTATTGGTACTGGTTGTACTCGCGGAAATCCTCGAACACAGTGTACTCGGGGTACCAGCGATATCCCAGCCTGGTCAGGAGATCGACCAAAATGGCCGGGAACCCAGTCGTCTCAGTGGCCTGTGTCAGGCGCACGTGCTGTCTTGCGGGATGGATCTGAAAACAAGATTGACGCATGTCAATGACAGTGTGTGTAATACATATTCAGGAGAAAAAGAGTAGATAGTCCAGCGCTCTGGGTCGATGTGATTCGAGAACCTAATGTTAGAGTTAGTAAAATCTTTGACCCGAAAGAGAAGAGAGAGTAGAGCCAAGAGTATAGGAAAGGAGTAAAAGATACTAATACCACCCAATTGAGATGTGGGCCCGTAACCCGCAACATCAGTGTTGGAAAGGGGGCTACCTACAGGCAGTTGGCTCTGATACCAACTTGTGACGCCCTCGATTTAATCGTACGCTAACCATACACGCAAATGCGTACGATCAAACCCAAGGACTCACGGGAAGATATCACAACACAACTCTAGACACAAATAAAATAACATCAGCTTCATATTACAAGCCAGGGGCCTCGAGGGATAGAATACGGAAGCTCGATAAACACACGAGTCAGCGGAAGCAACAATATCTGAGTACAGACATAAAACATGGGGTGCCTTAGAGAAGGCTAGCACAAAAGATACAACGATCGAACGAGGCGAGGCCTCCTGCCTGGGAACCTCCTAACTACTCCTGATCATCAGCGGCCTCCACGTAGTAGTAGGCACCGTCGGGGTAGCAATCGTCGGCGGCGGGGACCTCCATCTCCTGGCTCCATCATCTGGTCGCAGCAAACGGATCGAGGGGACAAGAGGGGGAGCAAACAGCGGTGAGTACTTATCCAAAGTACTCGCAAGTCTTACATCAGAACTATTCTAATTATGCATCAGTATCAAAGAAGGGGGGGTTATATGTGGACTGACTGCAGCAATGCGAGAATAAAGAGAGAAGGCCTAGTCTTATCAAAGACTAGCATCTTGAGGGTCTTGCAGCAATAGACGAGAGTAGAACAGGGGTAAAACATTAATAGTCATATTGTTGCAGCAAAATTAAAGTGAGGTCACGCCTAAAGATCCTCCCTCGACTCCCTGCGAGGAAGCAATCCCGAGGCAAACTAATTCCAGTTAAGTAACAATTGTAGTTGTAAAAGATCGGGGCACAATTCCAAGTCGTCCTGTAACCGTGGACACGGCTATCCGAATAGTTAATTTTCATCCGTGCAGGGGTGCACCACATGTCCCGTCACGCTCGATAACACTCTGGCCGGACATACTTTTCTGGGTCCTGCCCGGCCTCGGAATATCGACACGTCGCAGCCCCACGTAAGACTAATCAGAGAGGCCAGCCCGCCGGTCTAACTCCTAAGCACAAAGGGTTCGTGGGCCCAGTTCCCCTTCGCGCTCCTGCACGTGGCGTGGGCGGCCGACGTCAGTCCTAGCATACCTTAATCACAAGCGCGATGCATCTCGGGACCACTCGGGCGCGCGCCGCTACATTGCTGGCATCTGAAAAGCTTCGGCTGATACCGCGACGCCGAGTACCCATAATTCTTCCCGCGTAGCCGGTTAGTGCGAAAAGGTCTCCGACCATCCCAGATCAAATACCCAAATCCATTAACATTTTAATTAGGCCAACAACACAATCTCACGGGAATCCACCCGTCTTGCAACTAATCAACGAAGATCCCAGTAACATGGTCGAGTAACTGTGTGGTTGTAACATCGGGGGGGGGGGGGGGAAATCCGACGTATCACCCTCGTTGGATTCCGAACGATGTACCCGTCAAGGTGGGTTTAGAGGAATCACCCTCGGGGGTCCCACACTTGAGGGGTTGCACGACAGAGGCGTCATCGGGAATGGTGAAAGAGGAATCACCCTCGATAACCACGACCGACTAGCTATACTATAGAGATATCATCAGGAGTACTTAGCGAGGTGTCACCCTCGGTACCCGATAGTATCTCTGTAGCGTCGTACAACGAAGGGGGGTGTATGTGCTTTGTCGGGTCTGGCTCGTCGATCAGAGATCGAGATTTGAAAACAAGCGGGGCAACTGGACTACGGGGTCAGAGGGGATGACTGCTCCACCTATATTAGGCATTTTAAAGGTAAAGGCTGAAAGTAGCAGTTCATCAAAAACAGGCTATGCATCAGATATAGGAGCTAACTACAACAGTAGCAAAATACTAATGCAAGCAGTAGGAAGAAAGACATAGGTGATATAGGAATGATCAAGGGGGGTTTGCTTGCCTTGCTGCTCTGCGGCAAAGGACTGATCGGCAGGGTCGTAGATGTTCCCGGTAGCACCGTCAGTCTCGGGGTCTACCGGTAAGAAGAGGTGGAAGAAACAATAAATAATAGCACCGATGCAACACAAAGCATGACATGGCAAGATGCAGGCTAGACATGAGCTAACGCAACAACATCCGTCATAGACGGGTCGGAAGAATATCTGACGATATTTTCCGGGTCTCGGGCTACTACCGGTTATACTCGAAACGATGGAAATGTTCCATGTTTGCCATGCTAGGGACGTGTGACACACGAACGGGCCGTGTGTCCGGGTTCGTCTCGTTCTGCTGATCAACTTTTATGTTGAAAATATTCTGATCTGGCTTACGGATTATTTAATATTAATTTTTAAATTTTTATTTAATAATTAGGAATTAAAAACAGATTTAAATGATTTAATAAAAAGCTATTATGACATCAGCATGATGTCATGCTGACCTCAACAGTTGACTGGTCAACTGACCAGCGGGTCCCCAACGTCATAGGCACAAGTTTTAATTAAGATTAAATATTAATTAATCAGATTAATTTAGTTGGGGACCCACGTGACATACTCTAATTATTCTAATTATCCAATTAATTAATTTAACTAATATATATCTATTTATTTATTTAATAAAAACATTAACATTATCTTTATTTATTTTAATTATCGAGTGGGGCCTCCCTGTCATAGACAGCGGGTGCGTTGGCCCACCGGTAAGTGACCTTAGGCCAAAATACTCGATTTTATTCATAGATATAAACATGCAAATATCGTATTCCTCCAAATACCTATATACGCAATACATACATCGCACTTCATACATACATACATTCATATATTCGGAATACATCATTTGTTTTTATTTTCATTTAACTCTTAGCACTCTCATCTCTCTGTGTTAACAGACAACAGAGAACACAACACAGAGTTCTCTCTGCTAACTCAACATAGGAGAGAGCCCACTTCAACTCCTCCTACCGGTCTCTACCGTCGACGGATCGAAGCCCCGTTTGCCGGAACGGAACCGGGATGGCGAGGAGAACAAGATGGTGGGAGGAGCCCGAGCAGGGGCTCACCAACGTTGATGAGACGGCCCGGTGAAGCCGGAGTTCGCGGGAGACGGAGGTTATGGCGAGGAGGAGGACGAGACTGACGATGCTGACGGTGGTGGTGGTGCCGGCGAGAAGGAGCCGATCGGAGGTTCGCCGAGAGGGGCCCCGGTGAGGAGGGCCCCCCGGGGATGGAGCCACCGGAGTGGGTGAGGCCGGCAAGAGGGACCTCGACGAGGCCTCGGCTGGACCTGATAGGTGCTGCCGGCGGGGATGGGAAGTGGGGCGCTCCTGGTGCCGATCTGAGAGAGGCCGGCGGGAGGAGTAGGAGGTGCCCGACGGGAGGGTCTCGGCCAGGGAGCAGGAGACCCGTGGGGGTGGCTGGAGTGTGGAAGGGCTTGCCGGGAGGGGGAGCCGGCGAGATGGGATCTGGGGCCCTCGGGGTCGGAAGCCGAGAGGTGAGAGGGGGGTGGGGCTCGGGAGCGACGGGAGAGAGAGCTGGGGATCGAGCGGGCAGGGGAATCGTGGGGCGTGAGTGCGGGAGAGGGAGGGTTCGTGGGGGATGGAGACGAGATAGGAGGGGGACGCGTGGGGGTTTCTGTCGGTGGGGGGGGGGCACGAGGGGAGTTGGCGGCGGGGTGGGAGGCGAGCGGGAGGGGGGCTGGCGGCGGCTAAAGGGGGAGGGAGGGAGCGAGGCAGGGGAGGGGCTAGGGTTTCCCCGCGGGGGGGTTGTGGCCTGGCCGGCTGGGCCTCTAGGCCCAGTTGGGCCATGGGGTGGGGGTTCCTTTTCCTCTTTTTTTTCTTTGTTTTGTTTTGTTTTGTTTTCCTTTTCTATTGTTTCTTCTTTCAAATTTCTTTTTTTTAAAATTTCTTTTCTTTCTTTTGTCATTATTATTTTTAATACTTTCTTTCTTTAATAGTTAATATGAATTTATAATTATAATTATCTTTTGTTTTCAATTTCTGAATCCAGATAGAAATTCAATGCGGGTCATCGACGGTAATTCTCGATGATGTGGCATCATTTGCGGGTGATCACTGTAGCTTAATTACAATATTTACTGTAGCAAAAGACGAGAATGTCACAATATACTAGATCTTGGAGGTGATCGACCCGCTCTTGAAGTTTGAAAAGAACCTCCCCCACTTTCTTGGTGTCGTACTTGTTCTCCCGGATGACGTATGTGATCATGGAGTGGTTAGCACTCAGACCACGTTCAACCATCCATTGGCACTTGAAGATCTCTTGTTCCACCGCGGCAAGCCTGACCTGCTCGCTTCCCTCCTTCTGGGGACCTTAAACATCCTGGATGTGAAGCACCCCCTCATGCATCACAATAGCTTGAGGGTGCCTCATCACCTACGACAAGTAGGGGTTGATGACCTTCTCAAAGAACTTGTCCTTGGAAGGGCTTGGTGAAGTCATGGTGATCTAGATCTGTCAGGAAAACAGCCCGAAACAAGAACAGATGAAAATATCGCGATGCGATAGTCAAAATAACCGGGAGTATATATAATGTTTTTTATGAACTAGAATACATGCTCGGGAAGAAGTCGAAGCCCAGGAGGCACAAGAGGGACTCACAAGCCATCACGACGCGGCCATGGACTCCGTTTTATTTTTGTATTTTTCTAAAATACCAAAACCAAGAGAAATTATTTTTTTTGGAATTTTTGGAGTCTGTTTACTTACTGTAGCACATACCTACCCTTTTTCAGGTTTTTGTAGTGTTCTGGAAGACTTCCTTTATGTGCTATTCCGGTGTTATGACTTGAATGATATTGGTCTCCTCATTAACGGGTGCACCTCAAGTATAATGTTTGATTCTTTGTCCATTCACCACTCTCGGGTTTTTACCTTCGAGGTTATGAATTTTTTGTTGGAAATATGCCCTAGAGGCAATAATAAATTAGTTATTATTGTATTTCCTTGTTCATAATAATCGTTTATTATCCATGCTAGAATTGTATTGATTGGAAACTCAAATACATGTATGGATACATAGACAACACACTGTCCCTAGTGAGCCTCTAGTTGACTAGTTCGTTGATCAAAGATGGTCAAGGTTTCCTGGCCATAGGCAAGTGTTGTCACTTGATAAAGGGATCACATCATTAGGAGAATCATGTGATGGACAAGACCCAAATTATATACGTAGCATATTGATCGTGTCATTTTATTGCTATTGTTTTCTGCATGTCAAGTATTTATTCCTATGACCATGATATCATATAACTCACTGGCACCAGAGGAATACCTTGTGTGTATCAAACGTCACAACGTAATTGGGTGACTATAAAGGTGCTCTACAGGTATCTCCGAAGGTGTCCATTGAGTTAGTATGGATCAAGACTGGGATTTGTCACTCCGTGTGACGGAGAGGTATCTCGGGGCCCACTCGGTAATATAACATGATACACAAGCCTTGCAAGCAATGTGACTAAGTGTAAGTCATGGGATCTTGTATTACGGAACAAGTAAAGAGACTTGCCGGTAACGAGATTGAAATAGGTATGCGGATACCGACGATCGAATCTCGGGCAAGTAACATACCGAAGGACAAATGGAATGACATACGTGATTATATGAATCCCTGACACTGAGGTTCAACCGATAAGATCTTCGGAGAATATGTAGGATCCAATATGGGCATCCAAGTCCCGCTATTGGATATTGACCGAGAAGTGCCTCGAGGCATGTCTACATAGTTCTCGAACCCGGAGGGTCTGCACACTTAAGGTTCAACGATGTTTTAGTATAGTTGAGTTATATATGTGGTTACCGAATGTTGTTCGAAGTCCCGGATGAGATCACAGACGTCACGAGGGTTTTCGGAATGGTCCGGAAACGAAGATTGATATATATGATGGTTTCATTTGGTTACCGGAAAGTTTTGGGCAGTTCCGACAGTGTACCGGGAGTGACGAATGGGTTCCAGAAGTTCACCGGGAGGGGGGCGACCCACCCGGAGGCAGCCCAATGGCTTTAGGGTGGCGCACCAGACCTTAGTGGGCTGGTGGGACAGCCCAAGAGGGCCTTGGCGCCAAGAGAAGAAAACCAAAGAAAAAAAAGGGGAGGTGGGAAGGAAGAGAAGGACTCCACTTTCCAATCCTAATTGGAGTAGGATTCCTCCTCTCCTCCTAGCAGGCGCACCCTTGAGGGCTTGGCCCTCAAGGCAAGCATCCTCCCCCTCCCTCCTATATATAGTGGTGTTTTAGGGCTTATTTGAGACAACTTTTGCCACGTGCAACTCAACCCTAGACCACATAGTTCTACCTCTAGAACGGATTTCTGCGGAGCTCGGGCGGAGCCCTGCAGGAGTAGATCGTCACCACCACCGGCGCGCCGTCACGCTGACGGAGAACTCATCTACTTCTCCGTCTTGCTTGCTGGATCAAGAAGGCCGAGATCATCGTCGAACTGTACGTGTGCTGAACGCGGAGGTGTCGTCCGTTCGGCACTAGATCGAAACGGATCGTGGGATGGATCACGGGACGGTTCGTGTGACGGTTCATGGGGCTGATCGAGGGACGTTAAGACGTTCCACTACATCAACCGTGTTTCTTAACGCTTCCTGCTGGGCGATCTACAAGGATACGTAGATCCAAATCTCCTCTCGTAGATGGACATCAGCATGATAGGTCTTCGTGTGCGTAGGATTTTTTTGTTTCCCATGCAATGTTCCCCAACAGTGGCATCATGAGCTAGGTTCATGCGTAGATGTTATCTCGAGTAGAACACAAAGGGTTTTGTGGACGGTGATGTTCGATTTGCTGCCCTCCTTAGTCTTTTCTCGATTCGGCAGTATTGTTGGATTGAAGCGGCCTGGACCGACATTATTCGTACGCTTACGAAAGACTGGTTTCATCGATTGACATGCAACCTCGTTGCATAAAGATGACTGGCGAGTATCGGTTTCTTCAACTTTAGTTGAATTGGTTTTGACCGAGGCGGTCCTTGGAGAGGTTAAATAGCAATTTTCACATCTCCGTTGTGGTTTTTGCGTAACTAAGATGCGATCATACTAGATACCCATAGCAGCCACGTAAAACATGCAACAACAAATTAGAGGACGTCTAACTTGTTTTTGCAGGGTATGCTTGTGATATGATATGGCCAATGACGTGGTGTGATATATTGGATGTATGAGATGATGATGTTGTAATAGTTAATGTCGACTTGCACGTCGATGGTACGACAACCAACAAGAGCCATAGGGTTGTCTTTAAACTAACGTTTGTGTTTGCAGATGCGTTTACTGTATTGCTAGGACATAGCTTTAGTAGTAATAGCATAAGTAGCACGACAACCCCGATGGCGACACGTTGATGGAGATCATGATGATGGAGATCATGGTGTGGCGCCGGTGACAAGAAGATCGTGCCGGTGCTTTGGTGATGGAGATCAAGAAGCACATGATGATGGCCATATCATGTCACTTATGAATTGCATGTGATGTTAATCCTTTTATGCACCTTATTTTTCTTAGAACAACGGTAACATTATGAGGTGATCTCTCACTAAAATTTCAAGACGAAATTGTGTTCTCCCCGACTGTGCACCGTTGCTATAGTTCGTCGTTTCGAGACACCACGTGATGATCGAGTGTCATAGACTCAACGTTCACATACAACGGGTGCAAAACAGTTGCACACGCGGAACACTCGGGTTAAGCTTGACAAGCCTAGCATGTGCAGACATGGCCTCGGAACACATGAGACCGAAAGGTCAAGCATGAATCATATAGTTGATATGATTAGCATAGAGATGCTTACCACTGAAACTATTCTCAACTCACGTGATGATCAGACTTGAGTTAGTGGATTTGGATAATGTACCACTCAAATGACTAGAGAGATGTACTATGATTAATTGAACTAATTATCATGAACATAGTCTAATGGTCTTTGCGAATTACGATGTACCTTGCTCTATAACTCTACTGTTTTATATGTTCCAAGAGAAAATTTAGTTGAAAGTTGATAGTAGCAACTTTGCGGACTGAGTCCGGAAAACTGAGGAATGTCCTCATTGCTGCATAGAAGGCTTATGTCCTCAATGCACTACTCGGTGTGCTGCACCTCGAGCGTCGTCTGCGGATTTTTCCCTTGCTAACATACACGTTTTTGATGACTACGTGATAGTTCAGTGCATAATACTTAATAGCTTAGAAGCAAGGCGCCGCAGACGTTTTGAAACATCGCGGATAATATGATATGTTCTAAGAGATGAAATTGAGATTTCATGCTCGTGCCCTTGTTGAGAGGTATAAGACCTCCGACAAGATTCTTTGTCTACAAAGTAAAGGTGAAAAGCTCAAATCGTTGAGCATGTTCTCAGATTGTCTGAGTACAACAATCGCTTGAATCAAGTGGGAGTTAATGTTCCAGATGAGATAGTGATGGTTCTCCAAAGTCACTGCCACTAAGCTGCTACAGCTTCGTGGTGAACTATAACATATCAAGGATAGATATGATGATCCTTTAGCGATTCGCAATGTTTGACACTTCAAAAGTAGAAGTCAAGAAGGAGCATCAATTGTTGATGGTTAGTAAAACCACTAGTTTCAAGAAGGGCAAGGGCTAGAAGGGATACTTCATGAAACGGCAAAACAGTTGCTGCTCTAATGAAGAAACCCAAGATTGAACCCAAACCCGAGACTAAGTGCTTCTGTTATGAGGGGAATGGTCACTGAGGCAAAGCTACCCTAGATACATGGTAGATAAGAAGGATATACATGGCAAAGTCGACACATGTATATTTGATATACATGATATTGATGTGTACTTTACTAGTACTCCTAGTAGCACGAGGGTATTAGATACCGGTTCGATTACTAAGTGATTAGTAACTCGAAATAAAAGCTACGGAATAAACGGAGACTAGCTGAAGGCGAGGTGACGATAAGTGTTGGAAGTGTTTCCAAGGTTGACGTGATCAAACATCGCACGCTCCCTCTATCATCGGGATTGATGTTAAACCTAAATAATTGTTATTTGGTGTTTATGTTGAGCATGAACATGATTGGATCGTGTTTATTGCAAAACGATTATTCATTTAAAGAGAATAATAGTTATTCTATTTGCTTGAATAATTACCTTCAATGGTTTACTGAATCTCGATGGTAGTGTTACACATGTTCATAATATTGGTGCCAAAAGATACAAAGTAATAATGATAGCACCACTTAGTTGTGGCACTGCCACTTGAGTCCTGTTGGTGTAAAATGCATGAAGAGGCTCCATGTTGATGGATCTTTGTACTCACTCATTTTTGAAACGTATGAGATATGCAAACCACACCTGTTGGTATAAAACGCATGAAGAAACTCCATGCGGATGGAACGTTTGGATTCACCTGATTTTGAATCACTTGAGACATGCAAAATAATACCACATGGAACAAGAAAGTGACTTGTTGGAAGTAATACATTTTTGATGTGTACGGTCCAATAAGTGTTGAGGCACGCAGTGTATATCTTTATGTTCTTACTTCACTGACGATTTGACTAGATACAAGAGTATTTACTTGATGAATCACAAGTCTGAAATATTGAAAAGTTCAACGCTATTTCAGAGTGAAGATCGTCGTGACAAGAGGATGAACTGTCTACAATATGATCATAGAGATGAATATCCGAGTTACGAGTTTTTGGTACACAGTTAAGACAATGTGGAAATTGTTTCACAATTCATGCCACCGGGAACACCATAGTGTGATAGTGTGTCCAAACGTCATAGCCATGCCCTATTAGATATGGTGCATACTATGATGTCTCTTATCGAATTACCACTATCGTTTATGGGTTATGCATTAGAGACAACCGCATTCACTTTAAATATGGCACCGCGTATTTCCGTTGAGATGACACAGTATAGACTATGGTTCGGAGAAACCTAAGTTGTCGTTTATTGAAAGTTTGGGGCTGCGATGCTTATGTGAAAAAGTTTTAGTCTGATAAGCTCGAACCCAAAGCAGATAAATGCATCTTCATAGGATATCCAAAACGGTTGGATACATCTCCTATCTCAGATCTGGAAGCAAAGTGTTTGTTTCTAGAAACGGGTCCTTTCTCGAGGAAAGGTTTCTCTCCAAATAATTGAGTGGGAAGGTGGTGGAACTTGATGAGGTTAGTGAACCATCGCTTCAACTAGTGTGTAGCAGGGTGCAGGAAGATGTTCCTATGGCGCCTACACCAATTGAAGTGGAAGCTGATGATGGTGATCATTAGAGCTTCGGATCAAGTTACTACAAACCTCGTAGGTCGACAAGGTCGCGTACTACTACAGAGTGGTACAATAACCCTGTCTTGGAGGTCATGTTATTGAACAACAATGAACCTACAAGCTATGGAGAAGCGATGGTGGGCCCGGATTTCGACAAATGGCTGGAGGCCATGAAATCCGATAGAGGATCCATGTATGAAAACAAAGTGTAGACTTTGGAAGAACTACTTGATGGTAGTAAGACTATTAAGTAAATATGGATCTTTGAAAGGAAGACAGATGATGATGGTGAAAAGTCACCATGAAGAAAAGCTCGGCTTGTCGCAAAGATGTTTCCAACAAGATCAAAGAGTTGACTATGATGAGACTTTCTCACTCGTAGCAATGCTAAAAGTTTGTTGGAAGTATGTTAGTAGTTGTTGCATTGTTTATGAAATATTGCACATAGGATGTCAAACCATTGTTGCCTCAACGGTTACCTTGAGGAAAGGTTGTATGTGATACAACCAGAAGGTTTTGTCGATCCTAAGGATACTAACAAGTATGCAAGCTCCAACGATTCTTCTATGGACTGGTGCAAGCATCTCGAAGTTGGAATATACACTTTGATAAGATGATCAAAGCTTTTGGGTTCGTACAAGGTTTATGAGAAACTTGTATTTCCAAAGAAGTGAGTGGGAGCACTATAGAATTTCTGATAAGTATATGTGGTTCACATATTGTTGATCGGAAGTAATGTAGAATTTCTGTAAATCATAAAGGTTGTTTGAAAGGGGTTTTTGTCACACCCTGTTTTTGCTATCACCTGTGTGTATTGTAAAATTCTGAGCTTGTTAAGTTTTTTTTCAAAACTAATGTTGTGAGTGCCATGATTGACATTGAATGCTTCTATGCTGGATCATGTGAGGTTTTAAAATCCTAAACTCCTTTGGTATTATACTGATTTCCAAAAACCTTTGTTGACCAAAGTAAAACCACCTTGAGTTGCACTACATGTCCTTGATAGCAAGCAGTGCTTCTACTCATATTTGGTAATCTGATTTTTACCTATCTTTATATTTCAAAACCACAAAAATAATTATTTTTGTGATTTTTTTAATTAAATAACCTGTCCATTTCTGAGGCCATAATTGGTATTACAACATGGGAAAATACTTTTCGGCCTTGGAAAAATCTGATTAAATTTAGAGATGATCAGAAGGACATATATTTTTCATACGTAGGATTTTAAACCCTATTTTATATTATATTTATTGATTAAAACTAAAAGCTATTTCTGTCTGTTTTGGCATTTTGAAATATTTCCAAAGGAAATATTCTCAATAAATTCCTAGAAACTTCCAGTGGTATCCCTAAGCCTTGTTTGGTGTCCACATAAAGTTTCACCTTGATAAAAGGTGGATAAGGATCCCAAATAACCCAAAAACCCTGTCTATCCAAAATCAAGTTAGAGCAACTCTACATAGCAAAGTTTGTCCAATAAGGCTAAAACTTTGCAGGAGTGCCTAATACCTCTAATGAGGGTTCTACACCAAAAATGGGATTTGTGGGACTTAGTTTGCCCACACTCCCTTTGGAAGGAACAGATCTGGTCATATTGGAGTGATTTCAAGTTTACAAAGCTAAACTTATCCTTTGGAGCTCAAATTTGGTGGAACTCCATGGTTTACCACCAAAATCAAACCTGTTATGTCTCAGCACAAGTGGTGGGGTGCAACCCCCTAAACCCACTGTCAAACACCTTTTGACAGATAGGAAAAAGCCACCTTAGCTACAGCTAAACCAAACTCCTTTGCTTCAAACTCTTAGATTAAGTGGCCAGTGCCTGTATCTAACCCCAGTCAACTGGCCCCTCACGCGTTCAAAGTGGAAAGGCCAAAAACCCCAATTTAGACCTCAGTTCATGACTGACAACACCATTATTTCTTGCCTCCTTTGACCAGCCGAAGCTCCCACTAAAATCAAACGGCTAGCCACACCCCCAGGAAGTGCCAGGACATGCTAGACATGTCCAAAGTGCCAAAGTGTCGTGGCATGCCAAAACTGCGCTCTGGGCGCGCTACAGGGAGGCACCGAGGTGGGGGCGACGCCCTCGGCCAGTTCCAGCCTCCCCCGAGATGTCCAACCTCTTCCCCGACAACCCCTCTGCATTGGGCAAGCCTCAGGGCCCCTCCTCTCTCGCGCTAGAGCTCGCGCGACGCGTGCCCGCGCGCTCCAGAACCGGCCAAGGTTGCGCGGCCATGAATGCACGACTCTCCTCTCTCTCTCTACATCAGATGGTTCGGGCGGTCCAATACCACATCCTGAGACCATGGTTTCAACCCAACCTCTCTCTGCATCCCCATGCACGCCACGGTGAGCCATCGGCGCTCCCAAATCTGCTCACCGTCGCGGGCCTATAAATAGCCCTCCCCCTCGCTCCAGCACCCCTCAGATAGCTTCGCCACGATCACTAGTACCTCCCTAGCCACCCCAACAAACCATGAGAGCCCCGGTGCTCGAGATCGACGGAGGCCCCTCCGCCTCGGAGCTCCGGTCGATCTCCGGCTACACGACAGCTCTTGCGCCCCTCGACCCACCAAACTGACCCCCTTGATTCCAGGAAGCTTTCCCCCAACTCGCCCAAGCTTTTCCGTGTCTCTACCCACCCCCTCGACCACTTCCCGAAACTCCTCCGCCACGGCCTCCTCGTCACCGGCGAACCCCAGCCTCCCCGTCCTTGTTTCGACCACCAGCAGGTAGGCGACGGTCAGGCAAACCCATTCCCGTGTTCATTGGGGCATGAGCGCTGATACGTCCATTTTGCATCATGCTTTCATGTTGATATTTATAGCTTTTTGGGCTGTTATATTACTTGTGGTACAATATTTATGCCTTTTCTCTCTTATTTTGCAAGGTTTATCTGAAGAGGGAGAATTCAGGCAGCTGGAATTCTGGACTGGAAAAGGAGCAAATCCTAGTCCACTATTCTGCACATCTCCAAATGCCCTGAAAAGTTACGTGGATTTTTTTGGGATTATATAAAAAATATTGGGCGAAAGAACTACCGGAGGGGGGCTACCAGGGCGCCACAAGCCCTGACACCGCCACCCCTTGGTGGCGGAGTGGGGGCTCGTGGGCTCCCCGACGGCCCACTAGCCCCCCTCTTTTGCTATATGAAGCATCCCGATCCAGAAAAAAATCAAGAGGGAGCTTTTTCGTGGTTTCGCCGCCACCACGAGGCGGAACTTGAGCAGATCCAATCTAGAGCTCCGGCAGGACGATCCTGCCGGGAAACTTCCCTCCCGGAGGGGGGAATCGTTGCCATCGTCATCACCAACACTCCTCTCGTCGGAGAGGAGGCATCTTCATCAACATCTTCATCAGCACCATCTCCTCTCCAATCCCTAGTTCATCTCATGTAACCAATCTTTGTCTCGCAACTCCGATTGGTACTTGTAAGGTTCCTAGTAGTGTTGATTACTCTTTGTAGTTGATGCTAGTTGGATTACTTGGTGGAAGAGTTTATGTTCAGATCCTTGATGCTATTCATTACACCTCTGATCATGATTATGATTATGTTTTGTGAGTAGTTACTTTTGTTCCTGAGGACATGGGATAAGTCATGTTAATAATAGTCATGTGAATTTGATATTCGTTCGGTATTTTGATATGCTGTATGTTGTCTTTTCCTCTAGTGGTGTTATGTGAATGTAGACTACATAACACTTCACCATATTTGGGCCTAGAGTAAGGCATTGGAAAGTAGTAAGTAGATGATGGGTTTCTGGAGTGACAGAAGCTTAAACCCCAGTCTATGCGTTGCTTCGTGAGGGGCTGATTTGGATCCACTAGTTTAATGCTACGGTTAGACTTTGTCTTAATTCTTCTTTTGTAGTTGCGGATGCTTGCGAGAGAGGTTAATCATAAGTGGGATGCTTCTCCAAGTAAGGGCAGTAGCCAAGCGCCGGTCCACCCACATATCGAACTATCAAAGTAACGAACGTGAATCATATGAACATGATGAAACTAGCATGACCGAAATTCCCGTGTGTCCTCGGGAGCGTTTTTCCTCCTATAAGACTTTGTTCAGGCTTGTCCCTTGCTACAAAAGGGATTGGGCCACTTGCTTCACCATTGCTACTACTTGTTACTTGTTACTTTTTGCTCGCTATGTTTCACCTCGCTACACAATCACTTGTTACCGCTACATTCAGTGCTTGCAGTTATTACCTTGCTGAAATCTGTTTATCAGAGCCTTCTGCTCCGCGTTGGGTTGAACACTCTTACTTATCGAAAGGACTACGATTGATCTCCTATACTTGTGGGTCATCAAGACTCTTTTCTGGCGCTGTTGCCGGGGAGTGAAGCGCCTTTGGTAAGTGGAAATTGGTAAGGAAACATTTTTATACTGTGCTGAAATTTATTGTCACTTGTCACTATGGAAACTGTTCCTTTGAGGAGTTTGTTCGGGGTATCTTCACCATTATAGGAAGCACGAGGAGTTTCTCCTCAACCTGAGGTACCTACTGAAAATATCTTTTATGAAATTCCTTCGGGTATGCTTGAGAAACTGCTGGCTAATCCTTTCACAGGAGATGGATCTTCACATCCAAACTTGCATCTAATCTATGTAGATGAAGTTTGTGGTTTATTTAAGCTTGTAGGTTTGCCCGAGGATGAGGTAAAGAAGAAAGTATTTCTTTATCTTTGAAGGATAAGGCGTTGACATGGTATAGGCTATGTGATGATACTGGATCATGGGGCTACAATCGGTTGAAATTGGAATTTCATCAAAAGTTCTATCCTATGCATTTAGTACATCGTGATCGGAACTTTATTTATAACTTTTGGCCTCGTGACAGGGAAAGCATAGCTCAAGCTTGGGGGAGGCTTAAATCAATGCTATATTCATGCCCCAATCATGAGCTCTCGAGATAAATCATCACTCAAAACTTTTATGCTCGGCTTTCTCATGAAGATCGTACCATGCTTGACACTTCTTGTGCCGGTTCTTTTATGAAGAAGGATATTGATCACAAGTGGAATTATTGGAGAGAATCAAACGCAACTCTAAAGATTGGGAGCTGGAGGAAGGTAAGGAGTCAGGTATGAATTTCTAGTTTGATTGCGTTAAATCTTTTGTTGAGACAAACACTTCTAGAGATTTTAGCGCTAAGTATGGACTTGACTCTGAGATAGTAGCTCTATGTGAATCTTTTTGCTGCTCATGTTAATCTTCCCAAAGAGAAGTGGTTTAAATATCATCCTCCTGTAGAAAGCAACATAGCCAAAACCAATCTAGTTGAGGAGAAAGTCATTGCTTTTAGTGATCCTGTTGTTCCTTGTGCTTACACTGAGAAACCACCATACCCTGCTACAATAAAGGATTATTCTAAAGCTCCAACTGTGATACATAGGGGTTACATTAGACCACTCGCACCCCCTGAGGAGATTAGAGTTGAACCTAGTGTTCTATTATCAAAGATCTCTTAGACGAAGACATAGACGACCATTTTATCAAATTCTGTGAGGACTCCGCTAGAATTGCTAAACCTCACGCGAAAGAGAAACACAGACCTGTAGTTGGCCTGCCCGTTGTTTCTATTAAGATAGGATATCACTGTTACCATGGTTTATGTGATCTGGGAGCTAGTGTTAGTGCAATACCCCATTCCCTTAATGATGAAATCAATGATGAGATTGCACCTGCTGAGTTAGAACCCATTGATGTCACTATTACGCTAGCTAATAGAGACACTATTTGCCCTCTGGGAATTGTGAGAGACGTAGAAGTCCTGTGTGGTAAGACGAAGTATCCTACTGATTTCCTCGTCCTTGGTACTGCACAAGATAGCTTTTGTCCCATCATATTCGGTAGACCCTTTCTCAACACTGTCAATGCTCACATTGATTGCATTAAGCAGACTGTCACAGTAAGTTTGGAGGGCGTGTCTCGTGAATTTAACTTCTCCAAGTTTGGAAGACAAACCCATGAAAGAGAGTCGTCTGGTAGAGATGAAATCATTGCTTTTGTCTCTATTGCCGTACCTCCTATGGATCCTTTAGAGCAATATCTGCTTGAGCATGAAAATGATATGCATATGGAGGAGAGAGACGAGATAGATAAAATTGTCTTAGAACAATATCCTATTCTCAAGAATAATCTGCCTGTTGAACTGCTTGGGGATCCTCCCCCACCAAAGGGTGATCCTGTGTTCGAGCTTAAATAGTTGCCGGATACTCTTAAGTATGCCTATCTTGATGAGAAGGAGATATATCCTTTCATTATTAGTGCTCTCCTCTGAGAGCGCGAAGAGAAGAAGTTACTAAAAACTTCAAGGAAGCACCGCGCTGCTATTGGATATACTCTTGATGATCTTAAGGGTATTAGTCCTATTCTATGTCAGCACAAGATTAAAACCGATCCTGACTTTAAACCAGTTGCTGATCATCAAAGGAGATTAAATCCTAAGATGAAAGAGGTCGTTAGAAAATAAATATTAAAGCTTCTGGAAGCAGGAATCATTTATCCTGTTGCTCATAGTGATTGGGTAAGTCCAGTACATTGCGTACCTAGGAAGGGAGGTATCACCGTCGTTCCTAATGACATGGATGAACTAATCCCACAAAGGATTATTACCGGCTATAGAATGGTGATAGACTTCCGGAAACTGAACAAGGCAACCAAGAAAGATCATTATCCTTTGTCGTTTATCGACCAAATGCTAGAAAGGCTATCAAAGTACACTCACTTCTGCTTTCTAGACGGTTATTCAGGTTTCTCGCAAATACCTGTTGCACAATCTGATCAAGAGAAAACCACTTTCACCTGCCCTTTCGGTACCTTTGCCTATAGACGTATGGCTTTTGGCTTATGTAATGCACCTGCCACCTTCCAAAGATGTATGATGGCTATATTCTCTGACTTTTGTGAAAAGATCGTCGAGGTTTTCATGGATGACTTCTCCGTTTACAGGTCTTCCTTTGATCATTGCCTTAGCAACCTTGATCGAGTCTTACAGAGATGCGAAAAAACCAACCTCGTCTTGAATTGGGAGAAGTGCCACTTTATGGTTAATGAAGGTATCGTCTTAGGACACAAAATCTCTGAAAGAGGCATTGAAGTTGATAGGGCTAAGGTTGATGCAATTGAGAAAATGCCTTGCCCCACTGATATCAGAGGTATACGAAGTTTCCTAGGTCATGCTGGTTTCTATAGAAGGTTCATTAAAGACTTCTCTAAGATTTCTAGGCCTCTTACCAACCTATTGCAGAAGGATGTTCCTTTCGTTTTTGATGAGGATTGTGAGGAAGCTTTCAAAATACTTAAGAAGGCTTTGATAACCGCACCTATTGTTCAACCACCTCACTGGAACTTGCCCTTTGAAATCATGTGTGACGCTAGTGATTATGCTGTTGGTGCTTTTCTAGGACAAAGAGTTGACAAGAAGTTGATCGTCATTCACTACGCTAGTAAAACTTTAGACAGTGCCCAAAGAAACTATGCCACTAGGGAGAAGGAATTTTTAGCAGTCGTGTTTGCATGTGAAAAGTTCAGATCTTACATAGTCGACTCCAAAGTCACTATCCACTCTGATCATGCTGCTATTAAGTACCTCATGGAGAAGAAGGACGCTAAGCCTAGGCTGATCAGATGGGTTCTCCTGCTACAGGAATTTGATTTGCACGTCGTTGACCGAAAGGGTGCTGATAACCTTGTAGCAGATAACTTGTCTAGGCTAGAGAATGTCCTTGGTGACCCACTACCTATTGATGACAGCTTTCTTGATTAGCAACTAAATGTCATCCGCACTTCACTTAGTGCACCGTGGTATGCTAATTATGCAAACTATATCGTAGCCAAATACATACCACCCAGTTTCACCTATCAGCAAAAGAAGAAATTCTTCTTTGATTTGAGAAATTACTTTTGGGATGATCCTCACCTTTATAAGGAAGGAGTAGATGGTGTTATTAGACGTTGTGTGCCTGAACATGAACAGGGACAGATCTTGCAGAAGTGTCATTCCGACGCCTACGGAGGACACCATGCTGGAGATAGAACTGCCCATAAGGTATTGCAATCAGGTTTCTATTGGCCCACTCTCTTCAAGGATGCTCGTAAGTTTGTCTTGTCTTGTGACGAATGCCAAAGAATAGGGAACATCAGTAAGCATCAGGAAATACATATGAACTATTCACTTGTCATTGAACCATTTGATGTCTGGGGCTTTGATTATATGGGACCCATCCCGAGTTCCAATGGGTACACTCACATCTTAGTTGCTGTGGATTACATTACTAAGTGGGTAGAAGCTATCCCCACTAAAAATGTTGATCACCACACCTCTATTAAGATGCTTAAAGAAGTCATATTCCCAAGATTTGGAGTCCCTAGATACTTGATGACTGGTGGCGACTCACACTTCATTCATGGTGTTTTCCACAAGATGCTAGCTAAGTATGATGTCAACCATAGAGTTGCATCTCCTTATCATCCTCAGTCCAGTGGTCAAGTGGAGTTGAGTAATAGGGAGATCAAGTTTATCCTACAAAAGACCGTCAATAGATCTTGAAAGAACTGGTCTAGCAAACTTGACGATGCACTATGGGCTTATAGGACTGCTTATAAGACTCCCATGGGCATGTCACCGTATAAAATGGTTTACGGTAAGGCCTGTCATTTACCTCTTGAGCTGGAACACAAAGCTTATTGGGCAATCAAAGAGCTCAACTTTGATTTCAAACTTGCCGGTGAGAAGCGGTTGTTTGATATCAGCTCGTTAGATGAATGGAGAGCCCAAGCATATGAGAATGCTAGGTTGTTCAAGGAAAAGGTTAAGAGATGGCACGACAAACGAATACAGAAACGAGAGTTCGATGTAGGTGATTATGTGTTGCTATACAATTCTCGTTTGAGATTCTTTGGAGGCAAGCTTCTCTCTAAATGGGAAGGTCCTTACGTTATCAAGGAAGTATATCGTTCCGGTGCCATCAAAATCAATAACACGGAAGGAAATTTACCTATAGTGGTAAATGGGCAAAGAATAAAGCATTACATCTCTGGTACTCCCATAAATGTTGAGACCAATATCACCAATGTCATAACTCCACAGGAGTACATAAGGGATGTTTATCAGCCTATTTCAGACCTTGAAAATCAAGATGTATCTGTTCCGGTAAGAAATTGGACTCCGATACTTTTCCAATAGGAAATTTCTTTCGTTTTGGAATTTTTGGAAAATTAGAAAAATAAAAAGCAGTGCGGAGAGCGAACGAGGCGGCCACAAGCCCTGCCACCGCCCCTACCCCTGGTGGCGGAGGGCAAGCTTGTGGGCACCTCGTGTGGCTCCCGGACTCCGTTTTCTTGCGGAGGACTCCTTCTGGCCCAGAAAAAATCAATATATAGTTGCCCGAATTTTTTGATCTCCGTTTAACGTAGTTTTCCTCTGTTTTCGTTTCGAGCTTGTTGTCTGCTGCAGATTTAGAGCAAAGATGTCTCAGGAATCTGTTGGGGAGAATGATCTTCACTAAGTTCATGAGGAAGTAGATGCTGATCTGAAAAGAGTAGAAGTCACCAAAGCCAGGGACCAAGCTAAGGAGAAAGCCCAAGCTAGGGAGGAAGTTCAACCTATGTTCAACATTGAAGACGTTGAAGGAGTAGATTTTCTCCAACCCTTCCTCCACGTGCTATGTCCATCCTTGATTGAACTCTTGAGGTTTTGTGAAACAACTCGTGCTCGCAATATTTCTCCTTCTCGTGAAGTTGTTTTGCTGGAAAACCATGTCACAGATCTCAAAGGTATAAATCAAAGATTGATAGATCTCTTGGAATCAAAGGCGACAAAAACACCACCATCACCACCAAAGGAAGACAACTAAGCATTGGTATGGGCAATCCCCTTGGCATCTGGCAAGCTTGGGGGAGTTGCCCTGGTATCGTATCACCTTTATATCTTTTGCTTTTACCTTTGTTTTAGTTCTTTCCTTTTCAGTTTTTATTTCTTCTCTTAGAGGAATAAGTCTTTAGTTTTTAGTTTGAGTCTTTTGCTTTTGTCTCTCCCCCGATGAATTCGAGCTTACGAGCTATATAATAAAGAGTGTCTTAGTTAAGGGCTTTGCTTTGTGCCATGATAAGAAAGTATGAAAAGAAGGATAGCATGAAAGATCATGAGATGATCATATGGAAAGTGATAACTTCACTTTTGACACGTATGATGATTGAAACTTGTTGAGAATAAATCGACATAGACATTAGTCATTGTTGCAATTAATAAGAAGTAATAAGGAAAGAGAGGTTCACATATAAATATATCATCTTAGACACTTTTTACAATTGTGAGCACTCACCAAACTATTACATGCCTAGGAGTAGATGTTGGACAAGGAAGACAACATAATGAATTGTGTTTGCTTGGTTCCAAACAGTGTTATACGATTAGAGATCCCTTAGCATGTGACGATTGCTTCCACCTCATATTAGCCAAAACTCCCGCACCAAGTAGAGATACTACTTGTGCATCCACAAACCTCCAACCCAGTTTTGCCATGAGAGTCCACCATACCTACCTATGGATTGAATAAGATCCTTCAAGTAAGTTCTCATCGGTGCAAGCAATAAAAATTGCTCTCTAATATGTATGATCTATTAGTGTGTGGAAAATAAGCTTTGTACGAACCTGTGATGAGGAAGACATAAAAGCGACAGACTGCATAATAAAGTTCTTTATCATAGGAGGCAATATAAAGTGACGTTCCTCCGCACTAAGAGGACACACATTCAAACCTCAAAAGCGCATGACAACCTCTGCTTCCCTCTGCGAAGGGCCTATCTTGTACCTTTACTTTTTACCCTTGTAAGAATCATGGTGATCATCACCAATTCCCTATTTTTGCCTTTGTCTTGGCTACCGTCACATGTTTGGGAAAGATCTATATTCATATATCAACTTGGAGTTGAGTACTTATGCTTTATTGTTGTTGACTTTACCCTTGAGGTAAATGGTTGGGAGGCAAAACTATAAGCCCCTATCTTCCTCTGTGTCCAGCTGAAACTTTGACACCATGAGAACCACGTGAGTTGTAACAATTGTGGAAAACAAAAGAGATGATTGAGTATGTGGGTTTGCCTTACAAGCTCTTATTTGACTCTTTCTGATGTTGTGATAAATTGCAATTTCATCAATGACTATGGACTATTGTTGGTTACTTCTCGGTAAGGTTTTTGCTTCATGCTTTGCTTTGTGAAGGAATTGTTACTTTCACATAAGAATCTTTATGATGTATTGATGCTCTATGTGTGATCATGATGCCCTCATGTCCGTATTATGTTTTATCGACACCTTCGTCCCTCAACGTGTGGACATGTTTATGGAACTTGGTTTTCGCTTGAGGACAAGCGAGGTCTAAGCTTGGGGGAGTTGATACGTCCATTTTGCATCATGCTTTCATGTTGATATTTATTGCTTTTTGGGCTGTTATATTACTTGTGGTACCATATTTATGCCTTTTCTCTCTTATTTTGCAAGATTTATTTGAAGAGGGAGAATTCAGGCAGCTGGAATTCTAGACTAGAAAAGGAGCAAATCCTAGTCCACTATTCTGCACATCTCCAAATGACCTGAAAAGTTACGTGGATTTTTTTGGGATTATATAAAAAATACTGGGCGAAAGAACTACCGAGGGGAGCTGCCAGGGCGCCACAAGCCCTGACACCGCCACCCCCTGGTGGCGGAGTGGGGGCTTGTGGGCTCCCTGACGGCCCACTAGCCCCCCTCTTTTGCTATATGAAGCGTCCTAGTCCAGAAAAAAATCAAGAGGGAGCTTTTTTGTGGTTTCGCCGCCGCCATGAGGCGGAACTTGTGCAGATCCAATCTAGAGCTCTGGCAGGACAATCCTGCCGGCGAAACTTCCCTCCCGGAGGGGGGAATCGTCGCCATCGTCATCACCAACACTCCTCTCGTCGAAGGGGAGGCATCTTCATCAACATCTTCATCAGCACCATCTCCTCTCCAATCCCTAGTTCATATCTTGTAACCAATCTTCGTCTCGCAACTCCGATTGGTACTTGTAAGGTTGCTAGTAGTGTTGATTACTCTTTGTAGTTGATGCTACTTGGATTACTTGGTGGAAGAGTTTATGTTCAGATCCTTGATGCTATTCATTACACCTCTGATCATGATTATGATTATGTTTTGTGAGTAGTTACTTTTGTTCCCGAGGACATGGGATAAGTCATGTTAATAATAGTCATGTGAATTTGATATTCGTTCGATATTTTGATATGATATATGTTGTCGTTTCCTCTAGTGGTGTTATGTGAATGTCGACTACATAACACTTCACCATATTTGGGCCTAGAGGAAGGCATTGGGAAGTAGTAAGTAGATGATGGGTTGCTGGAGTGACAGAAGCTTAAACCCCAGTCTATGCGTTGCTTCGTAAGGGGCAGATTTGGATCCACTAGTTTAATGCTATGGTTAGACTTTGTCTTAATTCTTCTTTTGTAGTTGCGGATGCTTGCGAGAGAGGTTAAACATAAGTGGGATGCTTGTCCAAGTAAGGGCAGTACCCAAGCGCTGGTCCACCCACATATCAAACTATCAAAGTAACGAACACGAATCATATGAACATGATGAAACTAGCATGACAGAAATTCCCGTGTGTCCTCGGGAGCGTTTTTCCTCCTATAAGACTTTGTTCAGGCTTGTCCCTTGCTACAAAAGGGATTGGGCCACTTGCTGCACCGTTTCTACTACTTGTTACTTGTTACTTTTTGCTCGCTACGTTTCACCTCGCTACACAATCACTTGTTACCGCTACTTTTACTGCTTGGAGTTATTACCTTGCTGAAATCCGCTTATCAGAGCCTTGTGCTCCTCGTTGGGTTCGACACTCTTACTTATCGAAAGGACTACGCTTGATCCCCTATACTTGTGGGTCATCAAGCGTGTCGGCAACCTCGTCGGCGTCCTCCTCCTCTCTGGCCGGAGGTAGGAGACGACCCCAACAGGTGTACCCCACCTGTTGGTGGCCCAGCCTCCTCTCCCGCGCTGGCCTCGGCCACTGACCGCACGGCCCCGTGCGTCAGGTTCAAACCTGATGGTGCGCGCGCCTGGGCACGCCGTCGGCTGGCCATGGGCCAGCGCAGCTCTGGGCCGAGCTAGGCCAGTGCTAGCCTGTTTTTCTTTTTATTTTTAAACTTGGATTTCTAAGATTTTTATAAAAACATTTAACCAGTATAAAAATATAATTCTTCCACTGTTATTTTTCTAAAAATGTGTAGTATTTAATGATATGCTTAGATGAATTTTTCCAGCAACTATTCTATTTTATAATGATAAAAGGGCTAAAATGAAATAGTTTTGCTTCTGCTTGGTTGTTTTCAAAAATATTCCTTAAAGAAAACTAAGGAAAATATTTTTAAAATGATATCTTAGATTTATCAGAGATAGGGAACATTTTTAAAATAACTTTGTGGACTGTTTCTGTGTGAGCTACTTCTTATTTATTGTTTTATCGACGATAGAAAATCCGTGTGACGAGGGAATTGGAGCGGAAGACCTCGAAGACCCCGGATACTTAGCTGACCAAGGCAAGCAACCCTTTGACCATGACCGAGCATATGTTACTTTGCATGTTAAATAGCAAGTATTCCCGTTGCATATGATCACAAGTGTCGGTAATCATTTGATATGATTTTACCGAAGGCTCCCTCGGAGCACATGCATTGAGCTTGACTCTACCCCTTAGGGTCATGCTAATACCATGTTGACAAGTAAAGATAGCAGTAGCACTATCATGCGCATGATGTTGTCATAAAGCAAGAGTTTATGAAAACCCCGTCGGGTGCCACTAATGCCCGAGGGTGATGATGAGTTAGGTGGTCACTTTTGGTGAAGTGATGCACCCGGTATTTGTGTGAGTAAGGTTTCGAAAATGGGATTAGATTTATGATGTGTCGACCATCCCAACCTTACCAGTACGACCACGTTACCCCTTATGGGACGGAGCTATGTTAATTACTCTGATCGGTGCTAGGAAAGAGCCACATTACTAGTGGCGGGAGTGATATGTGGTCACTCTCGTCATGGGGTCGTGCCGGGTAGGACGACTATGCCATTTTTATGAGTTCCAGTCACACTGTTGGTCCCCGCATGGTTGGTACTGTCCAGAGTTGGTGCTCGTAAGACGTATAACATGTGGGCTGGGTACCAATCGAGTGGACCTCTTTGTCTAGTATCGTCAGGGGAAAGGCATTGATCGGGTACTTACCTCGGGTATGTGCTATACCGCGAGTCGTGGATGACATGGAAGTTTCCCGGATCTCGTGGGTCCAGCGTACTACCTCTGCATAGTGTAAACTATTCGAATAGCCGTGTCCACGGTCAAGGACAGTTGGGTAATCCTTCTTACACTATGTCCTGATATTTCCGCATAAACCAAGTGTGCGTGAGTTGTGTGTGTGTGGTGATGAGAAAGGTGTTGCTATGATAGCAATGATATGACCAAGTTCGGTGACTTGGCATATAGGGTGAACCCGGATGGTTTAGCCCTCGGCAGATATATCGATATCTGTAACCTGTTCTTCAAGAGTAATTCTTTAACTTGATGCATATTCATGATCATTCGACCCAGTGGAGTTACACTAGAGATGCATGATATTGTTATCCTTCACTTTCATTGATTATATCATGGGCTGTTTGCGAGTACATTCAAAGTACTCATTGGCTTGCCACTAGTTATGTTATTGACCAGACATGGAAGGACCGGAGTTTGGAGATGAGTACGTCTTCGGAGACACCCCTACGAACTAGGACGCTTCCGAGTCAGAATGCCTGTCGGTGTAGGCTTGATGGCATGGGCACCCGCTTAGCCCCTTTGTTTTCCGCTATTAGTGTACTCGTGTGATTTGGCCTTAGGCCCTGTCTTGTGAACTTAACCCTTCGGTCACGTGATGTAATAATCCGTACTTGGATGTAAGACTCTTTATTCAGTATCTGTGTTCGGTGAGCATTGATCTCTGGGATCACTGAGCACGACGATTCTCGACTAGTAAGTCGGGGTCCCCACAGAGCTGGTATCAGAGCCATCCTGACTATAGGAAGCCTTAGGTAGCATGGGCGATAGCCGAAAATATTAGTGCACATAGAATGACCCGAGAACCGCACCCACTGTATATTTCTAATCCTCTCCTCTACACCTTGTAGATGGCCGCCGTACCTGAGACGCTTCTGGAAACATGCTTTCCTTTGCTTTTGAGTGATAGCCTCGAGAAGTGTCAAGTGCGTCGCACACCCGTCTTTCTCTACCAC
Source organism: Hordeum vulgare subsp. vulgare (assembly GCF_904849725.1). Lineage (NCBI taxonomy): Eukaryota > Viridiplantae > Streptophyta > Magnoliopsida > Poales > Poaceae > Hordeum > Hordeum vulgare. Next base: position 111,645,205 of record NC_058520.1, read on the forward strand.
GAACACTGGGTCAACGCCGACACCAAGGAGTATCACGTGGACGTGATAGTGAAGGCTAATGACTCCCCAACTAGCTAGTTCTTAGAAGGGCCACAAATGGAGGATCTGATGTTGGCCGTGGAGACTGCAGCACGAGAGGCACTCGTGCGGCTCCGCGACATCCTTCCTGAGATGGCGGACAAGCCCGGTACTCGTCACCTACCTTTTGTTAAGGATAAGGTAGACGGGAGTTGGACACTCAACCCCTCATCCGAGGACGGGATGCCATTAAGGTTTCAGACCTACTTCAGCCTCTCCTCAAACACCTTGACGTATCTTTTGATCAAGGAGTCGACTAGGATCCGCCAAGAGTTGCACCAAGTCAAGGACCTACTTCGTATGGAGAAGATGAAGAACTGCAAGGTGAAGAAAGAAGGAGCACCCGTAATATCACCTGGCTTTGCTTTCCGAGGAGGAATACCCCCGCTTCAGGCTGTTCCTCTTCAGAGTCGTCATTTAACCGCAGAAGAGTACACCGAGCTCTTCGCTACCTCACCAACCAAGAGACGTCGTGATGGTCTGCTTCCTTCCCCTACTCCCTCGAGGAAGGGAAGCACTAATGAAGATGAAGACAGAGATGAAGATGAAGACGAAGATCCCACCGAGACGGCTTATGAGACCGCGCAGTCGATCGCTTAGCAGCGTAGGATGTACCGAATGTAGGAGTTCCTGTATCAGGATTTTATGACCCGGATGTTGCATGAACCTGTTGGATGCAAGTCGCATTCTGCCTTAAGCAACTTGTGAGAGACTACATCACTTGTTTTAAATTAATGCAGTAGTTCTTTTTAAAACCTTTGTCATGAAATCCTTGCACACAAGCACAACACTAGATCCCCTATTTACTAGAACATCACCCCTTTCGAATGCAAACAGTGGCAAAGATTGACCGTTCTACTCCCCTGACAGGATGGTGAATGCAACTCGCAACAACACCTTCGGCAACCCCGCTCTGCCTCTTCAGGACAGCAACAGGGAACCGGAGGGGAAGCTCAAGCCGGAGATCACCATGTGCAGCAAGATGATGTTCCACCACCGCTGCCTCCCCCTGAAAGCTTGACCATGGCTCAGTTCCTTCAATCTCTTCGGGAGGAGCGTCAAGCCAACAATGCCGCCATCCGGCAGGTGGCTCAAACTTTGGTAAACCACCCGCCGCAGAACGGGAATGGCAACGGTCGCTCAACTCTCTCTGAGTTTATGCGGACTACACGACCCATATTCACGAAGACGACTGAGCCCTTGGATGCCGATGACTGGATCCACACTATTGAAGACGTTCTCGCACTGGTCAAGTGCACTGACGACAACGAGAAAGTCCTCTATGCAACCCACTGTCTCGGAGGCATAGCCAGAGCCTGGTGGGTTCGATTTCAGATCATGCGAGCCGGGCAATTCATTTCTTGGGCCTTGTTCAAGGATGGATTCTGTGCCGCTCACATTCCTCCGGGAATGATGACCATTAAGAAGCGGGAATTCCGAGACTTAAGGCAAGGCAGTGGATCAGTCAAGGAGTATTTGCAGAAGTTCAACCTCCTATCAAGATAAGCACCCGAAGGCGTCAGCACTGAGGCTGCGAAAGTGGAGCGCTTTATGGAAGGACTGCAGCAGTCACTCCAATATCAGTTGATTGTTTGTGAATGTCGGACCTTCAGTGACCTGGTTAATAAGGCTCTTATGTTGGAAGACAAGCATCGTGCAATGGATGACACCCGTAAGCGCAAGCTAATGGGTAGTGGAGGACCGATTAGCTCGAAACCACGACCGTGGCACTCAGCCCCAGCAAGACCCAACTATCAGTAGCAGCAGTACAAGCATCCAACGTTTCGCCAGAATTACCAACCTCAGCAAGTCAGCATCAAGCCAGCAAGCACTCCGCCAAACAACGGTGGGGGCAAGACCAACCTTCCAGCGCAAGTTACCTGTTTCGGGTGTGGACAACTAGGGCACTATTCCAGGCAGTGCCGCAATAAGAAACCCGATGCTCTGCTCCCCAATGTGCCAAATCTAGGCCAAGGAGCACCAGGCAGGAACCAGGCTCCTCGCAATTAGCAGTATCACAACAAAGGGAGGATTAATCATATTTCCGCAGAAGAGGCACAAGAAGACCCGGACTGCATTTTGGGTACGTTCCTCGTCAACTCTACCCCAGCAACAATATTGTTTGATTGTTGTGCTTCGCATTCCTTTGTTACGCAAAAGTTTGCGAAAAGTGTGGTCTAGAACCTACCTTGCTTCGTGGGCATATGGCAATTCAAACCCTAGGAGCATTTTTGAGGACCAACCTAGGGTGTAGGAAGGTCGGGATAGTTATCAGTGGGACGAGCTTCTCAACGGATCTCATTGTGCTTAAGTCGCAAGGCCTAGAAGTAATTCTCGGTATGGACTGGTTGGCCAAGCATCAGAGTATATTGGACTGTGCTAACAGGGCCATTACCATGACAAGTGACCAAGGGGTCAAAGTCAAGTATGTCTCTGAGCCAGTACCCACTCGAGTGCCACGAGTTAACAGCCTATCAGAGGAAGGACTTGACCGCATGCCAATAGTCTGTGAATACCCGGATGTCTTTCCTGATGAGCTACCAGGGATGCCTCCTAACCGAGACATTGAGTTCATCATCAAACTCATGCCAGGATCAAGGCCTATCTATAAGAAGCCTTACAGGATGGGATCCGAAGAGCTAGCGGAGTTGAAGAAGCAACTGGATGAGCAACTCAGGAAAGGGTTTATTCGTCCAAGTGCGTCACCGATACGTCTCCAACGTATCTATAATTTTTTATGGTTCCATGCTATTATCTTGTCAACTTTGGATGTTTTATATGCATGAATATGCTATTTTATATCTTTTTGGGACTAACCTATTAACTCAGTGCCAAGTGCCAGTTTCTGTTTTTTCCGTGTTTTGGGCCCATTTTCAGACGGAGTCCAAATGGAATGAAACTTTACGGTGATTGTTTTGGACCAAAAGAGACCCCCGAAGCTTCGGAAGAAGGCCAGAAGAGCCACGAGGGAGTCACAAGCCCTGACGCCGCCACCCCCCTAGGTGGGGCAGGGCAGGCTTGTGACCTCCTCATGGGCCCAACCGACGTAATTCCACCGCCATAAATTCCTATAAATTCAGAAACCCCCAAAAAGAAACATAGATCGGGAGTTCCGCCGCCACAAGCCTCTGTAGCCACCAAAAACCAATCTGGAGCCCGTTCCGGCACCCTGCTGGAGGGGGAATCCATCTCCGGTGGCCATCTTCATCATCCCGGCGATCTCCATGACGAGGAGGGAGTAGTTCTCCATCAGGGCTGAGGGTATGTACCAGTAGCTATGTGTTTTATCTCTCTCTCTCTCGTGTTCTTGAGATGTCTTGATCTTGATGTACCATGGGTGTAGCGACCCGACTCAAAATGAGTCAAGCCTATGTGTTTCTGTGCCATCCCTGGATCAGTATGCTGGCACACACAGTACATCAATGTATATATCAAAGTGCAATCACATGTAAACAGCGTAAAACTGATATATACCTGAACTATCTCAGCGGAAGCGGTCAAGGGAGTGGAGTCCCAATAAACACCAACGGCAAGTTGAGTGTAGACCGTAACCCCGAATCGTACTCTTACTCGTCGAAGAAAAATATCTGCAACATAAGACGTTGCAGCCGTGTAGGTCAGCATATTGAATATGCCGGCAAGTCACATAAGAGAGGGGTAAAGTGTCATCTATACTATATGCATATATGGCAGGTGGGGTTGTAAGTTTTAGCGTAAAGCAAATTTTTCTCCTACAACAAGAGAGGGATAAAAGCAAAATGTTACTACGTAGTTGGTTGTTAATGAGATGGTTCCGCCAACCAGTTCTCATACCCGAGTTATCATTATTACCCTCATCAAATATATTTAATGGTGTTGAGAAATCTAGATAACTTCAGTTCCTTTGGCTCAAGTTGTCCATGAAGTGGACACGGCTAATCGATTAGGTTTGAGTACTCTGCAGAGTTTTGCACACGTTCCCCACAAGATTTGATCGCCTCCGTGTATGTCCTCGCACTCCAGGGTGTTTGAAGACCGGATGATCAAAGCATGGTCTTTCAACGGGTCCCTCTGAATCCCTGTCGGTGCCCATCCAATCCTACCGTTCTTCTACATCTGCTAGCACCGCCTGTCCAGAGTCGCCGCGTTGTCCAACCAAGCCAGAGCCCATAATGACTTGTGGCTGTGCAGGTAAGCCTTGGGTCTTGAAAATATCCGTCCGTCTCTTTGAGCCTGGGTGAAGCTTTCCGCAGGATGTCATGGCCGTCCCCAGCATCCCGGGTCATCCACTGGGTTCTCCAGGGAGCCGATCAACCGTCCTTCACCCAGAGTTGCATTGCGTCCGAGGTCTTGAAAATCTTGTCTTAACCGGTCTTGATTATTTAATCAACCTCGCATCACTCGTGTTATGCACTCAACCAAAATCCCGTCTACTCAAGCATAGCAATATGAAATTTGTCGTCCCGGGGCCAAGTATCGGGGTTGTTGTGTGCCTACCACATGATTCTACAGTATATACTAAAATTTCCAAGTACCTAAGCAACATGCAATTGGGCATAGGATGGTAGAACTATGATGCATAAAACATAGGTGATAGTATGATCAAAGTGACTTGTCTGATGATGTTGACGAAGAAGAATTTATCGAGAAATAACTTGATAGACTACTCGTCACTCTCCGATGAAATCTATATAACAAACATATCATTCACATAAGCACTCATACTAGCAATCATTCTAACAATCAAAACAAAAGAGAAAACGAATAGGAATCCGAAAGAAACTTCAAATAAGACTAGGGAGTCTTCTACTACGTCAAACACTAAATAGTTTTTGTCTAACAGAAAATAATACAAGGAACTAAGATATAAATCTAACTAAGATAAAATAGAGTATTTTTCACAAAACTATTTGAAAGTACTTCCAAACGGGATTTGAAACAGTGGGGAAACCAATTGCAAGTTACTAAGGAACTAGAATTGATTTCATGAAAACAAATAAAAATAAAATAAAAACTTGTTGCAAAACTACTGTTTAACTAACATAAAAAAACAATAACGTTTCTGAAATAATAAAGAAAATATTTTAAAACAAAGATAGAAAAGGAATTAGCCGAAATCCTAAAAGAGGTGAAACAGAAATTGTTTCACAAGAAACAGTGAGCTAAAGTACTCAAACAATTCTGAAATTTTTACCACTGATAAATAAGATCACTAGTGATCAGTACCAAAAAGGAATCAAATTAAAAGCTATTTTTAAACTCCTGGAATAGGCAAAACAAGGTTTAAACTAAATCTGATATAACTCAAATTTCAAAATTTCAAACATAGACAAATTATATGTTTTTAAAAACTACAGGAAATTTGTGAGCTACTGGAACAAGAATAAACTCTATTGGACTTCGGGATCAAAAGCTATGGGCAGAACAAGATTGGAACTATTCTGTTTTTGAACTAAATCTGAAAAATAAAACAAACAGGGAATCCATGTGGCGGCTTCTGATTGGCTGATGGGTGTGCGTGGCATAGGCTAAACAGCGAATGGCCGAAGTATAAGAAAAAGCTTCGGTTCACTTAACTGATGGACCGGTTCTTTTTAGAAAACCGAAGGGGTAAGTTACTCTAATCTACAGTGTTGAAAATAGATCTAAGGGTAAAACTAAAACAAACAAAACAAGTAAAAGAAAAAAAAAAGAAAGGAAAGAGGGGGACCTTACCGTGGCTGGGAGTTGCTCACGTGCTGGCAATGGTGGCCGATGGGGGGGCTGGGGTCGGGGTGGAGCTCCGGTGGGGTGGGTCGCCGATGGGGAGGGGATCCGGCGGAGGGGGGGGGGGGCGGCGAGGCTCTAGGGAGGGGAGGGAGGTGAGGTGGAGGGACCTGCAGGGGGGCCGACGGGATGGAGTTCCTGGGAAGGGCAGGAGCTTTTTTGTGGGGTGGGGAGGGAGTGCAGCGAGGTGGAGGTGGGGCCGATGGGGTGGGGTGGCGACGGTGGGGAGGTGGTGGCGGGGTGGGGAGGGCTCGGCAGGGGCGAGGGGAAGATGCAGGGGCGATGGGGAGAAGCTCCGGTGAGTTCTCTCGTGCCGACTCCGGCGATGTGCAGGGGGAGGAGGAGGTGGGGAGAGGCGGTGGTTTCAACGGGAATGGAACGCGGAGGCGATGGGAGTTCTTATAGAGGCGACGGGAGGCGCTGGGAGGGAAGGTGCTATGCGAATCCCGGAGGTGGGGATTCCTTTGTCCATGGCAGGAAAGTTTTGTGACGTGAAGAAGAAACAGAGGTAGGAGATGATCTCTGTTGGGCAGTTTAGGAAAGTGTCTTAATGGGCCAGCCCTTATTTCCATTTAATAGAGATTTCTTTCCTATTTTTAAAACTAGGAAACTAAAACGATAAAAGGGAAATCAAATCAATTCGGAATAAAGAGTTTCTATATACTAAAATTATCAGAAAAATAAAATATAAATGATGGGCATTTTTCCACGGCAAAAACAAAAACTTCAGAAAAATTTATTTTCACAAAATTTCCTAAAAGATTTATTTTCTTTTGCAAATAATTTTTCAAATGACCCTCTAAATTTTAGGGTTCAAATAACTTTCAAAATGCCCGTGGGTTTGAGGGTCATGTTCCTCCTCTCTAGAATGTATTTCCCGGCATTTCTTGCACGAAGAAAACAAATGGACATGCAAAAGAATTCAAATGCAAATATCTCCGTTCAAATTCTTTATAGTTGAGGAAGTCAGATCATCTTCTCTCGTTGCTTTTAAAAGATTGAATTTGAATTCGTCGGAGATGGGGAAAGTCATTTTATTCCCTCTCATTCAAAAGGTTTTGAAAAGTTCCAAATTTCACACAAGTTTTCAATCACTCAGGCCAACAAACAAGCAATCAATCTAATAATTATATTAACAATCCAAAATTTATAATTTTGGGATGTTACAGACTACCACACTTAAAATGAATCTCGTCCTCGAGATTCGAAGGGGCTAGAAAGAAAAGTTTAGGGTTTGAGGGTCTTCTACCAATCCAATCTCTGACAAGGTGGGATGCTAACCCACTTGAAATGAGGGGTACTGGTCCCTCAAAATGCTTTGACGATCCTCTGGGGTTTTGGCAACTGACATCGCACAGTCTTCATATTAAAAACTTTGGTGATGCTCTCCCGTTGATATAAGCTTCTTCCATTGCTGGGTCTTCTTAACTGACAGTATCGTGGTCAATTCTAAATAACATATCGATGGTTCTCATGGTGGTCTACCATTTGTGGTTATCCTCCAGAGAGATGGGTCTTGGTTTCATCCTCACCGTAAAATTTCCTACGCGTGAAACAAGTGCCATGTACATGGGGCTTTCCTAGTACCATTCTAAGGCTTAAACAAAAGATTCAAAGAACGTCATCTCTCACTATGGGTAAGTCTCTCAGATTTACCATTCCGAATAGCAATATCAATGGTAAGAGTAAGTCGTCATGGTGATCAATCCATTCCGCACCCAATCATTTCTCTGTATAAGGTTTAGCGAATCTCGCATTCTAACACTTGGGCATCCTCACAAGCGTCGCAGAATTTCTCTTGTCTACGAATGAAGTTCGGAAAATCCATTGGTTCTGCAAGCTGAACAAAACATCTATCGTATCTTCGCAACTCTCTGGCTTTCGTATGTTCCTAAGAAAACGTGTGCTGATCCATCATAGCTTCTTCCATAAATCATATTCATTTCATAATCAATTCTTTATTACATCCTTGCTTTCTTCAAAATTCCAACTCAAAAGTAATTTATTACAAATGCTGCCATCCACATTGTTTGGTATGGTCAAGCATTTCTGCCAACTTTATTCATCTGTCTCTCTTGGAGGTACTTTAGTTCCACTCGAACTTTCCGAGGTGCTCCTTGAAATCATCCATCTTTTGCTTCATCACGGTGGTCATGAGCTTCATCTCCATCATCTCCGCACGCACCTCACTCAGGTATTCCTGGGTATGACGCAGTCTTGCTTCAAGTATTTCTCCAATCTGAGGTATGGCTTCCATGGCAGCTTCACGAACAGCATCAAAGAAGGTTGCTCGTGGTACACGCGAAATGAAAAAGTATTGTCCCATAGTCTTTGGACAAACTCCTTTCACATGGTGGAGGTGTACTTCCACATACAAAAGTTCCACTCCATTCTCCATGAATGGGTAGCCTTTGTAGACAGCATCCCCTTCAAGATGAATGTGCTTCATCATGTCCTTCAGAATTTTCGGGTAATCATGATCACTGGTCAGGGTCATGATCGTTTCTGGGCCCTTGAGGAATGACTCGTAGAGAGTTGTCATCTGCAGGTGTCAGTAAATAGGTACTCAGAGGAATGTATGTGTCTCCTTGGTAATCATGGTACATTCCTACTCAGTGGATCCTGTGGGGTTTACCGATTACTACCACACTTAAATGAATTATACTCATACCTGCATAGAGCATATTTTCTCATATCCTCATAATTGTTCAGAGATCTTTGTTCGAAGAGAAACAACGCATACAGTTTCAACATGGACAATCACGAGACAATAAATTCCATTTATTCATGATGTTATTACAATCTCAGGGACTTCTGTTACAAAAAAAATTCACTCCATGATCTTATGAAAAACAAGAGTGCTTCGGATTACACTTATTGCCATGGTCAAAACTTAACTACTCCATTCTAGCTTTCTTCCTTTGTGGACAATCGCTGGCAAAATGTCCTGCTTCCTTGCAACAAAAACGAATGATTTCTGACAAGTCTCGAGGCGTCTTCGTGTTTGCCCTTGCTCCGTGGGTTCCCGGCTTCCTTCCTGAGCACATGTATTTGTGGTGGCCAAATTTCATACACTTGTAACATCTGACATGACTCAGGTCTATGTCTGCAGAGATTTGGTTCTTCCGAGGGTACTTGTTCTTCTTTACGGACCCCTTTATTTTGGCCTGTTCTTCTATTTCAAGTGGATCAAACTCTACTTCTTCCGTCGCGAAGTTTCCCAGATACTCTTGGCTTCTCTTCGTGCAATCCTGTGAATAATGTCCTTCTTCTCCACATGAGTAGCATGCATTGGAGAAAAATCTGGTCAGACCTTGTCCATCAGGGTCTTCAATATTTTCGTTCATCACCGGTCCTTCTAGAATCTTCTTCTTGAGGGTTTCCGTCACTGCATCTTTCTGCTGCTTGACAACTTGTTGCACCTTGGGGTAAATGTGACACTGAGCTGGGTAGTGGGCGGTCCCTTCACAAAGGAAACAAGTCACCTGACTACTTGGGCACTCCTCAGCTGGGTGATTTTCTTCACAATGAGTGCATCCATCCTTGTGTTCTTCCTGGGTGTGTCCTATTTCTCCACAGATCTTGCATGCACAAGTCTTCTCCTTCAGATTATCATAGCACTTTTGAATAAGACGGGATCTTAACAAAGTCTTCTTGAATTCGTCCCAAGTTTCTGCTGCACTAAATCCTTGTATGGCATGGTGCATTTTCCACCAGATTGCAGCACTTTGTGTAAAGTACTGAAGAGCGTGTTCCACTTCATACTTCCTTGAGATCAAGTTGCTCCCGAAGTGGTTCTCCATGTTCTGAATCCATATTTCAGCTTCCAGCTGGGTCATTGGTCCAGAGACTACAAGTCCAGCTTCATACTCCATCTGGTAGGGTTGAGGTTTTGGGGATGAGATGGGTAAGAGAGGGAGGGAGATACACACAATACAAACAATATTTTTGAGAATAGGTTTTATTTGTGGCCGTCGGAAAACACACACCAATGACTGCTCACAAATCATCGTATCTAACGTGGGTATATAACAGGGGTTTGGACTTTTAATGGTCATATAAATATTCGAACGCTTCAGGGTCTTCGAATTCTTCGGGTCTTGAGAGTCTTCAATTGGTGCAGCTTCAACTGCATGATGAAATCCTCTTTACTTTGAAGTGGGAGTCGGTTGATCCTTCACGTGGTCAAAGGGGAAAGGGCATTGTCTAATTATGTGAGGTGAGAGAGAACGTTTGATGAAATCAGAAGAGATGAGAAGTAAAAGGTGTTGTTGAAAATAAGATGTTTGAGAGGTCCTACCATAAGAAGTTTCCAGTTTCTAGGGTCACGTCCTACAGTCAACATGTGCTCTGATACCATTTCTGTAGCGACCCGACTCAAAACGAGTCAAGCCTCTGTGTTTCTGTGCCATCCGTGGATCAGTATGCTCGCACACACAGTACATCAATGTATATATCAAAGTGCAATCACATGTAAATAGCGTAAAACTGATATATACCTTAATTATCTCAGCAGAAGCGGTCAAGGGAGTGGAGTCCCAATAAACACCAACGGCAAGTTGAGTGTAGACCGTAACCCCGAATCGTACTCTTACTCGTCGAAGAAAAATATCTGCAACATAAGACGTTGCAGCCGTGTAGGTCAGCATATTGAATATGCCGGCAAGTCACATAAGAGAGGGGTAAAATGTCATCTATACTATATGCATATATGGCAGGTGGGGTTGTAAGTTTTAGCGTAAAGCAAATTTTTCTCCTACAACAAGAGAGGGCTAAAAGCAAAATGTTACTACGTAGTTGGTTGTTAATGAGATGGTTCCGCCAACCAGTTCTCGTACCCGAGTTATCATTATTACCCTCATCAAATATATTTAATGGTGTTGAGAAATCCAGATAACTTCAGTTCCTTTGGCTCAAGTTGTCCATGACCGTGGACACGGCTAATCGATTAGGTTTGAGTACTCTGCAGAGTTTTGCACACGTTCCCCACAAGATTTGATCGCCTCCGTGTATGTCCTCGCACTCCACGGTGTTTGAAGACCGGATGATCAAAACATGGTCTTTCAATGGGTCCCTCTGAATCCCTGTCGGTGCCCATCCAATCCTACCGTTCTTCTACATCTGCTAGCACCGCCTGTCCAGAGTCGCCGCGTTGTCCAACCAAGCCAGAGCCCATAATGACTTGTGGCTGTGCAGGTAAGCCTTGGGTCTTGAAAATATCCGTCCGTCTCTTTGAGCCTGGGTGAAGCTTTCCGCAGGATGTCATGGCCGTCCCCAGCATCCCGGGTCATCCACTGGATTCTCCAGGGAGCCGATCAACCGTCCTTCACCCAGAGTTGCATTGCGTCCGAGGTCTTGAAAATCTTGTCTTAACCGGTCTTGATTATTTAATCAACCTCGCATCACTCGTGTTATGCACTCAACCAAAATCCCGTCTACTCAAGCATAGCAATATGAAATTTGTCGTCCCGGGGCCAAGTATCGGGGTTGTTGTGTGCCTACCACATGATTCTACAATCTATACTCAAACTTCCAAGTACCTAAGCAACATGCAATTGGGCATAGGATGGTAGAACTATGATGCATAAAACATAGGTGATAGTATGATCAAAGTGACTTGTCTGATGATGTTGACGAAGAAGAATTTATCGAGAAATAACTTGATAGACTACTCGTCACTCTCCGATGAAATCTATATAACAAACATATCATTCACATAAGCACTCATACTAGCAATCATTCTAACAATCAAAACAAAAGAGAGAGCGAATAGGAATCCGAAAGAAACTTCAAATAAGACTAGGGAGTCTTCTACTACGTCAAACACTAAATAGTTTTTGTCTAACAGAAAATAATACAAGGAACTAAGATATAAATCTAACTAAGATAAAATAGAGTATTTTTCACAAAACTATTTGAAAGTACTTCCAAACGGGATTTGAAACAATGGGGAAACCAATTGCAAGTTACTAAGGAACTAGAATTGATTTCATGAAAACAAAAAAAAACAAAAAAACTTGTTGCAAAACTACTGTTTAACTAACATAAAAAAACAATAATGTTTCTGAAATAATAAAGAAAATATTTTAAAACAAAGATAGAAAAGGAATTAGCCGAAATCCTAAAAGAGGTGAAACAGAAATTGTTTCACAAGAAACAGTGAGCTAAAGTACTCAAACAATTCTGAAATTTTTACCACTGATAAATAAGATCACTAGTGATCAGTACCAAAAAGGAATCAAATTAAAAGCTATTTTTAAACTCCTGGAATAGGCAAAACAAGGTTTAAACTAAATTTGATATAACTCAAATTTCAAAATTTCAAACATAGACAAATTATATGTTTTTAAAAACTACAGGAAATTTGTGAGCTACTGGAACAAGAATAAACTCTATTGGACTTCGGGATCAAAAGCTATGGGCAGAACAAGATTGGAACTATTCTGTTTTTGAACTAAATCTGAAAAATAAAACAAACAGGGAATCCATGTGGCGGCTTCTGATTGGCTGATGGGTGTGCGTGGCATAGGCTAAACAGCGAATGGCCGAAGTATAAGAAAAAGCTTCGGTTCACTTAACTGATGGACCGGTTCTTTTTAGAAAACCGAAGGGGTAAGTTACTCTAATCTACAGTGTTGAAAATAGATCTAAGGGTAAAACTAAAACAAACAAAACAAGTAAAAGAAAAAAAGAAAGGAAAGAGGGGGACCTTACCGTGGCTGGGAGTTGCTCACGTGCTGGCAATGGTGGCCGATGGGGGGGCTGGGGTCGGGGTGGAGCTCCGGTGGGGTGGGTCGCCGATGGGGAGGGGATCCGGCGGAGGGGGGGCGGCGAGGCTCTAGGGAGGGGAGGGAGGTGAGGTGGAGGGACCTGCAGGGGGGCCGACGGGATGGAGTTCCTGGGAAGGGCAGGAGCTTTTTCGTGGGGTGGGGAGGGAGTGCAGCAAGGTGGAGGGGGGGCGATGGGGTGGGGTGGCGACGGTGGGGAGGTGGTGGCAGGTGGAGAGGGCTCGACAGGGGCGAGGGGAAGATGCAGGGGCGATGGGGAGAAGCTCCGGTGAGTTCTCTGGTGCCGACTCCGGCGATGTGCAGGGGGAGGAGGAGGTGGGGAGAGGCGGTGGTTTCAACGGGAATGGAACGAGGAGGCGCTGGGAGGGAAGGTGCTTCGCGAATCCCGGAGGTGGGGATTCCTCTGTCCATGGCAGGAAAGTTCTGTGACGTGAAGAAGAAACAGAGGTAGGAGATGATCTCTGTTGGGCCAGTTTAGGAAAGTGTCTTAATGGGCCAGCCATTATTTCCATTTAATAGAGATTTCTTTCCTATTTTTAAAACTAGGAAACTAAAACAATAAAAGGGAAATCAAATCAATTCGGAATAAAGAGTTTCTATATACTAAAATTATCAGAAAAATAAAATATAAATGATGGGCATTTTTCCACGGCAAAAATAAAAACTTTAGAAAAAATTATTTTCACAAAATTGCCTAAAAGATTTATTTTCTTTTGCAAATAATTTTTCAAATGACCCTCTAAATTTTAGGGTTCAAATAACTTTCAAAATGCCCGTGGGTTTGAGGGTCATGTTCCTCCTCTCTAGAATGTATTTCCCGGCATTTCTTGCACGAAGAAAACAAATGGACATGCAAAAGAATTCAAATGCAAATATCTCCGTTCAAATTCTTTATAGTTGAAGAAGTCAGGTCATCTTCTCTCGTTGCTTTTAAAAGATTGAATTTGAATTCATCGGAGATGGGGAAAGTCATTTTATTCCCTCTCATTCAAAAGTTTTTGAAAAGTTTCAAATTTCACACAAGTTTCAATCACTCAGGCCAACAAACAAGCAATCAATCTAATAATTATATTAACAATCCAAAATTTATAATTTTGGTATGTTACAAACTACCACACTTAAAATGAATCTCGTCCTCGAGATTCGAAGGGGCTAGAAAGAAAAGGTTAGGGTTTGGGGGTCTTCTAGCAATCCAATCTCTGGCAAGGTGGGATGCTACCCCACTTAAAATGAGGGGTACTGGTCCCTCAAAATGCTTTAACGATCCTCTGGGGTTTTGGCAACTGACATCGCACAGTCTTCATATTAAATCCTTTGGTGATGCTCTCCCGTTGATATAACCTTCTTCCGTTGTTGGGTCTTCTTAACTCACAGTCTCGTGGTCAATTCTAAATAACATATCGATCGTTCTCATGGTGGTCTACCATTTGTGGTTATCCTGCAGAGAGATGGGTCTTGGTTTCATCCTCACCGTAAAATTTCCTACGCGTGACAACAAGTGCCATGTACATGGGGCTTTCCTAGTACCATTCTAAGGCTTAAACAAAAGCTTCGAAGAACGTCGTCTCTCACTATGGGTAAGTCTCTCAGATTTACCATTCTGAATAGCAAGATCAATGATAAGAGTAAGTTGATCAATCCATTCCGCACCCAATCATTTCTCTGTATAAGGTTTAGCGAATCTCGCATTCTAACACTTGGTCATCCTCACAAGCGTTGTAGAATTTCTCTTGTCTATGAACGAAGTTCGGATAATCCATTGGTTCTGCAAGCTGAACAAAATATCTATCGTATCTTCACAGCTCTCTGGCTTTCGTATGTTCCTAAGAAAACGTGTGTTGATCCATCATAGCTTCTTCCATAACTCATATTCATTTCATAATCAATTCTTTATTACATCCTTGCTTTCTTCAAAATTCCAACTCAAAAGTAATTTATTACAAATGCTGCCATCCACATTGTTTGGTATGGTCAAGCATTTCTGCCAACTTTATTCATCTGTCTCTCTTGGAGGTACTTTAGTTCCACTCGAACTTTCCGAGGTGCTCCTTGAAATCATCCATCTTTTGCGGAAGCGGTCAAGGGAGTGGAGTCCCAATAAACACCAACGACAAGTTGAGTGTAGACCGTAACCCCGAATCGTACTCTTACTCGTCGAAGAAAAATATCTGCAACATAAGACGTTGCAGCCGTGTAGGTCAGCATATTGAATATGCCGGCAAGTCACATAAGAGAGGGGTAAAATGTCATCTATACTATATGCATATATGGTAGGTGGGGTTGTAAGTTTTAGCGTAAAGCAAATTTTTCTCCTACAACAAGAGAGGGCTAAAAGCAAAATGTTACTACGTAGTTGGTTGTTAATGAGATGGTTCCGCCAACCAGTTCTCGTACCCGAGTTATCATTATTACCCTCATCAAATATATTTAATGGTGTTGAGAAATCCAGATAACTTCAGTTCCTTTGGCTCAAGTTGTCCATGACCGTGGACACGGCTAATCGATTAGGTTTGAGTACTCTGCAGAGTTTTGCACACGTTCCCCACAAGATTTGATCGCCTCCGTGTATGTCCTCGCACTCCACGGTGTTTAAAGACCGGATGATCAAAACATGGTCTTTCAACGGGTCCCTCTGAATCCCTGTCGGTGCCCATCCAATCCTACCGTTCTTCTACATCTGCTAGCACCGCCTGTCCAGAGTCGCCGCGTTGTCCAACCAAGCCAGAGCCCATAATGACTTGTGGCTGTGCAGGTAAGCCTTGGGTCTTGAAAATATCCGTCCGTCTCTTTGAGCCTGGGTGAAGCTTTCCGCAGGATGTCATGGCCGTCCCCAGCATCCCGGGTCATCCACTGGGTTCTCCAGGGAGCCGATCAACCGTCCTTCACCCAGAGTTGCATTGCGTCCGAGGTCTTGAAAATCTTGTCTTAACCGGTCTTGATTATTTAATCAACCTCGCATCACTCGTGTTATGCACTCAACCAAAATCCCGTCTACTCAAGCATAGCAATATGAAATTTGTCGTCCCGGGGCCAAGTATCGGGGTTGTTGTGTGCCTACCACATGATTCTACAGTATATACTAAAATTTCCAAGTACCTAAGTAGCATGCAATTGGGCATAGGACGGTAGAACTATGATGCATAAACATAGGTGACAGTATGATCAAAGTGACTTGCCTGATGATGTTGACGAACAAGAATTTCTCGAGAAATAACTTGATAGACGACTCGTCACTCTCCGATGAAATTTATATAACAAACATATCATTCACATAAGCACTCATACTGGCAATCATTCTAACAATCAAAACAAAAGAGAGAGCGAATAGGAATCCGAAAGAAACTTCAAATAAGACTAGGGAGTCACTAAATAGTTTTTGTCTAGCAGAAAATAATACAAGGAACTAAGATATAAATCTAACTAAGATAAAATAGAGTATTTTTCACAAAACTATTTGAAAGTACTTCCAAACGGGATTTGAAACAGTGGGGAAACCAATTGGAAGTTACTAAGGAACTAGAATTGATTTCATGAAAACAAATAACAATAAAATAAAAACTTGTTGCAAAACTACTATTTAACTAACATAAACAAAACAATAATGTTTCTGAAATAATAAAGAAAATATTTTAAAACAAAGATAGAAAAGGAATTAGCCGAAATCCTAAAAGAGGTGAAACAGAAATTGTTTCACAAGAAACAGTGAGCTAAAATACTCAAATAATTCTGAAATTTTTTCCGCTGATAAATAAGATCACTAGTTATCAGCACCAAAAGGAATCAAATTAAAAGCTATTTTAAACTCCTAGAATAGGCAGAACAAGGTTTAAACGAAATCTGATCTAACTCAAATTTGAAAATTTCAAACATAGACAAATTATATGTTTTTAGAAACTACAGGAAATTTGTGAGCTACTGGAAAACGAATCAACTCTATTGGAACTCGGGATCAAAAGCTATGGGAAGAACAAGATTGAAACTATTCTGTTTTTGAACTAAATCTGAAAAATAAAACAAACAGGGAATCCATGTGGCGGCTTCTGATTGGCTGATGGGTGTGTGTGGCATAGGCTAAACAGCGAATGGCCGAAGTATAAGAAAAAGCTTCGGTTCACTTAACTGATGGACCGGTTCTTTTTAGAAAACCGAAGGGGTAAGTTACTCTAATCTACACCGTTGAAAATAGATCTAAGGGTAAAACTAAAACAAACAAAATAAGTAAAAGAAAAAAAAAGAAAGGAAAGAGGGGGACCTTACCGTGGCTGGGAGTTGCTCCCGTGCTGGCAATGGTGGCCGATGGGGGGGCTAGGGTCGGGGTGGAGCTCCGGTGGGGTGTGTCACCGGTGGGGAGGGGATCCGGCGGAGGGGGGGGCGGCGAGGCTCCAGGGAGGGGAGGGAGGCGAGGTGGAGGGACCTGCAGGGGGGCGACGGGATGGAGTTCCTGGGAAGGGCAGGAGCTTTTTCGTGGGGTGGGGAGGGAGTGCAGCGAGGTGGAGGGGGGCCGATGGGGTGGGGTGGCGACGGTGGGGAGGTGGTGGCGGGGTGGGGAGGGCTCGGCAGGGGCGAGGGGAAGATGCAGGGGCGATGGGAAGAAGCTCCGCTAAGTTCTCTGGTGCCGACTCTGGCGATGTGCAGGGGGAGGAGGAGGTGGGGAGAGGCGGTGGTTTCAACGGGAATGGAACGAGGAGGCCATGGGGGTTCTTATAGAGGCGACGGGAGGCGCTGGGAGGGAAGGTGCTTCGCGAATCCCGGAGGTGGGGATTCCTCTGTCCATGGCAGGAAAGTTCTGTGACGTGAAGAAAAACAGAGGTAGGAGATGATCTCTGTTGGGCCAGTTTTGGAAAGTGTCTTAATGGGCCAGCCCTTATTTCCATTTAATAGAGATTTCTTTCCTATTTTTAAAACTAGGAAACTAAAACGATAAAAGAGAAATCAAATCAATTCGGAATTAAGAGTTTCTATATAATAAAATTATCAGAAAAATAAAATATAAATGATGGGCATTTTTCCACGGCAAAAATAAGAACTTCAGAAAAAATTATTTTCACAAAATTGCCTAAAAGATTTATTTTCTTTTGCAAATAATTTTTCAAATGACCCTCTAAATTTTAGGGTTCAAATAACTTTCAAAATGCCCGTGGGTTTGAGGGTCATGTTCCTCCTCTCTAGAATGTATTTCCCGGCATTTCTTGCACGAAGAAAACAAATGGACATGCAAAAGAATTCAAATGCAAATATCTCCGTTCAAATTCTTTATAGTTGAAGAAGTCAGGTCATCTTCTCTCGTTGCTTTTAAAAGATTGAATTTGAATTCATCGGAGATGGGGAAAGTCATTTTATTCCCTCTCATTCAAAAGTTTTTGAAAAGTTTCAAATTTCACACAAGTTTCAATCACTCAGGCCAACAAACAAGCAATCAATCTAATAATTATATTAACAATCCAAAATTTATAATTTCGGGATGTTACAGTGGGCTTTGCTACTATAGCTGGATCTTATGATGTTCTTCCCCCTCTCACTTCTTGTGGTGAATTGAGTTTCCCCTTTGGATTTATCTTATCGGAGTGAGTCTTTGAGAACACTTGATGTATGTCTTGCACGTGTCTATCTGTTGTGATCAACTTGCGGGTTTGTGACAATTGGGAACCTATGCATATGGGTTGGCACACGTGGATTCATGTGAGTACTCGATGTATGTTTTGGTGATCAACTTGCGGGTTCGTGACATTAGGAACCTATGCATAGGGGTTGGCACACGTTTTGACTCTCCGGTAGAAACTTTGGGGCACTCTTTGAAGTTCTGTGTGTTGGTTGAATAGATGATTCTGAGATTGTGTGATGCATATTGTATAATCATGCCCACGGATACTTGAGGTGACAATGGAGTATTTAAGTGCTATTAGGGTCTTGGTTGATATGTATCTTAAGGTGTTATTCTAGTACGAACTCTATGATGGATCAAACGGAAAGAATAGCTTCGTGTTATTTTACTACGGACTATTGAATAGATCGATCAGAAAGAATAACTTTGTTGTAGTTTCGTACCCGACAATAATCTCTTCGTTTGTTCCCCGCTAGTAGTGACTTTGGAGTGACTCTTTGTTGCATGTTGAGGGCTAGTTATATGATCCAATTATGTTATCATTGTTGAGATAACTTCACTAGTAAAAGTATGAACCCAGGCCTTGTTTCCATGCATTGCAATACCGTTCGTGCTCACTTTTACCATTTGTTACCTTGATGTTTTTGTAATTTCATATTACAAAAACCTATATCTACCATCCATATTGCACTTGTTTCACCTTCTCTTCGCCGAACTAGTGCACCTATACAACTTACCATTGTATTGGGTGTGTTGGGGACACAAGAGACTCTTTGTTATTTGGTTGCAGGGTTGCTTGAGAGAGACCATCTTCATCCTACGCCTCCTGCGGATTGATAAACCTTAGGTCACCCAGTTGAGGGAAAATTTCTACTGTCCTACAAACCTCTGCACTTGGAGGCCCAACAACATCTACAAGGAGAAGGTTGCGTAGTAGACATCAAGATCTTTTCTGGCGCCGTTGCCGGGGAGTGAAGCGCCTTTGGTAAGTGGAAATTGGTAAGGAAACATTTTTATACCGTGCTGAAATTTATTGTCACTTGTCACTATGGAAACTGTTCCTTTGAGGAGTTTGTTCACAACGAACGGAAGCACGAGGAGTTGTTCCTCAACCTAAGTTACCTACTTAAAATATCTTTAATGAAATTCCTTCGGGTATGCTTGAGATACTGCTGACTAATCTATGTAGATGAAGTTTGTGGTTTATTTAAGCTTGTAGGTTTGCCCGAGGATGAGGTAAATAAGAAATTCTTTCCTTTATATTTGAAGGATATGGCGTTGACATGATATAGTCTATGTGATGATACTGGATCATGGGACTACAATCGGTTGAAATTGGAATTGCATCAAAAGTTTTATCCTATGCATTTAGTACATCGTGATCGGAACTTTATTTATAACTTTTGGCCTCGTGACAGGGAAAGCATAGCTCAAGCTTGGGGGAGGCTTAAATCAATGCTATATTCATGCCCCAATCATGAGCTCTCGAGAGAAATCATCACTCAAAACTTTTATGCTCGGCTTTCTCATGAAGATCGTACCATGCTTGACACTTCTTGTACCGGTTCTTTTATGAATAAGGATATTGACCACAAGTGGAATTTCTTGGAGAGAATCAAACGTAACTCTGAAGATTGGGAGATGGAGGAAGGTAAGGAGTCAGGTATGAATTTCCAGTTTGATTGCGTTAAATCTTTTGTTGAGACAAACACTTCTAGAGATTTTAGCGCTAACTATGGACTTGACTCTGAGATAGTAGCTTCTCTATGTGAATCTTTTGCTGATCATGTCGATCTTCCCAAAGAAAAGTGGTTTAAATATCATCCTCCTGTAGAAAGCAACATAGCCAAAACCAATCTAGTTGAGGAGAAAGTCATTGCTTTTAGTGATCATGTTGTTCCTTGTGCTTACACTGAGAAACCACCATACCCTGCTAGGATAAAGGATTATTCTAAAGCTCCAACTGTGATATGTAGGGGTTACATTAGGCCACTTGCAACCCTGAGGAGATTAGAGTTGAACCTAGTGTTGCTATTATCAAAGATCTCTTAGCCGAACACATAGACGGGCATGTTATCAAATTCTGTGAGGACTCCGCTAGAACTGCTAAACCTCATGCGAAAGACAAACACGGACCTGTAGTTGGCCTGCCCGTTGTTTCTGTCAAGATAGGAGATCATTGTTACCATGGTTTATGTGATATGGGAGCTAGTGTTAGTGCAATACCCCGTTCTCTATATGATGAAATCAAAGATGAGATTGCCCCTGCTGAGTTAGAACCCATTGATGTCACTATTACGCTAGCTAATAGAGACACTATCTGCCCTCTGGGAATTGTGAGAGACGTAGAAGTCCTGTGTGGTAAGACAAAGTATCCTACTGATTTCCTCGTCCTTGGTACTGCACAAGATAACTTTTGTCCCATCATATTTGGTAGACCCTTTCTCAACACCGTCAATGCTCACATTGATTGCATTAAGCAGACTGTCACAGTTAGTTTCGAGGGTGTGTCTCATGAATTTAACTTCTTCAAGTTTGGAAGACAAACCCATGAAAAAGAGTCGTCTGGAAGGGATGAAATTATTGCTCTTGCCTCTATTGCCGTACCTCCTACGGATCCTTTAGAGCAATGTCTGCTTGAGCATGAAAATGAGATGCATACGGAGGAGAGAGATGAGATAGATAAAATTGTCTTAGAACAATATCCTATTCTCAAGAATAATATGCCTGTTGAACTGCTTGGGGATCCTCCCCCACCAGAGGGTGATCCTGTGTTCGAGCTTAAACAGTTGCCTGATACTCTTAAGTATGCCTATCTTGATGAGAAGGAGATATATGATGTTGTTATTAGTGCTCTCCTCTCAGAGCACGAAGAGAAGAAGTTACTAAGAACTTTGAGGAAGCACCGTGCTGCTATTGGATATACTCTTGATGATCTTAAGGGTATTGGTCCCACTCTATGTCAGCACAAGATTAAAACCGATCCTGACTTTAAACCAGTTGCTGATCATCAAAGGAGATTAAATCCTAAGATGAAAGAGGTCGTTAGAAAAGAAATATTAAAGCTTCTGGAAGCAGGAATCATTTATCCTGTTACTCATAGTGATTGGGTAAGTCCAGTACATTGTGTACCTAAGAAGAGAGGTATCACCGTCGTTCCTAATGATAAGGATGAACTAATCCCACAAAGGATTATTACCGGCTATAGGATGGTGATAGACTTCCGGAAACTGAACAAGGCAACCAGGAAAGATCATTATCCTTTGCCGTTTATCGACCAAATGCTAGAAAGGCTATCAGAACACACACACTTCTGCTTTCTAGACCGTTATTCACGTTTCTCGCAAATACCTGTTGCACAATCTCATCAAGAGAAATCCATTTTCACCTGCCCCTTTGGTACCTTTGCCTATAGACATATCCCTTTTGGCTTATGCAATGCACCTGCCACCTTTCAAAGATGTATGATGGCTATACTCTCTGACTTTTATGAAAAGATTGTCGAGGTTTTCATGGATGACTTCTCCGTTTACGGGTCTTCCTTTGATGATTGCCTCAGGAACCTTGATCAAGTCTTAAAGAGATGCGAAGATACCAACCTCGTCTTGAATTGGGAGAAGTGCCACCTTATGGTTAATGAAGGCATCGTCTTAGGACACAAAATCTCTGAAAGAGGCATTGAAGTTGATAAGGCTAAGGTTGATGCAATTGAGAAAATGCCTTGCCCCACTGATATCAGAGGTATACGAAGTTTCCTAGGTCATGTAGGTTTCTATAGAAGGTTCATTAAAGACTTCTCTAAGATTTCTAGTCCTCTTACCAACCTCTTGCAGAAGGATGTTCCTTTTGTTATTGATGAGGATTGTGAGGAAGCTTTCGAAATACTTAAGAAGGCTTTGATAATCGCACCTATTGTTCAACCACCTGACTGGAACATTCCCTTTGAAATCATGTGCGATGCTAGTGATCATGCTGTTGGTGCTGTTCTAGGACAAAGAGCTGACAAGAAGTTGAATGTTATTCACTACGCTAGTAAAACTCTAGACAGTGCCCAAAGAAACTATGCCACTACGGAGAAGGAATTTTTAGCAGTCGTGTTTTCTTGTGAAAAGTTGAGATCTCATATAGTTGACTCCAAAGTCACTATTCACTCCGATCATGCTGCTATTAAGTACCTTATGGAGAAGAAAGACGCTAAGCCTAGGCTGATCAGATGGGTTCTCCTGCTACAGGAATTTGATTTGCACGTCGTTGACCAAAAGGGTGCTGATAACCCTGTAGCAGATAACTTGTCTAGGCTAGAGAATGTCCTTGATGACCCACGACCTATTGATGACAGCTTTCCTGATGAGCAATTAAATGTCATCCCCACTTCACATAGTGCATCGTGGTATGCTGATTACGCCAAATACATACCACCCAGTTTCACCTATCAGCAAAAGAAGAAATTCTTCTTCGATTTGAGACACTACTTTTGGGATGATCCTTACCTTTTTAAGGAAGGAGTAGATGGTGTTATTAGACGTTATGTGCCTGAACATGAACAGGGACAAATCTTGCAGAAGTGTCATTCCGAAGCCTACGGAGGACACCACGCTGGAGATAGAACTGCCCACAAGGTATTGCAATCAGGTTTCTATTGGCCCACTCTCTTCAAGGATGCCCGTAAGTTAGTCTTGTCTTGTTATGAATGCCAAAGAATAGGGAACATCAGTAAGCGTCAGGATATTCCTATGAACTATTCACTTGTCATTGAACCATTTGATGTCTGGGGCTTTGATTATATGGGACCCTTCCCGAGTTCTAATGGGTACACTCACATCTTAGTTGTTGTGGATTATGTCACTAAGTGGGTAGAAGCTATCCCCACTAAAAATGTTGATCACCACACCTCTATTAAGATGCTCAAAGATGTCATTTTCCGAAGATTTGGAGTCCCTAGATACCTGATGACTGATGGCGGTTCACACTTCATTCATGGTATTTTCCGCAAGATGCTCGCTAAGTATGATGTCAACCATAGAGTTGCATCTCCTTATCATCCTCAGTCTAATGGTCAAGTGGAGTTGAGTAATAGGGAGATCAAATTGATCCTACAAAAGACCGTTAATAGATCTCGAAACAATTGGTCTAGTAAACTTGACGATGCAGTATGGGCTTATAGGACTACTTATAAGAATCCCATGGGCATGTCGCCGTATAAAATGGTTTACGGTAAGGCCTATCATTTACCTCTTGAGCTGGAGCACAAAGCTTATTGGGCAATCAAAGAGCTCAACTTCGATTTCAAACTTGTCGGTGAGAAGCGGTTGTTTGATATCAGCTCATTAGATGAATGGAGGGCCCAGGCATATGAGAATGCCAAGTTGTTCAAGGAAAAGGTTAAGAGATGGCACGACAAACGAATACAGAAACGAAAGTTCAATGTAGGTGATTATGTCGTGCTATACAATTCTCATTTAAGATTCTTCGCACGCAAGCTTCTCTCTAAATGGGAAGGTCCTTACGATATCGAGGAAGTATATCGTTCCGGTGCCATCAAAATCAATAACACGGAAGGAAATTTTCCTAGAGTAGTAAATTGGAAAAGAACCAAGCATTAAATCTCTGGTACTCCCATAAATGTTGAGACCAATATCATCAATGTCATAACTCCAGAGGAGTACATAAGGGATGTTTATCGGCCTGTTTCAGACCCTAAAAATGAAGAGTTGTCTGTTTTGGTAAGAAATTGGACTCCGATGCTTTTCCAATAGGAAATTTCCCCCGTTTTGGAATTTTTGGAAAATTAGAAAAATAAAAAGCAGTCCGGAGAGCGCACGAGGCGGCCACAAGCTTGGCCACCGCCACCCCCTAGTGGCGGAGAGAGGGCTTGTCGGGACCTCGTGTGCCTCCCGGACTCCGTTTTCTTGCGGAGCACTCCTTCTGGTCCAGAAAAAATAAATATATATTTGCCCGAAGGTTTTGATCTCCGTATCGCACAGTCTTCCTCTGTTTTCGTTTCGAGCCTGTTTCTGTGGCAGATCTAGATCAGCATGACTTCCCCAAACGCTCCTAAGGACAAGATCTTCGAGAAGGTCATCAATCCCTACCTCACGGAAGTGCTGAAACACCCTCAATCTATCAAGATGAGCGAGGGATGCTGCACATCCGTGATGTTGAGGGGCCTAAGAAGACCGGAAGCATGGAGACGAGGCTTGAAGCAATGGAGCAACAGTTCTTCAAGTGCCAAGGGATGGTGGAGCATGGACTCAATGCCAACCACATTATGATCACGGAGTTCACCAGCAATCACAAGATGGATGCCATTGACATTGGGAAACACCTCTCCTGGCTCTATGACATGGTTGATCAACTTCAGGGCCAGATCTATGACCTGCAGAACCAAAATTGTGAGGATGAGTACAGATTTAAATCAATAAGGTTGGCTGCAGATTTGATGGAGCACCTATGCCTTGGAAGACGGAGGATCAGACTACTTCAACAACTCCACCACCATCACCACCAAAGGAAGACAACTAAGCATTGGTATGGGCAATCCCCTTGGCTTCTGCCAAGCTTGGGGGAGTTGCCCTGGTATCGTATCACCTTTATATCTTTTGTTTTTACCTTTGTTTTAGTTCTTTCCTTTTCAGTTTTTATTTCTTCTCTTAGAGGAATAAGTCTTGAGTGTTTAGTTTGAGTCTTTTGCTTTTGTCTATCCCCCGATGTATTCTAGCTTGCGAGCTATATAATAAAGAGTATCTTAGTCAAGGGCTTTGCTTTGTGCCTTGATCAAAAGTATGAAAAGAACGATAGCATGAAAGATCATGAGACGAACTTATGGAAAGTGATAACTTCACATATGACACGTATGATGATTGAAACTTGTTGAGAATAAATCAACATAGACCTCAATCATTGTTGCAATTAATAAGAAGTAATAAGGAAAGAGAGGTTCACATACAAATATATCATCTTAGGCACTTTTTACAATTGTGAGCACTCACCAAACTATTACATGCTTAGGAGTAGATGTTGCACAAGGAAGACAACATAATGAATTGTGTTTGCTTGGTTCCAAACAATGTTATATGATTAGAGATCCCTTAGCATGCGACGATTGCTTCCACCTCATATTAGCCAAAAATCCCACACCAAGTAGAGATACTAGTTGTGCATCCATAAACCTCCAACCCAGTTTTGCCATGAGAGTCCACCAAACCTACCTATGGATTAAATAAGATCCTTCAAGTAAGTTGTCATCGGTGCAAGCAATAAAAATTGCTCTCTAATATGTATGATCTATTAGTGTGTGGAAAATAAGCTTTGTACGAACCTGTGATGAGGAAGACATAAAAGCGACAAACTGCATAATAAAGTTCTTTATCACAGGAGGCAATATAAAGTAACATTCCTCCGCACTAAGAGGACACGCATTCAAACCTCAAAAGCGCATGACAACTCCTGCTTCCCTCTGCGAATGGCCTATCTTGTACCTTTACTTTTTGCCCTTGTAACAGTCATGGTGATCTTCACCAATTCCCTATTTTTGCCTTTGTCTTCGCTACCGTCACATGCTTGGGAGGATCTATATTCATATATCAACTTGGAGTAGAGTACTTATGCTTTATTATTGTTGACTTTACCCTTGAGGTAAATAGTTGGGAGGCAAAACTATAGGCCCCTGTCTTCTTCTGTGTCCAGCTGAAACTTTGACACCATGAGTACCACGTGGGTTGTAACAATTGTGGAAAACAAATGAGATGATTGAGTATGTGGATTTGCCTTACAAGCTCTTACTTGACTCTTTCTGATGTTGTGATAAATTGCAATTGCCTCAATGACTTTGGACTGTTGTTGGTTACTTCTCGGTAAGGTTTTTGCTTCATGCTTTGCTTTGTGAAGGAATTGTTACTTTCCCATAAGAATCTTTATGATGTATTGCTGTCCTATCTGTGATCATGATGCCCTCATGTCCGTATTATGTTTTATCGACACCTTCGTCCCTCAACATGTGGACATGTTTAAGGAACATGGTTTTCGTTTGAGGACAAGCGAGGTCTAAGCTTGGGGGAGTTGATACGTCCATTTTACATCATGATTTCATGTTGATATTTATTGCTTTATGGGCTGTTATATTACTTTTTGGTACCATATTTATGCCTTTTCTCTCTTATTTTGCAAGGTTTATTTGAAGAGGGAGAATTCAGGCACCTGGAATTATGGACTGGAAAAGGAGCAAATCTTAGTCCACTATTCTGCACATCTCCAAATGCCCTGAAAACTTACGTGGAATTTTTTGGGATTTTGTAAAAAATAGTGGGTGAAAGAAGTACCACAGGGGGGCTACCAGGGCGCCACAAGCCCTACCACCGCCACCCCCTGGTGGCGGAGGGCAAGCTTGTGGGCTACCTGACGGCCCACTAGCCCCCCTCTTTTGCTATATGAAGGGTTTCGTTCCAGAAAAAAAAATCAATGGGGAGGTTTTCCGTGGTTTCGCCGCCGCCACGAGGCGGAACTTGAGCAGATCCAATCTAGAGCTCCGGCAGGACGATCCTGCCGGGGAAACTACCCTCCCGGAGGGGGAAATCGTCGCCATCGTCATTACCAACACTCCTCTCGTCGGAGGGGAGGCATCTTCATCAACATCTTCATCAGCACCATCTCCTCTCCAATCCCTAGTTCATCTCTTATAACCAATCTCCGTCTCACGACTCTGATTGGTACTTGTAAGGTTGCTAGTAGTGTTGATTATTCTTTGTAGTTGATGCTAGTTGGATTACTTGGTGGAAGAGTTTTTGTTCAGATTCTTGATGCTATTCATTACACCTCTGATCATGATTATGATTATGCTTTGTGAGTAGTTACTTTTGTTCCTGAGGACATGGGATAAGTCATGTTAATAATAGTCATGTGAATTTGATATTCGTTCGGTATATTGATATGTTGTATGTTGTTTTTCCTCTAGTGGTGTTATGTGAACATCGACTACATAACACTTCACCATATTTGGGCCTAGAGGAAGGCATTGGGGAGTAGTAAGTAGATGATGGGTTGCTGGAGTGACAGAAGCTTAAACCCCAGTCTATGTGTTGCTTCGTAAGGGGCTGATTTGGATCCACTAGTTTAATGTTATGGTTAGACGTTGTCTTAATTCTTCTTTTGTAGTTGCAGATGCTTGCGAGAGAGGTTAATCATAAGTGGGATGCTTGTCCAAGTAAGGGCAGTACCCAAGCGCTGGTCTATCCACATATCAAACTATCAAAGTAACAAACGCGAATCATATGAACATGATGAAACTAGCATGACAGAAATTCCAGTGTGTCCTCGGGAGCGTTTTTCCTCCTATAAGACTTTGTTCAGGCTTGTCCCTTGCTACAAAAGGGATTGGGCCACTTGCTGCACCATTGCTACTACTTGTTACTTGTTAATTTTCGCTTGCTACGTTTCACCTCACTACACCATCACCTGTTACCGCTACATTCAGTGTTTGCAGTTATTACCTTGCTGAAAACCATTTATCAGAGCCTTCTGCTCCTTGTTGGGTTCGACACTCTTAGTTATCGAAAGGACTACAATTGATCCCCTATACTTGTGGGTCATCAAGACTCTTTTCTGTCGCCGTTGCCGGGGAGGTTAGCGCTTGAAGGTATATCTTTAGATCTTGCAATCGAATCTTTTTTGTTTCTTGTTCTTTCGCTAGAAAACTCAAAAAAATGGAATTGAGGATGCCTCATATGCTCCATCTTTTGAATGTCTTTCATGAGCATGATGGGAAGGAAAATTGTGCTCAAGTGCTGAAAGAAGAATTACATAGAATTCTTGGCATAGAATATGTGAATGATGAGCATGATTGCAATGTTCTTAGGATGAATTCTTTGAATACCCATGATCTAATGATATGCAAAGCCACAAGCTTGGGGATGCTATATTTGATGAAGATGATCTTTTTAGTTCTTCCACTTTGAATGATCAAAATTATTATGATGAAAGCATGCCCCTATCTATGATGATTATTGTGAGGATACTTATGCTTTAAAGAAGAGGGATGATAAAACTTGTCATACTCTCGAGAACCCTTTTGCTAAACCTTGCTTTTTCATTGTGGACACAATTTTTAGTGCTCAAGTCTTTTATGATACTCCCACTACTATTCTTGGGAATAGATTTCCTTATGTGGAGAGTAGTAGAATTTCTATGCTTGTAGATCATGAAAAGAATGCTTTAGGTGCTGGTTATATTGTTGAATTCATTCATGATGCTACTGAAAATTACTATGAGAGAGGATCATATGCTTCTACTTATTGCAATAGTATCAAGCTTCCTCTCCATATGTTGAAATTTTTGAAGCTATGCTTGTTTTGCCTTCCTATGCTAGTTGATTCTTGCTCCAATAAATTGTATGATAACAAAATCCCTATGCATAGGAAGTGGGTTAGACTTAAATGTGCTAGCCATTTGCTCCATGCTGCTCTCTTGTGTTTCAATCCTTACCTTTTATGTGAGCATCATTGAAATCAATGCCTAGCTAAGGGCGTTAAACGATAGCGCTTGTTGGGAGGCAACCCAATGAATAAATTTTTCTTTGCTTTTTGCTTCCTGTTTTTTTCTCCACACCATCATAATTCTGTTATGATTGTGTTTTTTGTGTTTCTTTTTGCGTTTGTGCCAAGCAAAACCGTTATGATTAGTCTTGGGGATGAACGTTTGGTCATGCTGGAAAAGACAGAAACTTTCTGATCACGAAAAGAATTTTCATTTTTTTTATCTAAGAGCTTTTGAGTTGATTCTTTTTTGTTCTGATTGATACGAAAATTCTTCAGACTGTCGTAATTGTTAAGAATTTTTGAAGTACCAGAGGTATACGGAATATACAGATTGCTACAGACTGGTCTGCTGTTAACATATTCTGTTTTTGTTTTGTTGGTTGCTTATTGTGATGAAACTATGGATAGTATCGGGGGAGTATTAGCCATGGAAGATTGAAAATACAGTAACCCAACATCAGAATAAGTATAATTTAAGTTTGCTACATTACCTAAGGAAGTGGTGGTTTGCTTTCTCATACTAATGTTATAACGAGTTTCTGTTTAAGTTTCGTGTTGTGAAGTTTTCAAGTTTTGGGTGAAGTTCTTATGGACAAAGAGATAAAGAGTGGCAAGAGCTCAAGCTTGGGGATTCCCAAGGCACCCCAAGAGATTCAAGGATGCCGTAAAAGCCTAAGCTTGGGGATGCCATGGGAAGGCATCCCCTCTCTCGTCTTCAATCCATCGGTAACGTTACTTGGGGTTATATTTTTATTCACCACATGTTATGTGTTTTGCTTGGAGCGTCTTGTATCGTAGGAGTCTTTTATTTTTGTTGTGTCACAATCATCCTTGCTGCACACCTCGAGAGAGAGACATGCACTCACCGTGATTTTGTCGAGCTTCACTTATATCCTTTGGTAGACAATTCAGCTCACATGTGTTTCACTTATATCTGTAGAGATAGTTGATTTTTCTCTATGTGCTTCACTTATATCTTTTAGAGCGCAGCAGTACGTGGCTTGGTAGTTGATCTATGCTTTGAAAGTAGTCTCAAAAGTGGTAGTTATCCAAAGGGATACGAAAACTTCCACCTTCATGTACATTGAATAGTTAGAGAAGTTTGATTCATCTCAATTAGTTTTTAGTTGTGGTTTTGGTAATATTGAAGTCATGCTAGTAAGGTGTTGTGGATCTAGAAATACTTGTGTTGAAGTTAGTGATTCCTGTAGCATGCACGTATGGTGAACCGCTATGTTATGAAGTTTGAGCATGATTAGTTTATTGATTGTCATCCTCTCTGTAGCGGTCGGGATCGTGCGATGGTTTATACCTACCAACCCTTCCCCTTGGAGTATGCGTTGAATGCTTTGTTTCGATTACTAATAAAACTTTTGCAACAAGTATATGAGTTCTTCTTGACTAATGTTGAGTCCATGGTTTATATGCACTTTCACCTCCCACCATCACTATCTTCTTTAGTACCGTGCAACTTTCGCCGGTGCATAAACCTACCATATAGCCTCCCTCAAAATAGCCACCATACCTACCTACTATGGCTTTTTCAAAGTCATTCCGAGATATATTTCCATGCAACTACCACCATGACATGTGCCATCACGTCTACATTGCCATTGCATGATCATAAGATAGCTAGCATGATGTTTCCATTAATGTCTATGCCATGCTAGATCTTTGCCACGGTACACTACCGAAGGCATTCCATATAGAGTCATCGTTGCTCTAAGTTTTGAGTTGAAAGTGTGATGATCATCATTGATGGAGTATTTTCACATGTGAGGAAATAAAATAGGCCAAAGAATCCCACGAAAAAAGAGAGGCCAAAGAGCCCACTAAAAAAATATGAGAGAAAAAGAGAGAAGGGACAATGCTACCACCTTTCCACACTTGTGCATATTAAGCACCATGATCTTCATGATTGAGAGTCTCTCATTTTGTCACCACCATATAGCTAGTGGGAAATTTTCATTATATAACTTGGCTTGTATATTCCAATGATAGGCTTCCTCAAAATTGCCTTAGGTCTTCGTGAGCAAGCAAGTTGGATGCACACCCACTAGTTTTCTTTAAGAGCTTTCACATACTCCTAGCTCTAGTGCATCATTTGTATGGCAATCCCTACTCGTTCACGTTGATATCTATCGATGAGCATCTCCATAGCTCATTGATATGCCTAGTCAATGTGACCATCTTCTCCTTGTTTGCCTTGCAACCTCCACCACACTCCACACCACTTATAGTGCTAAAACCATGGCTCACGCTCATGTATTGCGTGAGAGTCGAAAAAGTTTGAGAAAGTAAAGGTGTGAAAACAATTACTTGGCCAATACCGGGGTTGTGCATAATTTAAATTTGTTGTGCAAGGATGATAGAGCATAGCCAGACTATATGATTTTGTAGGGATAACTTTCTTTTGGCCTTGTTATTTTGAAAGTTTGTGATTACCTTGCTAGTTTTCTTGAATTATTATCGTTTCCACGTCAATGGAAAACTATTGTTTTGAATCTAATGGATCTGAACATTCACGTCACATAAGAGGAGTTACAAAGGACATCTATGCTAGGTAGCATGAAAGCATCAAAAATTCATTCTTTATCACTTCCCTACTCGAGGACGAGCAGGAGTTAAGCTTGGGGATGCTTGATACGTCTCCAACGTATCTATAATTTTTGATGGTTCCATGTTATTATCTTGTCAACTTTGGATGTTTTATATGCATGAATATGCTATTTTACATCTTTTTTGGGACTAACCTATTAACTCAGTGCCAAGTGCCAGTTTCTGTTTTTTCCGTGTTTTTGGCCCATTTTGAGATGGAGTCCAAATGGAATGAAACTTTACGATGATTTTTTTGGGCCAAAAGAGACCCCCGAAGCTTTGGAAGAAGGCCAGAAGAGCCACGAGGGAGTCACAAGCCCTGACGCTGCCACCAGCCCCCTAGGTTGCCCAGGGCACGCTTGTGACCTCCTCGTGGGCCCAACCGACGTAATTCCACCGCCATAAATTCCTATAAATTCAGAAACCCCCAAAAAGAAACCTAGATCGGGAGTTCCGCCGCTGCAAGCCTTTGTAGCCACCAAAATCCAATCTGGAGCACGTTCCGGCACCCTGCCGGAGGGGGAATCCATCTCCGGTGGCCATCTTCATCATCCCGGCGATCTCCATGACGAGGAGGGAGTAGTTCTCCCTCGGGGCTGAGGGTATGTACCAGTAGCTATGTGTTTGATCTCTCTCTCTCGTGTTCTTGAGATGTCTTGATCTCGATGTACCGTGGGCTTTGCTACTATAGTTGGATCTTATGATGTTCTTCCCCCTCTCCCTGCTTGTAATGAATTGAGTTTCCCCTTTCGAGTTATCTTATCGGATTGAGTCTTTGAGAACACTTGATGTATGTCTTGCACGTGTCTATCTGCTGTGATCAACTTGCGGGTTTGTGACAATTGGGAACCTATGCATATGGGTTGGCACACGTGGATTCATGTGAGTACTCGATGTATGTTTTGGTGATCAACTTGCGGGTTCGTGACATTAGGAACCTATGCATAGGGGTTGGCACACGTTTTGACTCTCCGGTAGAAACTTTGGGGCAATCTTTGAAGTTCTGTGTGTTGGTTGAATAGATGATTCTGAGATTGTGTGATGCATATTGTATAATCATGCCCACGGATACTTGAGGTGACAATGGAGTATCTAAGTGACATTAGGGTCTTGGTTGATATGTATCTTAAGGTGTTATTCTAGTACGAACTCTATGATGGATCAAACGGAAAGAATAGCTTCGTGTTATTTTACTACGGACTATTGAATAGATCGA
This sequence comes from Hordeum vulgare subsp. vulgare, assembly GCF_904849725.1. Taxonomy (NCBI): domain Eukaryota; kingdom Viridiplantae; phylum Streptophyta; class Magnoliopsida; order Poales; family Poaceae; genus Hordeum; species Hordeum vulgare. The sequence goes on from NC_058520.1 coordinate 111,677,761, forward strand.
TCAGAAAGAATAACTTTGTTGTGGTTTCGTACCCGACAATAATCTCTTCGTTTGTTCCCCGCTATTAGTGACTTTGGAGTGACTCTTTGTTGCATGTTGAGGGCTAGTTATATGATCCAATTATGTTATCATTGTTGAGATAACTTCACTAGTAAAAGTATGAACCCTAGGCCTTGTTTCCATGCATTGCAATACCGTTCGTGCTCACTTTTACCATTTGTTACCTTGATGTTTTTGTAATTTCATATTACAAAAACCTATATCTACCATCCATATTGCACTTGTTTCACCTTCTCTTCGCCGAACTAGTGCACCTATACAACTTACCATTGTATTGGGTGTGTTGGGGACACAAGAGACTCTTTGTTATTTGGTTGCAGGGTTGCTTGAGAGAGACCATCTTCATCCTACGCCTCCTGCGGATTGATAAACCTTAGGTCACCCACTTGAGGGAAAATTGCTACTATCCTACAAAACTCTCCACTTAGAGGCCCAACAACGTCTACAAGGAGAAGGTTGCATAGTAGACATCAGTCACCTTGGGGATCACCTATTCTCTTCGTGTCCAAGAAGGATGGGACAATCCGACGTTGCGTCGATTACCGTTCTCTCAATGAGGTCACGATCAAGAACAAGTATCCACTCCCCAAGATTGAAGACTTGTTCGACCAGCTGAATGGAGCAAAGGTATTCTCCAAGATCGACCTCCGATCTGGATATTACCAACTAAAGATTTGACCTGAAGACATTCTGAAGACGGCATTTGTGACCCGGTATGGTCTGTACGAATGCACTGTCATGTCCTTTCGATTGACGAATGCCCCAGCTTACGTCATGTACCTCATGAATAAGGTCTTCATGGAATACCTGGACAAGTTTGTCGTCGTATTCACTCATGGCATATTAATATTTTCCAAGTCTGAAGACGAGCATGAGCAACACTTGAAGCTAGTATTGGAGAAGCTTCGAGAGCACCAACTGTATGCCAAGTTCAGCAAGTGCCCGTTTTGGCTGAACGAAGTTGGATTCCTGGGTCATACCATGACAGCAAGTGGATTGGCTGTTGCTCCCTCTAAGATTACCACGGTAACCAACTGGGAATCGCCAATCGACGTGAAGGAAGTCAGGAGTTTCCTCGGACTCACAGGATATTACCGCAAGTTCGTAGAAGGATTCTCCCGCATTGCGCGACCTATGACTCAACTCCTGAAGAAAGGCAAGAAGTTCGATTGGACTCCGGAGTGTGAGGCAAGCTTCCAAGAGTTGAAGAAGAGGTTAACCACCGCCCCGGTATTGGCCACTCCAGATATCAGCAAGGAGTTCGTGATATATTGCGATGCCTCAAGGACCGGGCTAGGTGGGGTTCTAATGCTGGATGGCAGGGTTGTGGCATACTTGTCATGGAAACTGTGCCTGCATGAGGAAAATTATGCCACCCATGATCTCGAGTTGGCAGCAGTAGTACATGCCCTGAAGACATGTCGACATTACCTTATGGGGAAGCAATGTGAAATATACACCAACCACAAGAGTCTGAAGTATATCTTCACCCAAAGGGAATTGAATATGAGGCAACGGAGATGATTGGAGTTAACCAAAGACTACGACCTCAGCATTCAATATCACCCTGGTAAGGCAAATGTAGTGGCTGATGCCTTGAGTCGGAAGACCAGCACCTTAAACGTCATGCTTAAGGAAAGGCAGACCGCCTTGTATGAAGAATTGGAAAACTTCGGATTGGAACCGGTGGAACCAGGATTCCTAAAAAACCTCGAAGTCAAGCCAACGCTGGAAGACGACATCAAGGGAGCCCAGAAGGGTCACAAGAGCATCAAAGGGATCAAGAAGAAGATTCTAGAAGGCAAGGCCCCAGGATTCCTGGAGGATGATCAAGGAGTGGTGTGGTTTGGGAAACGTTTATGCGTACCTAATGACCCACAAGTATAGGCTATCAATCGTAGTCCTTTTGATAAGTAAGAGTGTCGAACCCAACGAGGAGCAGAAGGCTCTGATAAACGGATTTTAGCAAGGTAATAACCGCAAGCACTGAAAGTAGCGGTAACAAGTGATTGTGTAGCGAGGTGAAACGTAGAAAGCAAAAAGTAACAAGTAACAAGTAGTAGCAACGGTGCAGCAAGTGGCCCAATCCCTTTTTTAGCAAGGGGCAAGCCTGAACAAAGTCTTATAGGAGGAAAAATGCTCCCGAGGACACACGGGGATTTCTGTCATGCTAGTTTCATCATATAATTCGCGTTCGTTACTTTGATAGTTTGATATGTGGGTGGACCGGCGCTTGGGTACTGCCCTTACTTGGACAAGCATCCCACTTATGATTAACCTCTCTCGCAAGCATCCGCAACTAAAAAATAAGAATTAAGACAAAGTCTAACCATAGCATTAAACTAGTGGATCCAAATCAGCCCCTCACGAAGCAACTCATAGACTGGGGTTTAAGCTTCTGTCACTCCAGCAACCCATCATCTACTTACTACTTCCCAATGCCTTCCTCTAGGCCCATATATGGTGAAGTGTTATGTAGTCGATGTTCACATAACACCACTAGAGGAAAAGACAACATACAGCTTATCAAAATACCGAACGAATATCAAATTCACATGACTATTATTAACATGACTTATCCCATGTCCTCAGGAACAAAAGCAACTACTCACAAAACATAATAATAATCATGATCAGAGGTGTAATGAATAGCATCAAGGATCTAAACATAAACTCTTCCACCAAGTAATCCAACTAGCATCAACTACAAAGAGTAATCAACACTACTAGCAACCTTACAAGTACCAATCGGAGTTGCGAGACGAAGATTGGTTACAAGAGATGAACTAGGGATTGGAGAGGAGATGGTGCTGATGAATATGTTGATGAATATGCCTACCCTCCGACAAGAGGAGTGTTGGTGATAACGATGGCGATGATTTCCCCCTCTGGGAGGGAAGTTTCCCCGGCAGGATCGTCCTGCCGGCGCTCTAGATTGGATCTGCTCAAGTTCCGCCTCGTGGCGGCGACGAAACCACGAAAAAGCTCCATCTTGATTTTTTCTGGACCAAGACGCTTCATATAGCAAAGGATGGGAGCTAGTGGGCCGTCAGGGAGCCCATAAGCCCCCACTCCGCCACCAGGGGTGGCGGTGTCAGGGCTTGTGGCGCCCTGGTAGCCCCCCTTCGGTAGTTCTTTCACCCAGTATTTTTTATATAATCCCAAAAAAATCCTCGTAACTTTTCAGGGCATTTGGAGATGTGCAGAATAGTGAACTAGGATTTGCTCCTTTTCTAGTCCAGAATTCCAGCTGCCTGAATTCTCCCTCTTCAAATAAACCTTGCAAAATAAGATTGAAAAGGCATGAATATGGTACCACAAGTAATATAACAGCCCAAAAAGCAATAAATATCAACATGAAACCATGATGCAAAATGGACGTATCAGTACCCAACAAGGCTGAACTCAAGGAACTCATCCTACGGGAAGCTCATGATGCACCCTACTCCATTCACCCCGGTGGTACCAAGCTGTATCAAGATCTCCGAGAAAGATTCTGGTGGCACGGCATGAAGAGGGAAATCGCGTCGTATGTGGCCAAGTGTGTTGTGTGTCAGCAAGTTAAAGTTGAGCATCAGCGACCCGCAGGACTCCTACAACCTCTCGAGGTGCCGGAATGGAAGTGGGACAAGGTAGGGATGGATTTCATTACCGGCCTACCAAGGTCTAGCAAGGGCCATAACTCGATATGGGTTGTTCTCGACCATTTGACCAAAGTGGCCCATTTCATCCCTGTCAACACCACTTATGACGGGAACAAGTTGGCTAGTCTATATCGAGCGCATAGTAAGCCTTCATGGAGTTCCCAAGGAGATTGTACCTGACCGAGGCACGCAATTCACCTCAAGGTTTTGGAGGAAACTTCAGGAAGCCCTCGGTACCAAGCTCTCTTTCAGCACCGCCTTCCACCCGCAGACGAGAGGACAGACAGAAAGGGTGAATCAGATACACGAAGATATGCTCCGCGCATGCGTCCTAGCGCACAGAGCCAAATGGGAAGATTGTCTGTCGTTCGCTGAGTTTTCATACAACAACAGCTACCGGTCCAGTCCCCAAATGGCCCCGTTTGAAGTGTTGTACAGACGGAAAGGCCGCACCCCACTCAACTGGTCAGAAACTGGAGACCGACTGATTTTCGGACCAGAAGATTTGCACCGGGCAGAAGAGAAGGTGCGAGTAGTCCAAGAAAATATATAAGCAGCCAAGTCGCGACAAAAGAGTTATGCGGACTCTCGCCGCAGGAATGTGGAGTTCATTCCTGGAGATCTGTTGTAGCTCCGTGTCACACCTCTCAAGGGAACCAAGCGTTTCCACGTTAAGGGGAAACTCGCTCCAAGATTCATTGGGCCATTTATGATCACGGCAAGGCGTGGAGAGGTCGCTTATCAGTTGGAGTTACCTCCGGAACTTTCGGGAGTGCACAACATTTTCCATGTGTCACGGCTTCAGAAGTGTCTCCAAACGCCAAGTCATCCCGATCCTTACAAGGACATTGATCACCGGGCCATTGACCTTCAGTCTGATCTCACCTACCGCGAGAGGCCAATCCGCATTCTGGATGAAGCAGAGCGATGCACCCGAAGCCGCACCATCAAGTACTTCAAGGTTCAATGGAGCAACCACACCGAAGCGGAAGCTACCTGGGAGCGTGAAGACTATCTCCGATCTGAGTTTCCAGACCTTTTTAGCACCTAGCTTAGGAATCTCGGGGACGAGATTCTTGTAAGGGGGATAGGTGTGTCACACCCTATTTTTGCTACCACCTGTCTGTGTTGTAAAATTCTAAGCTTGCTAAAACATTTTCAAAACTAATGTTGTGAGTGCCATGATTGACATTGAATGCTTGTATGCTTGATCATGTGAGGTTTTAAAACCCTAAACTCCTTTGGTATTATACTGATTTCCAAAAACCTTTGCTCACCAAAGTAAAACCACCTTGAGTTGCACTACATGTCCTTGATAGCAAGCAATGCTTCTACTCATATTTGGTAATCTGATTTTTACCTATCTTTATATTTCAAAACCACAAAAATAATTATTTTTGTGATTATTTTTAATTAAATAACCTGTCCATTTCTGAGGCCAGAATTGGTATTCCAATATGGGAAAATACTTTTCTGCCTTGGAAAAATCTGATTAAATTTAGAGATGATCAGAAGGACATATATTTTTCATGCATAGGATTTTAAACCCCATTTTATATTATATTTATTGATTAAAACTATAAAAACTATTTCTGGCTGTTTTGGCATTTTGAAATATTTCCAAAGGAAATATTCTAAATAAATTCCTAGAAAATTCCAGTGGTATCCCTAAGCCTTGTTTGGTGTCCACATAAAGTTTCACCTTGATCAAAGGTGGACAAGGACCCCAAATAACCCAAAAACCTTGTTTGTCCAGAATCAAGTTAGAGCAACTCTACATAGCAAAGTTTGTCCAATAAGGCTAAAACTTTGCAGGAGTGCCTAATACCTCAAATGAGTGTTCTACACCAAAAATGGGATTTGTGGGACTTAGTTTGCCCACACTCCCTTTGGAAGGAACAGATCTGGTCATATTGGAGTGATTTCAAGTTTACAAAGCTAAACTTATCCTTTGGAGCTCAAATTTGGTGGAACTCCATGGTTTACCACCAAAATCAAACCTGTTAAGTCTCAGCACCACTGGTGGGGTGCAACCCCCTAAAGCCACTGTCGAACACCTTCTGGCAGATAGGAAAAAGCCACCTTAGCCATAGCTAAACCAAACTCCTTTGCTTCAAACTCTTAGATTAAGTGGCCAGTACCTGTATCTAACCCCAGTCAACTGGCCCCTCACTGGTTCAAAGTGGAAAGGCCAAAAACCCCAATTTAGACCTCAGTTCATGACTGACAACACCAGTATTTCTTGCCTCCTTTGACCAGCTGAAGCTCCCACTAAAATCAAACGGCTAGCCACACCCCCAGCAAGTGCCAGGACATGCTAGACACGTCCAAAGTGCCCCGGAATGCACCAGCATGCCGTGCATGCCAAAACTGCGCTCTGGCCGCGCTACAGGGAGTCACCGAGGTGGGGGCGACCCCCTCGGCCAGTTCCAGCCTCCCCCGAGATGTCCAACGTCTTCCCCGACAACCCCTCTGCGTCGGGCAAGCCTCAGGGCCCCTCCGCTCTCGCGCTAGAGCTCGCGCGACGCATGCACGCGCGCTCCAGAACCGGCCAAGGTTGCGCGGCCATGAATGCATGACTCTCCTCTCTCTCTCTCTCTCTCTCTCTCTCTACAGCAGATGGTTCGGGCGGTCCAATACCACGTCCTGAGACCGTGGTTTCAACCCCAACCTCTCTCTGCACTCCCATGCGCGCCACGGTGAGCCACCGACGCTCCCGAGTCTGCTCAGCGTCGCGGGCCTATAAATAGCCCCCCCTCGCTCGAGAACCCCTCAGATAGCTTCGCCACGATCACTAGTACCTCCCTAGCCACCCCAGCAAACCAGCACAACCCCGGTGCTCGAGATCGACCGAGGCCCCTCCGCCTCGGAGCTCCAGTCGATCTCCGGCTACACGACGGCTCCTGCGCCCCTCGACCCACCAAACTGACCCCCTTGATCCCAGGAAGCTTTCCCCCAACTCGCCCGAGCTTTTCCGTGTCTCTAGCCACTCCCTCGACCACTTCCCGAAACTCCTCCGCCACGGCCTCCTCGTCGCCGGCGAACCCCAGCCTCCCTGTCATTGTTTTGACCACCAGCAGGTAGGTGACGGTCAGGCAAACCCATTCCTGTGTTCATTGGGGCATGAGAGTGTCGGCAACCTCGTCGGCGTCCTCCTCCTCCTCTCTGGCCGGAGGTAGGAGACGACTCCAACAGGTGTGCCCCACCTGTCGGTGGCCCAGCCTCCTCCCCCGCGCTGGCCTCGGCCACTAACCGCAGGGCCCCGCGCGTCAGGTTCAAACCTGACGGTGCGCGCGCCTAGGCAGGCCCTCGGCTGGCCATGGGCCAGCCCAGCTCTGGGCCGAGCCAGGCCAGAGCTAGCCTCTTTTTCTTTTTATTTCTAAACTTGGATTTCTAAGATTTTTATAAAAACATTTAACCAGTGTAAAAATATAATTCGTCCACTGTTATTTTTCTAAAAATGTGTAGTATTTAATGATATGCTTAGATGAATTTTCCAGCAACTATTCTATTTTATAATAATAAGAAGGCTAAAATGAAATAGTTTTGCTTCTGCTTGGTTGTTTTCAAAAATATTCCTTCAAAGAAAACTAAGGCAAATATTTTTTAAATGATATCTTAGATTTATCAAAGATAGGGAACATTTTAAAAATAACTTTGTGGACTGTTTCTGTGTGAGCTACTTGTTATTTATTGTTTTATCGACGATAGAAAATCCGTGTGATGAGGGAATCGGAGCGGAAGACCTCGAAGACCCCGGATACTTAGCTGACCAAGGCAAGCAGCCCTTTGACGATGATTGAGCATATTTTACTTTGCATGTTAAATAGCAAGTATTCCCGTTGCATATGATCACAAGTGCCGGTAATCATTTGATATGATTTTACCGAAGGCTCCCTCGGAGCACATGCATTGAGCTTGACTCTACCCCTTAGGGTCATGCTAATACCATCTTGACAAGTAAAGATAGTAGTAGCACTATCATGAGCATGATGTTGTCATAAAGGAGTTTATGAAAACCCCGTCGGGTGCCACTAATGCCCGAGGGTGATGATGAGTTAGGTGGTCACTTTTGGTGAAGTGATGCACCCAGTATTTGTGTGAGTAAGGTTTCGGAAATGGGATTAGATTTATGATGTGTCGACCGTCCCAACCTTACCAGTACGACCACGTTACCCCTTATGGGACGGGGCTATGTTAATTACTCTGATCGGTGCTAGCAAAGAGCCACATTACTAGTGGCGGGAGTGATATGTGGTCACTCTCGTGATGGGGTCGTGCCGGGTAGGACGACTATGCCATTTTTATGAGTTCCAGTCACACTGTTGGTCTCCGCATGGTTGGTACTGTCCAGAGTTGGTGCTCGTAAGACGTACAACATGTGGGCTGGGTACCAATCGAGTGGACCTCTTTGTCTAGTATCATCAGGGGAAACGCATTGATTGGGTACTTACCTCGGGTATGTGCTATACCGGGAGTCGTGGATGACACGGAAGTTTCCCGGATCTCGTGGGTCCAGCGTACTACCTCTGCAGAATGTAAACTATTCAAATATCCGTGTCCACGGTCAAGGACAGTTGGGTAATCCTGCTTAAACTATGTCCTGATATTTCCGCATAAACCAAGTGTGCGTGAGTTGTGTGTGTGTGTGGTGATGAGAAAGGTGTTGCTATGATAGCAATGATATGACCAAGTTCGGTGACTTGGCATATAGGGTGAACCCGGATGGTTTAGCCCTCGACAGATATATCGATATTTGTAACATGTTCTTCAAGAGTAATTATTTAACTTGATGCATATTCATGATCATTCCACCCAGTGGAGTTACACTAGAGATGCATGATATTGTTATCCTTCACTTTCATTGATTATATCATGGGTTGTTTGCGAGTACATTCAAAGTACTCATTGGCTTGCCACTGGTTATGTTATTGACCAGACATGGAAGGACCAGAGTTTGGAGATGAGTACGTCTTCGGAGACACCCCTGCGAACTAGGACGCTTCCGAGTCCGAATGCATGTCGGTGTAGGCTTGATGGCATGGGCACCCGCTTAGCCCCTTTGTTTTCCGCTATTAGTGTACTCGTGTGATTTGGCCTTAGGCCCTGTCTTGTGAACTTGACCCTTCGGTCACGTGATGTAATAATCGGTACTTGGGTGTAAGACTCTTTATTCAGTATCTGTGTTCGGTGAGCATTGATCTCTGGGATCACTGAGCACGGCGATTCTCGACTAGTAAGTCGGGGTCCCCACAGTTTTTCAAAGGAATACCTAGATAGAGCTACTTGAACATGGAGCATTAAGATCTATGGAGATAGATCAAAATGCTAAACCAGAACTTTCAAATGAAATGCATGCCTTGACAAGTTTCTGAAGGAGTTCAAAATAGATCAACAAAGAAAGAGTTCTTGGCTGTGTTGTAAGGTGTGAATTTGAGTAAGACTCAAAAGCCCGACCACGGCAGAAGAAAGAGAAAGGACGAAGGTTGTCCCCTGTGACCTAGCCGTAGACTCTAGAGTAAGCCATGTTGTGTACCGCACCTGATGTGTGCCTTGCCACAAGTCTGTTAAGAGGTACAGAGAGTGATCCAGGATTGAATCACTGAACAGCGGTCAAAGTTATCCTTAGTAACTAATGGACTAAGGATTTTTTTTCTCGATTATGGAGGTGGTTAAAGAGTTCGTCGTAAAGGGTTACGTTGATGCAAGCTTTGACACTAATCCGAATAACTATGAGAAGTAAAACGGATTCGTATAGTAGAGTAGATATTTGGAGTATTTCCGAATAGCGCATAGTAGCAGCATCTATACGATGACATAAAGATTTGTAAAGCACACACGGATCTGAAAGTTTCAGAACCGTTGACTAAAACCTCTCTCACGAGGAAGACGTGATCAGACCCCAGAACTATATGGGTGTTGGATTCGTTAAAATCACATGCTGATGTGAACTAGATTATTGACTCTAGTGCAAGTGGGAGACTGTTGGAAATATGCCCTAGAGGCAATAATAAATTAGTTATTATTATATTTCCTTGTTCATAATATTTTTTTATTATCCATGCTATAATTGCATTGATTGGAAACTCAAATACATGTATGGATACATAGACAACACACTGTCCCTAGTGAGCCTCTAGTTGACTAGTTCGTTGATCAAAGATGGTCAAGGTTTCCTGACCATAGGTAAGTGTTGTCACTTGATAACGGGATCACATCATTGGGAGAATCATGTGATGGACAAGACCCAAATTATATACGTAGCATATTGATCGTGTCATTTTATTGCTATTATTTTCTGCGTGCCAAGTATTTATTCCTATGACCATGAGATCATATAACTCACTCGCACCAGAGGAATAACTTGTGTGTATCAAATGTCACAATGTAACTGGGTGACTATAAAGGTGCTCTACAGGTATCTCCGAAGGTGTCCGTTGAGTTAGTATGGATCAAGACTGGGATTTGTCACTCCGTGTGACGGAGAGGTATCTCGGGGCCCACTCGGTAATACAACATCACACACAAGCCTTGCAAGCAATGTGACTAAGTGTAAGTCACGGGATCTTGTATTACGGAACGAGTAAAGAGACTTACCGGTAATGAGATTGAAATAGGTATGCGGATACCGACGATCGAATCTCGGGCAAGTAACATACCGAAGGACAAAGGGAATGACATACGAGATTATATGAATCCTTGACAGTGAGGTTCAACCGATAAGATCTTCAGAGAATATGTAGGATCCAATATGGGCATCCAGGTCCCACTATTGGATATTGACCGGCGAGTGCCTCGGGGCATGTCTACATAGTTCTCGAACCCGTAGGGTCTGCACACTTAAGGTTGGGCGATGTTTTAGTATAGTTGAGTTATATGTGTGGTTACCGAATGTTGTTCGGAGTCCCGTATGAGATCACGGACGTCACGAGGGTTTCTGGAATGGTCCGGAAAATAAGATTGATATATAGGATGGTTTCATTTGGTTACCGGAAAGTTTCGGGCAATTCCGACAGTGTACCGGGAGTGACGAATGGGTTCTGGAAGTTCACCGGGAGGGGGAAACCCACCCGGAAGAAGCCCAATGGCTTTAGGGTGGCGCACCAGCCCTTAGTGGGCTGGTGGGACAGCCCAAGAGGGCCTTGGCGCTAAGATAAGAAAACCAAATAAAAAAAACAGGGGAGGTGGGAAGGAAGAGAAGGACTCCACTTTCCAATCCTAATTGGAGTAGGATTCTTCCTCTCCTCCTAGCCGGTGCACCCTTGAGGGCTTGCCCCTCAAGGCAAGCCTCCTACCCCTCCCTCCTATATATAGTGCTGTTTTAGGGCTGATTTGAGACAACTTTTGCCATGTGCAACTCAACCCTAGACCACATAGTTCTACCTCTAGATCGGATTTCTGCGGAGCGCGGGCGGAGCCCTGCAGGAGTATATTGTCACCACCACCGGCGCACCGTCACGCTGACGGAGAACTCATCTACTTCTCTGTCTTGCTTGCTGGACCAAGAAGGCCGAGATCATCGTCGAGCTGTACGTGTGTTGAACGCGGAGGTGTCGTCCGTTCGGCACTAGATCGGAACGGATCATGCGATGGATCGCGGGACGGTTCGTGGGACGGTTCATGGGGCTGATCGAGGAACGTGAAGACGTTCCACTACATCAACCGTGTTTCTTAACGCTTCCTGCTATGCGATCTACAAGGGTACGTCGATCCAAATCTCCTCTTGTAGATGGACATCACCATGATAGGTCATCGTGTGCGTAGGAAATTTTTTGTTTCCCATGCAACGTTCCCCAACATTTTTACGGCACCGGAGCGATAAACCTCCACTACAACATAAGGTCCTTCCCATTTGGAGAGGAGTTTACCTACAAAAAATTTGAAAGGAGAATTGTACAAAAGCAATAGGTCTCCTAAATTCTTGTTTTGAATTTTCTTGTCATGCCATCTTTTAACTTTCTCTTTAAATAACTTATCATTTTCATAATCTTGCGCCCTCCGTTCATCTAATGAGCTAATATCAAACAACCTCTTCTCACCTACAAGTTTGAAATCATAATTAAGTTCTTTAATTTCCCAATAGGCTTTATGTTATATCTCAGGAGGTAAATGACGAGCTTTTCCATAGACCATTTTATATGGGGATATCCACATGGGATTCTTATAAGCAGTCATATAAGCCCACAAAGCATCATCAAGTTTCTTACACCGATTCTTTCTGGACCTATTGATGAACTTTTGCAACATTAATTTTATTTCACGATTTCTCAGTTCAACTTGTCCACTAGAGTGAGGATGATAAGGTTATGCAATCCTATGGTTACATCATATTTAGCTAGAAGTTTATGGAAAGCACCATGAATAAACTGTGAACCACTATCAGTCATTAAGTATCTAGGGACACCAAACCTCGAAAAGATAATGTCTTTAAGAATTTTAATAGAAGTGTTATGATCAGTGCTACTAGTTGGAATAGCTTCCACCCATTTAGTAACGTAATCAACAACAACTAGAATATGAGTATATCCGTTAAGAAGGAAAAGGTCCCATAAAGTCAAAACCCCATACTTCAAATGGTTCAATAGCTAGTGAATAATTCATAGCATTTCCTGATGTTTACTGATATTACCAACTCTTTGGCATTCATCACAAGAAAGGACAAACTTACGAGCATCTTTAAAAAGTGTGGGCCAATAAAAACCAGATTGTATTACCTTGTGTGTTGTTTTATCACCGGCATGATGTCCTTCATAACCTTCAGAATGTCATTTCCTTAGGATGTATTCTTATTCATGCTCAGGTATATAGCATCTAATAACACCATCTACTCCTTGTTTATAAAGATGTGGGTCATCCCAAAAGTAGTGTCGTAAATCATAGAAGAATTTTTTTTTCTTTTGTTGATAGGTGAAACTAGGCAGAATATATTTAGCAACAATGTAATTATCATAATCCACATACCAAGGAGTACTATGTGAAGTGTTTATAACAGCAAGTTTCTCATTAGGGAAATTATCATCAATCGGTAGTGGGTCATCAAGAACACTTTCCATGCTAGACAAGTTATCTCCTACATGGTTATCAGCTCCTTTTCTATCAACGATATGCAAGTCAAATTCTTGGACTAGTAACACCCATCTAATGAGTCTAGGTTTAGCATCTTTGTTTTCCATAAGGTCCTTAATAGTAGCGTGATCAGTGTGAATAGTTACTTTAGAATCAAGAACGTAAGGTCTAATATCACATGCAAACACAACTGCTAAAAATTACTTTTTATTAGCAGCACAATTTCTTTGAGAGGTATCTAGGGTCTTACTAGCATAATAAATAACATTCAATTTCTTGTCTACTCTTTTCCCTAGAACAGCACCAACAACATAATCCCTAGCATGACACATAATTTCAAAGGGTAGGTTCCAATCACGTGGTTGAACAATAAATGCATAGACTAAGGTTTTCTTAAGTATTTCAAAGGATTCTACACAATCATCATCAAAAATAAAAGAATGACTTTTTGGAGAAGAGTAGTTAATGGCCTAGAAATCTTTGAGAAATATTTAGTGAAGCGCTTATGGAAACCAGCATGACCAAAAAAACTTCTTATACCTTTGATATCTTTTGGGCAAGGCATTTTCTCTGTTGCATCAACTTCAATACCTCGTTCGAAGATTTTGTGACCAAGCACTATACCTTCATTCACCATAAAGTGGCATTTCTCCCAATTCAAGACAAGATTAGTTTCTTCACATCTCTGCAAAACTCGAGAAAGATTGTTCAAGCAATCATCAAGGGAAGTCCCGTAAACGGAAAAATAATCCATGAAGATTTCAACAATCTTTTCACAAAAGTCAGAGAATATAGAAGTCATACATATTTGAAAGGTAGTAGGTGCATTGCATAGACCAAAAGGCATACACCTATAAGCATAAGTTCCAAAAGGGCATGTAAATGTAGTTTTCTCTTGGTCCTCTTTTGACACGGGTATTTGAGAAACTCCAGAGTAACCATCAAGAAAGCAAAAGTGTGTATGCTTAGATAATATTTCTAACATTTGATCGATAAAAGGCAAAGGGTAGAGATCTTTCCTAGTAGCTTTATTCAATTTCCTAAAATCAATTACCATCTTATAACCAGTAACTATCCTTTGTGGAATGAGTTCATTTTATCGTTGGGAACAACAATTATACCACCTTTCATAGGAACACGATGAATATGACTTACCCATCTACTATCGGCAATAGGACAAATTACACCTGCTTCCAGAAGTTTTAGTATTTCAGTTCTTACCACCTCCTTTATTTTAGGATTGAGGCGGTGTTGATGATCAATGACTGGTTTGGCATCCGATTATATATTGATCTTGTGCTGACAGAGAGTAGGGATTATGCCTTTAAGATCATCAAGAGTATAGCCAATAGCAGCCATGTGCTTCTTTAAAGCTTCGAGTAATCTCCTTTCTTCATGCTCTGAAAGGTTAGCACTAATAATAAGAGGATATATCTTCTTGTCATCAAGATAAGCATATTTCTAAGTATTAGGTAAGGCTCAAACACGGGGTCTCCTTTGGGTGGAGGAGAACCACCTAAAATTTCAACTGGTAAGTTGTGCTTAAGAATAGGTTGTTGATCAAGAAGTATCATATCTAATTCATTTCCTTCATTCAAGTGCATATCATTCTTATGGTCTAGCAGATATTGTTCTAATGGGTTTGTAGGAGGTACAACAATAGAGCAAGACCAATTATTTCATCGTTACTAGGCAATTACTTTTCATGCGGTTGTTTACTAAAGTTGGAAAAATTGAAGTCATGTGATATATCACCGAAGGTAATTTTAACGTTTTCGGTAACTCAATTAATTTCAGCATTAACGGTATTCAAGAAAGGTATACCAAATACTATGGGGCAAAAGTTATCTTGTTCTAAACCCAGTACTCAGAAATCAGTGGGGTATTTTACTTTTTCACACAATACTTGAACATCTCTAACAATCCCAAGTGGCAATATAGTATCTCGTTTTGCAAATTTAATATTAACATCTATGTCTTGAATCGAAACAGCTGCTATATCATGCATAATTTCTTTATATAATGTAAAAGGTGTAACGTTAATGCTAGCACCTAGATCAAAGAGGCCATGATAACAGTGTTCTCCAATCTTATCTGAGATAACAAGTGTGCCTACCACTAGTTTATTCTTATCAAGTTCGTCATCTTTATTTCTAACAGGCTTTGCAATTCTGGCAGCTTCATCACAGAGGTAAATAACTTGCCCATCAATGTTATCAGCTAAGAGTTCTTCAACCATGGCAACCTTAGGCCCAGCATTTATTTGCTGAGACGGCTTAGGTGTCCTAACATGACTTTTATTAACCACCGTCGCAGCCCTAGCATGCTCTCTAATCTTAACAAGAAAAGGGGGGGTTCTCAATGTAAGCGGTAGGAACAACTGGATCTACATGGTTAATAATTATTTCTTCCTTCTTTATTTCAACAAGTTCATCTTGTAATTTTTTAGTAGGAGGATGGAATTTAAACCACTTCTCCTTACAGAGATCAACGTAAGTGGCAAAAGTTTCACAAAAGGTAGCTACTATCTCACGATCAAGGCCTAATTTGTTGCTAAACTCATGAAAAGGAGAAGTCTCCATGAAAGATTTAACTCAATCAAAAATAAATTTTATACCCGATGCCTTACCTCTATCTAGTTCCCAATCTTCAGAGTTGCGTTTAATATTTTCTAGAATATTCCATCTGAATTCAATAGTCTCCTTCGTATAAGATCCAACCGCACAAGCGTCGAGCAATGTTTGATCATCATGAGAAAGCCGAGCATAAAAAAATTGTATGATTAATTCTCTTGAGATCTCATGATTGGGGGAAAGTATGAATCATAGATTTAAGCCTCCCCCAAGCTTGAGCGATGCTTTCTCCTTCACGAGGGAAGCAATTACAAATAAAATTCCGATCACGATGAATCAAATACATAGGATAAAACTTCTGATGAAATTCCAATTTCAAGCGGGTCCAATCCCATGATCCAATACCATCCAATAGCCTCTACCACAATAATGCTTTTACTTCCAAAGATAAATGGAAAACTTTCTTCTTGACGTGGTCTCCTGATAGACCTCAAAGCTTAAAGAATCCACAAATCGCATCGACATATATTAAATGATAATCAGGATGAGTTGAACCGCTATAAGGATTAGCCAACAGTTTCTCTATCATACCCGAAGGAATCTCATAATAAATATTTTTAGTAGGTTCAGCAGGTTGAGGGATGATTTCCTCAACTTTCATTCAAGGCGAATATGGCCCAAACAAGCCACTCAAAGGGTGGCCGTTCGTATTGACAAGCAACAGCAAACTTCAGAATGTACCAAAAATGTTTCCATACCAATTTCACTTACCAAAGGTGCTTCACTCCCCGGAAACGGTGCGATAAAAGAGTATTGCTGACCCACAAGCATAGGGGATTAATCTTAGTCCTTTCAATAAGTAAGAGTGATGAAACCAACGAGGAGCGGAAGGAAATGATCAGCAGTTTTCAGCAAGGTATTCTGTGCAAGTGTTGTAAGTAACAACGATAGATAGTTTTGTAGCAAGGTAATTCATAACAAGTGACAAGTAATAATAGTAGAAAAGGTGCAGCTAGGTAACGCAATCCCTTTTATAGTAAAGGACGGGCCTAAAAGTACTGTTATATAAAGCAAGTGCTCCCTAGGACACATGGGAATATCTGTCTAGTCATGTTCATAATATTAGGTTGATTTGCGTTTGCTACTTTGATGATTTGATATGTGGACGGACCGGCGCTAAGGTGTTGTTTCTACTTGAACTAACAACCTACTTATTATTGACCCCTCTCGCAGGCATCCACAACTACAAAAGAAGAATTAAGATAAATCTAACCATAGCATGAAACATGTGGATCCAAATCAGCCCCTTATGAAGCAACGCATAAACTGGAGTTTAAGCTTTTGTCACTCTTGCAACCCATCAACTACTTGTTAGTCCACAGTGACTTCCTTTAGGCCCATAACATGGTGAAGTGTCATGTAGCCTCTGGTTGAAATATTGGTGTGCTCCTTGAAGTTCTTTGTCTTGGATTGAGTATTATGAATCTAAATTTGTTATCCTATTATTTTAGTACGAACTCTTGATAGATCAATCGGAAAGGATAACTTTTTTGATCGGAAAGGATAACTTTTTTATCTTAGTACAAACTCTTGGAAAGATTGATCGTAAAGTATAACTATGAGGTGGTTTCGTACCCTACAAACAATTTATTCTCATGTTCTCTGCTAGATAGGGATTTTGGAGTGATTCTTCATCGCGCGTTGAGTGATTGTTATACGATCTAACTATGTTAACATTGTTGAGAGATTGCACTAGCGAAAGTACGGACCCTAGGCCTCATTTTAAAGCATTGCAACAACACTTTGCTCAATGTTTTACACTTGCTACCTTGTTATTTTTTATTTTCAGATTATTAAAAACTATATCTACTATGATTACTACACTTGTATAACCATCTCTTCACTGAACTAGTGCACCTATACAATTTACCATTGTATTTGGTGTGTTGCAGACACAAGAGACTTTTTATTATTTGGTTGCAAGGATTTTTGAGAGAGACCATCTTCATCCTATACCTCCCACAGATTGATAAACCTTAGGTCATCCACTTGTGCAAATTTTCTATTGTCCTACAAAACTGTGCGCTTGGAGGTTCAACACGAGTCTCAAGAACAAGTTGTGTGGTAGACATCACAAGAGAAGGTTGGGCAACTAATGGTGAATTCAGGGAAGAAGACATGAATTATGTCTCGATTTGTAACCCAGGGAATCCACTGGGAGGAAAAGCGATGGTACAAAAGTTTCAAACGGGTAGGCAATCATTCAATACCTCATGAGAAGGTGAAAGGGGTTCAGGGCAAGGAAAAATTAATGCGCTTGATGATAGAATAGATCATCCCTTGGACCATGGGTCGGGAATTACATACAAACCCAAGTGCAAAGGTTACTTTGGAATCAAAGATGTACATGAGAGTCAGGTTTCATTCTTGTGGAACTGTGAGTTATGGGCCCACCATGTGGGTCAAGAGTAGGCAGAGTGATGACATATTGTACGGTCTTGGCAGCAAGTTATGTCAGAGGATAGCATGTCAGCTATATTGGCAACAACGTCGGTACAAAGGGTGCAGGACGAGTATAACCATTTTCCTACTCATTGAAATGAGGCGGGCCAATAGGAGAAGTTCTCGTTCACCGACTGCTACTGGAACGTTATCCACAATAGTAACAGGTCTTAGTGACACAGTTGTACACTGAGGTTTTTAACTAAGTAGGGAATTACCACTGCCTAGATAAATTAGAATATAAGAAAATTTAAATGGACCAATGGAAAGGAAAATGTGTTCACACACAAGGATGAGAGTAAACCTTTCCCTAGGAAAACAAAGCATGGTATACATGATAGGTCACCAATTACATAACCATTTATATAAAGGGGCAAGGATAATCATGAGTTTACCCATACAATATTGTTTGGATAATTGATCAAGAACATTTTAGCATTGCGCTTCCAATGTTCCCACTAACATCTAAAGTACCACATTCGTGCTTCGCGGGAGCATCAACATGGTCATCACGTAAAGGTCAGACTTTGTGTACACCATTGATCCATCGGGAACAACTTATAAAATGAGTCATACAATTTCCGCACGTGAGAATGGTGAACCTTGGTGAACAAGATACTATAATAATAGGTCCTCCATCCAGGTGTGCTAGACAAGACGTCACCGTACCGGTTTACATAAAGAACAAAATTATAATTATTGGGAAATGTTCAAACCATCATATCTACCCGAGATTCACATCTAATTGGTGTCGGGATATGCCAGACTCGGGATGCTTGAGAAGAAAAGGGAGCAACAAAAATTGACGAGATGATGATGCAAGATTCTCGGGATATGAACCACGGAAGCAAGTCTTGAATCATGAGTTGGATTGTAAGACACATGAACACAATGTCAAGATATTTGTGCCCACATTGGATTCTTACAACAAAAAACAATTGAGTCCTGATTTGGGAATCATCATCGAGGATATCAAGGTCCTTGTGTAAGCCTCGATTAGCTCTTAAGAAGGAACTTATTTCCCTTGATCAAATCAGTCAGTGGCTTGTGGTGCTAAGAAAGTTATATGAAGTGAAGATAGCAAATCTTAAAAACGTATAACGCTTCACACATGCGTGAATGATTTGGGATGATCCTAGAGGAAGCAAAACAAAACTTTCTCATATACAGGGCGGCAAGAATGCACGTGAACTTTGGGAAAACACTTCTTCTATCAAACATATTCTTCATGATCTAGGCTCAAAGATAAGGCTTTCAAGAGCTCCCTCGTGGAACATGGAGAAGTTGAGGACGTGGATGATGGGATCAACAACAATCCCTCAAAATTACAAGAACAAGAAAATAGCATTTGTCAGATCAAATGATATCATGAAATATGCTCGAGGAAACATCAACAATTAAACAATGATCGAACGATGCACTCGGAGATACGGACTGAGTAGCACGACCAATGATAAAATGGTGAGTCAACAACCAACACACTAAGAATGAAACTATCATCCATTAACTTCGAAGCAATAGGGTTACCATAAGTATTGGAATCATACATTAGAGTTCACTTGTCGGTATTCTGGTTAGAAACAACACGGGGACCAAGAAATGAATGGTGATGGCAAGAAGCATCACTATATCAAGAATTCTTAAGAAGTGCAACAATTCTCACAACATTCTTGACATAAAGATGGTAATACTCCAAGCTAGAAGATAACATAAGCTGGATAGCAAGGAACTCAAGGGACAACACAAAACATAAACAAGTTTGTGTTGGAGGAAGGCAAAAGGTTGTTGATAATAACACAATTCCTAGAGGGGCAAGGATGGTATTTATCATCATGAATCCGATTGATATCCTCGAAGAGCTCAGAATGCTGATGATAATCAGGAAACATTTGTAGAGAAGTTTCATGAAGATGTTCAACAATGACATCAACCAAAGGAATGCTTAAGTGAAAGGTTGTCGGAAACACAGATAAGATTGCTAGCTCAGAAGCAAAATTGCATTTCAAGACAACCAGCATGATGTTGAAAACTCGATGTAAGCTTAGCGCACAATTGGAAGTGTGTTCCAAGGATGGAGGACATAGATAGCATGGTCAAGCTTTATCATGACGATGATGATGTAGCCTAACAGCTTGGGATGATATGACCGAGTACAAACACATAAGCAAAGAAGATTACTAAGAGTTGTTGAATCGCAATGCATACTCGATTCAGTTATCGGTGTCCTTCAGTGACCAATAACTTAGAACACGAGGAAACTAGAATCAGTGAAATATCAAAGTTTGATGAGGAGCTCATAAGAAATTATATAGCTCGATAATACTCACAGGTAGATCGGAATAGAGGTTATACTAGTGTATTGATCTGTGGAAGACAAGCACTTTAACTTTTCTAAGAATGAAATCAAAGTAGAACAACACGGTAGGAACCATGATTGCAAAGGACAAGATCACAGATACCAGATCAAATTGTACCAAGCGAATTTTATTGTTACGAGAAGCTTCCATGATAATACATACACCGGGTCCATGGGCATGAACACAAAGATCAGGGTCGACTCCCACTTCATCAATGCATCACTTGCCATTTATTCCTTGCCTTTGATGAAGTTGTAGCTTTGAAAGGTTATCGGAAAAACACTGAATTAGTAATACTCGTGAAAACTCTCTGAGTTCACATGGATTAGGGAAGGCATAGATTCAACACTTCGGGGCATCTTAGGAACATATACCACAAATTTTAAGAGTAATTAACCTATGCTTGACAACAGAGCATGGTAGACAAAAGCATAGGATACAACGTATCAGAGGGATAAGACACAATTTACCAATGGCATCATGCATCTGGGGACGAATAACACATGAATTTCAAATGTGAAGGATGCTATCAGATAATAACCCAACAATGGGTCTCGCGGTCCACAAAGGACCTGATGTGAGTATCGGTACCCAATCAGAGGAAGAAGGAGTGCAAGGCATCAGATTATAGAACATGTGAATATTCGATGCCGAAATACTAAAGGAATTATGATTTCTAGGTTGGTGTATCAGAATCACATGCTCCGATCAAATACAAGTGAGTTGAATGGACTTAGATGGACAATCAATCAAGGTTGATTTGCCGAGAACCAGCTCCTGTTTGGAAAGACGTCCAAGGTGGAGAGATTATTTATGAGGATCAACTCATGACTGCGTGCATTCACACACAATTTGAATCAATAAGATCAAAAGGCAATAACAAAGGATTTGAATGAATGTTGCTAGACATATGGAATTAACCATGATGTAAGGAGGTTAGGAAGGTAAAGAGCAATAGGCTACTGAGGATTTTGAAAGATCGAATAGCAATTCAAAGGACTTTGTGAAACCCATGACAATTGAGGACGAACGAATCTCGGGTGACAATTGTATGTAATCATCCATATGGGTTGATAGAGGAAGGGAATCGCAAAAGAGATGAGAACTAGTTCTCGAGAGAACATCAGAGAGTACCTTCAGAGTCTTACGATGAATCAAGCCATCATGTGGAATGAGGGGCTCTCAGGGAGGATCTAGTTACGAGAACCTAAGTTAGAGTTAGCAAAAACTTGAACCCAAAAGAGAAGAGAGATGAGAACCCAGACTATAGAACAGGAGTAAAAGATCCTAATACCACCGGATTGAGATGTGGGCCCATCACACAACAATGTTCGTAAAAAAATTCAAAGACCAAAATAAACTTCGACCAAGGAGTTGGGGAGGGGACTACCTACAGGCAGTCGGCTCTAATACCAACTTGTGACGTCCCCATTTTGATCGTTAGCTAATCATACACACAAATGCGTATGACCAAGATTAGGGACTCATGGGAAGATATCACAGCACAACTATAGACACAAAATAAAGTCATAATTGCTTTATATTACAAGCCAGATGCCTTAAGGGCTCGAATACATAAGCTCAAATACAAATGAGTAGGTGGAAGCAAATAATATCTGAGTACACACATAAGTCAACAAGTTTTGCCTTAAGAAGGCTAGCACAAACATAACATCGGACCGAAAAGGCAAGGCCTACTACCTGGGAGCCTCCTAGCTACTCACTAGCCTCCACGTAGTAGTACGCTCCGTCGGGGTAGTAGTAGTCGTCGGCGGGATCATCCATCTCCTGGGCTCTGTCATCTCGTCACGGCAAGTCGTATCAAGAGGAAAAGGGGGAGCAAAGCAACGGTGAATACTCATCCAAAGTACCCGCAAGACTGACATCAGAACTATGTTAAGTATGCATCAGTATCAAACGAATTGGGCTATATCTTTGGACTGGACTGCAGAAATGCCAGAATAGAAGAGAAGGCCTAGCCCTATCGAAAACTAGCATATTTCGTGTCTTACAGCATTAGAAACCTAGCCCTATATCAATAATTATGTTGTAGCAAATTTAGTAAGTACACCCAGAGATCCTTCCTCAAATCCCTGCGAGAAACTAATCTCGGAATCAACATTTCAATTTAAGTCACAATTCAAGTTGTATTATATTGGGATACAACTCCAAGTCGTCCTGTTACCATGGACATGGCTATTCGAATAGTTCAATCATCCTTGCAGGGTTGCACCACATTTCCCAACCCGTTTGATAACATCTTGCTGGACACACTTTCCTAGGTCATGACCGGCCTCAGGACATCAACACGTCATAGCCCTACCTACGCTCAACAGAGAGGTCAGCCCGCCAGACTAAATCCTATGCATGCAAGGGTCTTCGGGCCATCGTACTTTACACTCGTGCACGTTGCGAGGGTGGCCGAGATCAGTCCTTGCACCTCTTATACAAGATCAATGCTTACGCGTACCACTCGGGCACTCGCCGCTCAAATGATGACGTACGAAGATCTTCAGCACATACAATGATGTAGAGTGCCCATAATTGTGCCCATGTGAAGGTTAGTGCGAAAAGGTCGACGACCAACTCGGATCAAATACCCAAACCATTAATGTCTTGTTAATTCCAGTGATGATCAATGATCCATGATATGTGGTCTCGTCGCCCCGTCGCGAGGATGTGTCGAAAGGGCCAAGAAGGCACGTCGACGCCTTGTCACAATCACGAGGTAATCCACCCGCACCACACATCTCATCATGTTCCAGTAGTAAAGTGAAAGTAACCGCGTGTCTATAACATCAGAGGAATCCAAGGTATCACCCTCGACTGATTCCATTCGATGTAACCGTCAAGGTGACCAGGGAGGAATCACCCTCGATGGTTCACGCTTCAGGGGTTGCACGACAGAGTCGTTATCAAAGTGGTGAAGGAGGAATCACCCTCCATAATCCACCTCCAGTTAACTACACTATAGAGTTAACATTAGGAGTACATTACGAAGTATCACCCTTGGTACTCGATTGTAGCTCTATAGGGTTGTGCAACTGAGGGGGTGTGAGGTTATGTGATGGGTCATGGCTTGTCGATCACATGATCGAGTCTTCGAGTCTTCAATTCGTCAAGTCTTCAATGATGAAGCAAGGGCAACTGGGACTAAGTGGGGTCACTAGGGATCACTAGTCCACCTATACTAAGCATTTAATATACAGTAGGGTGATATGTCTCCAACGTATCGATAATTTATGAAGTATTCATTCCATGTTTGCCAATGTTTACAATACTTTTATATGGTTGTGTTGCACTTTATATGATTTATTTAGAACTAACCCGAACTGACATTGTTTTCAGCAGAATTACCATGGTGTTGTTTTTGTGCAGAAAATAGAAGTTCTCATAATCGCCCGAATGTTTTTATATCTTTCTGTGGAGGAAATAAGCGATATTGGAGCGAAGAACCACTTGAGGGGATCCACCAATGGGACACAAGTCAACAGGGTGTGCCCCCCACCCCTAGGTCATACCCTGATAGCTTGTGGGGCCCACGTGGCTCCGTTTAGTGTGATTCCAACGCTGAAAAATCCCATATATACCAAAAACCCCAGAAGTAAAAAAGAGAACTTCCGCTCTGCCACCACAACTCTCTGTATTGACGAAAAACCCATATGGAGCCTTTCCGGTACCCTACCGGAGAGGGGAAATCATCTCAGGTGGCCATCTTCATCATCCCGGCGGAGGCCATGATAAGGAGGGAGTAGTTCACCCTCGGGGCTAAGGATATGTACCCGTAGATATGTGTTCAATATCTCTCCCTCTCGTGTTCTTGATATGGCACGATCTTAATGTATCATGGGCCTTCTTAATTTAGTTGGATCATATCATGTTATTACCTTGCTACCTTGTTATGATGAATTGAATCTTTCCCTTTGAGATCTCGTTAGGTTGGATTGAATATTTTGGTTTGAGAACACTTGATGTATGTCTTGCATGCGAATACACGTAGTAACATTGGGATATTCAATTGATTCACTTGATATATGTTATGGCATCAACTTCTGGATTCTGATGACCTTGGGGATCTATGCATAGGGGTGATTGCACGTTTTCATACTATGTTCTCTGATAGAAATATTGGGGTGCTCCTTGAACTTATTTGTGTTTGATTTAATATAATAGATATAAGATTGTTTGATGCATGTCACATAATTTACCCATTGATACTTGAGGTGAAATTGGAGTATGTAGGTGACATTAGGGTTGATTGGTATGTATCATGGGTGTTATTCTAGTACGAACTCTAGCGTTGTTTGTGACACTTATAGGAATGGCTCCAAACATTGATCACAAAGAATAACTTTGAGGTTCTACTACCTACACCAATTTCATCTTATTGTTCTCCACTAGATAGGAACTTTGGAGTGATTCTTTGTTGCACCTTGAGGGATGATCATATGATTCTACTATGTTAGCATTCTTGAGAGATTGCACTAGTGAAAGTATCAACCCTCGTCCTTATCACCATGCATTTATACAACGTTTTGCTTGCTGTTTTACACTTTCTACCTTGCTGGTTTTATATTTTTAGATTACAAAATCATATATCTACTATCCATACTACACTTATATCACCATCTCTTTGCCGAACTAGTGCACCTATACCATTTGCCATTGTAATCGGTGTGTTGC
Source organism: Hordeum vulgare subsp. vulgare (assembly GCF_904849725.1). Lineage (NCBI taxonomy): Eukaryota > Viridiplantae > Streptophyta > Magnoliopsida > Poales > Poaceae > Hordeum > Hordeum vulgare. The sequence continues at coordinate 111,702,646 of NC_058520.1, forward strand.
GGACACAATAGATTATTTGTATTTGATTGCAGGGTTGTTTAAGAGAAACCATATTCATCCTACACCTCCCATGGATTGATAAACCTTAAGTCATCCACTGGAGGGAAAATTGCTAATGTCCTACAAAACTCTACGCTTGGAGGCCCAACATGGTCTAAAAGATTAAAGTTGTGTAGTAGCCATCAAGCTCTTTTCTCGTGTTGTTGTTGGGGTGGTGAGTGCTTGATGGTATATCTTTAGATATTGTAATTAAATCTTTTAGTTTATTGTTTTTCACTCGTTTTTTCACAAAATAAAACTTAAAAATGGAATTTAGGTTGCCTCATTCGCTTCGTATCTATAATGTATTTCGTGAAAATGATGGTTCAGAAAATTGTGCTCAATTGCTAGAGGAAGAATTTATGAAAATGCTTAATTTCAAAACCTTTGAATTATGAGAATGATAGCAATATTGTTGGTATGAATTCTCTGAATATACATGATGTTAATGATATGTAAAGCCACAAGCTTGGGGATGCTATGTTTGATGAAGATGCTATTTTTAGTCCCCCCAAGTTTTGATGAGCAAATTTATTATGATGAAATCGTGCCTCCTATCTATGATGATTATTGTGATGACATTATGATATAAAGAATGATGATAACCATGAAAATTGTCATCATGATTTTAATTTTCACATGGATTGTATCAATCAAATTTCTCATGATAGTTATTTTGTTGAGTTTCCTCCCACTACTATGAATGAGAGAAATTTTGCTTATGTGGAGAGTAATGAAAATTCTATTATTGTGGATCATGAAAATAATGATTTTTGTGATATTTATATTTTTGAATTCCTTCATGATGCTACTGAAAATCATTACGAGTCAGGAACATATGCTTGTAGGTGTGGCAATAATATCAAGTTTCCTCCCTATGTGTTCAAAGTTTTGAAGATGTGGTTGTTTTGCCTTTTTATGCAAGTTGGTTCTTGGTACAATAAATTGTTTTTTTTGTAGCAACCCGACTCAACGAGTCAAGCCTCTGGTGTTTTTGTACCATCCCAAGATCATGCTGGTACACACACAGTACATAATGTATATATATTCAAGAGTGCAATCACACAGCTTTATTAATTGAATCTCATAAAGAGTACTTTATTACAATAAAGGAGTACAATAAAGTGGCTAAATGCCAACTCATGAGATTATCTAACGAAGACTAAGCGGAAGCATCACGTAGACGAGTCCATCCGACTCCAAGGGCATGTCGCTGAGCGTAGAACCGTAGCCTCACTCCTGGTCGGAAAAGTACTCTGCAACATGATACGTTGCAGCCATGTAGGTCAGCATATTGAATATGCTGGCAAATCATCAAGAGAGAGGTAAAATAATAATCATCTATCTCTACATGCATATTTGGCCGGTGGAGCTAAGTTTTGCACAAAGCCAGTTTTATCCTACAACAAAAGGGGTTGAAAGCAAAATATTACTACAATGTTTGTTGTTAACGAGATGGTTCCGCCAACCAGTTCTCGTACCCGAATAGTTGTTAACACCCACATCATTATTAAGTTGTGTCAAGAGTTCAGGGGAAATTCAATGCTTTCGGCTCAAGTTGTCCATGACCGTGGACACGGCTAATCGATTAGGTTGGGTACTCTGCAGAGTTTTGCACACGTTCCCCACAAGATTTGATCGCCTCCGGGTTTGTCCTCGCACTTCAGAGTGTTTGAAGACCGGATGATCAAAACATGGTCTTTCAACGGGTCCCTCTGAATCCCTGTCGGTGCCCATCCATTCCTACCGTTCGTCTACATCTGCTAGCACCGCCTCTCCAGAGTCGCCGCGTTGTCCAACCAAGCCAGAGCCCATAATGACTTGTGGCTGTGCAGGTAAGCCTTGATTCTTGAAGTCTCCGTCCGTGTCTTCGAGCCTGGGGTGAAGCTTTCCGCAGGATGACATGGCCTCTCCAGCATCCCGGGCATCCACTGGGTTTTCCAGGGAGCCGATCAACCGTCCTTCACCCAGAGTTGCATTGCGTCCGAGGTCTTGAGAATCTTGTCTTAGTCCGGTCTTGATTATTATATCAACCTCGCATCACCCGTGGTATACACTCAACCGATAACCCGTCAACTCAAGCATAGCATTAAGAAATTGTCGTCCCGGGGCCAAGTATCGGGGTGTTGTGTTCCTACCACATGATACTACAACTTACACTAAAGTTTCCAAGTACCTAGGCAGCATGCAAATTGGGCAAAGAAGGTGATCTACTATGCATCGAAAACATAGGTCAAATAACATGATCAAAGATGACTTGCCTTGATGATAGTTGTCCTGCTCGAACGTCTCTAAGTAAAACGCTTCGCACTCCGGATGATCTACTGATACAAACACAAAGCACACCATAAGCAATTCAATCATGCCACAAGTAAAAATAACATCACATGCAATGATTTGCAAAAGACTACGCAAAAGAATTTATCGCGCGCCGGTATGGCAGAAACTTGTTTCTGTTCAAAACACCAGTAAAAATACTTTAAAAATTCTGACAATTCTACCACAGTAAGATTTTATCACTAGAAAATAGTAGCAAAAAGAATCAACTCAATATCATTTTTCAAACTCCTGGAATAGGCAAAACAGTGTTTAAACTAAATCTGCTCTAACTTATATTTAAAAATTTCAAACATAGACATTTTAAAACCTACAGGAAATTTGTGAGCTATTGGAAAAAGAATCAATGTTATTGGACGTAGGGATAAAAAGTTGTGGCCAAAACAAGATTGAAAGTTTCTGTTTTTGTAATCTGGACAGAAAGTTACAAAACTGCTAGTGCTAATGAGAGGCACACGTGGCAAGTTTCTACTGGCTGCAGGGCTGTTTGTTGAGTGGCTTCGAGCAAATGGCCGAAGACTAGTAATCCTGCTGGTTAATACTTAAGTGGCAAGAAAAACCTACTGGTTTTCTGAGAATAACCGAAGGGGTACTAGTGTTCTAATCCTAGCCATTGCATGGGATTGCATGGGATCTAAGGGCTGAGATTGAATGCATGCAATATAGAGAGAGAAAGAGGGATACCTTGCTGGGCAGAGGTGTTGCACCGGCGAGGGGGAGTTGGCCGGCGAGGGAGGAGCTCCGGGGCGGGGTTGGAGGCTTCGGGGAGGCGGCGGCGGAGGTGCTCCTCCTCGGGGGAGGCGCGGTGGAGAGAGAGAGCTCGGGGAGGGGGCTTCCCAGGGGCGAGGCGAAGTGCAGCCTCGGTTGCTGCTGCTGCTGCCCGTGGCGGCGTCTCGTGGAGGCGCGGCGGGGTGAAGTGGCGGTGGTGGCTAGGGTTGGGGGAGGGGTAGCAGTGGGAAGGGGGGTTTATATAGGCCTTGGGGAGGGGTGGCTATGGAAGGGGAGGGAGCTTTGGGAAGGGAATCGCAAGGGAGAGAGGACTCGGGCTCGGTCTGGGTAGAGAAGGAAAGAGAGGAGAGAGGTAGGGGCAGGAAATCTCGCTTCCCTGGGGGCTTGGTTTCGGTACTGGAGAAGAAAGAAGGAGAGGAGAGGAGAGAGAGGAAGGAAAGAGAGAGGAAAGTTACGTGGGGGGAGAGAGAAAAAAGGAGGAAGGGGACGTGGGGAGAGGTGGCTGCTTCGGCCAGGGGCCGTGGCCTCGGTGGAGCATGCTAGCACGTGCGTGAATGGCTGCTTGACGTGCATGGCTGGGCTGAGCCCTTTGGCTCGGCCTGGCCGGTTTCCTTTTTTTTTTGAAAAAACAACCAGCAGCAAAAAGTAAAATAAAGTAAAATATATATCCTAGCTAACAAATACTAGAAAAAAAATATGTACTAACATATATATGTACACTAGAATACTTAGGAAAAAAACAGAAAAAAAAATACATACAACTAATATATATATAATATATATATATACCAATACATATAATATATCTATGGAAACCCTAGTTCCACCTAATGCAAACTTTCGAAAATGAGTTTTATGCAATAGGTCACACAACGCAATTGAAAAACTCAACTAAAAAAATAATTCGGAGTTTAGAAAATTTGCAAAACCAAATTGGTGACTCCAAAATAAAATTCGAAACGTTATGCACTTTAATTCGACGGTGGGAAGAAGTCATATTATCTCCACTCCAATAAATTGTCCGCAGTCACATAACGAATAGAATTTTCAGAAGAACACAAATATGCATAAAATATGAGATGCATATGAATGATCTATTAACATCCGAATTTAAGAAAATTGGGATGTTACATTTTTGCAAAATACCTATGAATAGGAAGTGTGTTAGACTTAAATGTGCTTGCCATGATATTCATGATGATCCCTTGCATGTTCCATATACTATTCTTATGTGAGCATCATTGAAATGATCATGCCTAGCTAAAAGGCATTAAAGAAAAGCGCTTGTTGGGAGACACCTGGTATTTATTATTTATGTTTTTTGTGTGTTAACATGATTAAGCTACTTTTTTAATCATGTTTTTGTATATTTTATTTCAATAAAGTGCCAAGCAAAGCCTTTGGCATAGTGTGGATACTTGCCTATTTGATTCTATGTGAAAACAGAAACTTTTACGTTCAGTGCAGAATTTCTCTGATTTTACTAGAACGTCAAACAATTATGAAATTTTTACATAGTTTTCAAATTCAAATTCTATGCATTTTACTAATTTTCCATAAGTTTTAGAGTCAAGGAAGTATGGTGTCCATTCAGATCGTCATAGACTGTTCTGTTTTTGACAGATTCTGTTTTGCATGCATATTTTGCTTGTTTTGGTGTTTCCATAGCTTATATTGAGTGGCATAAATTATGGGAATGATATAATACAGTATTTGTTATGTTATAACAATTATGAATCATATATTGACAGTACCTAAGTGAATTATCTATCTTTATCATACTAACCCCTCTCACGGAGTTCCGTTAAGTTTTGTGTGATTGAAGTTTTCAACTTTTGGTTCAGATACCAATATTAGGAGAATAAGGAGAAGAAATAACCTAATATTGGGGATGAACAAGGCACCCCAAGGTAATATCCAATGAAGACTCAAGCGTCTAAGCTTGGGGATGCCCCAAAAGCCATCCCCTCTTTCATCTCCAACATTATCGGTATATCTCAGTTGGAGCTATATTTGTATTCGTCACATAATATGTGTTTTGCTTGGAGCGTCATTTTATTTTGTTGTTCTATGTTATATGTTATTTATAATATATTTTTCAATAAAAAGTTCCAAGAATTGGCTTTAGAATGCTTGAATTGCATGTGTGATGTGTGTTGTACAAAAACAGAAACTTTTGCCGTAGTATTTGAATTATCATATTTTACTTGACGTGGAAAGTTTCTAAAAAATTTACACAGTAATTTCATTTTTTTTTATCATTTCCTAAATTTTCAGATTTTTTGGAGTTACATAAGTACATTGTTTAAATAGATTTCTACATACTGTTCTGTTTGGCCAGATTGCTGTCATAGTTTTGTTATCCACTTATCCTATAGTTTCCATAGCCTATATTGGTAGATATAAATTGTGAAAATGATAGTATACAGTACCTAATGTTTGAAAATTATTATGAAACTTGTACTGTTAGTACATGAAGTGTTGATTTATTCTTATGTGTACTAACCTATCTCACGAGTTCTTTTCAAGTTTTGTGTGGATGAAGTTTTTGAGACTTAGGTGAAACCAGGATATGAGAGGATTGAACGAGATAAAAATCTCAAGCTTGGCAATTCCCAAGGCACCCCAAGTAAATATTATGCAAGTCCCAAGCATCTAAGCTTGGGGATGATACGCATCCCACCTCTCTTCATCAAACAAATATCGGTTAGCCTATGTTGAGCCTAAGTTTTATCCGTTGACATGACATGTGCTATTCTTGGAGTGCATTTTTGTTTTCTTTGCTATTTTAATAAAATATAAGATCCAAAAATATTGATTGAGAGAGAGTCCTCACATAGATACTTAATTGTTTGACTACTCATTGATCTTCACTTATATCTTTTGAAAGTAGTTTGATTGTTTGCACTTGTGCTTCACTTATATCCTAAGGGTAAATTGTGAATGAATGAAATATCATAAATATGAAATTATCAATGTGCATTATGCTTGGTAGAAGTTTCACATCTAGTTTACAAAGTAAAATCTATTGAAGTTTGGCAATCATCATATTGGTCATATGAGCAATTCATGAATGATTAGTATAAGAAAGAGAAATTTCACATACGAATATATTATCTTAGACAATTTTTATGATTGTGAATACCCATTAATTATTTTCAAACTTGATCAAATAGTTGAAGTTGGACAAGCAAGACAACGCAATGGTTGTGTCCGGGTATATTTGCATAGAAGTTATATTGTTTTGGATCCTCCAACATGTGGTGCTTGTTTAGAACCTTTTGCTAGCCAAAACTTCGTACTAAGTAGAGATACTACTTGTGCATCCAAATACTTGAGCCATGTTTCTTCCATGAGAGTCCACCATACCTACCTATATATGTTATTTCTCTGCCATTCCAAGTAAAGTTACATGTGCCACCTCTAAACATCCATTTTGTGGACCCGTACCGCTCATGGAGCGATGGGACGGTCACTATCTTCCATTCTAAGCGAGTTATTCTCAAGATGAGTTTTTTTCACTTGTCATTACACAAGAGAGGTTGATAAAAAGGATTCCCGGTCCTGCATAATACAAAAATAAATAAACAAGAACTCCCCCTAGAAAGTTGATTGTTTAAAGGGCACCCGTGGATACAGCTAGCCTTGGAATGTGATTGAACGGGTGAGGGGGAGTAAAATTTCAATTCTGTTTAGGAACCGCCAATAATGTGATTAGCATGGATGATATAGAAAACTCTGTTGTGATGTTGACATGAAATGAGCACCACCCAAAATTACATATTCATCTCTGTTTTAAACAGCGAGCTCTCTTACCTCTACAAATCCCTGCTTCCCTCTATGAAGGGATAATCTATTTACTTTCATGTTATTTACTTTTCATGTTGAGTCAACTTCTTATTCCAACCTCAGTCTATTAGTTTGCAAGCACCATGTGGTGGGGGAAAAATCCTAACATATATATCCACTGAAATATATTTGATCATGATTCATTATTGTTGACAATTCTCTTTATGATAAATATGTTGGGAGGTAAAACATTAAGCCCCTATCTTTCTCTGTGTTTGATGGGTGTTATTTGTTCTAAAAATATGCTTTAAGTATTAGCAATCATAGAAGAATATATGATAACTGAATATGTGGGGCTCTTACTTAGACTTGATGGTGCATTGAAATAGTTTGATGACTAAGAACATATGATGTTGAGTTTCAAGAGAATGCATTATTTGAACCATGACATGTGAATTGATTGCTACTCAACCATGATGATTTTTATGAAAAATTTGTTGGTTATGATGCTATAAAAAGTGATTGGAATTATCATTGATCAAACTTATATACTATGCTAGCATTCACACTTCATAAATTATTTCTTTTATCATTTACCTACTCGAGTATGAGTAGGAATTAAGCTTGGGGATGCTGATACATCTCCAACATATCGATAATTTATGAAGTATTCATGCCATGTTTGCCTATGTTTACAATATTTTTATATGGTTTTGTTGCACTTTATATGATTTATTTAGAACTAACCCGGCTGACAATGTTTTCAGCAAAATTGCCATGGTGTTGTTTTTGTGCAGAAAATGTAAGTTCTCGGAACCGCCTGAAACTTTTTTATAATATTTTCTGGAGCAAATAAGCAATATTGGAGCAAAGAACCATCAGAGGGGAGCCGCTAGTGGGCCACAAGCCAACAAGGCACGACCACCCCCTAGGTCGTGCCCTGATAGCTTGTGGTGCCCACGTGGCTCCGTTTGGCATGATTCCAATGCTGAAAATCCCATATATAGCAGAAACACCAGAAGTAAAAAAGAGAACTTCCTCTCTGCCACCGCAACTCTCTTTATTAATAAAAACATATGGATCCTTTCCAATACCCTATCGGAGAGGGGAAATCATCTCAGGTGGTCACCTTCATCAACCCGACGGAGGCCATGACAAGGAGGGACTAGTTCACCCTCGGGGCTAAGGGTATGTACCAGTAGATATGTGTTCAATCTCTATCTGTCGTGTTCTTAGGATGGCACGATATTGATTTGTCACGGGCATTGTTAATCTAGTTGGATTGTATGATGTTATTACCTTGCTACCTTGTTGTGATGAATTGAATCTTTCCCTTTAAGATCTCGTTATGTTGGATTGAATATTTTGGTTTGAGAACACTTGATGTATATTTTGCATGTGGATACCTGTAGTGACATTGGGGTATTCAAGTGATTCACTTGGTATATGTTATGGCATCAACTTGCGGATTCCCATGGGGATCTATGCATGGGGGTTGATTGAATGTTTTCATACTATGTTCTCGAATAGACATCTTGGGGTGCTCCTTGAAGTTCTTTGTGTTCGATTGAATATGATAGATCTGAAATTGTTTGATGCATGTCGCATAATTTACCCACAGATACTTGAGGTGAAATTGGAGTATGTAAGTAACATTAGGGTTGATTGATATGTATCATGGGTGTTATTCTAGTACGAACTCTAGGGCTGTTTGTGACACTTTTAGGAATAGCTCAAAAGATTTATCAGAAATAATAACTTTGAGGTGGTTCTACTACATACACCAATTTCATCTTATTGTTCTCCGCTAGGTAGGAACTTTGGAGCGATTCTTTGTTCACGTTGAGGGATGATCATATGATTCTACTATGTTAGCATTGTTGAGGGATTGCACTAGTGAAAATATGAAACCTAGGCCTTATTACCAAGCATTTATACAACGTTTTTCTTGTTATTTTACACTTTCTACACTGTTGTTTTTATATTTTAGATTACAAAATCCTATATCTATTTTCCATACTACACTTGTATCACCATATCTTTGCCAAACTAGTGCACCTATACAATTTGCCATTGTATTGGGTGTGTTAGGGACAAGAGATATTTTATATTTGATTGCGGGGTTGTTTAAGAGAGACCTTCTTCATCCTACACCTCCCACAGAGTGATAAACCTTATGTCATCCACTTGAGGGAAAATTGATACTGTCCAACAAAACTCTGCGCTTGGAGGCCCAACATAGTCTACAAGATAAAAGTTGTGTAGTAGACATCATAGGGTACGATAGCAGTTTAACAAAACTCGGCTATGCATCAGAATAGGAGCTATCTACAATAGTAGAAAAATTTTGTGCAAGCGTGAGGGAGAAAATGAGCGATATAGGGATGATCAAGGAGATTTGCTTGCCTGGTTGCTCTGCTGCAAAAGGCTAATCGGTAGGGGCGTAGTCGTACCCGACAACAACGTTAGTCTCAGTCTCTACCGTAGATAAGAGGGGGATAAAAACAAATATAAAAAAACAAATGCATCATGATGCATGTCATGGCAATAAGCAGTGCTAGGGATGAGCTAACGCTGTACTACACGTCACAGTCGGAGCGGGAAAATATCTTATGATATTTCCTGGGTCTCACGCTTCTGTCGGACAGATGATCCTACATGTGCATCATGTTATAGGCATGTGACAGATGAACAGACAGCGTATTCGGACTCGTGGGATTTTTATGAGCAACTTTCATGTATAAAATATTTCCATCCGAGTTAAAGTTTATTTTATAAGAAGTTTCAAAGTTTTAAATATTTTCTGAAATTTATTAATAAGAAAATATCTAAATTGCTATGTGTACACAAAAGTGTACCCAGCAGTGTGTGCATGTGTATGGCATCTCGGGCCAGAGGGCCACTTGACCGAGTCAACATTTGACTAGTCAACAGGGGGTACTGTTTGCGGGCCGCACGTGTAAGTGACTGTTAAATTAATAGTTTATCTAAATTAAGTTAACTAGGGAGCAGGGCCACTAGTCAGTGTCTAGGGTCTAACTAATAGGGGGTTCAACCCTAATTAACATGGGGCGGCCCTACAGGTCAGTGGCACAGCCATCCACTAGTGGTTGTGCACGCGCACTGCACAGGCGTGGGGAGCGGCCGGACCTTTTTTTCCGAACCGGGCTCCTCCCCTTTCAATTACTTTCATAACGGAAATACAAAGTTTATAGAACCAGAACTAGAAAGAAAGGGAAAGGGAAAGAAGCGAGCTCGTGAAAATACGAGGAAACCCACCGTCTACGCCTGTCATCAGGAACGATAGACTATGGGGCGAAAACCTGGTATCATCAACCACTGCGCAGAACCAAAAACTAGACTACCATATGACAGTGCCACTTCTGAAACTCCATACAACCATATACAGACCAGGCTCACAAAAGAGCACAAAACAGAATAAGAACGCAGACTAAAAGCACTCAGCTTAAGCTAAAAGAACTGTCTCTGGGAATGCGTGCAGATATCCAGCAAGAGCCACCAGCAAGAGTCACCATCTTCATCTTCACTTACCACTCCTCCTAGCCTTCTTCCTCCTCAGCATGTTCAGTAGATCCTGGTCTTGGAGGCCCACATAACAGCAGCATCTGGGATGCATTCTCTTTCAGCATTTCATCACCTTTTTTGACCACCTCCGTCATCATAGGTTTTTGTAAGCCTGCCCAATATTCAAGAAATGCACAGGCTGTGAAAACAATCTCAAAAGGAGTATTGATCCATTTCTTTTCAGAAGTAGCCCGATTCCGAGCCAACCACATAGCCCAGCAAACTGCAGCTAAGCCAATAGTATAGATATCACAAAAACCAGGTAAAAAGGCATATAACCAAGAGTAAACCTGCCAAATTGACTTTGGAACAAAGCTGGTTCCAAACATAGCTCCTACAGTCCTCCAAACTACCTTGGCCACTAAGCACTCAAAGAATAATTGCTGAGACGATTCAGGCTGATCATAGAAATAACTTTTAGGATCCCCATGCCACTGGTGCTTCTTCATATTATCTCTCGTAAGAATAGAGTTTTGAAAAAGTTGCCACAGGAAGATTTGGATCTTCAAAGGAATCTTTGCTCCCCAAATCCACTTATAACTAGCCCCCGCAAGGTTTTTTCTAGCCACTTGTACATAGTTTTAGTAGAATACTCTCTGGAAATATCTAACTTCCAGTATATCTTATCTTCCTTATCTTTGCTAATCTTATCCAACACACATTGCCTCATTTCCTCCCACTTCTGGATCATATCTTTGGATAGTCTTCTTCTAAAAGAAGATAGATGATTCATACTTTCCAACTTATCAATGGTACACTCCTTGTCCAAACATATTTCAAAAAGATCAGGATATCTATCCTTCAGAAGGACTTTATCTCCCAAATCATCTAGCCACAGGCTAGCTATATTATCTTTATTCAACAGAACCCCTCTACCAGCCATAATGTGTTCTTTAACTTTCAAAATAGCTTTCCAACAGGGGGAATCAGCAGCTTTCTGCTTGACTTTAGCTATTGAGGTTCTCTTTAGATATTTAGCTTTTACAATATCTTGCCATAGCCTTTCTTTTTTCTCAAGCTTCCACCACCATTTTGCCAACAAGCTAATATTTTGCTTCCTCAAGTCCCTAACCCCCAGCCCTCCTTTCGCCTTAGATCTACAGATACGAGTCCATTTCACCATATGATACCCTTTCCTCCCGTTATGATGCCAGGAAAATTTTCTTCTAGGTTTGTCCCATCTCTCCAGAGTAGTTTTCTTAATTAAGGCCATGGACATATAATACGATGGGATATGTGATAATACCGCATTGACTTTAATAAGTCTGTCCCCACTACACAGAGTTTTACTTATCCAGGATTCCCCATGGCTAATAAACTTATCATCCACAAATAACCAATCATTGCATTTAAGTCCAGCATAGCTAACAGGCATGCCCAAGTACTTAATGATGAAAGATCCAATCTCACAGTTGAACATTTCAGCATAGTTTCTCATAGTTTCATCATCAGCACCAACTGAGAAATCTCACTTTTCAGGAAGTTTATTTTCAGGCATGACATAATCTCAAATAGATATAGCAATAATTTGATTATCAGGAGACCTGGCAGGGCGTCGGCGGCCAGGGGAAACAGGCCGCCTGGGCGGGCACAGGCAAACATGGCCACGGGCAGCAGAGGCGGCCGGAGGTAGGCACGACCGACAGGTGTGGCCTAGGTCGGCCGAAAGTAAGGCACTAGCGGCAGGGGCGATGTAGGGTATGGCAAGCAGCAGCAGCAACAGCACTAGCACAAGTATATTACGTCTCCAACGTATCTATAATTTTTTATGGTTCCATGCTATTATGTTATCAACTTTGGATATTTTATATGCATGAATATGCTATTTTATATCATTTTTGGGACTAACCTATTAACTCAGTGCCCAGTGCCAGTTTCTGTTTTTTCCGTGTTTTTGACCTTTTTCACAAAAGAATATTAAACGGAGTCCAAACGGAATAAAACCTGCGGGATGATTTTATTTCATAACAGAAGATACGCAGAGGACTTGAGAACCAAGGTAGGAGACCTCATGGGAGGTCACAAGCCCCCTAGGCGCACCCTAGGGGGGCTCCTGGCAGGCTTGTGGGGCCCACGTGCCTCCTTTGCCCTACCTCTTTCGCCTATAAATTCTCTAAAATCCCAAAACCAAAGAAGAGAGCCACGAAAATACTTTTCCGCCGCCGCAAGCTTCTGTCTCCGCAAGATCCCATTTGGGTACAGTTCTGGTGGGAGGGGGATTCGGACACGGAGGGCTTCTTCATCAACACCATTGCCTCTCCGATGATGCGTGAGTAGTTCACCATTGCCTCTTCTCTCTCTTGGATCTTCAATACAAAGTTCTCCATGATCTTCATGGAGATCTATCCGATGTAACTTTCTTTTCCGGTGTGTTTGTCGAGATCCGATGAATTGTGGATTTATGATCAGATTATCTATGAATATTATTTGAGTCTCCTCTGATCTCTTATATGCAAGATTTCGTATCCTTGTAATTCTCTTCGAGTTATGGGTTTCGTTTGGCCAACTTGATCTATAATTCTTGCAATGGGAGAAGTGCTTGGTTTTGGGTTCATACCGTGCGGTGTCCTCACCCAGTGACAGAAGGGGTAGCGAGGCACGCATCATGTTGTTGCCATCAAGGGTTAAAAGATGGGGTTTATATCATATTGCATGAATGTATCCCTCTACATCATGGTCTCTTGCCTAAGGCGTAACTCCGTTTGTTATGAACTTAATACACTAGATGCATGCTGGATAGCGGTCGATGTGTGGAGTAATAGTAGTAGATGCAGAAAGTATCGGTCTACTTGTCTCGGACGTGATGCCTATATGTATGATCATTGCCTTAGATATCGTCATGACTTTGCGTGATTCTATCAATTGCTCGACAGTAATTCGCTCACCCACCGTAATACTTGCTAGCATGAGAGAAGCCTCTAGTGAACACTATGGCCCCCGGGTCTACTTCACATCCTATATTCAGATCTACAAAAATACCAAAAATACTTTGTTTCACTTTTCACCTTCAGATTTCACCTTGAAAATAATCGTGAAGGGATTGACAACCCCTTTATCGCATTGGGTGCAAGTTTGTTTGTTTTTGCGCTGGTGCATTGGTGCCTCATCTTGATACTCCTACTGGATTTATACCTTGGTTCTCAAACTGAGGGAAATACTTATCTCTACTTTGTTGCATCATCCTTTCCTCTTCAAGGGAAAAACCAACACAAGCTCAAGAAGTAGCAAAAATAATTCCTGGCGCCGTTGCCGGGGAGTATTCAAGTGAAGCATATCTACCAAGTACCTATCACAAACTCATCTCTTGCATTTACATTATTTGCCATTTGCCTCTCGTTTTCCTCTCCCCCACTTCCAAAACAATTTTTCAAAAATACCAAAAAGATTTTCCTTTTTATTCTCTCTTCTTCCGTTTGCCTTTTTCGTTTGCCTTTCCTTTGCTTGTGTGCTATGTGCATTCAATATGCTTGCATCTTTGCTTGCTAAGTCTCTATTGATATGGATCCTCACCCACTTGCTAATCTCTTTAAGAGATCCAATTATGTTGAACCAATTGCTAGTGAGTTTTGTGCACTAGATTATCTTCATGAAGTTTTGCTTGAGATGCGTGATTCTGAAAATTGTGATGAATAAATTTAGTGATTCACGAGGGCTCCTTGAATGAAAAGCATGATTGCAATGGTTTCACTATTAATTCTATTAATGACAATCATGCTAAAAATATGCAAAACCCTAAGCTTGGGGATGCTAGTTTTGCTATGTCCACTACTTGTTGCAATGATCATGATTGGGGTGTTGATTTTTCTTACGATCTTGAAAATTTGTTTAAACCTCATGACGAATATGATATTGATAATAATGTTTGCAATAAGATTGAAAGTGGGTTTGGAGAAGTCATGACTTTAGTTGATGATAATCCCACTATTTTTGAAAAGTGTCAACTTTGCATGCATGTGGATCATGAAAAGAATATCCTATGTGATAGTTATATTGTTGAATTTTAATATGATCCCACATGTAATTATTATGAGAGAGTACAATATGGTCGTAGAAATTTTCATATCACTAAATCACCTCTCGTTATGTTGAGTTTGCTATTGTCTCTTTCTTCTTCCTTGCATATGGTAACTATTGGTTGTCTTGACAATTTGTTTTCCTATAAAATTCCTATGCATAGGAAGTATGTTAGACTTAGATGTGATTTTCACATGCTTTATGATGCTCTCGTTGTGCTTCAATTCTTGTCTTTTGTGTGAGCATCATTGAATTATCAATGCCTAGCTAAAAGGCTTTAAAGAAAAGCGCTTGTTGCGAGGCAACCCAATGAATTTATTTTTGCTTTTTACTTTCTGTTTTGTTGTGTACACACCATCATAATTCTTTTATGATTGTGTTTTTATGTTTTTTAGTGTTTGTGCCAAGTACAACCTCTATGATTAGTTTTGGTACTGGTTGTTTGATCTTGCTGAAAAAGACAGAAATTTTGTCCTCACGAAATTATTTTTAATTCCTATCCAGGAAGATATTTTGAGTTGATTCTTTTTGCTCCTGGTTGATATGCAAATTGCCCTAATTTTCATAAGTTTTCAGAATTTTTGGGATACCAGAGGTATACGAAATATACAGATTGCTACAGACTGTTCTGTTTTTGACAGATTCTGTTTTTGTTGTGTTGATTGCTTATTTTGATGAAACTATGGTTAGTATCGGGGGGGGGGGGTACTAGCCATCGAGAAGTGAGAATACAGTAATATAACATAAATATAAATGGAAATCAAGTTTACTACAGTACCTAAATAGTTGGTGGTTTGTTTTCTTATACTAATGATATCACGAGTTTTTGTTTAAGTTTTGTGTTGTTAAGTTTTCAAGTTTTGGGTGATGTTCTCATGGACAATGGAATAAAGAGTGGAAATAGCTTAAGCTTGGGGATTCCCATGTCATCCCAAGCCAAATTCAAGGACACCAAAAATCCTAAGATTGGGGATGCCCCGGGAAGGCACCCCCTGTTTCATCTTCAATCCATCGGTAACGTTACTTGGAGCTATATTTTTATTCACCACATGATAAGTGTTTTGCTTGGAGTGTCGTGTATTATAGGAGTCTTTGCTTTTTGTTTTGTCACAATCATCCTTGCTGCACACCTTTTTGAGAGGGACATCCACTCATCGTGAATTTGCTAGAATACTCAATGAGCTTCACTTATATCTTTTGAGTTAGGCAATTTAGCTCGCATGTGCTTCACTTTTATCTTTTGAGCTAGATAATTTTTCTCTAGTGCTTCACTTAAATATTTTTAGAGCACGGCGGTGTCATATTTTGTAGAAATAAAAACTTTCGATCTTCACTTATACCATTTTGAGAATGCTCTCTCTAAGTAACTTGGTAATTGCCGTGTGCTATGAAATTAGTCCTAAATATGATAGGCATCCAAAGAGGATATAATAAAAACTTTCATATTCAAGTGCATTGATTAGTAAGAGAAGTTTCATTCCTCACAATTAATTTTGACATATGGATATGGTAATATTAGAGTCATGTTAGTAGGGTGTTGTGAATCTAGAAATACTTGTGTTGAGGTTAGTGATTCCCGTAGCATGTACGTATGGTGAACCGCTATTTTAGGAAGTCGGAGCATAATTGATTTGCTGATTGTCATCCTTTGTGTGGCAGTCAGGATCGCGCGATGGTTAACACCTTGATACGTCTCCGTCGTATCTACTTTTCCGAACTCTTTTGCACTTGTTTTGGACTCTAACTTGCATGATTTGAATGGAACTAACCCGGACTAACGTTGTTTTCAGCAGAATTGCCATGGTGTTGTTTTTGTGCAGAAATAAAAGTTCTCGGAATGTCCTGAAAATTTACGGATATTTCTACTGGAATAATTGAAAAATACCTGCGCAAAGATCCACCGGAGGGGGCATGCCAGTGAGCCACAAGCCCACAGGCCGCGGCCACCCCCCTAGGTCGCGCCGTGAGGGCTTGTGGGGCCCACGTGGCACCACCGCCCCCAAACTCAGCTCTATATCTTCCGTCTCGCCCGGAAAAAAATCAGAGAGAAGGTTTCATCGCGTTTTACGATACGGAGGCGCCGCCACCTCCTGTTCTTCATCTGGAGGGCAGATCTGGAGTCCGTTTTGGGCTCCGGAGAGGGGAAATCGTTGCCATCGGCATCATCAACCTTCCTCCATCGACAATTCCATGATGCTCTTCATTGTTCGCGAGTAATCTCATCGTAGGCTTGCTGGACGGTGATGAGTTGGATCAGATCTATCATGTAATCGAGTTAGTTTTGACGGGGATTGATCCCTAGTATCTACTATGTTCTAGATTGATGTTGCTACTACTTGGCTATGCTTAATGCTTGTCACTAGGGCCCGAGTGCCATGATTTCAGATCTGAACCTATTATGTTGTCGCCAATATATGCGTGTTTTAGATCCTATCTTGCAAGTTGTAGTCACCTACTATGTGTTATGACCCGGCAACCCCGGAGTGACAATAGCCGAAACCACTCCCGGAGATGACCATAGTATGAGGAGTTCATGTATTCACCAAGTGTTAATGCGTTGGTCCGGTTCTTTATTAAAAGGAGAACCTTAATATCCCATAGTTTCCATTAGGACCCCGCTGCTACGGGGGGGATGGACAATAGATGTCATGCAAGTTCTTTTCCCTAAGCACGTATGACTACATACAGAATACATGCCTACATTAGATTGACGAACGGGAGCTAGTTACATATCTCTCCGTGTTATAGCTGTTACATGATGAATCACATCCGGCACACTCATCCATCACCGATCCACTGCCTACGAGTCTTTTACTACTGGTCCTTGCTACGTTACTTTGTCCAGGCTTGTCCCTTGCTACAAAAGGGATTGGGCCACTTTGTTACTCTATTGCTACTGTTGTTCCTTGCTGCTTCGGGGAAGAATAGTTGCCCGTCCACGTGCAACTTACTGACGCCATTGATACGACAGTTAGGAATAGTCTGCCGTCAACAGATCTGTTTCTGACACCGTTGCTATCATACTACTTTGCTATTGATACTTTGCTTGCAGACACTAATCTTTCAGGTGTGGTTGAATCTGACAAACTCAGCTGCTAATACTCGAGAATATTCTTTCGTTTCCCTTTGTGAGCGGATCAAGAAATTTGGGTCGAATACTCTACCCTCGAAAACTGTTGCGATCCCCTACACTTGTGGGTTATCAAGACCTTTTTCTAGCGCCGTTGCCAGGGAAGCACAACTATATTCTCTGAGTCACTTGGGATTGACGTCTTCTGATCACTATGCGGAATCCGAAATATCCAAGAACTAAAATCTTGCCTTCCACTACGAGGAGAGGTAAGGAATTGCCATCTAGCTCTGCACTTGATTCACCTTCAGTTTTGAGTAAGTTTGTGACATCGCCTCCTGCTAGAAATCTTGATATGTCGCCTGTGCTTGATGATGCTACTTCTGCTGCCCATGATGCTATGCTTGATACTATGCCTGATGATGCTATGCTTGATACTATGCCCGATGATGCTATGCTTGATACTATGCCTGTTGATGCTATGCTTGATACTATGTCTGATGATGCTATGCTTGATACTGCTTTGCCTGATGATGCCATGCTTGATACTGCTTTGCCACTAGGTGCATTCCTTGATGCACAACTTGCTACAGTTGCTGCTAGACGTGATGATACTTCTGAAACTGCTGATACTATTGAAGTAGAACCTGCTACTATGCCTGAATTGTTTGTTATGCCTGATAGGCGCTATGTTATGGAGGGAGAGATAGCTGAGGACTTTCTTGCGTGTAAGGATAGCTATGATGTTGAGAAATTACTGCTCAAGTGGAAGGAAAAATCTTTGAACGCTAGGATGAAATACGACCCGAAGTTTGCTACTTCGCCTATCTTTGTGACCGATAACAATTATGAATTCTCTGTCGACCCTGAGTTAATCACTCTGGTTGAATCTGATCCTTTTCACGGTTATGAGTCTAAAACGGTTGTAGCCCATCTTACCAAACTGCACGATATAGCCACCCTATTTACTAGTGAGGAAAAGATCCGCCACTACTATATCCTCAAGCTGTTTCCTTTCTCGCTAAAGGATGATGCTAAGACTTGGTTCACTTCTCTTACTCCTGGTTGTGTGCATAGCCCCCAGCATATGGTCTACTTCTTCTCTGAAAAATATTTCCCTGCCCATAAGAAGAAAGCTGCCTTGCAGGAAATATACAACTTTGCTCAAGCTGAGGAAGAGAGTCTCCCACAAGCTTGGGGAGGCTCATCCAGCTACTGAATGCTTTGCCTGATCACCCTCTTGAGAAGAATGAAATACTTGATATCTTCTATAATGGACTTACCGATGCTTACAAAGACCACCTAGATAGTTGTGTCGGTTGTGTTTTTAGGGAACAAACTGTAGAACAAGCTGAGATTCTACTGAATAACATCTTGTGCAATGAGAACGCTTGGATTATTCCCGAACCACCTCCTAAGCCAACTCCGAAGAAAAGAGGTATTCTATTCCTCAGTCCTGAAGATATGCAAGAAGCCAAGAAATCTATGCGAGAGAAAGGCATTAAATCTGAAGATGTCAAAAATCTAGCACCTATCGAAGAGATCCATGGTCTTGATAACCCGATACAGGAGGTAGAAGTAAATTCTCTGCGTAGGTTTGATGAGAGTGATATTCCTTTTGATAAACCTGTTAGCTTATGCCCGAATGAATTTGATAACTTTGTTGCCAAACAACAGAGTTTCAATGATTATGTTAGCAGACAATTGGAACAGAATGCTCGTATGCTTAGTCATTTAAGTGCTTGTGTGGACAGAAATGTCAATGATCTTAAGCTTCTGAGTAAACATGCCTCTATGGTTACTACTCAGGTAGAACAAGTACTTAAAGCTCAGAATGACTTGCTCAATGAGTTGAATGACAATTATGTCAGAGTCCTTACTAGAGGCGATAGAATGACCCACGAACCTGTGTATCCTGAGGGTCATCCGAAGAGGATTGAACAAGATTCTCAAGGAGTTAGTACTGATACACCTAGTCATCCTAGAAATAAGAAGAAAGATGATAGGGACCTGCACGCTAGCAACCCTGTTGCTACTATCCCTGAGAGTCCAAACGATGCCTCTGTCTCTGATGCTGAAACACAATCTCGTGATGAACATGAGCCTAATGATAATATCAATATTGATGTTCATGTTGATGCTCAACCTAGCAATGATAAGGATGTGGAGATTGAACCTGTTGATCATGATAACCCACAGCCTAAGAATAAGAGATACGATAAGAATGACTTTGCTGCTAGGAAGCATGGTAAAGAAAGGGAACCATGGGTTCAGAAACCTATGCCCTTTCCTCCCAAACCATCCAAGAAAAAGGATGATGAGGATTTTGAGCGCTTCGTTGAAATGCTCACACCTGTCTTTCTGCAAATGCTTTGACAAATATGCTCAAAATGTCTCTGTATGCTAAGTACTTGGAAGATATTGTGACTAATAAGAGGAGGATACCTGAGGTTGAGATTTCCATCATGCTTGCTAATTATACCTTCAAGGGTGGAACTCCTAAGAAACTAGGTGATCCCGGTGTGCCCACTATACCTTGCTCCATTAAAGGCAACTACGTTAGAACTGCGTTATGCGACCTTGGAGCCGGTGTTAGTGTTATGCCTCTCTCTCTTTATCATAGACTTGAACTGGATAAGTTGACATCCACCAAAATCTCTCTGCAAATGGCCGACAAATCAACTGCTTTCCCTATCGGCATTTGCGAGGATGTGTCTGTTGTGGTTGCTAACGTCACTATCTTAACAGACTTTGTTATCTTGGATATTCCCGAGGACTATGCCATGGCGGTCATCCTCGGAAGACCCTTTTTAAACACTACAGGGGCTGTTATAGATTGCAACAAAGGCAATGTCACTTTCCATGTCAACGGTAATGAGCATACGGTGCACTTTCCGAAGAAACAATATCGAGTACATTGCATCAATGCTATCGAAAAAACTTCATCGATTCTTATTGGGAGCTTTGAATGCCCTATTCCTCGTGTCAAGATGAAGTATGACTTGCTTGTTGGGGAGATACATATCCCCATTGAGGTGACCTAGTGACTATTCGCAAATTCTTCGTTCTCTTTTGCGATTCGAAAAAGTTTGTCAAGGAGACTTGATCAACCTCACTAACGGATTTCTTTCGATGACCATGAGATGGATGAATCGAGGAGTCACAAACCTCTGTTCCAAGCTTTCACTTTAGGTTGCTTAGAAGAAAAATGATAGATTAAGTTTAGTTTTCCCTATTTACTGTTTTAGCGTCCGATGGAAAAGTACCCCGAAAATAAAAGTTCTCCGAACGTCGTGAAAATCTAGTATGATTTTTTCTGGATTTTTTGAAAAATTCTGAGACAAAGAGTTTGTCTGGGGGCCACACCAGTGGGCCACAAGCCCTAGGGGCGCGGGCACCCCCCGGGTCGCGCCACCCAGGCTTGTGGGGCCCACAGGCACCCCCTCCACTCATTCTTGCTCTCATCTGGTTGTCCTACCTCCAGAAAAAATTGTTTCGCAGCTCAAAACCGTGTTCTTGCTCCTCTGGCTGGGATTTTCGATCTCTTTGCTCAAATCACCATTCTCCGAACTATTTGGGGGAAATTACTCCTTGGTAAGTGACTCCTCCATTGGTCCAATTAGTTTTTGCTCTAGTGCCTTATACTCCGCGTATTTTTGCTGCCTTGGTGACCATGTTCTTGAGCTTTGCATGCTGATTTTAGCTGGTCCCAAGTAGTTTTGATGCGTAATATGGCATCTAGGCACTTGTGGGAGTAGTTGCTACGAGTTTAGTTGAGCCTTGTTCACCTTTCCTTAGAAGCACTGAAAATTTCAGAAAAGGAAGATGTTCAGGAGAAACTTTCATGGTGGTTACTCAAGCAAGAGAGGTCCCCGTCTTGCGATTCGGGAGCCTGATCCTTATCAACCAAGGGGCACGCAGGTACAACCATGTGAATGGACTTCTGATGAATTTATGATTGAGGCAGGTTTCAAAGATGAGTTTGATGCACTTGTTCACAACGTTGGACTCGAAGAATTCATATCCGATAAAGGTGAACGGTATGTTGCTCTCACTGCCTCTTTTGTTCGTAGATTCAAATTTTCAGCTCGCCGTGAGACATCGGTACTGTTTGATCTCTATGATAAATCGTATACCATGGATTTAGAGGATTTCAATAGAATTTGCAAAATACCTATTTGGGGTAGCCTCAGTGATCCTCCTAAATCTTCGGTTAGAGATTTTTGCTCTGGTATTACTATTGGAGAAACTAGAGACATTACGCAAGCTATCATGGGGAGTATTCATTTTCCTGCCTTGCATTACTTTGCCCTCTTCATAGGCAGATGCATTAATGGCAAGATTGAGCATTGTCACCTCTACGCACCCGACCTTAGTATCCTTAAGAGCACAGTGACGGGTGACAAAAGCTTCAACATGGGAGCTATTATAGCAAGGAGGCTGAATAAGAATGCTATTGAAGGGGATTTCTTTGGTGGGATCTATGCCACTCGCATAGCAAATTTTCTTGGAGTACCCATCCGCGAAGGAGATCCCTCGCTCCATACAGCTTTACTTGACCACGTCGCTTTGACATGCTACCAGTTCCTTGAGAGGGATGACGAATCCCTCCTATACCGTTTGATATTTAACCGGCAGCGTGTTTTCCATATTACCCTTCCTGCTCCTGCCTTCTTTGACTTTCAGGTAAAACGGAGATATTACATAACCAGAGGAGAGGCAGAGGAGTATGAGAGGGAGACAAAGGCTGCTTGTCTCCATGAGGCAACTATCCAGGCAGTGGCTGCAGCGCTCCCGTATAACCCCCATTATGATTTTGGGTTTCGCCAGGACCATCCTTGGGAGTAGACCAACTTAGGCCAAAAGCCTAAGCTTGGGGGAGTACGTGTTCTCACCGACTTTACATTCTTTCTTATGCTTTCACTTTGTTAGTCGGTGTTCACACTTTGCCACTGTATCATCCATGCTAGTTTATTTTCTTTTCCTCATTTTCTTTTCGTGTGTCTGTCTAGTTTGAGAAAACCCAAAAAGATTTTCTTTTTCTTCTTTTTCTTGTTGGGAGCTTTCCCGTGTAAATAGTTTTGTTTTTCTTTGGGTCAAGGTAGAAGACCATGGTTACAATGTTTAGTGGATCTTGCATGCATACCTGTTTAGATTTCAAAGAGCCATATTACTTTGTCTTCTCCTTTGTGTTTGCCTGCAGATTCCAGCTTTATTCCAATGCACAAGCACGCTTATTATTGTTCACATCATTCGGTCGTGCAAGTGAAAGCCAATAATGACGATATATGATGAAGTGACTGAGCCTGGAAAAGCTGGTATGAACTCGATCTATTTTGTTTTTGTAAATATGACTAGCTCATCATGCCTGATTCAGCTTTGTTGTGAGAAAAACATGTTTCCCATGACAACTTAGAGATCATAGTTGCTTATGCCATGCTTACTTAGCTAGGAGCTTATAATGGTCTGTCTTGTATGCCCACATGAATGTTGAGATGACTGTGTTGTAGTATGATAGGATGGTATCCTCCTTTGAATGATTCAAGTTCCCTGACTTGGCGCATGTTCACGCATGTAGTTGAAACAAAATCAACATAGCATCTATGATGTTCATGTTCATGGTGATTTATGTCCTACTCATGCTTGCACTCAATGTTAGTTAATCTCAATGCATTTTGATGACTGTTGTCGCTCTCTACTTGGTGGCTTCCTAGTCTTTTGCTAGCCTTCACTTGTACTAAGCGGGACTACTGCTTGTGCATCCGCTTCCATAAACCCAAAGTTGTTCCATATGAGTCCACCATACCTACCTATATGCGGTATCTACCTGCCGTTCCAAGTAAATTTGCATGTGCCACTCTCTAAACCTTCAAGAAATAATCTGTTTTGCATGCCCGAACCGCTCATGTGGTGACAGGGGGCTATCAGTATCTTCCATTCTAGGCGTGTTATCCTCGATATGCGTTTATTCACTATCATTCACATTCACGAGAAAGGGGCGGGTAATTAGAATTCCTAGTTCCATGCTCAAATCGAAAAGATAATTGTAAACAAAACTCCCCCAGGATTGATGTTGGTATGGACGGTACCCGAGGATTTGGCTAGCCGTGGAGTGTGATTGATTGGTGGTGGGGGAGTCAAAACTTTACTTTTCTGTTTGGGAACCGCCTATAGCATGTGTAGCGTGGAAGATGTTGAAAACTCTTAGTCATTGCGTTGACAACGAAAGCATGCCACCCAAAATTACTATCTCTGTTTTAAAAGCTTGAGCTCTGGCACCTCTGCAAATCAATGCTTCCCTCTGCGAAGGGTCTGTCTATTTATGTTCCTGTTGAGTCATCCTCCTCTTATAAAAGCACCAATTAGAGAGAACCTATGTCATTTTTATGCTTTGCTTTTAAGTGTGTTGAGTATGACTACGAGTGGATCTTCATTGCCTTGAGTTACAATGTTTAGTCAGCCCTTGGTCTTTGAAGGTGCTCTGCATTTATGTTTTGCGGTCTCAAAAAGAGCTAGCGAGATACCATCTATTCGTGCTGCTTCATGTTGTTTTGATTGAAGTGTTGACGTTTGAGACTTATTATTATTTGCTCGCTAGCTGATTATGCCATTGATATGAGTTAACCATAGACCTAGATGTCATTTGCTTATGTGGTTTGCTTGTGATATTGCTGAAATTCTGGTTATGAGTTAGACATAGTTGCAACAACAAGATCAAACAGAGTTCATCAAAGTTTTTCTTTTGTCTCTCTCAGTTTGTCAACTGAGTTGCTTGAGGACAAGCAAGGCTTTAAGCTTGGGGGAGTTGATACGTCTCCGTCGTATCTACTTTTCCGAACTCTTTTCCCTTGTTTTGGACTCTAACTTGCATGATTTGAATGGAACTAACCCGGACTAACGTTGTTTTCAGCAGAATTGCCATGGTGTTGTTTTTGTGCAGAAATAAAAGTTCTCGGAATGTCCTCAAAATCTACGGAGATTTTTTCTGGAATAAAAGAAAAATACATGCGCAAAGATCCACCGGAGGGGGCGTGCCAGTAGGCCACAAGCCCACAGGCCGCGGCCACCCCCCAAGTGTTAGGGGATATTTATGCCTAAGTAATTTTGGTGATTGATGACAGTACCGTAAAGGACTAATCGTGTGCATTAAGCTTTCAGATAACTCATGTAAATGGCACAAGACGACTCGGCACCCTCCGTGGTACAGAAGCACGATGTCCTCTACGATCTCTTTCTTTGAATCATAGGAACGTCGTACTATTAAGACGGGACCAGTAGTGGAAAGGTTTGGGTGGAATCAATTTTGCACGCACACACTTTATCTCCTTTCCCTTTCCCTGCAACTTTGGAGCGGTTCCCACCTCTGGTTTATCTCCTCTTGCAAAAAGGTCTCCTAGCGGTAGTACCACTGTCCCTAGCGGTAGTACCGCTCTGCTGGCGGTAGTACCGCCCCTGGTCAGCGGTAGTACCGCTCCAGGAACTTAGTACCGCCTTCCTAACGGTTGTACTTCGTCGGACTTTTTGCGAAGACTTTCTTGGCGGTGGTTGTCCCGGTAGTGCCTCTGCACTACCAAGGGCTCAGCGGTAGTACCGCTGCAGCCAGCGGTAGTACCGTTGGAGTGTCAGCGGTAGTACCGCTGCAGCCAGCGGTAGTACCGCTCGGCTCGGCCTATGAGTGGGAAAACGGTTGGATTTTCCCCCCACTATATAAAGGGTTCTTCTTGCTCTAGAACCCTACCTTTGACCCTCCCAAGCTCCATTGTTGCTCCCTAAGCTCAAAAGTGTCCGATCTCTCTCCCTAGCCAATCAAACTTGTTGATTTCCTAGGGATTGATTGAGAAGGCCTAGATCTACACTTCCACCAAGAGAAAATTTATTCCCCCCACCAATCCCTTGCGGATATTGTTACTCTTGGGTGTTTGAGCACCCTAGACGGTTGAGGTCACCTCGGAGCCACATTCCATTGTGGTGAAGCTCCGTGGTCTTGTTGGGAACCTCCAACCTTTGTGTGGATTTTGCCCCAACCTTGTTCGTAAAGGTTCGGTCGCTGCCTTCAAGGGCACCTATAGTGGAATCACGGTACCTCGCATTGTGTGAGGGCGTGAGGAGAATACGGTGGCCCTAGTGGCTTATTGGGGAGCATTGTGCCTCCACACCTCTCCAAAGGAGACGTACTTCCTGTCAAAGGGAAGGAACTTCGGTAACACATCCTCGTCTTCATTGGTTCTACTTGCGGTTATCTCTAACCTTTACATTGTGTATGCTTTTGTTGTTGTCTATCTCTTACTTGTCTTAGTTATCTTCGTTGGTAGCATCATATAGGTTAACCTCCTTGTTAACATTTTAGAGAACCTTTATGCTGCTAACCCTAACTTGCTAAGTTTAATTAAAAAGTGGTCGTTGCCTATTCACCCCCCCCCTCTAGTCAACCATATCGATCCTTTCAATTGGTATCAGAGCCACATCTCTTTATTAAGGGTTTCACCACCCGAAGAGTATGGAAGATGATGAGGGAGTTCCCCGTGTGCAAACCAAGGCCATGGACTTGACTTCGATCACAAGGGACGACTTGAATACGGCTATGGCCGCACTCAAGACGTCCTTGACGAACGAGGTCAAGACCATGCTTAAAGTGTTAATTGAGGGAATTAAAACTTCTCCCGAACCGGCGTTGGTGGTTAAACCCACCAAGACAGATTCGGAGGCCAATTCCTCTAAGGAAACGGCTAAAGGTATGCAACCCTCGCCTCCAGTCGAAAATGATGGGATTGGAACTTATGCCTCAGTTCCACCACCCATGGTGTATGGAGGACCGGTTCCCACACCGCGTCTTAACCCTATTGGTCCTCCTCCTAAGCTTGTAAAGGGTGATTTTGCTAACTGGGTATTTTCTATTAAGTCTCATTTGAATTACAGCTCAGCAAATTTATGGAGAGTCATCGAGCAAGGCTACTATCCCCATGACCCAAGCAACCTCACTCCAAGAGAAGAAGCAAACAATCAATATAATCACTCCGCATTGTTTATTCTCTAGTCAGCAGTACCGCCTGAAGATCTTCGTCACTTGCGCCCCTTCACTCTGGCTAAGGACTGTTGGGAGCACATTATGGTGTTGTACAAGGGAAGCTCAAGCATCCAACGGTCCAACTATGAAGCGGTCCAACTATGAAGTGGTACTTGATAAGGCCGATGAGTTTGTGATGAAGGAAGATGAGGACCCTCGTGATCTCTATCGAAGGGTGACTGCTATTGTTGTGGCTCTCAAGGACCATGGGAGCAAGGATGTGGATGATACATGGGTCAAGCGCAAGTTTCTCAAGGCCATGATGCCTTTCAATAAAGCCATGTCATCTGTCATTCGCCAACGACCAGATTTCCACTCCTTGTCTTCCAGTGAGGTGTTGGATGAATTCATTGCAATGTCAATCATGAACGAGACAGCTGACAATGCACTTGCTCGAGTTTTCTCAAAGACAGCTTCACCCAACCTTGCTTTAAAGGCAAAAGCTGCTTTTGAAGAAGAAGAAGAGGATGAGGAAGAGGAGAGCTGCCCTGAAGACACTAAGTATGCTTACCACGAGCACATGGCTCTTGCGTCAAGGCAATTCTGGGGCAACAAGAGGAACTCAAGACCCAACTTCACCAAGAACAACTCAAGTGGGTTCAAACCCAAGAAACAAGTGAGGACTTGCTATAACTGTGGTAATGTGAGTCACTTCATGGCAGAATGTCCCTATGAGAAGAGGGAAGACAATGGGGGCAAGCTCATTCGCAAAGACAAAACCAAGTCATTCCCAAACAAGAACAACTTTGTGAAGAAACCCCACCCAATGGGTATGGTGGCACTTGAAGAGTACCCCTCCGATGATGACGACGATGATGATATGGTGGCAACTGCAACTATCGCCATTGCCACCCCTTCTCCCAAGAAGGTGTCTCTCTTCAACGCCCCCAACGAGAACCACATCGCAAAGTGCCTCATGGACAAAGGTATCGATCAAGTAACCCCCATCATTAAGACCAACATTGCTACTACTCCTTCATTGTTGAATTGTGTTGATGATAGTGATGTTGTGGAACTTAATGAGCATGATCTTGACAAATTTATGTGCACAATCAAGGGAGAATCCAAGAAGCACTTTGTTGCTCTCTTGGAACAACTGGGTGAGGCTAGTGACCTCATCGAGTCTCATGAGGAGACCATCTCTGAGCTTCAAGGACATAGTCGTGACTATGCCGATGAGATTGCTGAACTATCCATTGCACTAGAAAAGGAGCGCACTCTTCATTTGGCTCTTGAGGAGTCATACAACGATGACTGTGCTAAAGTGCAAAAGAAACTAGATCATGCTACTGTTCTTACTCGTATGCTTAAGTCTGAAAAGGATGCTCTTGGGGTTGGCCATGACAGACTCAAAGTGGAGTTTGACACACTTGACAAGGCTCACAAGGTCTTGAAAGGTGTTCATTTCTCCCTGAAAGAGTCTCATGATCAACTCCAAGAAAATCTTACCAAGGAAATCTCTACGTGTCCTCCTTTCATGTTAATTGATAATGCTTGTAAAACTAACCCTTGTTGTGAGCATGTACATCTTGTGGAGGAAAATGCCAAGTTGAAGGAGAAACTTGAGAACGGCCTTGTGTTATGCATCGAAGGCGAGAAGAGCCTGAACGACCTCTTGAGCAATCAAAAGGGTGTGGTAGGAAAGCAGGGACTTGGACTTAAATCTAAGTCAAAAAGAAAAAGGAAGAACAGGAACAGACGATCCCCTACCCTCATGGACATCTTTGTCAAAGAGGGCGAAGGGACTCCGGAGGTGAACAGAAACAAGGTGGACGATGGTAGCGTCAAGAAGGGCAAAACCATTCCTACTAACACAGCCGGCAAACTCAACCCTTCCTATGTTTTATGTCATGCTAGTGATGGGCATGTTTATGCCAGATTTGTTGGTTCTTACTATGAGTCCATTGAATGGGCTATTTGGGTTCCTAAGACCCTTGTCTCTAACATTAAAGGACCCATTCAAAAATGGGTACCTAAAACCAAGCCTTGATCTATTGCAGGAGTTTGCTTCCGGTGGGGTGTCATGGTTGTCGATAGTGGAGGAACAAATCATATGACCGGAAGCAAGGACTTAGTGGTGGATGTGCATCCTTCTCCATCTATGCCCACCCATGTCCAATTCGCCAATGCGTCATCTTCAAAGGTATTGGGATTTGGTAAGGCGGTCGTCTCTCAAGAGTTATCTATTGAGAAGGTCATGCTTGTTGAGTCCCTTGCTTACAATTTACTTTCGGTTCGTCAACTTGCAATTATGGGTTTTTCCACATTCTTTAATCTTGATACTGTGGTCCTCTTGTGGAGCAAGACTCTTAAAGTAGCCTATGTTGGATATGTCGAAAATGGTCTCTATGTGGTGAACTTTTCAAAGCGACCCACTAAGACTGCGACTTGTCTAATGGCTAAAGTTGATGTGGGCTGGCTTTGGCATCGCCGACTAGCTCATGTCAATATGAGATCTTTGCAAAGTCTCCTCAAAGGGGACCATATTCGTGGACTAACGAATGTGAGTTTTGCAAGAGATCGTGCTTGCAGTGCCTGCATTGAAGGAAAGATTCATGAAACTTCTCATCGTCCAACGACTCTCATTTACACTAAGAGGCCATTGGAGCTTCTCCATATGGATCTTTTCGGTCCTCCATCATTTGATAGTCTTGGAGGCAGAAAGTACTGCTTGGTGATTGTTGATGACTACTCAAGATACACCTGGGTATATTTCTTCAATAGGAAGACTGAGACTCAACAAACTGTCATCAACTTTGCTAATGAAGCTCAACATCAACATGAAGCAAATATTTTGATGATTAGAAGTGACAACGGCACCGAGTTCAAGAACTACACCTTGGATGAGTTTCTAGGTGATGAGGGAATAAAACATCAATATTCACCACCATATACCCCTCAAAAAAATGGTGTGGCGGAAAGGAAGAACCGGACATTGATGGGTGTTGCAAGAACAATGATGGCGGAATTCAAATCTCCATATAACTTTTGGGCTGAAGCCATCAACACAGCATGTCATGCTCCAATCGGCTCTATATCCGCAAAGGCTTGAACAAGACCCCATATGAGATTCTCACTGGAAACAAACCCAATCTCAAGTACTTCCGGGTATTCGGTTGTAAGTGTTTCATTCTCAAGAAAGGTGCACGTTTAGCTAAACTTGATTCTAGAGCACAAGAGGGCATCTTTGTTGGTTATGCTACAAACTCTCATGCTTACCGTGTCCTCAACAAGTCCACCGGGCTCATTGAGGAGACGTGTAACGTGGAGTTTGATGAAAATAATGGCTTCCAAGTGGAGCAAAGTGGTCTTTGTGATGTAGGTGATGAAATTCCTCCCCAAGCCATAAGAAGAATGGGGATTGGTCAAATACACCCCATTGAGGAACCCCTTGTGGCCGAAGGAGAAGGACAGTGCTCTACTCAAGTGGATCCATCATCCTCACAAACCCCACACGCTTCCGATGAACAAAGAGAAGACCATCAACAAGTTGAACAAGCTCAAGGACAAGACCAATTGCCCAAAGATGGTGATGTGTCCCATGATGTACAAGCACTTACCCAAGGTTTTGAACCTGCTCAAGATCAAGATCAAGTGCAACTACAAGATCCAGACCAAATAGAAGCACAAGATCAAGATCAAGAGCAACCACAAGAAGAAGGACAAACCAGCGAACCTGCTCAAGTCAAAAATCAAGTTGATCAGGATACTGTCTCTCAATTCCCTTTTGCGGCTCCAAAAAGGGCTACTGGTGCCAAGGGAGGTTCAAAACGCAAGGGCAAGCAAAGTAATCAAGTCGATGCTCCCCAGTTATCCAATGCAGAACTCTTGGAGCGTCGAGCAACCAAGATTGCGAACAAGCTAAGAGTCAAGTCACATCTTATGAAGAATGTGCTTGGCAGATTGAAAAGGGGAGTATCCACTCGTCAACAAATTTGGAATTACTGTGAGCATCACGCGTTTGTTTCGTATTGTGAACCTCAGCAGGTACAGGAAGCGCTCGATGATGAGGATTGGCTTATGGCCATGCATGAAGAACTCAACAACTTCGAGTGTAATCAAGTCTGGGATTTAGTGCCAATACCAAAGGAGGAACATAATGTCATCGGGACCAAATGGATTTTCAAAAACAAGCAAGATTCCAATGGGATTGTGATTCGAAACAAGGCAAGATTGGTGGCTCAAGGCTACTCCCAAGTTGAGGGTATCGACTACGGTGAAACCTTTGCCCCTGTTGCTAGTCTAGAATCTATTCGCATGCTGCTTGCATTTGCTTCTCATCATAATTTCAAATTACAGCAAATGGATGTGAAAAGTGCCTTTCTTAATGGTCCTTTAAATGAGTTGGTCTATGTCAAACAACCCCCGGGATTCGAACATCCCAAGCTCCCCAATCATGTATACAAACTTAATAAGGCACTCTATGGCCTTAAAGCAGCCCCACGTGCGTGGTATGAGTATCTTACTGAGTTGTTACAAGATCGTGGGTTTGAAATTGGGAAGATAGATCCCACTCTTTTTACTAAGATGGTTAAAGGGGATTTGTTCATATGCCAACTATATCTTGATGATATCATTTTTGGTTCTCCTAACATCTCTTTCAATGAAGAATTTGCTGCATTAATGACCGAGAAATTCGAGATGTCTATGATGGGTGAGTTGAAGTTCTTCCTTGGATTCGAGATTAAACAAGGCATAGAAGGGACCTTCATCAAACAGGCCAAGTACACTCAAGACATGCTCAAGAGGTTCAAGCTCGAGGATGTCAAGCCGGTCAGGTTCCCCATGCCAACAAGATGGAAGCTTGACAGTGATCCCAATGGTAAAGCAGTGGATCAAAAGGTATATCTCTCCATGATTGGATCCCTCCTTTACCTTTGTGCATCTAGACCGGATATTATGTTGAGTGTAGGGATTTGTGCACGGTTTCAATCCGCACCAAAAGAAAGTCATTATATGGTTGTTAAGCGAATCTTTCGATATTTGGCTCATACCCCAAACTTTGGTCTATGGTATTCCAAAGGAGCAAACTTCAACCTAGTGGGCTATTCTGACTCACATTGGGCAGGAGATTGTGTGGAGAGGAAGCCAACTTCTGGAGGATGCCAATTCCTTGGTCGCTCACTAGTAAGTTGGTCTTCAAAGAAGCAAAATTGTGTCTCACTATCATCCACCGAAGCTGAGGATGTGGCAGCTGCAAGTTGTTGTGCACAGTTACTATGGATGAGGCAAACTTTAAAGGATTACGGTGTCACTTGTGACAAAGTGCCTCTTCTATGTGACAATCAAAGTGCTATCAAGATTTCCCTCAATCCGGTGAAACATAGCAAGACCAAGCATATTGATATTCGTCATCATTTCAGTCGTGAACATATCAAGCTAGGTGATATTGAGGTCCACTTCATCAACACTGAAGAGCAACTTGCAGATATTTTCACTAAGCCCCTAGATGAAGCAAGGTTCTGGGAGTTAAGGCATGAGCTAAATATCATTGATTCAAGTAATGTGGATTGAAACTAGGCACTTTGCACCTCACTATGCATTACATCCGGTTCTAGATGTAGGCATGGACATAGGGGGAGTGTTGTTCTCTCAATGAACTTTCCCTCCCCCCATTATGCATAAATCGATCAAGTCTTTCACTTTAGCCATTGCTAAATGGCACTTGTGCTTCAAAGACGAGCGTTGGTCATGAACCCAAGGATAATTCTTCGCGGTGTCATACCTTTGTCTCAAACATAGGTGGCCTCGCCACTGCCCCCACCTTTCTCTCATATGAAAGAAAGGATACAAAATGACTAGTCAGTTTACCTTGCTGGTGGTATCTTGTTATTTCACTGACTAGTCGTTGCCCATGTCTTTTCCACGAAATTCTATGTCTAGTTGTGCCATTTTGAGCGGTACTACCGCCAGGACCCCAGCGCTACTACCGCCAGGGGTAGCGGTACTACCGCCAGGACCCCAGTCTATCACGACTTGACTAGGGCTGTCTCAAGGGGTAGTGGTACTACCGCCAGGGGGAGCGGTACTACCGCCAGGACCCCAGCGGTACTACCGCGAGGGGTAGCGGTACTACCGCTGGCACGTACCCCTTGGGCTATATAAAGGAGGGGGCCCGTTTTTCTTGCCCTGTTTCTTCTTCCTCGTGGCTCTCCCTTCCTCTACTCCGAACTCCCCCCGTTTGGATCTCTATCTGCGGAGCCCCTTCTCTCCCTTGAGTTGGAGGGTTTGCTCCACTCCTCCTTCCTCCATCAAGTGCCATGGACGCCGGTAAAGCTCCTCACTTTATTCCCTTGGTTGGTGTTTGCTTGTTCTAGGGTTAGGAGCTTGGTGATTTGGATCCATGGCTATGGTTTGTTCTTAGTTTTTGGATGGAACGAAGGAGATATCCTAGGGGAGTGTAGGTTCTATGATTCATTGCATTTATCTTGACATGCCCTAGTTCTTCATGTTTTAGATCAAGTACTTCTTCTCATACTTCTCTTGGATTAGATCTAAAACTTGAATCCCCTTGACTAGGCGTGTCTCTATCTAGATGTTCTTGAGGTTCCCATGTGATTAGGGCTATGGTGTTTCTTGTAGTGGTTTTATGCAGTAGTCGTGGACCTCTTGAATCAAATCTAGTCATTCTTATGGGTTTCTTTATATTCGGATTTGAAAGTCAACCCCCTAGCGGTACTACCGCCAGCCTGGCGGTACTATCGCTAGGACCCCAGCGGTACTACCGCGAGGGGTAGCGGTACTACCGCCAAGAGGATATTTTTCTTTGTGTTTGGCAATGTGAGTTTATTCTTATGCTTCTTTTGACCATTGTCTTGACTCCTCCTGTCGGTCTTTTTTGGGTGTGTGTCTTGTGTGTCATAGGTGGTGCTCGCCGCTCGAATCCCGCACGTAACACCCAACCCAAGCAGTATCGCTCTTCAGAGGCTCCAGAGGGTTCCGCCACCTCCAGTTTGAATCCCAAGAAGAGGTCCTTCAAGAAGGCAGCTACAAAGAACAAAGGGATCAACGTTCGCACTATGCCCCCGAGGGATTTTCTGGTATTCCGCACCCGCAATCACTATCTGGAAGAGAAGGCTCAGATCAAGAACATCGAACATGTTTGGTCACGGGATCACTGCATGATCTATCGCGACATCATCAAGCCATTCAAGAAGATATATGTCCCAGTGCAATGGATTGACCTTACTCACCTTCAACGGAATCCATACTACTTTGGTGAGGCTCTCTCCTTGATTGAAAAGCTTGGCCTCAAAGAGATCATCACCTTCAGGCAAGAATTTGACCCAGATGTTGTGGCCCAATTCTATGTCACTGTTCACTTTGCACCTGATGACGTGCACACCATGACTTGGATGACCGGTACTCAGAAGATGACAGGTTCCTAGTCAGAGTTCATGCAGCTTCTCAAAGTTGACTTTCAGGGGGACGAAAATGCTCTTGGGATGCGTCCTCATGCTCCTTCTTCATCTACTGCCACCCCCAAGGACAGGCTGCAACAACTTTATGTGAAGAAAGGTGTGCTCCCCAAGCATCTGGATATCATGCATCGGATCTTCCGCAACTCTCTCTTTCCTCGAATTGGCAACTTTGACGAGGTGCATGGTCATCTAGCTGAGATGCTTCTGCTCTGTGAGGAGGCTAGGACTAAGGAAACTACCCCTCTCGATATTGCCCACGTGATGTTAAATGAGCTCTGGAACTGCATCATGAACCGCAAGGTTCCCATCTACGGGCCCTACTTGTTTGCCTATATTCAGAAGAGGTGGCAAGAGGTCTTTCTGGTAGATCCCTTCCCTATTCAGGCTGACTATTTTGTGCATGATCCTATCAAGCTCCGTACCAAAGACAAATGGGCCAACCCATCAACTTCTTCTCAGCACATGGACACGGACACAGAGACCACTGCTGGAGGAGAACCTGCTTCACAAACCCGCTCTTCTGCTATGCCATCTTGGGCAGTGAAACTGAAGGATCAAATGAAGACTCTCTTCTGTATGCAGGCCAAGGGACAATATCAGTCTCATGTGGCCCAGAAGGAGAACCGTCAGAGGCACAAGCGTGTCTTGAGGACCCTTGATGTAAATATCTCAAGCGGCTCAGAGGACGACATCACACCAGAGTCTGATTGGATGCGGGCTCAAGGTTATCAGTGGACTGGGTCTGATGCAGAGGAGGAGGCTTCTAAGGAGGACATTGAGGAGGAGCAGGACGATCCGGATGCCACGGACGCATCTGGGGATGATGAGTATGCGGAGTGACCACCTGTGTCGTTAGGTGTGCCCCTTTTTGGTGTCTTGTGCCAAAGGGGGAGAGATTCTAGGAGCTGGATTTGAGCTTTGCTTTAGCCTTGCTTATCTTTATCGTGTTTGCTTTGAACTTGGTTTGATCTTATTTTCTATCTTTGCTTTGTGTGATGTGAGACTTGGTCTATTGTGAGACTTATTTTCATCATATGATGTGAGTCATATGCTCTTCAATTATCTCTATCATTTATCTTTATCTTCACATGCTATCTACTGTGCAAATCCGGTATTGTCATCAATCCACCAAAAAGGGGGAGATTGTTAGGGCATATTTATGCCTAAGTAATTTTGGTGATTGATGACAGTATCGTAAAGACTAATCGTCTGCATTAAGCTTTCAGATAACTCATGTCAACGGCACAAGACGACTCGGCACCCTCCGTGGAACAGAAGCACGGTGTCCTCTATGATTCTCTTTCTTTGAGTCATAGGGACGCCGTACAATTAAGAGGGGACCCGTAGTGGAAAGGTTTGGGTGGAATCAATTTTGCACGCACACACTTTATCTCCTTTCCCTTTCCCTGCAACTTTGGAGCGGTTCCCGCCTCTGGTTTATCTCCTCTTGCAAAAAGGTCTCCTAGCGGTAGTACCGCTAGAGCTGGCGGTAGTATCGCTGTCCCCAGCTGTAGTACCGCTAGAGCTGGCGGTAGTACCGCTAGCCCTAGCGGTAGTACCGTTGTGTTGGCGGTAGTACCGCCCCTGGTCAGCGGTAGTACCGCTCCAGGAACTTAGTACCGCCTTCCTAGCGGTTGTACTTCGTCGGACTTTTTGTGAAGACTTTCTTGGTGGTGGTTGTCCCGGTAGTGCCTCTGCACTACCATGGGCTCAGCGGTAGTACTGCTGCAGCCAGCGGTAGTACCGCTGCAGCCAGCGGTAGTACCGCTCGGCTCGGCCTATGAGTGGGAAAACGGTTGGATTCCCCCCCCCCCACTATATAAAGGGTTCTTCTTGCTCTAGAACCCTACCTTTGACCCTCCCAAGCTCCATTGTTGCTCCCTAAGCTCAAAAGTGCCCGATCTCTCTCCCTAGCCAATCAAACTTGTTGATTTCCTAGGGATTGGTTGAGAAGGCCTAGATCTACACTTCCACCAAGAGAAAATTGATTCCCCCACCAATACCTTGCGGATCTTGTAACTCTTGGGTGTTTGAGCACCCTAGACGGTTGAGGTCACCTTGGAGCCACATTCCATTGTGGTGAAGCTCTATGGTCTTGTTGGGAGCCTCCAAGCTTTGTGTGGAGTTTGCCCCAACCTTGTTTGTAAAGGTTCGGTCGCCGCCTTCAAGGGCACCTATAGTGGAATCATGGTACCTCGCATTGTGTGAGGGAGTGAGGAGAATAACGTGGCCCTAGTGGCTTATTGGGGAGCATTGTGCCTCCACACCGCTCCAACGGAGACGTACTTCCTGTCAAAGGGAAGGAACTTCAGTAACACATCCTCGTCTTCATTGGTTGCACTTGCGGTTATCTCTAACCTTTACATGGTGTATGCTTTTGTTGTTGTCTATCTCTTACTTGTCTTAGTTATCTTCGTTGGTAGCATCATATAGGTTCACCTCCTTGTTGACATTTTAGAGAACCTATATGCTGCTAACCCTAACTTGCTAAGTTTAATTAAAAAGTGGTCGTTGCCTATTCACCCCCCCCCCTCTAGTCAACCATATCGATCCTTTCACCTAGGCCGCGTCGTGAGGGCTTGTGGGGCCCACGTGGCACCACCGCCCCCAAAATCATCTCTATATCTTCCGTCTCGCCCGAAAAAAAATTAGAGAGAAGGTTTCATCGCGTTTTATGATACGGAGGCGCCGCCACCTCCCGTTCTTCATCTGGAGGGCAGATCTGGAGTCCGTTTCGGGCTCCGGAGAGGAGAAATCGTCGCCATCGTCATCATCAACCTTCCTCCATCGACAATTCCATGATGCTCTTCATCGTTCGTGAGAAATCTCATCGTAGGCTTGCTGGATGGTGATGAGTTGGATGAGATCTATCATGTAATTGAGTTAGTTTTGACGGGGATTGATCCCTAGTATCCACTATGTTCTAGATTGATGTTGCTACTACTTGGCTATGCTTAATGCTTGTCACTAGGGCCCGAGTGCCATGATTTCAGATCTAAACCTATTATGTTGTCGCCAATATATGTGTGTTTTAGATCCTATCTTGCAAGTTGTAGTCACCTACTATGTGTTATGACCTGGCAACCCCGGAGTGACAATAGCCGGAACCACTCCCGGAGATGACCATAGTATGAGGAGTTCATGTATTCACCACGTGTTAATGCGTTGGTTCGGTTTTTTATTAATAGGAGAACCTTAATATCCCGTAGTTTCCATTAGAAACCCGCTGCCACGGGAGGGATGGAGAATAGATGTCATGCAAGTTCTTTTCCCTAAGCACGTATGACTACATACGGAATACATGCCTACATTAGATTGACGAGTGGGAGCTAGTTACATATCTCTCCGTGTTATAGCTGCTACATGATGAATCACATCCGGCACACTCATCCATCACCGATCCACTGCCTATGAGTCTTTTACTACTGGTCCTTGCTATGTTACTTTGTCCAGGCTTGTCCCTTGCTACAAAAGGGATTGGGCCACTTTGTTAGTCTGTTGCTACTGCTGTTACTCTGCAGCTAATGCTGTTCCTTGCTGCTTCGTTGCTACTTGTCGCAAGATCCTTTTTCGTCTCCGTTGTCGGGGAATAATAGTTCCCCGTCCATGTGCAACTCACTGGCGCCATTGATACGACAGTTAGGAATAGTCTACCGTCAACAGATCTATTTCTGACACCGTTGCTATCATACTACTTTGCTACTGATACTTTGCTTGCAGACACTAATCTTTCAGGTGTGGTTGAATCTTACAAACTCAGCTGCTAATACTCGAGAATATTCTTTCGTTTCCCCTTGTGAGCGAATCAACAAATTTGGGTCGAATACTCTATCCTCGAAAACTGTTGCGATCCCCTACACTTGTGGGTTATCACACCTACCAACCCTTCCCCTAGGAGTATGCGTTTAGCAATTTGCTTCGATTACTAATAAAACTTTCACAATAATTATATGAGTTCTTCATGACTAATGTGAGTCCATGGTATAGATGCACTCTCACCTTCCACCATTGCTAGCCTCTCTAGTGCCCCGCAACTTTCGCCGGTGCACAAACCCACCGTATACCTTCCTCAAAACAGCCACCATACCTACCTATTATGGCATTTTCATAGTCATTCCGAGATATATTGCCATGCAACTTTCACTGTTCCGTCTCATGACATGTGTCGTCATTTTCAGATCGTAAGATAGCTAGCGAGATGTCTCAACGTCATACGCTAAGCTAGATCGTTGCACATCCTGGTACACTGCCGGAGGCATTTCATATAGAGTCATTATTGTTCTAAGTATTAAGTTGTAAGTAAATAAAAGTGTGATGATCATCATTATTAGAGCATTGTCCCATGTGAGGAAATTAAAAAAAGAGGCCAAAGATGCCCACCAAAAAAAAATGATGAGAGAAAAAGAGAGAAGAGACAATGCTACTATCTATTCCCACACTTGTGCTTCAAAATAGCACCATGTTCTTCATGATAGAGAGTCTCTCGTTTTGTCACTTCCATATACTAGTGGGAATTTTCATTTTATAACTTGGCTTGTATATTCCAATGACGGGCTTCCTCAAAATTGCCCTAGGTCTTCGTGAGCAAACAAGTTGGGTGCACACCCACTAGTTTTCTTTTTGAGCTTTCATACACTTATAGCTCTAGTGCATTCGCTGCATGGCAATCCCTACTCATTCACATTGATATCTATTGATGGACATCTCCATAGCCCATTGATACGCCGAGTCGATGTGACCATCTCCTCCTTTTTTCCGCACAACCTCCACCACACTCTATTCCACCTATAGTGCTATATCCATGGCTCACGCTCATGTATTGCATGAGAGTTGAAAAAGTTTGAGAAAGTAAGAGTGCGAAAACAATTACTTGGCAAATACCGGGTTTGTGCATGATTTAAATTCGTTGTGTGGGGATGATGGAGCA